>NC_090440.1:1972915762-1973550226 GCF_031143425.1 Pleurodeles waltl | reverse complement strand
CCCTGACGGTGGCTACACCCTCTTTGTGGCTCCTCCCGGTGGGGAGGTGGGGCACATCCCTAATCCTATTGGGGGAATCCTCCATCTGCAAGATGGAGGATTTCTAAAAGTCAGAGTCACCTCAGCTCAGGACACCTTAGGGGTTGTCGTGACTAGCCAGTGACTCCTCCTTGTTTTTCTCATTATCTCCTCCGGCCTTGCCACCAAAAGTGGGGCAGGCATCTCCACTAGCTGGGATGCCCTGTGGCGCTGTAACAAAGGGGATGAGCCTTTGAGGCTCACCGCCAGGTGTTACAGTTCCTGCAGGGGGAGGTGAGAAGCACCTCCACCCAGTACAGGCTTTGTTACTGGCCACAGAGAGACAAAGGCACTCTCCCCATGTGGCTAGCATCATGTCTGGTGTGTGGCAGGCTGGCAAAAACTAGTCAGCCCACACTGGAAGTCGGTATGTTTTCAGGGGGCATCTCTAAGATGCCCTCTGGGTGTATTTCACAATAAAATGTACACTGGCATCAGTGGGCATTTATTGTGCTGAGAAGTTTGATACCAAACTTTCCAGTTTTCAGTGTAGCCATTATGGTGCTGTGGAGTTTGTGTATGACAGACTCCCAGACCATATACTCTTATGGCTACCCTGCACTTACAATGTCTAAGGTTTTGCTTAGACACTGTAGAGGCATAGTGGTATAGTGCACCATGCCTTAGGGCTGTAAGGCCTGCTAGAGGGGTGACTTATCTATGCCAGAGGCAGTGTGAGGTTGGCATGGCACCCTGAGGGGAGTGCCATGTCAACTTAGTTATTTTCTCCCCACCAGCACACACAAGCTGACAAGCAGTGTGCATGTGCTGAGTGAGGGGTCCCCAGGGTGGCATAAGGCATGCTGCAGCCCTTAGAGACCTTCCCTGGCATCAGGGCCCTTGGTACCAGGGGTCCCAGTTACAAGGGACCTACCTGGATGCCAGGGTGTGCCAATTGTGGAGGCAAAGGTACAGGTTAAGGAAAGAACACTGGTGCTGGGGCCTGGTTAGCAGGCCTCAGCACACTTTCAAATCATAACTTGGTATCAGCAAAGGCAAAAAGTCAGGGGGTAACCATGCCAAGGAGGCATTTCCTTACATTGCCATTTATGTAACTATTTGAGGAGCAGTACATTGGTTGAAGTCATCAGTGATGTCAGTGCATGGCTGGGTGTAAGTAGCTCAGTAAAATATATGTCCTTCCTTCTGGCTTGTGGTTTTGTGCTTGCAGAGCAACATATAAGACTATTATAATTTTCAAGGTGCCTCTGTGGGATAATATTGTTTGTAGTGGTATTGCAGTGGGTAGTTCATTTCGACCCTGTCCCCACTGTGTAGCAACCACAAGTTGAATGGCAGTGTATGTTAAATATTGTCTCACTGGTAGTTCATAACAGTCCCTGAGTTCCTGAAAAGTGCACAGGACACCTTCTGCATAGACGTCCCCGGCTTGTTCTATCCCACCTCCTTCTGACTTGTCAGGTCGTGTTGTTGGGTTGCAACTTGTAATGTCAGTAGTTTCCACCTGGGAATCAGTGGTAAGTATGGGTAGACTAGCCTACCTTTGCATATATATTTATGACAAAATATGCATGATACCCTCATCTGATGGGTCTAGTGTGGTGATATTTTCCGGGGTTTTGATAACCAGATGTATATGTGCGTGTATCCAGTTAAGGTACTTTGGAATTATGCCACTCCTTTCCATAACTGCTAGCAAATAGTTCCATCCCAAAGTGTCAAATGTATTCTCTAAGTCAAATGATACTGTTCATCATTCCCCAGCATCACCTGAGTCAGTTCCCATCAATTCCAGTAGCCGATGAAGATAAAGGAAAGTGTTTCATTTCGGTACATACCTGTTTTGATCAGTGTGTACTAATGTACTGACTATGGGAAGCAATCTGAATGCTAGCAACTTCCCCAGTTTTTTGTAGTCTAGTGAGAATAGTCTGTAGGAATGTATGTCCAATGAGTCATGCCCTTGTTTGCGGGAGTACAACTATCAGCACTTCCTGGAGTGCTTCCAGTAGCCCCCATCCTCTCTTCCTTCGTTATAAGCTTCCAACAGTATTGAGGAAAGTAATTTGTTAAAGATTATGTAATATTTTCTGGGAAGGCCGTCAGTACCTGGATTTTTTTCAGGCTATCTGGGTGATGTCCATGTGTATTTCCTCTATTTGGAGGGGATCTTCTAGTTTTGCCCTCTGGAGTGGGTTCAAGCAGGGGAAGGGGTATTGTTTAAATATCCCTGTGTTTGGTCAGAAGCAGGGCATTTAACTGCAGTGTATAGAGAGCTATAGTATTTGACAAAGACAGTGTTGATGCTTATTTGCGTGTTGTGCATGATGCCATCATCTGTCTTGAATACCCTATTGAATACTCATTCCCTAAGGTAATTATTACTTGCACTCTCACCATGCACATCTTATTACCCCCAATATGACATCACTTATAGCATCTACTATGACATAATTGATAATATCACTGCAACATTTGCTGTAAAATTATTGATTAGAATACTGTGCATGGGGAGGGCGTGAATTATAGTTACTGGAGAGCATTTACTAAAAAACACAAATGTTAAAGTAATCTTATAGTTAAATGCGAAAAAAAGATTTGTTTTTGTTAAAAAAATCAGTAGTGATTCCATGCAAAGTCCCCAGTTAAGTTAGTAGAACTAACTATTACTTGCTCCCCTGCAATACATGACTTATGACCTCACAAATTACAACACTCATAACAAGTTCTATGACATCATTTATGACCTCACTGACGACATTTCAAATGATATCATTGAAGGCTCTATGCCACTGCACTCTAAACCACTCTGTTCAACTCTGCACCACTGCAGTCTGTGCCGCTGCACTCTATGCTACTGCAGTCTGCACAAGATCCACTGAGCACCACTATACTCTATGCCACTGCACTCTAAGCTATTGCACTCTGTGCTCCTCTACTCTGTATCACTCTACTCTGTCACTACACGTTATGACACTGCACTCAATGCCATTGAACTCTACACTAGGCTGCTCCACCATATAACACTCTACTCTACTCTATGGCATTTGCCTCTGCACAGTGCCTGTTCACCATGCCACTCCACTCCACACAGTGCCACTCTACGACACTCTATGCCACTCCACTCCACAAAATGCCACTCTACTGCATGCCACTCTACTCTTCACCACTTTATTCTACCCCACCGCGCTCTAACCTACTTCAACCTACTCCATTTCACTCTACACCACTTCACACTACGCCGTTTGACTTTATGCCACTCTAAACTTGTTCACATCACCGCACTACACTCTACCCCACTTCACTCGCAACTATCTCTACTCTGCACCGCACTACTCTACGGCACTGCACTCTATTCTCCTCTGCACCACTCTAATCTATTCAATTGCATTTTACACCACTACAGTCTACTCTGTACCACTCTACCCTACTTCACTCTATGCCAAATCACTCTACGCCACTCTACTCATTGCCACTCTACTCATTGCCACTCCACTCTCTCCCACCTCACTCTACTGCACTTCACTCTACACTATTCTACTCTGCCACTCTACTCTATGACACTACTCTGCCACTCTACTCTATTCCACTGAACTCTACCCCACTTCACTCTACCCCACTTGAATATATGCCACTCTACTCTGCACCCTGCTACTCTATGCCACTTCACTCTATGCCACTGTACTCTAAGCAACTATATTCTACTCTGCACCACTCTCCTGTATGCCACTGCACTCTACACCACTGCCATGTATGCCACTGCACTCTACTCTACCACACTTCACTTTGCACCACTCTTCTCTATGCCACTCTACTCTACCCCTTTCTGCTGTACCCCAGTTCTTTCTACAGCCCTTCACTCTACACTACTGTACTCAATGCCACTCTACTCTACTCCAATTATATCTAACCCACTTCACTCTAAGTAACTCTACTCAATGCCGCTCTACTCCACTCCACGTCACTCTACCCACTTCAATCCAAGTCATTTTACTTTGCATCCTTCTAGTCTATGCCACTGCACTGTACTCCAGTGCACCGTATGCCACTGCACTCTAATCTATCACACTTCCCTCTGTGCCACTCTACTCTATTGCACTGTACTCAACTCCACTTCACTTGACCCCACTTCACTCTACTCCCACTCTACCCTGCACTACTCAACTCTACATCACTCTACTCTACCCTATTTCATTCTAGCCCATTTGACTGTACCCCACTTCACTCTACGCCATTCTACTCTACCCTACTCTACTCCATGGCACTCTACTATAACTCAATTCACTGTTACCTACGTCACTCTACCCCAATTCACTCTACGCCACTCTACCATATGCCACTCTGCTCTCTGCCACTCTACACTTTGCCACACTATGCCACTACAAGCCATTATATTCCACTCCACTCCACTCCGCTCTACAATACTCCACTGCACTCTATGCCACTGCAATGTTATCTGCACTACTGCACTCTACACCCACTCTACTCTACAATATGCCACTGTATGCCACTGTACTCTATGCCACTCTACTCTACCCAACTTCACTCTACTCACTGTAGTCTATGCCACTCTACTGTATGCCACTCCAAGTCACTGTACTCCACTCCATTCTACGCCACTCTACTCCACTCTATGCTACTGAACTCTACTGTAGTCTGCACCACTCTACTATACCCACTTTACTCTACACCACTACACTCTACTCCTCTTCATTCTATGCCACTTTACTTTGCGCCACTGCACTCTATGCTACTCGCTACTGTACTCTACTCAGTACCACTCTACTCTACGCAACTGCACTTTATGCCATTGTATTCTACAGCACTTAACTGTATGCCACTCTACTCTACCCCACTTCACTGTACCCCACTTCACTCTTCACCTCTCGACTCTAAGTCGCTATACTCTACCCCACTTCATTCTATCCCTCTTCACTCTACCTCACTTCAATGTATGCCACTCTTCTTTACGCCACTTTACTCCACTCCACCCCACCCCACTTCACTCTTCATCTTCACTGTATGGCAGCCACTCTACTCTATGCAACTCTACTCCAAACCACTATACTCTAACCCATTCTACTCTACCCCACTTAACTCTACCCTACTCAACTTTCTGCTATTCTACTCTAATCCACTCTACTCTCCACCACTATACTCTAAGCCACTAAGCTGTGTGCTACTCAAAGCCACTATACTATACTCCACTCCATTCAGCACCACTCTACTCCACTGTTCTGTTTTCCACTCTATGCTCTCTGCACCACTCTACTCTACCCCACTTCACTCCAACCCACTACCCCCTTCCCTACTACACTCCACGCCACTGAACTCTATTCTTCACCACTCTACTCTACACAGCTGCACTCTATGCAACTGTACTCTAGTCTAATGTGCTCCACTGTTCACCAATCTACTCCACCCCACTTCACTCTACCACACCTCTACCTCGCTTCACTCTATGCCACTTCATTTTATAACACTCTACTCTATGCCACTCTTCTCATCCCACTTCATTCTACCCCAGTTTAATCTGCCACTCTACTCTACTCCACTCTAGGCCACTCTACTCTATGCCACTATATTCTACCCTACTTCGCTCTACTCCCACTTCACTCTACTCTGCACCCTTCTACTCAAGGCCACTGCACTCTTTGCCACTGTAATCTACTTTGCACTACTGTACTCTGTGCCACTGAACTTCACGCTACTGCACTCTACTGTATCACACATCACTATGCCATGCTACTCTATGCCAGTCTACTCTACACCACTCTACTACATATAGAAATCTATCAGTTGCTGGATTCTGAAAAGCTGGATATCCTATTTTTAACAGAAACCTGGCTGACAGCTGAATCTGCCCCTGACATTTTAGCTGCTCTCCCAGAAAACTACAAATTACTCAATGCTAATTGATCGACAGTTAAAATAGGTGGAGGGGTAGTAGCTATAATTCAGAAAAATCTGAAGTTTTCTAGTCTTGCACCATTTAACATTCCAGCAGTGAACAGTTGTAGGAAAGTACATCTTGGCTGGCATGTTACCCCCATTTTCACATGTATGTAAGTTTGTTTTTGCCTGTCTCACTGGGATCCTGCTAGCCAGGACCCCAGTGCACATAGTTTGTTGCCTGAATGTGTGTATCTGTGTAGTGACTAACTGTGTCACTGAGGCTCTGCTAACCAGCACCTCAGTGCTTATGCTCTCTCTGCCTTTAAAGTTGTCACTATAGGCTAGTGACCATTTTTACCAATTCTTATTGGCACACTGGAACACCCTTATAATTCCCTAGTATATGGCACCTAGACACCCAGGGTATTGGGGTTCCAGGATGTCCCTATGGGCTGCGGTATTTCTTTTGCCACCCATAGGGAGCTCAGACAAATCTTACACAGGACTGCCACTGCAGCCTGAGTTATTTCACAGCCATTTTACACTGCACTTAAGTAACTTATAAATCACCTATATGTCTAACCCTCATTTAGTGAAGGTTAGGTGCAAAGTTACTAAGTGTGAGGGCACTCAGGCACTAGCCATGGTGCCCCCACATAGTTCAGGGCAATTTCCCTGGACTTTGTGAATGCGGGGACACCATTACATGCGTGCACTACATATAGGTCAATACCTATATGTAGCTTTACAATGGTAACTCCGAATATGGCCATGTAACATGTCTAGTATCATGGAATTGTTCCCCCATGCCAAATCTGGTATTCGGGTGCCAATCCCATGCATCCCAGCGGCTCCACTATGGACCTTGGGTACTGCCAAACCAGCTCTCTGGGGTTTTCTCTGCAGCTACCGCTGCTGCCACCCCACAGACATGGTTCTGCCCTCCTGGGGTCTGGGCAGCCCAGTCCCAGGAAAGCAGAACAAAGGATTTCCTCTGAGACAGGGTGTTACACCCTCTCCCTTTGGAAATAGGTGTTAAGGGCTGGGGAGGAGTAGCCTCTCCCAGCCTCTGGAAATGCTTTGAAGGGCACAGATGGTGCCCTCCTTGCATAAGCCAGTTTACACCGGTTCAGGGAACCCCTAGTCCCTGCTCTGGCGTGAAACTGGACAAAGGAAAGGGGAGTGACCACTCCCCTGTCCATCACCACCCCAGGGGTGGTGCCCAGAGCTCCTCCAGTGTGTCCCAGACCTCTGCCATCTTGAATCCAGAGGTGTGAGGGCACAGTGGAGGCCTCTGAGTAGCCAGTGCCAGCAGGTGATGTCAGAGACCCCTCCTGGTAGGTGCTTACCTGACTAGGTAGCCAATCCTCCTCTGAGGGCTATTTAGGGTCTCTCCTGTGGGCTTTTCCTCAGATAACTAAGTGCAAGAATTCACCAGAGTTCCTCTGCATCTCCCTCTTCGACTTCTGCCAAGGATCGACCGCTGACTGCCCCAGGACACCTGCAAAACTGCAACAAAGTAGCAAGAAGACTACCCGTGACATTGTAGCGCCTAATCCTGCTGGCTTTCTCGACTGTTTCCTGGTGGTGCATGCTCTGGGGGCTGTCTGCCTTCACCCTGCACTGGAAGCCAAGAAGAAATCTCCCATGGGTCTATGGAATATTCCCCCTGCTTCAGCAGGCACAAACTTCAGTGTCACCGGTACTCTGGGACCCCTCTCATCCTGATGAGCGTGGCCCGTGGAACACAGGTGGTGGACCCAAGTGACCCAGACTGTCCAGTGGTCCAACTGTCCAACTTTGGAGGAGATAAGTCCTTGCCTCCCCTCACCAGACAGTAATCCTGTGTACTGCGTGAACTGCAGCTGCTAGGGATTCTATGCACTTTTGCAAGGAATCTTTCGTGCACAGGCTAGCCCAGGTCCTCAGGTCCAGGAATCCGTCTTCAGTGCTTTGCAGTCGGTTGTGGTCTTTCAGAATCTCCTGTCACGATTTTAGTGTGTTTCTGGGAAAGTAGTATCACTTTACTCCTACTTTTCAGGGTCTTGGGGTGGGGTATCTTGGACACCCTTAGTGTTTTCTTACACTCCCAGTGACCCTCTACACACTATACTAGGCCAGGGTTCCCTAAGTGGTTCTCATTCCACTTTCTCAGTATATGGTTTATGTTGCCCCTAGGCCTATTGCATCCTATTGTATTCTTAAGTGTTTGCTCTACTTTTCTAACTGTTTACTTATCTGATTTTGGTTTGTGTGTATATTTTATGTATTTTACTTACCTCCTAAGGGAGTATATCCTCTGAGATATTTTTGGCGCATTGTCACTAAAATAAAGCACCTTTATTTTTAGTAGCCCTGAGTATTGTGATTCTTATGATATAGTACTATATGATATAAGTGGTATAGTAGGAGCTTTGCATGCCTCCAAGTTCAGCCTAAGATGCTCTGCTATAGCTACCTCTATCAGCCTATTCTGCTAGAACACTACTAATCTACTAATAAGGGATAACTGGACCTGGCACAAGGTGTAAGTACCATCAGGTGCCCACTATAAGCCAGGCCAGCCTCCTACATTGGTGGTGCAGCAGTGGGATAAGTACTTGTAACTGCTTTACCACTTTGTCATTGGTGCTTTTGATAGAAAAAACATGTTCTAAATACTTAAAAATATACACAGTTAACCTAAACAGTTTAACTCTATTTCTAAAAACTTTCTAAAAACTTTCTAAAATGTTTTCAAAAAGTTTTGAAAAGTTTGAAAAGTTTTTTCTCTTTCTTTAAAAAGTTTCTAAGCTTTTTTTTCTCTGTCCTAAGCTCTTTCTTGCAACTATGTCAGTAGTAGAGACCACTCCCAAAGTTGTTCAGGCAATCTATGGTAGTTTAAACTTTCAAAGCTTGAGAGGTCTCTGCAGAGAAAGAAGTTTAAGCATTTGTAAGAACCCTACCAAAGATCTTCCCCCTAGCCTTCTTGTGACCAGAACCAGTCTGGCCCATCCCAGGATCAGGAAGTAGAGGAGGGGGGTACCCAGCAAGAATCAGGGGAGGTCCCTGAGGACTCTGGGGAGGGTTCCTCCAAAGACCTGTCAGCTAGTGAAACTGGTAGTGGGAGGGGGTCACATACTAGCAGGGCACCTTTCACTCCAAAAGGCCAGGTTACTAGGGTTCAGCCAGTTAGAGACAGGTCCACTTCTGCCAATTCCCACATCACCTCTGTGTCTCAGAATTCCCAAGCCTCCCACCCTGAGGATAACACCCTAGATAGGGAACTCAGAAAGCTGAGGTTGGAAGAGGCCAGACTGAAGCTGAGACAGCAGCAGTTGGCCTTCGACAGGGAATCTCTAGATAGAGAGAGGGAAAGACAGAAGTTGGGGTTAGTTCCCCATGGTGGCAGCAGCAGTGTTCTTGATAGTAATCCTGTAAGACAACAAGATTCAAGAAACCTGCACAAGATTGTCCCCCCTTACAAGAAGGGGGATGACATCAACAAGTGGTTTGCTACACTTGAGAGAGCCTGTATGGTACGGTTGGTCCCTCAAAGGAACTGAGCTGCTAACTTGTGGTTATCTTTCACTGATAAGGGTAGAGACAGGCTCCTTACTGTCAGAGAAAGTGATGCCAACAACTACAGAGTTTTGAAAGATGCACTCTTAGATGGATTTGGCTTAACCACTAAACGATACAGGACAAAGTTCAGAGATACCAGAAAAGAGTCCTCTCAAGACTGGACAGACTTTGTAGACTGTTCAGTGAAGGCCTTAGAGGGATGGTTACATGGCAGTAAGGCGACTGACTATGAAAGCCTATATAATCTTATTCTGAGAGAGCATATTATGAATAATTGTGTGTCTGATTTGTTATGTCAGTACTTGGTAGTCTCAGATCTGACCTCTCCCCAAGAATTGGGAAAGAAGGCAGACAAATGGGTCATAACAAGAGTGAACAGAAAAGTTCATACAGGTGGTGACAAGGATGGCAAGAAGAAGGATGGTAAGTCTTCTGACAAGGGTGGGGACAAAGATAAAAGCATTCTGAGTCTTCATCAGGCCCACAAATCTCCACTGGGGGGGTGAGTCCAAATCTTCTTTTAACAATCAAAAGAAGCCATGGTGTTATTTATGTAAGAGTAAAGGCCATTGGGCAAGTGATTCCGCCTGCCCAAAGAAAAACACCAAGGCTCCCACTACCACAACCCCAACTGCATCCTCTAGTGCCCCTAGTAATAGCAGTGGTGGTGGGAAGTCTACTACAAATAGCCAATCAAAGGGTGTAGCTGGGCGCACTATTGGTAATGTAGTTGGGGTTGGTGTTGTTAGAGAGACCACTGGGGCTGCTTTAGTCTCTGATGGTGGTATTGATTTTGCCACCTTGGTTGTTTGTCCCCTTAATATGGGTAAGTACAAGCAACTTCCCCTAATAAATGGTGTTGAGGTTGAGGCCTACAAGGAGACAGGAGCCAGTTTCACTATGGGGATTGAGAAACTGGTTCACCCTGATCAAAACCTACTTGGTCAGCAGTACCAATTGACTGATGCTCATAACAACACTCTTAGCCACCCCTTGGCTGTTGTTAATCTCAACTGGGGGGGTTACTGGTCCAAAGAAAGTTGTGGTAGCCACTGATTTACCTGTAGACTGCTTACTAGGCAATGCTTTGGAGACATCAGCTTGGGCTGGAGTTGGAGGCTCATGCAGCAATGATGGGCATTCCAGGGCATATCTTTGCTCTCACAAGGGCTCAGGCCCAGAAGCAAAGAGGACAGGGAAGCTTGGATCCTGAAATAATGGACCAAGTGCTTCCTAAAGCTAGGGGTAGGAAGGGTAAATCCTTGCCCACTAATCCTCCCTCTCCAGAAGATTCCCCTTCAAAGGAAGAGGAATCCTCTCCATGTGCAGAACCTACACCAGATGAGTTGGCAGCAGACACTGCTGAGCTTTTGAGTGCAGGGGGCCTGCTAGGGAAGAGCTGAGTATGGCACAGCAAACCTGACTTACACTAGATGGTTTAAGACAGCAAGCTGTCAAACAGAAGAATGGGATATCACTGATAGCCATAAGGTCTCTTGGGAAGATAACCTCCTTTACACTGAGTCAAGGACTCTAAACCTGGAGCTGCCAGGAGATTGGTCATCCCTTAGTAGTATGGGAAGTTTCTTGTGACCTTGGCACATGATATTCCTTTGGCTGGGCATTTGGGCCAGAGTAAAACTTGGGACAGACTTGTCCCATTGTTTCACTGGCCTCACATGTCAGAGGCCACTAAGGAGTTTTGTCGCTCCTGTGTGACCTGCCAAGCCAGTGGCAAGACTGGAGGCACACCTAAGGCCCCCATAATTCCACTGCCAGTGGTTGGGGTGCCTTTTGAAAAGGTAGGGGTTGACATTGTTGGCCCCCTTGACCCTCCAACAGCTTCAGGCAATAGGTTTATCCTTGTGGTAGTGGACCATACCACTATGTATCCTGAAGCCATACCCTTAAGGACCACTACAGCTCCTGGAGTGGCAAAAGCCCTCCTGGGAATCTTCTCCAGAGTGGGTTTTCCTAAGGAAGTGGTGTCAGACAGAGGCAGTAACTTCATGTCTGCATACCTCAAAGCTATGTGGAAGGAGTGTGGTGTAACTTATAGGTTCCATACTCCTTATCATCCACAGACAAATGGTCTGGTTGAGAGGTTTAATAAAACTCTCAAAGGTATGATTATGGGACTCCCTGAAAAACTCAGAAGGAGATGGGATATCCTGTTGCCATGCCTCCTTTTTGCTTACAGGGAGATACCCTAAAAAGGAGTGGGCTTTGGAGCTTTTGAACTCCTCTTTGGACACCCTGTAAGAGGTCCCCTTGCTCTTGTGAAGGATGGTTGGGATCAACCTTTAAAAGCTCCCAAGCAAAACATTGTGGATTATGTTCTTGGCCTGAGATCTAGGATGTACATGAAAAAGGCCAGTAAAAACCTTCAGGCCAGCCAAGAGCTCCAAAAGCAATGGCATGACCAGAAGGCTGTCCTGACCCAGTACCACACAGGACAGAAGGTGTAGGTATTGGAGCCTGTGGCCCCAAGAGCACTCCAGGACAAATGGAGTGGACCCCATCTCATTGTTTAAAAGAAAGGTGAGGTTACCTACTTGGTAGACCTGTGCACTGCCAGGAGTCCCCTTAGGGTGCTCCATGTCAATCGCCTGAAACCTTACTATGACAGGGCTGACTTAACCCTGCTCATGGCAACTGATGAGGGGCAGGAGGAAGAGAGTGACCCCCTCCCTGACCTCTTCTCCACCACTGACGTTGATGGCTTAGTGGAGGCAGTGGTGCTTGCAGATTGCTTTACTGCTGAGCAGAAGGACAACTGTATAAATCTCCTAGGCCGATTCTCTGACCTCTTCTCACTGATCCCAGGTACAACTACCTGGTGTGAGCACACAATCAACACTGGAGACAGTTTGCCTGTCAAAAGTAAGATTTATAGGCAGCCTGACTGTGAGAAAGTAGCCTCTTTTTAGCCTTGTTACCACCACTTTTGGCCTGTTTGTGAGTATATGTCAGGGTGTTTCCACTGTCTCACTGGGATCCTGCTAGCCAGGACCCCAGTGCTCATAAGTTTGTGGCCTATATGTGTTCCGTGTGTGATGCCTAACTGTCTCACTGAGGCTCTGCTAACCAGAACCTCAGTGGTTATGCTCTCTCTGCTTTACAAATTTGTCACTAACAGGCTAGTGACTAAATTTACCAATTCACATTGGCATACTGGTACACCCATATAATTCCCTAGTATATGGTACTGAGGTAGCCAGGGTATTGGGGTTCCAGGAGATTCCTATGGGCTGCAGCATTTCTTTTGCCACCAATAGGGAGCTCTGACAATGCTTACCCAGGCCTGCCAGTGCAGCCTGAGTGAAATAACGTCCACGTTATTTCACAGCCATTTACCACTGCACTTAAGTAACCTATAAGTCACCTATATGTCTAACCTTCACCTGGTGAAGGTTGGGTGCAAAGTTACTTAGTGTGTGGGCACCCTGGCACTAGCCAAGGTGCCCCCACATCGTTCAGGGCAAATTCCCCGGACTTTGTGAGTGCAGGGACACCATTACACGCGTGCACTATACATAGGTCACTACTATGTATAGTGTCACAATGGTAACTCCGAACATGGCCATGTAACATGTCTAAGATCATGGCATTGGGGGGACAATTCCATGATCCCCCGGGTCTCTAGCATAGTACCCGGGCACTGCCAAACTGCCTTTCCGGGGGTCTCCACTGCAGCTGCTGCCAACCCCTCAAACAGGTTTCTGCCCTCCTGGGGTCCAGGCAGCCCTGGCACAGGAAGGCAGAACAAAGAACTTCCTCTGAGAACTTCCTCAGTGCACTCTTCCAGGATTTCCTTCGTGCACAGCCAAGCCTGGGTCTCCGACACTCCTTCCTGCAGTGCACAACCTTCTGAGTTGTCCTCCGGCATCGTGGGACTCCCTTTTTTTTACTTTGGGTGGACTCCGGTTTACTTTTCTTCCGAGTGCCTGTTCAGGTACTTCTGCGGGTGCTGCCTGCTTCTGTGAGGGGTTCCTGAGTTGCTGGGCACCTCCTCTATCTTCTCCTCGAAGTGGCGACATCCTGGTCCCTCCTGGGCCATAGCAGCACCCAAAAACCTCAACCACGATCCTTGCAGATAGCACGGCTTGTTTGCGGTCTTTCTGCGTGGGAACACCTCTGCAAGCTTCATCGCGACGTGGGACATCCATCCTCCAAAGGAGAAGTTCCTAGTCCGCTTCTTTCTTGCAGAACACCAAGCTTCTTCCAACAGGTGGCAGCTTCCTTGCACCCTCAGCTGGCATTTCCTGGGCTCTTGCCCACTCTCAACACTGTTGCGACTATTGGACTTGGTCCCCTTGTCTTACAGGTACTCAGGTCCGGAAATCCACTGTTCTTGCATTGCTGGGGTTTGTTCTTCCTGCAGAATCCCCCTATCACAACTTCTGTGCTCTCTGGGGTAGTAGGTGCATTTTACACCTACCTTTCAGGGTCTTGGGGTGGGCTATTTTTCTAACCCTCACTGTTTTCTTATAGTCCCAGCAACCCTCTACAAACTCACATAGGTTTGGGGTCCATTCGTGGTTTGCGTTCCACTTTTGGAGTATATAGTTTGTGTTGCCCCTATACCTATGTGCTCCTATTGCAATCTACTGTAATTTTACACTGCTTGCATTACTTTTCTTGCTATTACCTGCATAATTTTGGTTTGTGTACATATATCTTGTGTATATAACTTATCCTCATACTGAGGGTACTCACTGAGATACTTTTGGCAAATTGTCATAAAAATAAAGTACCTTTATTTTTAGTACTTCTGTGTATTGTGTTTTCTTATGATATTGTGTATATGACACCAGTGGTATAGTAGGAGCTTTACATGTCTCCTAGTTCAGCCTAAGCTGCTTTGCCATATCTACCTTCTATCAGCCTAAGCTGCTAGAAACACCTCTTCTACACTAATAAGGGATAACTGGACCTGGTACAGAGTGTAAGTACCCCTTGGTACCCACTACAAGCCAGGCCAGCCTCCTACACTGACCATGTCAAAGATTGCATAAAACAAGAGGCACAGAAAATGCTGGACCTAGGAGTGATTGAGCCTTCTGAGAGCCCATGGGCTAGCCCAGTTGTGCTTGTCCCAAAACCTCACAGTAAAGATGGTAAAAAGGTAATGAGGTTTTGTGTTGACTATAGGGGTCTCAATCAAGTAACCAAAACTGATGCTCACCCTATATCCAGGGCAGATGAGCTAATAGATGCACTGGCTTCTGCCAAGTATCTAAGCACTTTTGACTTAACTGCAGGGTATTGGCAGATTAAGTTGTCAGAAGATGCTAAACCTAAAACAGCATTTTCCATCATTGGAGGGCACTATCAATTCACTGTTATGCCCTTTGGTTTGACAATTGCACCTGCCACTTTTCAGAGGTTGGTGAACACAGTCCTGCAAGGGTTGAAGCTTTTATTGCAGCATATCTAGATGATATAGCTGTCTTTAGCTCCACCTGGGATGATCACCTGGTCCACCTATGGAAAGTTTTGGCAGCCCTGCAAAAGGCAGGCCTCACTATCAAGGCTTCAAAGTGCAAGATAGGGCAGGGGAAAGTGGTTTATCTGGGCCACCTGGTAGGTGGGTAACAGATTGCACCACTGCAGGGGAAGATCCAAACCATTATGGAATGGGCTCCCCCTACAGCTCAAACCCAGGTGAGAGCCTTCTTAGCCCTCACAGGGTACTATAGGAGGTTCATTAAGAACTATGGCTCCATTGCAGCTCCTCTTAATGACCTCACCAACAAGAAGATGCCGAAAAAGAATTTGTGGACAGCTAGCTGTCAAAAGGCTTTTGATTAGCTTAAACAGGCCATGTGTTCTGCACCTGTCCTAAAAAGCCCTTGTTACTCCAAGAAATTCATAGTCCAGACTGATGCTTCTGAATTAGGGGTAGGGGCAGTTCTATCACAGCTTAGCACTGAGGGCCAGGATCAACCTGTTGCTTTCATCAGCAGGAGGTTGACCCCTAGAGAAAAGCATTGTTCTGCCATAGAGCGGGAGGCCTTTGCTGTGATCTGGGCACTTAAAAAGTTAAGACCATACCTGTTTGGTACTCACTTTATTGTGCAGACAGACCACAAACCTCTATTATGGCTAAAACAAATGAAAGGTGAAAACCCTAAATTGTTGAGGTGGTCCATCTCCTTACAGGGAATGGACTATACAGTGGAACACAGACCTGGGAGCACCCACTCCAATGCAGATGGACTCTCCAGATATTTCCACTTAGACAATGAAGACTCATCTGGGCAAGGTTAGCCTTATTGTCCCTTGTTTGGGGGGGTTGTGTAGGAAAGTACCATCTTGCCTGACATGTTGCCCCCATTTTTCACATGTATGTAAGTTTGTTTTTGCCTGTCTCACTGGGATCCTGCTAGCCAGGACCCCAGTGCTCATAGCTTGTGGCCTGACTGTGTGTATCTGTGTAGTGACTAACTGTGTCACTGAGGCTCCGCTAACCAGAACCTCAGTGCTTATGCTCTCTCTGCCTTTAAAATTGTCACTATAGGCTAGTGACCATTTTTACCGATTCTAATTGGCACACTGGAACACCCTTATAATTCCCTAGTATATGGTACTTAGGAACCCAGGGTATTGGGGTTCCAGGAGATCCCTATGGGCTGCAGCATTTCTTTTGCTACCCATAGGGAGCTCAGACAAATCTTACACAGGACTGCCACTTCAGCCTGAGGGAAATAACGCACACATTCTTTCACAGCCATTTTACACTGCACTTAAGTAACTTGTCTAAGCCTCACTTAGTGAAGGTTAGGTGCAAACTTACTAAGTGTGAGGGCACCCTGGCACTAGCCAAGGTGCCCCCACATAGTTCAGGGCAATTTCCATGGACTTTGTGAATGCGGGGACACCATTATACGCGTGCCCTACATATAGGTCAATACCTATATGTAGCTTTACAATGGTAACTCCGAATATGGCCATGTAACATGTCTAAGATCATGGAATTGTCCCCCCCATGCCAAATATGGTATTGGGGTGCCAATCCCATGGATCCCCGGGGCTCCACTATGGATCCCAGGTACTGCCAATCCAGCTCTCTGGGGTTTTCTCTGCAGCTACCGCTGCTGACACCCCACAGATAGGACTCTGCCCTCCTGGGGTCTGGGCAGCCCAGTCCCAGGAAGGCAGAACAAAGGGTTTCCTCTGAGAGAGGGTGTTACACCCTCTCCCTTTGGAAATAGGTGTTAAGGGCTGGGGAGGAGTAGCCTCTCCCAGCCTCTGGAAATGCTTTGAAGGGCACAGATGATGCCCTCCTTGAATAAGCCAGTCTAGATCAGTTCAGGGAACCCCCAGTCCCTGCTCTGGTGCAAAACTGGACAAAGGAATGGGGAGTGACCACTCCCCTGTCCATCACCACCCCACGGGTGGTGCCCAGAGCTCCTCCAGTGTGCCCCAGACCTCTGTCATTTTGAATTCAGAGGTGTGAGGGCACAGTGGAGGCCTCTGAGTGGCCAGTGTCAGCAGGTGACATCAGAGGCCCCTCCTGATAGGTGCTTACCTGAATAGGTGGCCAATCCTCCTCTGAGGGCTATTTAGGGTCTCTCCTGTGGGCTTTTCCTCAGATAACGATGTGCAAGAATTCACCAGAGTTCCCCTGCATCTTCCTCTTCGACTTCTGCCAAGGATCTACCGCTGACTGCTCCAGGACGCCTATAAAACTGCAACAAAGTAGCAAGAAGACTACCAGCGACATTGTTGCGCCTAATCCGGACGGCTTTCTCGACTGTTTCCTGGTGCTGCATGCTCTGGGGGCTGTCTGCCTTCACCCTGCACTGGAAGCCAAGAAGAAATCTCCTGTGGTTCGACAGAATCTACCCCCTTCTTCAGCAGGCACCAAACTTCAGTGTCACTGGTACTCTGGGACCCCTCTCATCCTGACAAGCGTGGCCCCTGGAAGACAGGTGGTAGACCCAAGTGACCCAGACTGTCCAGTGGTCCAACTGTCCAAATTTAGAGGAGGTACGTCCTTGCCTCCCCTCGCCAGACAGTAATCCTGTGTACTGTGTGAACTGCAGCTGTTAGGTCTTCTGTGCACTTTTGCAAGGGATCCTTCATGCACAGCATTGCCCAGGTCCCCAGCACTCTGTCCTGCATTGCTCAACTCGCTGAGTTGTCCACCGGCTTCGTGGGGCCCTCTTTTGTAGTGTTGAGATGACCGCCATGCTCAGTTGTCTTGCATGTGTGTTCAAGTACTTCTGTGGGTGCTGCCTTCTTGTGCATGGGCTCTCTGTGTTGCTGAGGGCCCCCTCTGTCTCCTCTTCCAAGTGGCGACCTCCTGGTCCTTCCTGGGCCCAGGCAGCACACTTTTTATTTAACTGCGACCTTTGCAGCTAGCAAGGCTTGTTTTCATTCTTTCTCCAAGAAACAGCTCTGCATCCTCCAGCACTCTGTGGGACATCTTCTGCACAAAGGAGAAGTTCCTGGCACCTTTTGTTGTTGCAGAATCTTCAGCTTCTTCCAGCCGGAGGCAGCCATTTTGCACCTTCATCCGGGGTTTAGTGGGGTCCTGCACCCCCTGGACACTTTTGTGACTCTTGGACTTGGTCCCCTTCCTTTACAGGTCCTCAGGTCCAGGATTCTGTCTTCAGTGCTTTGCAGTCAGTTGTGGTCTTTGCAGAATTTCCTGTCACAAGTTTAGTCTGTTTCTGGGAAAGTAGTATCACTTTACTCCTACTTTTCAGTGTCTTGGGGTGGGGTATTTTGGACACCCTTAGTGTTTTCTTACACTCCCAGCGACTCTCTACACATTACACTAGGCCAGGGGTCCCTAAGTGGTTCGCATTCCACTTTCTTAGTATATGGTTTGTGTTGCCCCTAGGCCTATTGCATCCTATTGTATTCTACAGTGTTTGCACTACTTTTCTCACTGTTTACTTACCTGATTTTAGTTTGTGTGTATATTTTGTGTATTTTACTTACCTCCTAAGAGAGAATATCCTCTGAGACATTTTTGGCACATTGTCACTAAAAGTATGAGTATTGTGATTCTTAAGATATAGTGCTTTATGATATAAGTGGTATAGGAGGAGCTTTGCATGTCTCCTAGTTCAGCCTATGTTACTCTGCTATAGCTACCTCTGTCAGCCTAAGCTGCTAGAACACTACTAATCTACTAATAATGGATAACTGGACCTGGCACAAGGTGTAAGTACCATCAGGTTCCCACTATAAGCCAGGCCAGCCTCTTACAACAGTCTCTTAATCAAAATCTACTTCACAACTACTTCTTTAACCTCCGCCTCTGGGCCATCTGTACCACGTCGTACACTCCCTGGTGGAACACATCTCTCCTTTAGTAATTGACTTTGCAAAAATATTGATAATCTGGGATTTTAATTCCTGGGCAAATGAGGAAGTGGGTGGGCAATCATCTTTGGATCTAACCAACCTGTTAAGTAGTCTGAATTTTAATCAGCATGTGTTTTCACCCACTCATACCAAAGGCCATACATTAGATATGATGTGACCTACTAATTTATTTGTGTCTAACCTCACTGTTATGTCCTGCGCAAGTTCAGATCATTACTTAATCAAGTTTTCATTCATCAATCTGGTTTTTCGAATACCTACTCCTAGCACAGGAATACTATCCAGAAATTGTGCCAGAGTAAATATAGACTCTTTTTACAACTCACAGAAGCCAGCAACATGCATGCTCCTGTGTAGAGAGCTAGACTGGCCAGGTGCAATGACGCATCAAAATGGTTCTCTGAAGAGTTAAAATGAGCAAAACACGAACTCTGCCGATCAAACGTAAGTGGAGGAGTGATTACTCATCCGGAAAAAAGGAAGTTTATCTACTACTTCTAAAAAAATAAAACAATAAAATTATACAAGCTAAATCCGCCTTTTTCTGAGATAAAATTATAAACTCAACAAATACGTCTAAGGAAATTTTCGGAATTGTATCTGAATTATCAAATCCTAACGGAGTGACCCAATAGTCCTGCCTCTCAGATCTTAAGTGATGCACTCAATTCCTTTTTTATCAATAAGATTAAAATCATCAAAGATAGTATTCCACTAAGCTCTTTCCCAGCTATAACACAGATCAATGATAGTAACCTAATCATAATATCTGAGCTGCCCGCCATCAGCAAGGTGCGCCTCATGGACCTGCTGACTAAAGTGAAATCTGCCTCCCCCAATGACACGTAGGTTCTAAAAGAAATATTGATCCCTTTTTCCTGATTCAGCTTTATCACTTGTTGATAAGTCCCTGAGCCAAGGTGTGGTCCCCAGCTCCTTTAAGGAGGCAATAGGGGTCTCATTATTAACCCCTTGGGTGCCTTGGACGAGGTCACCTCGTCCTACACCCGGGAACTGGGGGGAACACTAGCACTCCCCCGTGCTCCCCACCCACCCCCCCAAGGGGCAGGGATGGAAGGGGAAGCCCTTCCCCTTCCACCCCCGACCCCCCCCCCACTGCGCGATGACAATCACAGAGGCCTCCTCCCATCGCGCTGGAAGCTCAGCTTCCAGCGCGATCGAAAGAGAAATGCAGAGCATTTCTCTTTCAGTCACGTGGGGGAGGCCCAGAGAGGCTTCAAAGGGAAGGAAAGGAATTTCCCTCCCTTTGAAGTCTCTCTGAGCGTTTCAAAAGCCGGATTGCTTGCAGTCCGGCTTTTGAAACGCCCACTAGACACCAGGGATTTTTTTTATTTTTTATGAAATGGACATAAGGGAGCGACCCCTTGGGCAAGGGTTGCTCCCGGGGGGGGGCATTTTTTTGGAAGGCCTTTTCTGCCCCCAGGGGGGACAGAAACCTCTAGGCACCAGGGATCATTTTTTTTGTTTTGTTTTGTTTTGTTTTTTTTGGAGGTGGGGAGCGACCTCTTAGGCAAGGGTCGCCCCCCTAGGGGGCAAGTTATATTTAGGCCATTTCTGCCCCCCTTGGGGGCAGATTGGCCTATTTTTATGAGGCCAGTCTGCCCCGAAGGGGGACAGAAACCACTAGACACCAGGGAGTTTTTTTTTTTTACGCAAATTTTACGCAAGGGGAGCGACCGCTTAGGCAAGGGTCGCTCCCCTGGTGGGGGGAATTTATTTTTGGCCATTTCTGCACCCCTGGGGGGCAGATCCGCCTGTTTTGATTAGGCCAATCTGCCCCCACGGGGCAGAAACCACTAGGCACCAGGGATTTTTTTGATTTTTTTGTTTTACAGATGGGGAGCGACCCCTTGGACAAGGGTCACTCCCCTGGAGGGGAAAATGTTATTTAGGCTATTTCTGCCCCCTTTGGGGGCAGATCGGCCGATTTTTGCTACGCTATCTGCCCCCCTTGGGCACCCGGGATTTTTTTTTTGCGCCAATGTCACGCAGGAGGAGCGACCCCGTAGGCAAGGGACACTCCCAGGGGGGTGGTTGGGGGGTACATTTATTTAAGGCCATTTCTGCCCCCCCTGGGGGCAGATCGGCCTATTGTTATTAGGCCGATCTGCTCCCGGGGGGAGGGGGGGGGCAGAAACCTCTAGGCGCCAGGGCAAATGTTATTTTGGTAGGTTTTTTTGTTTGTTTGTTTTTTTAGAGATGTGGAGCGACCCATTAGGCAAGGGTCACTCCCCTGGGGGGCAAATTGTATTTTGACCATTTTTGCCCTCTTTGGGGGCAGATTGGCCACTAGGCACCGGGGATTTTTTTTTTTGTGCCAATGTCACGCAAGGGGAGCGCCCCGTAGGCAAGGGTCGCTCCCGGGGAGGGGTTGGGGGGGCTAATTTATTTTAGGCCATTTCTGCCCCCCCTGGGGCGGGCTGAGCTACAGGCCAAGGTAGAGGCCAAGGTAGGCACTTTGCAAAAAACACCTCTGTTTTCTGTGAAAAAATGTGATGTGTCCATGTTGTGTTTAGGGGCATTTTCTGTCGCGGGTGCTAGGCCTACCCACACAAGTGAGGTATCATTTTTATCAGGAGACTTGGTGGAACGCTGGGTGGAAGGAAATTTGTGGCTCCTCTCATATTCCAGAACTTTCTGTCACCGAAATGAGAGGAAAAAGTGTTTTTTGGCCAAATTTTGATGTTTGAAAAGGATTCTGTGTAACAGAACCTGGTCAGAGCCCCACAAGTCACCCCATCTTGGATTCCCCTAGGTCTCTAGTTTTAAAAAATGCACAGCTTTGGTAGGTTTCCCTTGGTGCCGGCTGAGCTAGAGGCCAAAATTCACAGGTAGGCACTTTGCAAAAAACACCTCTGTTTTCTTTCAAAAAAATGTGATGTGTCCACGTTGTGTTTTGGGGCATTTCATGTCGCGGGCGCTAGGCCTACCCACACAAGTGAGGTATCATTTTTATCGGGAGACTTGGGGGAACATAGAATAGCAAAACAAGTGTTATTGCCCCTTGTCTTTCCCTACATTTTTTCCTTCCAAAAATAAGAGTGTGTAAAAAAGACGTCTATTTGAGAAATGCCCTGTAATTCACATGCTAGTATGGTCACCCCGGAATTCAGAGATGTGCAAATACCCACTGCTCCTCAACACCTTATCTTGTGCCCATTTTGGAAATGCAAAGGTTTTCTTGATAGCTATTTTTCACTCTTTATATTTCAGCAAATGAATTGCTGTATACCCGGTATAGAATGAAAACGCACTGCAGGGTGCAGCTCATTTATTGGCTCTGGGTACCTAGGGTTCTTGATGAACCTACAAGCCCTATATATCCCCGCAACCAGAGGAGTCCAGCAGATGTAACGGTATATTGCTTTCGAAAATCTGACATTGCAGAAAAAAGTTACAGAGTAAAACGTAGAGAAAAATTGCTGTTTTTTTCACCTCAATTTCAATATTTTTCTTTTTCAGTTGTTATTTTCTGTAGGAAACCCTTGTATGATCTACACAAATGACCCCTTGCTGAATTCAGAATTTTGTCTACTTTACAGAAATGTTTAGGTGTCTGGGATCCAGCATTGGTTTCACACCCACTCACTGACTGGAAGGAGGCTGAAAGCACAAAATTTTTTAAAAATGGGGTATGTCCCAGTAAAATGCCAAATTTGTGTTGAAAGATTTTGTTTTCTGATTCAAGTCTGCCTGTTCCTGAAAGCTGGGAAGCTGGTGATTTTAGCACTGCTAAGTCTTTGTTGATGCCATGTTCAGGGAAAAAACCACATGCTTTCTTCTGCAGCCACTTTTTCCCATTGTTTTGAAAAAAACTAAATTGTCACTGTATTTTGGCTAATTTCTTGGCCTCCTTCAGGGGAACACACAAAGTCTGGGTACCACTAGAATCCCTAGGATGTTGGAAAAAAAGGACACAAATTTGGCTTGGCTAGCTTATGTGGACAGAAAGTTATGAGGGCCTAAGCGCAAACTGCCCCAAATAGCCAAAAAAAAGGCCTGGCACAGGAGGGGGAAAAGGCCTGGCAGCGAAGGGGTTAAAGAAAGCGGGTGATGACCCACACACTTTGAAGAACTATCACTCTATGTCTCTGCTACCTTATTTAGCGAAGGTGTTAGAGGCACATGTTGCCAAATGCGTATGCACCTTTTTAGAGGAAACTCATTTCCTCGACCCCCATAAAGCAGGCTTTCGGCCAGCCCACTGAAGCGGTCAGCCTCTCAGTTGTAGATGACATGCGGGAAGAAGCTGATATGGGTACAACTCAAAAGTTGTCACTTCTTGATCTCTCAGCAGCCTTAGACATGGTCGACCGTGAGCTCCAGGCTGACTGTGTCAGAGCCGCAGGCTTACAGGGCACAGCACTTGATCAGATTATTTCCTTCTTAAAAGACTGTTTCCAGTCGGTTGGCCTATCCACCTTCAGTTCTCCTAAGGTCCAGCTTACCTTTGGAGTACACCCTGGGTCCTCTTTGTTCCCTCACATTCTCAATTTATACATTTGTCCCCTTGTATATTCTTTTAAAAAATGAAGGTCAGAATATACAGTTATGCAGATGACAAGTAATGGCTTTTCGCTATCGACAACTCTCCCAGAGTCCAGTCACCTTCCAAAACACAATGTTATTGATCTGCGACTGGGTGAATAGTAATCAACTCAAATTAAACTTAGACAAGATGGAGATCATCATAACAAGTAAAAAGCATGACTTGTGGAACTCCGCATTCTGCCCAGCCGCAATGGGACCCGACCCTAGCCGAAGAAGTCAATCAAGAGCCTCTGAGTTCTTTTTGACAAGAACTTGTCTATGAAGTCCAAACTAGGGGCAGTGATCTCTTCATGTTTCCTGCAGCTGTGCAAAACCAGAAAGATAGGTAAACTTTACCTTGAAAGCTCTCATCCAGGTTATTATCGCTTTAGTCAGCTCGAGGATAGACTACGCAAACTCTCTTTACCTGGGACTACCCAAGGGCCTCAACCCTAGATTACAGTTGGTACAAAATCAGGCAGGCAGACTAATTTACCAACAGCCTAAAAAGTGCCTCATCACTCCCCTGATGAGAAAACTGCACTGGCTGGCGGATAAACAGCAAGCTGTATTTAGGATTGGCTGCATCATTTTTAAATCCTTGTACGGTAGCAGCTTAGCTTTTATCTCAGCCAAGTTCCAAAAATACACACCAACCTGTAACTTGAGATCCACTATCTTAAATCTTCTTACCATCCCCTCAATCAAAAAGAGGAGATTCAGCAACTCCAGATTCTCTGTACAGGCTCCCCGTATCTGGAACTCCCTTCCACTTGAAATTAGGGTAACGCCTTGTTACTCCAGATTCAGACAACTTCTTAAACATGGATCTTTAAACAAGCATATGACCAAAACTGTGAGTAGGCTGTAATGTTCTTGTTACCCTAGCACCAAGAAACCGATTGGTGTACACGCATTCTACAAATGCGAGTAACATAACACATAACATATGCAATTCTACTCTACATCACTCTACTTTATGCCATGCTATGCCACTTGACACTACTCCACTTCACTGTACCTCACTTCACTGTAACCCACTTCACTCTCCTGTATGTCACTTTGCTCAACACTTTTTCACTCTACTCCACTTCACTCTATTCCACTTCACTCTACTCCATACCACTCTACTCTATGCCACTCTACACCATGGTTCTCCACTCCACTCCAAGCCACTCTACACCTCCCTACTCTACTCCACTCAAAGCCACTGCACTGTATGCCACTGCACTGTACTCTGCACAACTGCACTGTATGCAACTCTACTCTGCGCCACTATACTTTATGACTCTCTACTCTTTCCCACTTCACCCACTCCGCTCTACTCCACTTCACTCTATGCCACTTTACTCTAATCCACTATAATCAACATCAATGTACTCTAAACACTTCCCTAGCCCTACTTCACTTCACCATTCTACTCTACGCCACTCTATTCTACCCCACTTCTCTCTACACCAGTCTACGCCATTCTATACCACTGCACTCTACACAGTGTACTCTATGTCTCTGTACTGTATGCCACTCCAAGCCAATGTTCTTCACTCCATTCTATGCCACTCTACTTTACTGTACTGTATATTTGAGTTCATATATCTTAGGTGCATAACTCACTACAGTTACAGATCATGATCAGGAATTAAGGCGGTAAGAAATACTAACTCCATCATTTATCTTGTAAAGTGATTCCCTGTGGGCCTAAATGAAGGTCCTGCTTGTAAGGTAATTTTACATCAAATCGTTTTAATTTTGCTGGCATCTATTGCCAATATTCACTCAATGACATCGTGAGTTGCACCTATACCATTAGCTGCACTCAGACATGGCCTGATTAGGTCTTTGCGGATGGATTTCTCTGTCACAAACGTGACGGATATCCCACCCGCCGTATTACAAGTTCCATAGGCTATAATGGAATTCTAATATGGCGGACAAAATATCTGTCATGCTTGCGACAGAGTAACGTCCTCCGCCAAGATCTAAATCAGGACCTATATAACATGTAGGCTCACAATGCAAATTCCATGAACTTAGGAGTGGGCATACTGGGAGGGACAGAGGAGGGCTGGAGGAGCCTCCAATTTCAGCCGGTATTCCTGCTATTAAAACCGTAGATTGTTAATTATTACCTCTGTAATGAGTATTGACACACAAGCCGTAAATAAAGGCCTCTGATTTCCAGTCTAAATAACTGGTCCAAATCCAAACATATGTACCACATACATAAAGTGGTTGTGGGGCTGTTTGAGGGTATTACAGCAGGTGGTGGGACTATTAGTGCAGGAGAGGCCACAGCAGGTGAAGGGTGAGATGTGGGTAGCATTTTTTCAGGAGGACAGTGATAGAGGGCTGGGTGCAGCAACTCCCCGCGGCCCCCACATCACCAAACTAGGTTTCAGGTTCAGGATTAGTGGGGTCAGAATTTTTTTATCTGCTAATACCAGGCAAGAACACAATAGGACTCAGAATGGCCTGGCGTGGTATTCCCAACACCCTCATCAGGGATGCAGGTCAGGGCCAAAGTAAGGAACAAGAAAACACTGAAATGATGCTAGAATATATAGGCACATAAGGACAAAAAACAACCTATACTCTGATTGGTAACACACTAATATTGATTGGAAAGGGAATACAGTGCTACTCTGACACATACTAATCTGATCCTGGGACATAAACGCGCTTACCAGTGCACACACTAATTGAGAACAGGCCACCTATTGAGCCTAGGGCATACGCGACATAGATGTTGGGTCAGACATGTCACTTACATTAGTACATGAAACACATTTTTATCATGAAAACATCAGACACTACACTGAGGGCCTGATTCACAAAGGTAAAATATGACTTTTGGTCTACCTTTACGACTTTTCAGTACTAAGAAAGGTAAGATATGAGTCTGAGTTCGCCCTGGAGTTTGGAGTTAGGAGATTCCTCTCGAAGAGCATAGGTAAAGATATGACTCATAACTCACATTTCTGAATACTGAAAAGTCATAATTTACCTTTGTGAATCTGGCCCTGTGTGTGGACACTGATATCTGAGTAATAGAGGCGTGCACAGTGCAGCACCAAAAATATTATCCATACTGAAACAACCATTGACATAACAGTAACTGAAAGAGACAGACACTGAAATTGAAAAGAAAGACATCTTAATGAGAACAGGTAGATACAGTCAATCAGTGATTTAAAGTGTGACTAATCACCCATAGGGTCTCAAGGCACTGTTTGTGGGTGTGCTGCTCAGTCGAAGAGCCAGGTCTTGAGGTCCTTCCTAAACTGCTTCAGTGATGCGGTCTGCCTGAGCTTGAGAGGCTGTGTGTTCCATGTCCGGGCTGCTAGGTAGGAGAAGGATCTTCCTCCTGCTGTGCTTTTCCAAATCTTGGGAACGGCTGCGAGGGTGAGCTGGGAAGAACAGAGATGTCTGTTGGGTACATAGATGTCGAGGCAGTGTTTGAGGTATGCCGGTCCTATGTTGTGCAGTGCCTTGTAGGTGTAGATCAGGAGTTTGTATGTGTTGCGCTTGTTGACTGGGAGCCAGTGAAGGTCTCCTACGTGGGTGAAGATGTGGCTGTGTCGGGAGATGTTCAGGATGTGTCTGGCTGCTGCATTCTGCATTCTTTGTAGTTCTGATTGTAGTTTCCTGGTGATGCCACCATAGAGTGCATTGCTATAGAAAGATACAGAGACCGGAAACCTCTGACCAGGTAGTCCATCTTCCAAAGGGTCATCAGGACACTGCAACCGTCTTACCTCCCTAGTTAGGGTGAGTCACCAGTCACTAGATTTCCCACCCTGAATCTACCATGTAAGCATAGCTGTCTTGGGCCAGTAAATCACTCAATGGCCTACCATACACAGAGAGCAAACTACCCATGAGTGAGTGTTATTTATTTTTGGTTTTTCAGGAATAAACTCTCGCTTTAGCAGTTTATTCAAGAAAGACAAAAAACTTGCAGAGTGGTGCATCAGGTTTGATGCCTGTTCCTCAAGGCTTTGTTGCCTTCAGTGAACTGGTCCCAGTGGTAGCTCCACTGAGGGGAGAGAGAGCACTACCTGCTAGGAAGGATCTCTGTGTAACGGAGGCCGTCTTCTGTTGGGAATTTGGAGGTGATGGCTTTGGTTGACCTGGCAACAGTGCTTAATTTGTAAAAAGAATAAGTACTGGGACACAAAGTTTGGCTCAGAACCCTACAACGTAGATATTAAATGCTGAGTTGCCAAGTTGATTTCATCTCATGCCTCTTTAATCTTTTGTTTCTCCTTCTACCCCTTTTTGTGTTTTCTCCCTTCCCCGGGGTCAGTGTCTGCTCAGGAAACATAATTTCTGGTCCTCAAAAATGAGTGTCGGTGGGCCCCACCAGCAGCCACCTGCTCAAATTAAGCACTGTCTGGCAGACAATTTGAAATACTTCAAATGATCTCCTTAAACACCGAATAGCACCCAGGCCAAGAAAACTGCAAAGGTTGAGCTAAACAAAAAATGCATAAACCAACATAGATTAGATTTTAAGAGTCTGATGCAGAATATTATTCCGTATCACGTTTCAGATAATTTGATATTGAATGTAGCTGGGTGGAACTTTCACCTTTGCCCAGGGATAGCACGACCAAACTAGCACACTGAAATAGTCTATTTTGGCACCCCACAAAAGGCCTTGTATCCATTAAGAATTCTAATAAGTCATACAAAGCAAAATTAATACATACATTGTTAGCGATAGTGACTGCATCTAATTCCTCTTTCCCTAAGTGGCCACAGAACATGGTGCTAACCAGATTTATCAGGAAAAGTAGCATCTGTGAGATGATCTGTAAGGGGAGAAAAGAATGATTTGCATTAATGACTGCTGTACAAAAACACTTCATGTCATGTAAACTATAGAGAATTCAACTACCACCTGAGTGGTCTTCAATCAGGATGCACAGTAGCTTTTTTAGTCTTTCTTTTTTAAATATTGTAACAACACATACTATAAACACAAACACACAGAAATAAAGAAATCAGTTACGGTGGAGTAATGTTCTTATAAAGATAAACTTGGTGGTTGCTGTGGCTATACACACATAATCATAAGAACATAGTGGTGATGATGGTAGTGGTGGTGATAGTAGCAATGCTGGTGGTGGTAGTGTTGATGATAGTGGTGGTGAAATGGATGGTGACGATATATTGGTGGCCACTGGTGCAGCAGTGGTGATGGTGGTGCAATCACTTTACTTACCTTTGGTAATGCTTTTTCTAGTGAATACTTTATCTAACCACAGATGCCACACCTCAGGGTGCTCCTTAGGCACTAGACTGGATCCTTGTTACCACTTTACTTCATCTCACACCGATCCCAGCTCATCACCTACCCTGCCATCCTTATTACCTGTTGGCTCATGGAGTTCCTGCTTCAGCTGAGCCCCACCCTGCTTGTGATTGCTTCACTGTGTTCACAGCCCTCCTTCAAATGCTTGCCATGTGTTCATGCATTTTTAATGGTGAGCACCCAGCAGTTATTCTGATGTACTTGCTCATCTGCTGTACTTGCTCATTTAGGATTTATTGTAAAATATACCCAGAGGGCATCTTGGAGAATACCTCCTGAATACCAGTCCGACTCCTAGTGCTAGGCTGACCAGTTTCTGCCAGCCTGCCACAACCAGACGAGTTTGAGGCCAGATGGTGTGAGTATCTTTGTCACTCTGTGGCCAGGAACAAAGCCTGTACTGGGTGGAGGTGCTTCTCACCTCCCCTGAAGGAACTGTAACACCTGGCGGGGAACCTCAAAGGCTTATGCTTTTTGTTAAAACACCCCAGGGCATCCAAGCTAGTGGAGATGCCCGCCCCTCCAGCCACTGCCCCCGCTTTTGGCGGCAAGGCTGGAAGAGATAAGGAGAAAAACAAGGAGGAATCACCTACCAGTCAGGACAGGCCCTAAAGTGGCCTGAGCTGAGGTGACCCCTGCCTTTAGAAATCCTCCATCTTGGTTTTGGTGGATTCCCCCAATAGGAATAGGGATGTGCTCCCCTCCCCTCAGGGAGGAGGCGAGGAGGCACAAAGAGGATGTAGCCACCCTCCAGGACAGTAGCCATTGGCTACTGCCCCCCAGACCTAAACACACCCCTAAATTGAGTATTTAGGGATGTCCCTGAAGCCAGAAAATCAGATTCCTGCAACCTACAGCAAGAAGAAGGACTGCTGACATGAAAGCCCCGCAGAGACAACGGAGGCGACAGCTGACTTGGCCCCAGCCCTACCAGCCTGTATCCAGACCCAAAGAACCTGCACAGCGACGCACCCAACAGGGACCAGCGACCTCTGAGGACTCAGAGGACTGCCCTGAACCCGAAGGAACAAGAAACTCCTGAGAACAGCAGCATTGTTCAAAACCTGCAACAACTTTGCAACAAAGAAACAACTTTCAAAGAACTTTCTCTTCCCGCCAGAAGCGTGAGACTTCACACTCTGCACCCGACGCCCCTGGCTCAAGTTCAGGAGAACAAACACTGCAGAGAGGACTCCCAGGCGACTACGATGACGTGGGTACCCTGAGCCGACCCCGCTTCACTCCCACAGCGATGCCTGCAGAGAGGATCCAGTGGCTCACCCTGATCGAGACTGCCTGGTAACAAAGGAACTGGTGCCTGAACCACGCACTGCACCCGCAGCCCCCAGGACTGAGAGGACCCACCTACCAGTGCAGGAGTGACCAGCAGGCAGCCCTCATCCTAGCCCAGTCGGTGGCTCACCCGAGAAGCCCCCCTCTTGCCCTGCCTGCATCGCCAGAATGACCCCCGGGTCTCTCCATTCCTTTTATAGCAAACCCGATGCCTACTTTGCACACTGCACCCGCCCGCCCCTATGCCACTGAGGGTATATTTTGTGTGCCTGTGTGTCCCCCCCCCAGTGCTCTAAATAAACCCCCTGGTCTGCTTCCTGAGGACGCAGGTACTTTCCTGCTAGCAGACTGGAACCGGAGCACTCCTGTTCTTCATAGGCTCTTATGTGTTTTGGGCCCTCCTTTGACCTCTGCACCTGACCGGGCCTGTGTTGCTGGTGCTGTGGTTTGGGGTTGCCTTGAACCCCCAATGGTGGGCTGCCTATGCCCAGGAGACTGACTGTGTAAGTGCTTTACGTACCTGAGAAATGTAACCAAACTTACCTCCCCCGGGAACTGTTGATTTTTGCAGTGTCCACTTTTAAAATAGATTATTGCCATTTTAACCTAATCTGTGTGTACTACTGTTTTAAATCAAAGTTCTATACTTACCTGTGTGAAGTATCTTGCATTTTATGTACTTACCTCAAATCTTGAATCTTGTGGTTCTAAAATAAATTAAGAAAATATATTTGTCTATATAAAAACTATTGGCCTGGAGTTAAGTCTTTGAGTGTGTGTTCCTCATTTATTGCCTGTGTGTACAACAAATGTTTAACCCTACCTTCTGATAAGCCTACTGCTCGACCACACTACCACTAAATATAGCATTAGTATTGTTAGAAATGGGGTTTTTGGTTGGCAGTCAGGTTGCCCTCTGTCCAAGCAAGAACCCTCGCTCTAGTCAGGGTAAGTCACACACAATCAAAAATCAGCCTGTGCCCACCCTCTGGTAGCTTGGCACGAGCAGTCAGGCTTAACTTAGAAGGCAATGTGTAAAGCATTTGTGCAATAAATCATACAACACCCTAATATAACACCACAAAAATACACCACACAGTGTTTAGAAAAATATATAATATTTATCTGGGTATTTTCAGGTCAAAACGATCAAAGTTGCAATATGAATTTGTAAAGATATCACTGAAAAGTGATATAAAGGCCCTCATTCTGACCTTGGCGGGCGGCGGAGGCCGCCCGCCAAAGTCCCGCCGTCAGGTTACCGTTCCGCGGTCGAAAGACCGCGGCGGTAATTCTGACATTCCCGCTGGGCTGGCGGGCGGCCGCCTTCAGGCCGCCCGCCAGCCCAGCGGGAAAGAGGCTTCCACGATGAAGCCGGCTCGGAATCGAGCCGGCGGAGTGGAAGCTGTGCGACGGGTGCAGTTGCACCCGTCGCGTATTTCACTGTCTGCGCAGCAGACAGTGAAATACATTTAGGGGCCCTCTTACGGGGGCCCCTGCAGTGCCCATGCCAGTGGCATGGGCACTGCAGGGGCCCCCAGGAGCCCCGCGACCCCCCCTACCGCCATCCGGTTCCCGGCGGGCGGACCGCCGGGAACTGGATGGCGGTAGGGGGGGTCGGAATCCCCTCGGCGGCGCAGCAAGCTGCGCCGCCTTGGAGGATTCCAACGGGCAGCGGAAAACCGGCGGGAGACCGCCGGTTTTCCTGCACTGACCGCGGCCAAAGCGCCGCGGTCAGAATGCCCTGCGGGGCACCGCCGGGCTGTCGGCGGTGCTCCCGCCAACCGCGAGCCTGGCGGTCACAGACCGCCAGGCTCGTAATGAGGGCCAAAGTGTCTTAAGTCTTTAAAAAGCAAACACAGGCCCTCATTCTGACCTTGGCGGGCGGCGGAGGCCGCCCGCCAAAGTCCCGCCGTCAGGTTACCGTTCCGCGGTCGAAAGACCGCGGCGGTAATTCTGACATTCCCGCTGGGCTGGCGGGCGGCCGCCTTCAGGCCGCCCGCCAGCCCAGCGGGAAAGAGGCTTCCACGATGAAGCCGGCTCGGAATCGAGCCGGCGGAGTGGAAGCTGTGCGACGGGTGCAGTTGCACCCGTCGCGTATTTCACTGTCTGCACAGCAGACAGTGAAATACATTTAGGGGCCCTCTTACGGGGGCCCCTGCAGTGCCCATGCCAGTGGCATGGGCACTGCAGGGGCCCCCAGGGGCCCCGCGACCCCCCCTACCGCCATCCGGTTCCCGGTGGGCGGACCGCCGGGAACTGGATGGCGGTAGGGGGGGTCGGAATCCCCTCAGCTGCGCCGCCTTGGAGGATTCCAATGGGCGGCGGTACACTGGCGGGAGACCGCCAGTGTTGCCGGTCCGACAGCGGCTTTACCGCCGCGGTCGGAATGCCCATTGGAGCACCGCCGGCCTGTCGGCGGTGCTCCCGCGGTCCTCCAACCCGGCGGTCATGGACCGCCAGGGTTGGAATGACCACCACAGTCTCTTTCAAGCACAAAGTACCTGTTTTCTGGTGGCAAATCTCCTCATAGGGCCACAGGAGAAGAGATATGTGGAAAACTGGTGTGTGCGTCGATTTCTCCCCAGCACACACTGACTTGCATCGTTATTTTTCACGCGGGGAAGTCGTGCGTCATTTTCTGACGCGCGGACAGTCTCTTCCTGTGGATCGCGGGGATTACCAGATGTCCCGGGTGTGTGCGTGGATTTTCATACTTGTTTTCCGGCTGCGCGTCGTTCTGCGGGGCTGCGCGTCGAAGTTTCGATCTCATGGCAGGCGTTGCGTCGATTTCTCCTTGGAAGTCGGGCGGCATTGCCCTTGCGAGGCCGTGCGTCAAAGTTTTGATCTCACGGCAGGCGTTGCGTCGATTTCTCCTTGGAAGTCGGGCGGCGTTGCCCTTGCGAGGCCGTGCGTCAAAGTTTTGATCTCACGGCAGGTGTCGCGTCGATTTCTCCTTGGAAATCGGGCGGCGTTGTCCTTGCGAGGCCGTGCGTCAAAGTTTCGATCTCACGGCAGGCGTCACGTCGATTTCTCCTTAGAAGTCGGGCGGCGTTGTCCTTGCTAGGCCGTGCGTCCAAGTTTCGGTCGTCCTGAAGGCGTCGCGTCGATCAGCGTCGGTGTGCGGCGTTTTTCTTGCCGCGGAACAAGCTATGCGTCGAAAATTTTGGCGCACGGAGCGTCCAAGTGAAACAGAGAAGTCTTTTTGGTCCTGAGACTTCAGGGAACAGGAGGCAACCTCTATCCAAGCCCTTGGAGAGCACTTTCACAGCCAGACAAGAGTTCAGCAAGGCAGCAGGCCAACAGCAAGGCAGCAGTCCTTTGTAGAAAAGCAGACAGGTGTGTCCTTTGAGCAGCCAGGCAGTTCTTCTTGGCAGGATGTAGTTTCTGGTTCAGGTTTCTTCTCCAGCAAGTGTCTGATGAGGTAGGGCAGAGGCCCTGTTTTATACTAAGTTGTGCCTTTGAAGTGGGGGTGACTTCAAAGAGTGTCTAAGAAATGCACCAAGCCCCCTTTCAGTTCAATCCTGTCTGCCAGAGTCCCAGTAGGGGGTGTGGCAGCCCTTTGTGTGAGGGCAGGCCCCCCACCCTCCCAGCCCAGGAAGACCCATTCAAAATGCAGATGTATGCAAGTGAGGTTGAGTACCCTGTGTTTGGGGTGTGTCTGAGTGAATGCACAAGGAGCTGTCAACTAAACCTAGCCAGACGTGGATGGAAGGGCACAACAAGATTTTAGTGCAAAGAAATGCTAAAAGTGGCATTTCTAGAATAGTAATGTTAAATCCGACTTCACCAGTCAGCAGGACTTTATATTACCATTCTGGCCATACTAAATATGACCTTCCTGCTCCTTTCAGATCAGCAGCTGCCACTTCAACAGTGTATGAGGGCAGCCCCAATGTTAGCCTATGAAGGGAGCAGGCCTCACAGTAGTGTAAAAACGAATTTAGGAGTTTTACACTACCAGGACATATAACTACACAGGTACATGTCCTGCCTTTTACCTACACAGCACCCTGCTCTAGGGGTTACCTAGGGCACACATTAGGGATGACTTATATGTAGAAAAAGGGGAGTTCTAGGCTTGGCAAGTACTTTTAAATGCCAAGTCGGAGTGGCAGTGAAACTGCACACATAGGCCTTGCAATGGCAGGCCTGAGACAAGGTTAAGGGGCTACTGAAGTGGGTGGCACAACCAGTGCTGCAGGCCCACTAGCAGCATTTAATCTACAGGCCCTAGGCACATATAGTGCACTCTACTAGGGACTTATAAGTAAATTAAATAGCCAATCATGGATAAACCAATCAATAGTACCATTTACATAGAGAGCATATGCACTTTAGCACTGGTTAGCAGTGGTAAAGTGCCCAGAGGTCAAAAGCCAACAACAACAGGTCAGAAAAAAATAGGAGGAAGGAGGCAAAAAGTTTGGGGATGACCCTGTCAAAAAGCCAGGTCCAACAAGTATTATCTAATTTTGCCACTATCAACCTCTAAGGGGAACCCTTTGACTCTGTGCACACTATCCCTCACTTTGAGATAGTATATGCAGAGCCAACTTCCTACACTAAGGAAAGAAGCATGGACCTTCGCCTTGAACCCAGGTCCACCAGAGTGAACCCAAGGGCTACTTGGCTGACCTCCTGTTCTGAACTACAGGGACTCAACAAGCTCTAGAGGCCACCCTGCAATTGCGCAGCTGAACTTCTGCACTGGATCTTTTTGGGCATGCTTGGACCTGCAACTGGACACGCTTGAGCCCTTCTGGTCTCTGCTGGAGTGAGTCCCACATTTCCTTGAAGTGCTACCCCAGGTCCTGGAACCCTGGCTGGCATCAGATAGAACTCCTCCTTGCCTAACTGAAGGTTACATCAAACCAGGTGCAAATTAATGCAAAACCCTGCAAAGCTTTACTGCGCAGCTGCATGCTTCATCGATACTGATGCTGAGATATGCAGAGCTCCACAAAGCATCACCGCACAGCTACAAGCTTCATCTGAATAGACGCTGAGTGATGCAAAAAGCCACAAAGCTTTGCTGCACCCATGCAAGCCTTGCCGGAACTGACGCCAAGAGACATTAGGCCTTGCGGAGCAAGGCCACCAAGACCTTGTACCAAGGACTTAAGGTACAGTTCCTAGCAGGCCAAACTTGGTCCTGTGCCTGGCCTGGACTCCATTGCGGATTGCCCTAAACTTGTGACTTAGTCCCATCCCAGTGCGATCAAATACCCTCAGTTGGCGCTTTGTGCTTTTAGGTGCTAAATTTACTTATGTATTTGAAATTACAAATCTTTGGTTCTACTGATTGACTTATTGTAGTTCTGGTATCATTTTATTCTCAAATTGTACTCTATTGTTCTATATTGGTGTGGTTTCACTTTATTACTGTGTTGCATTTGTGGGCTGCATACAAAAATAACACATGCCTGACTGCTTTGTGCTAAGCTACCAAAGGGGTACACATAGTTTATTTTACTGATTTTTGTGGTTCACCATGACAAGGATTCTGTTTAATATTTGAGTAAGGCTTCCACCCATTCAACTAATTACATAATTTCTCACAGGGCCTTTATAAATGACAGAAAGAGGCCACTCCACGCACCAGGGGTGGGGCACTGAGGAATTACAAGTTAGACAGAGTATCCACCACAAGGAGTGCTACCAAAGGTAAGTATCTTGCTCTCCTGGAAGGTGCTTCTAACCACAAATTCCTTGATTTAGATTAGATACCAAAGCAGTACCTCCCCAGGTGAATTGTCTGTGGAGTGGACCCAGACCAAAATGTCCTTCAGTACTATTCTGGCAAAGTGCCCTACACTCCGGACCTGTTTGTCAAGGCAGTAGTGCTTCATGAATACATGCAATGATAACCATGTCTCAGCTTGGCAAATGTCAAGGAAAGGCACTCCATGATCCAGTGCAGCGGTAGCAGCCTTAGACATGGAGCAATGAACTTTCGGACTTCTGGGGGCTGCTTCTTGACCAGTGCATTGCAGATCTTGAGGCAAAGGACTATCCTCCTCAAAGGGGTCCTTTGCTGAACAGCTTTCCCTTCCATCATGCTGGAGAACCCCACAAACAGCTGATTGCCAATGGAGTGTCAGTTGCCACAATCAATATAAAAGCTCAAAGCCCTTTTGTGGTGCAGCTGATGGAGACTCTCCTGCTCTTTTATGGAGTGATAAGGAGCAGGGAGTGCTGGCAGATTGCTGAGTTGCCCAACATGAGAAGGAGTCCTGATTTTTAGCAAGAACACTGACCGAGTCCTCAACATCAACTTGTTCTGGAAGAAGGTGGTGTACGGCTGTTACATTGACAAGTGCCTGAAGTTTGGTCACTTTACGAGCCAACATAATCGGAATGAGGTATGCAGTACTCAGAGTCAGGAAATATAGTGAGCAACAACGCATTACCTCGAAGGAGCACTCCTGAGAAATGTCAAGACCAAGGTAAGTTCCCACTGTAGCATCACAACCAGTCTAGGATTGAACCTGACTGTCAAATTTTCAATTAGTCTCCTCATAACAGGTGATTTAAACAAAGGCAGTTTGTCTGGTAAATGTAGAAATGCAGGAAAGGCAGCCAAACAACCTTTTTATTGTCCACAGCAAAGCCTTCCTGAGCCAATGATATTACAAAGAAAAGGTCATCATACAACTTTGCTTGTAAGACATCAATCTCACGAATATTGCCGCAGGCCACAAATTTATTTTAACACTCGTCTTAAATGGATTCCCTGCAAGGGGGTCTGGCAGCAAGGATGTCATCCACCACTAAAGACAGCAGATTAAATGCAGCCATTTGTCTCCATTCAGTCCCCGTGTATGTAGATATAGATTGGGCGGAGGATATTGGCCTGTTGCCGCGTCAGAAGATCCTTGCAAAGTGGAAACCTGATCGAGGCACAGATGCTTATGACCGGATCTTCCGGTACCATGCTCTCCTGGTCCAATCCAAAGCCACTAGGATAACTTTGGACCAGTCGTTTTTAATATTTCTCAGGACTTAGGGCAGTAAAGCAGGGGCAAGAAGTCATAACTGAGACCTGTGTTCCACTACACAACTCATAACAAGTGCTCTTGCAGAAACTCCAGGGTGCAACATCTTCAACTTTGTGTGTTCTCGTTGGTGGTGAAAATATCTAGACAAGGTTCACCCCACTGTTAGATGATGCCATGTATCACCTTGGGATGCAAATACCACTTGTGATCTGCCAGATGCTCCCTTCTTAACTTGTTTGCTCTAGCATTCAGGGACCTTATCAGGTGCTTCATAAACAGGGAAGTGCCCTGGCACTACAACCACATCTAGAGGCACAGAGCATCCTAGCACAAAACCTCTCACTGCCCTGTATGTTGGAATACCACGTGAGAGGGTGTTGTCCATGAGAGCCTGCACAAGTCTCCCCTTGATGGAAAGCAGGTAGGCCTTTAGAACCACACACATGGCTTGCAAATCGAACAGATTGGCATGGAGTTGAGCTTCCATTAGAGACCAGCATGCTCTGATCTACACCTTCCCCAAATGACCTCTCCCGTCCAGCAACTACGAGTTATCATTACCATCAGCTCTGCATGAGGAGGAGAGATGTCAGACCTGGGTGGGGAAGGGAGATGAGCCTGAAGCTGAACCAATGGCATTCAAGCAGCTACTACTGGAGATCATGCGGTACGAGTGACCTCTGTCAGATTTCCTTGATGCTGGGTCAACTGGAATCCAGATTAAATTGCAGAGCTTGCATGTGCTACTTGGTGTAGCTGACATGGAGGATAGAGGAGGCTAAGATGTCAAGTAGCCTCAGAGTTGCTTTGACCGACATTCAGGACCAATGATGAAACATCCTGAACATAGCCTGAATGTCATGGACTCACTGTGGATTAGTGTAGACTCTGAACTACAGGGTGTCCACAATAGCTCCAATGAATGGACGACTCTGAGAAGGAGTCAAGTGCAACTTTGGCTAGTTGATAGTAAACTTCAACAATGTCTAGAGGTTCGCTGTCACCTGGAAGTGGTCTACAACTGTAAATAAATGTCTCTTTTTGCATGCTTACCCCCACATTTTTTGACTACTGCTGCTGTTTTTGTTTTTACTTTCAAGGTGTACTGAGTCCAATCAAACAGGCGTCGGTTCCAGTTCTCTGGCCCTTAAAATGTGTATGTCAAATTGGTAAACCCCAAATTGGCAAAAGTTAGCTTGCATGTCCCAAGTATATGTTACCAGGGTACCTAGGACCTGTGAATCAAATGAACCTCATGGACTGCAGCATCTATTGTGCAACCACTAGTGTAATAAAGCAAAGCATGACTCCCAATCCACCATTGCAGACTGGAAGAGCAGATTAAATTGCTAAAACATTTTAACTAATAGCAAAGCCCAAACCTTTTTTTTTTTACTATCTATAAGGCACCAGTTAGGCAGGCCTATTGAGATCTAGGAGCAGGGTACATTATGCAGGCACATATAAAAAGATGGGCACGTGTTTTATTAATTGTGCATTTCCTGACAGTAAAAACTCTGCAGTGTTGTTTTTATTGTGGAAAACCTAGTAGCCTCATTGGCGAGCATGGAGTTTACACACTGAAAAATGAGCAGTGCTAACTTCCGAATGAGACTACTTAGTATGTTACTTCAAGGTATCAAACAAAGTTGTTGCATTATACTTGCAAGAATGTTTAACCAGCACGACCGAGATCATGTCCTGCAGCACATCAGATCTCATGGACCCCCTCAAATACGAGGGCAAGAAAAGACAAATCTTTCCGCATTACACTAGAAGAGTCCAGGAACTTAGGAAACAACTCCTGGCAGGCAAGCGGAGAATGAGAGACCATAACCCTAAGTATAGCCTATCTTCTCTGCCTATCTTCTGGTCCAATATGAGGACAGGGCTAATTTCTCAGAGAACCCCCAGGATGCTACAGATTGGTTGGATTCCTAGGGTTTGGGAGACGGAGAGCAATTTCATGAATGGCGCGACCTCCGAAACGCACTCAGAAGTATGACAGACCTAGTGCCCAGCCGCAGACAATAGACCGCATCACGGCGGCCAAAGATGTAACACTGCAAACGGAAAAAGTCCACCTTGAAACACAGAATTCTTTCACCCCATTGACCCTACTTTCAGACTCCTCGGAACAGAACGCCTGTCTCAACTGAGTCTTCAAAGGCACCTTGAGACTCAAATCTCAGAAGTGAGGCTTTCCGTTCGAGGAGGTAGGAACGTGTAATGAGGCATAATTATACAGGGGCAATCTGCGGGCTGTCAACAAAAAGTATTTGTGATGTTTAATGTTAACAGAATGGGTGAATAAACACATCCGGGTGGGAATAATCTGGAGACTCCATCCCACTGTACATTGCTGAGTTCCCATTTCACACTGTGGGACAGCGAGGAGCAAGGGCCGGACGACCTGGATTGATATCACACCAACTAAATGCTACAGCTATAACACCACTTTCAGTATATACTGTGTTCATGGGCAACAAGGGACACTGCCCATGGGGTGGGAGGGGGCATTGGGACACGATACACAGTTACATTTTTTTGCTATTACTCTTTTATTGGATAAACGATTGTTTGACAGATCTTTACGATAGTTAAGCTTCATTTGTTGTTACATAAGTGGTACATTCATATTGGGGAAACTTCCAGACGAGGGAACCTTACAAGACTAATGCGGAGTTGTCATTATCGAACACAACGCAGTCATCTAGAGTCCCTACATTGACAAGTAAATTGGGCCTACACTATAAATTTGTGGCGTGGAATGTGTGGGGCTTGGCTACCCCGGTAAAGCATAACAGAATAGTTATGTGCATGCTGTAAAGAATCAATTGCATGCCTCCAGGAAACGCATTTGTGGGGGGATTGCCCTAAAGCTCTACAGAAACAATGGCAGGGAAAGATAATAGGCATGTCATTCTATGGTTGCCCCGGGATACATTCTTTTGGATAGCCCCAGGGACCCCCATTCCAATCTATTAGAACAGTTTTAGACTCAGATGGCTGTACACAGTACTGGAAGGGAATTAGACGCACACACACACTATGCACCATTAATGTCTATGCTCCCACTACAGATGATGAGGTGATTTGGGCGTCAGTGTGATTAAGGCCGCCCATATCAATACAGACAATGACATTATCCTTACTGGTGAATTTAATTGCGTCTTGGATGGGTCCGTAGATAGGAATTCCCCCCCCCCGCCCCCGGGTGGGTCTAAAGCCTCTTGCCACAACAGCTCTCCTTAACACACTATACATAGCCTGGGACTCCTGGTTATATGGCCTCATCGATAACCCCAAATTAGTGTGAACTCCTGTCACACCTCGGCCACTGATACCCAGAGTCACCTGGATTATTTCTTTATACAGGCATCAGCAGCCTTTCGGGTATCTAATGCACAATATCTTGCACGTTATCCCTCCGATCACTCCCCACTACTGCTGGCCTACTCCCTTCAAAGACAGGTACCTAAGATATCGCGCTGGCACCTGAATGTTGAGTCTTTGTCAGTTTAGGCATTTCGGGACACTGTGGCTACAACCTTCACTCAATATTTTGAGACACACTGGAAAACAGCAGGGTCCAGAACAATTGAGTGGGACACCATGAAGGTCGTCATTCGGGGTATGTGTTCAACCACAACGTAGGGATATTCTGTGCACTAGAGCAGGACCTATCTAAACACGAGGTTGAACTGGAAAGGTTGGAAAGACAGCGTGCCCAAGATGCCTCACTGGCTGTACATTGCGATAGACAAAACACAAATTATGTGAACTATGGGATAAATTATAAAAATATAGTAGAAAAACGGCTAGGCAACAATGGTATTATGAGGGAAATAAGGCAGGACACCTATTGGCTCGGCGAATCAGGTCGGAATCTACATCTGGTCCCATACACTCCATAAGGGATACTTCTGGCACTGTACAGTACATTCAGCATTGCATTAATAATGCTTTTGCCGCTCATAGGTGCAAAGTATACACATAACCACAGCTACCAGGCGAAGAGGAAGACCTGATCTGCCATTTAGATCAACTCCCCTTACCGTCTCTGTCCCACACTGACCAGGAAATGTTGGGGGGGCCATAACTAAACAGGGCCTAGTGGAGGCACTAAAAGCCTTAAAAACCGCAAAGGCACCAGGCAGTGATGGACTGACTTCTGGATTTTATAAGCAATCCCTGTCTATCTTACTAGATAGGCTAGTAGAAGTATATGCAAAGGCCTATGATCTACAAATAGCCCAAGCTCAATGGGCGAAGCCTTGATTTCCCTGCTACCAAAACCAGGTAGGGATTGGCTCGAACCAGGGTCATACCGCCCCATATTAATGCCTAATGTTAATCTCAAACTCCTTAGTCACATATTTGCAACCAGAATCCTTCCTTACTTACCCAGACTGATTCATGAAGATCAGTCTGGATTTATACCGGGAAGGAACACCCTGAGAAACGTGCGCAGACTGACACATGTGATCCATGACACTTGTATACAAGAGGGAAGGTATGCACTAGCGTTATAATAAGCTTTAGACTCCTTGTGCTGGGAGTATATGTGGAAGGTCCTGTAGAGAGTAGAGTTGGGTCCCATGTACATCAGCTGGGTCAAACTGCTGTATACCAGACCAAGAGCAAGAGTGTGTAGAGGGTGCTATATCTTGGATGAATTTCTCCTTCAACGTGGAACAAGACAGGGATGCCACTTATCACCATTGATATTTGCTACAGTTAGGGAGTCTCTGGCCTGCAGACTTCACTATGCTGTATCTGGATGGGGTATCAAAGTGGGCTCTGCAGAGCATTGATTATCCCTGTATGCAGATGATACCATGATATACCTGAGGCGCCAAGATGTTTCAATCTCTATATTATTAAACGTAATGCAGAACTTCTGGGAATTCTCAGGACTTAAGGACAACGTGGTGAAATCAGTTCTATTCCCACTAGGGGACTTGACAAATCAGGCTTAGGAGGGGGATTGACTGGGAGGTCTCCCCGGAGAAATTGATAGTATCACATATTTAGGCATTTAAATCACCTGGGACCACAAAGACTTTTATGATGCCAACCTCGGTTAAGTGATGTGAAGTTAAAACCCACCATCCAGTTCTGGAATACCCCCATTTATTGTTAATGGGGGAAATAGCCCTACTGAAGATAGTAATGCTACCAAGATGTCTATGTGTCCTGCAGGGATTCTTTTATGAAATTCCATCTTCCGTTTTTAGGACGCAGGATCGCACGATAGTTGACCTTTTATGGACAGGTAAATACTGTAGAGTTAGTCTGGCCACTCTGAAAAGGGACTGGGAGAAGGGCGGATAAGCAGTGCCGAATTTGGAACTATACTATATAGCTACCCATTTCCAATACGCAGTACACTGGCTGGATGGGGAACCAAATTGGGAATGTCGGCTGTTAGATGGAACTCATGGGACCCACCAATGGGGGAACACCTGTTGAAGGGAGAAGAATAGCCTCTACGTTTTCACTTTTAATCCGGTTGATGGGCAGACTCTGGGAAAGAGTGGTTAAAAGACTTTTTTTTAAAAGCACCCTACATTCCAGACCTGGTTATCTGGACCGTATCACCTTTTATTCAGATGAAACAGGTGATGTCAAATAATAGGTGGCAAGAGGGAGGTTGTTTAATGCTGTCGGACCTCTTTCCTGACAATAGGTTTATTACGTTCCAGCATGCCCAAGAATGATTTCATTTTGGGGGGGGGGGGGCAATTTTCATAATTTACAAAAGTGGCTGCAAAAGCACAGCGACCATGGCCTACAATTTCTGAGGCTCCCACACCCACGCAAACACTTGTCACACTATTGGAAATGGCGGGAGCTCGTAAGCTCATCACATACTTATACCGTGCACCACAGTCGGATAGAGCGCTACATCCTTTAACCGTGGAGGCACGTTGGCGCTCACACACTTATCATAATCTTACCCCGAAGGAATTGAGAAGGATTTGTGTGGGTGTGAGAGTGAGAGAGGTAGCGGTATGCACCCATTTTAAATTAATCCAATTCAATATTGTGCATATGTTATATCTCACTCCCAAATGCCTATATGCCATATACCCTTCCAGGGATGCTAGCTGCGCAAAATGTGGGGTTGAGGAGGCACACTTTCTTCACCTGGCCTGGGACTGTCCCAAGATAAAAGTTTTCTGGGGAAAGAACCTTATTCAGCTAAAAGAGGCAACAGGTTGGTATGTTCCATGTACAATTGCACGGTGTTTACTGGGACCTCTCCCGAACCATCCAGCCGAAAATCTGAGCAGACCCTATATAATGTTGGGCTTGAATGTTGAAGAGCAGTGCATTGCCATCCATTGGCTAAGCCCCAAAGCCACCTCCAGACTCTCTTGGGAGTTGGATACGGTGGAGTGGGTGGGAGCGGTGGAGGTCCACCTGCAGAAGACCAGAAAAGATGAAAATTCATAGGACATCTTACTGGGCTGGGCGAAATGACGAAATCATTACTTAGATACTCTGCACATCCGCCGAATAACACTCAGTCTCAGGGAGGTGAAGTTTTCTATCACTATATTAGTTTGCCAGAGAACGGTAACACTGGTTTATGTTGAATGGACATTGTCATTCCAGCAAGATGTATCGTAAGAACAAATCGTTTTTATATTGTTAAACTGAAGAAAATGGTTCCCACATGGAAGCTCGGGGTTTAAGGTGGGTGGGAATGGGGAGTTACTGTTAATTTTCCTGTTTACTCACGGCTGATACGGAATGCTCTGATGCACAACCAGTTCAATTTTATTCTTTGCTACTTTCCTATGTACAAGTATGCTTTGGTGTATTGTCTGTCTAAATGGTCGGCCGATTTACTGTTTACTAAATAAATATAACAGAAAAAAATAATTGTTGCATTAAACCTGACTTGTAACTCAAGTCGAATTTAATATAACTTTTGCACAAACAGCAACTTTAGAAAGTTGCCACTTGTCGCCCTAAGGTTCCAGTAGCCTCAAAAAAGGCTTCTACTCTCAGGGGAAAAGGTGTGAAAGACTCTTAGAAAGGGAGCCAAAGGACGGGCAGAGGAAAGAGGTGTGACCTCCTCCTGGAAGAATGGTAGGAGTGAGTATGAGCCCAAAAGGCAAGCTTCAAAGGGATAGCTGCCATCCAAGGGCAAATGTTAGTCACACATGGAATGCAATGGACTCTTTTGTCTTAGCAGACAAGCTGGCATCACAGCAGAGCTAGAGTAGCTGTTGTGAAATAGTTTTTTTCAGAGAGAGCATAGCCACCAGGTAACTATACCTCTGGGTTATGGAGTTCCACAGGAAGCTCCACAGACCAAGAGAAGGGCTCTGCCATGTTGGGAGTGGGCAGAATAGTGCATTCTGGGCTAGCTAGATGCCACATTTCACAGGAGGTCATCCTCCGATAGAAGGGGGGCTGGTGCACAGTTGTTAGTTTGTAGTCACATCGCCTAGGCTTGAAGTGCCACAAAAGCTGACTTTAAGAGTCAGTTGATTGACTCCCAGTTACAGCCACAGGGCCATAAAAGCTCCTGCTCCTTTGAGAGCTCAGCTCCAAGAGGCCTGACCGTTGATGGATGCACAGGTACAGCATGGAAGACAGAGTCCTGGCACTCAAAAGCTGCACCCTAGTCTGCTGGACCCGAGAGAGTCGTCAGATTGTAGTTTGGTCATCCAGCATGGATGTTACTGCAAGCTTGCTGTAATCAGAGACCAGCTACCCAGTGGCAACTTGTTTGGTGCTGGACTTCTTCCTGACTTTGTGGGACATCGAACCTTGAGGTCAAAGTTGCCTTCCCCCTGAGCACATTAACAATGGGATGGATACTGGAAGATCTTCAACACCAGGTGAGCATCCTTGAGCATCTTTAGCATCGTGCCATCTCTTGAATCAGGACCACTCCATTGATTATTATGGTAGTTCACCAACAGGACCTAAAGCTGGGCTGCAGACACCTTTTGTGGTGTTTTCACTGTGTTACTATGTGTGTTTTGTACAAATACTTTACACATTGCCTCTGAGATAAGCCTGACTGCTAGTGCCAAGCTACCAAGGGGGTGCGCAGGGGTTATTTGAGCTGTGTATCTCCCTTAACCTGGCTAGAGTGAGGGTCCCTGCTTGGAAAGAGTGCAAAATGACTGCCAACCAGAGATCCCATTTCTAACACTGGCTATCTCTAAACTGTGAGTCACAGTAGATTACAATTTATTGCCATTATGGAAAAGCTGATAGCGATCCGAGACTTCCTGGATGCTGATGAGGACTGGTACCGATGGTAGAAGACCAGGACGGCCCAAGGCTCTGAAGATGCAGATAAGGCTAGTGGAAATTCTAGAATCAGGAGAATGGAAAAGTTCAGAAGGAAAGCAACAGTAGCAAGATCACCAACAGGAGAAAGGAGACACTAGCAGGACTTATGATACAACAGAAGGAGCAAGGACACACCAGCAGGAGGGAGGAGACACCAGAGGGGCGAAGACACACCAGCAGGAGAAAGGAGCATTGCAATGCAAAGGATAAAGACAGTTCTGCTCCTTATATACCCCAAAACAGAAAGTGACATAGAGGAGATTGGGAAATGCTGGCAGGAATACATGATAGAGCCTCCATGATGGATTGCTTAAATAAAAACACTTCCTCAGGAATTCTGGGAAGAGAAAACTACAGGTAGCAAGAATATGGCCCCCAAGGAGAGGATTGCCTCCAGCCCAGCCGAAAAACAAGGCGAAGAATGGCCCTCTGTAGCAACCCTTGCAGGACTCCCCAGACTGCAGGCAGGTGTTTAGGGCATCCTGTTGTACAAAACGGTATGTCAGGGAGGCAGTGGAATGAGCCATGGGTTGTGCTGTGACCCATTTCATGACACTGAAATCCTTTAGTGGATTTTTGTCATTAAGGTGTCTTTTTAAAGATAAGCATACAACCTATTCTCATAAATCACTGTCTTATTTCTTGTGTTGTGTGTTCTTCTTATGCAACTGATTTGGTACTTCCTAATTTTTTACAAGTGTTCCTTTGATGAAGCCTGACTGCTTTGAGCCACAGCTACCCAGGAATGAGCTTTTATGAGAAACTGGGTTACTGGTTGATTGGGGTGTAAGCCCTTGTCAAACAGCAATCAGAATACTTGTCAGGGTAAGGCACAAGCAGATCCCAAATTAAACTGTGTTCAACTCCCTGGCAGCTTGGTACAGGGCAGTCAGGCTTAACTTAGATGCAATGTGTAAAGCATTGTGCAACACTTCAAACGGTAATAAAGCGAAAATACCACACAAAAAGTCCACAATGACAAATATCCAATCAGTAGAACCGGAGCTATGAAATTTTAAAGAACAGAGTGTCTAAAAGCACAAAGTGCCAAACACTGCTATCTTTGCGCGCAGCACTGGGTCAGATTCAAAGGTTCAGGTTGACCGCGATGGAGCACAGGTCAGATAAGGTCCCAGGTTAGTCCAGCTGAAAGTTTACCTTCTCAAGTTTTGTCCCATTCACGTAGGAGAGGGCCATGAGAGCAAGGACAGCATAGCAGGAGGTTGTCAGCATGGCACAAAGAGCTGGCAGTTAATGCTGCAGTGCAAAAAGACAGGTTGTGCCAGCTTTGGTGAAAAACTAAAGCAACTATGAAGTGAGTGTATTGCATTTACTAGAATGCAATGGGGTAAACTGTGCAGGGATAAAAGGCAGTGTGCTCCCTTCCCCCTTGTGTTTAAATGTCTCCCTTGAGTCAGCAAGCGGACAAGCTCACCTGGGATGCACCTGTGTGCCTGTGGAGTGGTACAGTGACCTGTGAAGACTTGGGCAGCATTTTAGCAACCCCAGGTGACTTTTCTCTGCTCATTACTACTTCTGCTCTTTATTGATGAAGGGCTAATCCCAGAAACACATGTCTAGAGAAAATCAGCGCTACCTGCACCAACAGTGGTGAAAAACTACAGCAACTTTGAAGTAAGCATAGTGCTTTTACCAGAATGCAATGGAGTGAACTGTGCTGAGATGGGAGGCAGCGTACTCCCTCCCCTCTTAAGAACTATCTCCTGCCTCTGGGTACTACCTATGCAAGGCCATATTGGCAAACCTGTAGTGGTTGCATCAGTGGGTGGACACTGGACACTGACTGTCTACTTCAGAGGCCTATGCCAGTTCTATGCCCCTCTGAAATCAGTTGCATTCCTCAATCTACAGTCTCTTGAGCCACTGAACTGACCAATGGAGAGCCTTTCTCCTCACACGTGGACCCCATCTGTGAAGCAGCATCTTACCTTAATTTGCTCACAGATGCATCCCAGTAGGCAGACAGTACCACCATGGCCAACAAAGTGATGTGGTCCTTTCCACCCCTTCGATCAGACTTCTATCCCCAACCCAAGGAAAACCATGACCATAAGAACAGCAACTAACAAAGGCCACTAAAAGTTGTCAGTGTCCAGGCCCCAGGGCAACCAAGGGCCTCTGCCCTCTATGGTTTTGCAGAGTAGGGGGGCACCCTTTTTCCACTCTCCTTCCCACAGGTTCAGGATTGGTATCCTGAAACTGGTCACACAGCCCAAGATCTCTACCCTGAAACTGAAGAGGAGTCAGTGGTGAGACCTTCCTCTACCTACCCCTCTAGCTGGTCCTCCCTACCCTTTATTTGGGAGGTGTATGCCCAGATGTCTGAGCTTTCAATGCACCCTGGACGGCCAACCTTCCTGGCTCTTTTATCACCGGTGGCAACTCACACTCTAGAATACAGTCAGTGGGCATCTGGGGACCAGCCCAGCCAAGTACCAGACTAACACATTTTAGTGCTGGTGCTGGATCACCACACTAAAATGCATTAGACATACAATAGAGCTCTTGTGACCCTATGTAAATGTGAGCAAAAATGTAATTAATCAGCAGCCAGTGCGATTAGGCTGCTCTGCATTACTCACAGCCCAAGGCAATTTACTCTCTGTGGCTAGGCCCAGCTAGACTTGTCACTGTGGTGACTGAATTTGGTGCTGCCCGATACACTGTGTGGTCAGCCCTGCCAAGTACCATGCATCAGGCGTTAGACTAACGTATTTTAATGTGGCGGTCTGCATCACCACATTAAAATTCCTTATCATGCATTTTTTGCACCTTGACCACCAGCACATGCTGACCCTGGGTGAACGAAGCAAGTATATAAGGGCATATTTAAGTAGAGTGGCGCTGCACAAAGTCCAGAGCCACTTATTTTGCACCCTTTACCTCAGAGTAGGCATTAAAAGTCCCCCAAAAATGACTCAAGGAAATCTGTTAGTTTTCCTGGTTCCATTTTTTTCGCCCCCCCACCTCCCTCCAGCGCAGGCATAATGTACCGCAAAGGGTTACAAAGGAGAGCAACGCATGCATTGCGCCACTGTCGAAATACGGCGCTGCATTTTTGGCTTTCTAATGCCACATTAGTGTCAAATTATTTAGGTTCTTTTCCAGACATAAAATTCAACTTACACAAATAACAAAATTTTATTGGAAACAACAGCTACGAAAGAAATGTTCAAGAACATCACAAAGCCTTAGCTTATGTGCAACACCAAAAATTCAACAGGTGGCAACAACCTCTAGTGCAATTCTAATGCCACATTATTGTCATAATTGGAACACTAATGTGGTGTTGGAAGGCCAAAAAAGCTGTGCCACATTTCCAACATGGCGCAATGCATGCATTGAACCAATTTTTAACCCCTTGCGCAATATAATGCCTGCACCAGGAATAATGTATGCAAGGGGGGCATTCCAGAGCTTGGAAGCCTACAAAATGGCGCAGTGAAATTTAAAAGATTTTACTTCGCTAGTTTTGATGTCATTTTTAACACCTGCTCAGAGCAGGTGTTAAAATGACGCTCCCATAGTAACCTATGAGCCTCCTTGCACTTTGCTGCACTAGCGTCAATATTATTGACACTAGTGTAGCATGGCGCCACAATAGCGTCAAAAATGTTGATGCTATTGTGCTAACGATCGCCATGGTGCACCGTATTATAAATACAGCTCAACCATGGTGTCTAGGTACCGGTGCGGGGCGCAAGAAAAGTGACGCATCATAGCTGGTACGCCACTTTTTCTTAAATATGGCGTTCATTTAAAGCGCTTTAATAACTTCGTGTCGAGCCAGCTCCACATAAAACTAAAAAAAGAAAAAAAAGTATGGATCAGCGTGAAGCATCAAGGGTCTTGAACAAGCCAGTGTGTGGCCTGAAATCTTTTGGCCTGTTTGGTCTCTTGCTCTGGGTTTCACCATTGATTTCGTGATTTTAAAACACATTTACCTGCAGAAAGCTTAAACGCTCGCACTCTCCCATCCATGCCGTGCTAAAGCATTGAGGCGGCCAGGCAGCTCCCCAAGTGACGGGTTTATTTTGCTGCTTGTGGGCCTGTTGGGTTTGCTACGCTGGGTTTTAGTCTTGGTTTTCATGATACTACCGCAAACCTTTCTTGCAGCAAGCTTACATCCGCAATGCTGTCTCTCAGTACATACCTTGGAGGGTACTGTGTCAGTTTCAGAGTATGGGCTGAATATTTTAGGTGTTTCTAGGTCTGTTGGATCTCGTATGCTGGCTTTACTGTTGATTTTCCAAATATTACCATACACATGTGCCTGCAGCAAATATAAATGCAAACAGTGTTCTATATCTGACAAAACATTTACAGAGTTTGCCTTGACAAGTTCAAAACTGCCTTGATTTTCACATGTGGACCAAATTTTTAACTGTTTGATTTGTAATCGGAGTCACCTTTATCGGTCCCAGTTCGATCTGGCGGGGGTATAAGTGTTTCCCCTCTGGCCTGACTGGCTGACTAAGTGATCTCTCTCACAGGTCAGGACTGGACCGTCCACAGCTGTTTAGCCTTACCTTAATAAACATTGCCTACAGTAGTGGCATCATAGCGCCCCCACTTCCCAGCCCAGCCAAAGAACTTGGAAGACACTTATCCTGTCAGACGCGCTCCTAGGACCGTCTGGTGGAACAGTCTAGTCAATTGAGTCGTGCAACTCTTCCTGCACTGAAGTCCACTCATCTCTATGCTACATGTGCCTTAACCTCCAAGGCTGTCCTTCCAGTTTTATTTACATTTACTGACAACCATAGTCATGTTTTTCTTAATTTAATTATAATTTCAGACACACTGCTCTCTAAAGCTTACACAGTGCATATTGTTTAGTGTTGATCCACGACTGATGTCTTGTTAAGCTTAGCATATGGCTCCATAGGCCCCTCTAAGAAGATCTTCATGGTGTGTCCTAAAGGTGATAAATGATGGTGCTGCATTTGTCTTTATGCAGTACGGTCATCTTTGAAAGAGGCTGTAGGTTGGTGTCCTTCCATTTCAGCAGTTTGCGCTATTTTTAAGACATTGTAGAACTTTTCATTGCTAAAAAGGTTGTATTTTAAAAAAATTATCTCTTTCAGTGCACTTCATTGCTTGGTTTTATTTGCACAAATGTGTCACTCTAAGAGTCACTCATTTCATAGTTGAATGTCACTCATAAGTGCAGTGAAATCATGGAAATGCCACACAGAATTAAACTGAAAACCTGGCAGCTATATGGGACTAATTAGCACCCTACTCTAGATCACCTCCCCACCTAACTCCAAGGATAACAGGGCTTTAAGGAGGACAAAGACATGCCCCATGGTCTGGATTACCCTACACACCTGACTTGTGTACTTCTCTGGGGAAAGCAGCCTATTCACTACCATGGCTTGGCTGGCCCCAGTGTCCGTCCGAGCAGCGACAGGGATCCCATTTGTGTCCTAGCTGGGAACACTCAAAGCTTTGGTGTTGGAAATGGTGCACCCTGGTCCATCTCCCACTAAAACCTCCATCCTTCTCATTAGGGGAATGGGAACCCTTTTCTTCCCTGTTAAACTGCAACTTGCCTCTGTCTTCCTTGACCTCCCACTCACTCTACAGGGGGAACCTGAACCACCATTATTGAGGTCATTTCCAGGTACCTTTTTGGACACCCTGGTGCTGATCCAGAAGTCTGCCTCCTCAGCAAACTTCCTGGGGTGAGCAAGCTTGCTATCTACCAGGTGTTTGCACAGCTCTGTAAAACTTGTATTGAACATGTGTTCACTCACATTTAGGATGTACATCCCAGTAAATTCATCCACTTTGCTGCCCTTCACCCAGCCCTTAATTGCCTTGCTGCCGTAGCCTAGGAAATTTACCCAGGACTGATTTGGGAGCATGCGGCTGTCCCTGAACCTCTGATGGTACTTCTCAGGGGCAGCCCAAACTTAGCAACAAGGATTGCCTTCATGGGGACATAGTCATATCCTCTGCTTCTAGTGTGAGAAGTGTATTCCTCCCCACCATGGGTATATGTTTCTACAGGCTAACCCCCTCCCCCCATTATTCTTCTGGGATCTTGTGTACCCTGAGTGCAACTTCCTAAGCAGCAAACCACTTGTCTATATCATCTCCTACCACATAGTTAGGCACCAGCTCCTTGTGTATGTGGACTCTCATCTCTCCAGCAGACACTGTGGCTATGCTGCCACCATCACTGTTGGGTCCTGTAGATTGCCTTGCCTTTACCTCCAACTCTGTCATGCTCTTTTCATATTCCAACAGTAGCTTTTTCTCAGCTAAGGCCCTCTCAACCTAAGCCCTCTTCTCCTCCTTTTCCAGTTTTGATGTCGCCAGCTCTAGTTGGAGCTGCCTTTCCTCCCTCCTGTCCTACATCTTCTCTGGGGTCAGGCCGCTGGAGGATACACTGCTCCCAGCACAGGGAGTGAGTTCCATATCAGGGGTCAAGGTATCCTCCTCCGCTGAATGTTGCCTCTCAGAACTGGCATCCAAAATTTGCTCCACATCATCCTCTCCATCCTGGTCCTCTGTTATGACTAGCAACTAGTGAGCCTCTGCCCATGTCCTCAAAACCTTCTAAAGCATCCCCTTCATGGTTCTTTTTTTGGGATGTAGCCCCACCTCCCAGCCAACTTCTTGAGTTCAGCCACAGTGCAGCTCCTCAGATTGGCAAGCTCAAACTCGGAAAACTGAAAATGTTTCTGTCTTACCTTGAACTGCAGAAAACACCTCTGGGACTGAAGGGCAGGTAAATTAAATTTATCCAACTGAAGGAAGGCATTTAGAGGCTGAAGATACAAAATAGGCCTGAGAACACAATCCTTATTTGGAACATGTACATAGAGAGATGCTCTCCTATTTCTGAGTCTGGTATCATCTTTCTTATACCCTTGGAAAGTAACACTCGAACCTCCTGCAGCAGGCTTGAAAGTCACTCTGTTGTAGGGAAGATATATTGCAGTGCAAAAAGAAAAGGCAGGGTATATCTCTGTTGAACGTATTGTAAGACCCGTAACTGTTCACCACACTGGGAAGAGATGATTAATCCTGTCCCCTCTGAGTAAATATGCACCACTAAGAGCAAACTGAAGTGGTTTAGTGGCTGCTGCATCTGGGAAAGAGGAATGGAATGTCTGATGCCCCTGCCGACCTATGCACTGACTACCAGATCAGTCTGTATTTGCCTATACGCCAGCCTCTGAACTTTTTGAGTTTGTGTGGAAACCCTTTGGCAAGGGTTAACAGACCCAAGGAGCACACTGTGACATTAGTTTCTTCAAAGTACTCCAGTACAGAGTCTGTCTTCTCATTGAAAAGATGTGACCCATCAAAAGGAATATCCTTCAGGGTGGGCTGTACATCACTGGAAAACCTGTGGAGTGGATGTATGCATGTGGACGAAGCACAACACAGATGCCTAATGCTCTCCCCAAAAAAGTAATAGTATATAGACCAACACTGATATCATATTTGGCTGTCTTGTCCATCATGAATCACTTGAACTAAAGAGGCCCATAAGTCTTCTGTGACCACAGCAAGATCTCACTAGCTATATTCCACAGAGCATGTCTATCACAACCCTGTAAACACACAGTGTCAACCGATTGTAAAAAAATGGATTATTGATTGAGGGGGGTGAAAGCCCCACTAAGGCAACAATGAACCTTCTCAAGGTGAACTGTGCTTAACCGTCTGGTAGCTTGGCACAAAGCAGTCAGGCTTCACTTGGAGACAAAGTGTAAAGTATTTTGGCAGCACACAACAGTAATAAAGTGAACACAAAACCGAAGAAAAATCCCAAACCAAAGCAGATAGAGTAGATTTTTAATAAAGAATATTATACCACAAACAACAAACATACAATCAGTAGAACCAGAGATATTCAGGTTCAAAGTTGTAGGTAGGTTTAGCGCCTAAAAGCACAAAGTGCCACTCACAATCATCTGGTCATGCTAGACCAGGGGAAGGCACAAGTTCAGGCAGACAGCCATGGAGCATGGGCCAGGTACAGGAACCAGGTTACTCCAGCTGAAAAAGTCACCTTATCAAAGTCCAGAGAAAAGAGTTCCATTTGTGGTGGATGAAGCCTCTAGGAGCAGGAAGAGCAGTGCATATGGCTGTCGTTGTAGCATGAAGGGCAGGCCGGGTGCCATGGACAGTCATTACTGTAGTGCAAAGATCCGTTCAGGTATCTTAGACAGACGTTGCTGAAAGTTAGATCTGTTGGTCATTGCGGGCTGTCGATACTTTACAGTGAAATGCAGATCTGTGTTGCTGGTCATCGCTGGTAGTTGCTGAGCTCAAAGAGTCAGGTCTGCTGGAGCTTTGCATTGGTGGTCATCACAGAGGTCAGAGTCTCAGTACAACTGGGCCTGTTTCAAGTTGTGAAGAGCTCAAAACTTTAGGATTTCACCTTTCTTCTCAGGAGGAACTCAACTGATGGCTGCCAAAGTTCCAGGGCCTGAGGGGATGACCTCTTGGGGATCAGGAACTCACTCCAGGAAAGGCCAGCAAGGCTCAGGCAGGTCCTGTTACAGGTCCAGTACGGCAGGGCAGCTGGGCAGTTGCAGGGAGGCCTCTGGAGCTTGTTGTGTCCTTGGAGCGCAGACAGGAGGTAGGCAACTGACCCTTGGAGTCACTCACATTAGCGGGAGCAGCCCATTCTTCCATCTCAGGCAGCAAGGCAGTCATCAAACAACAGGACTGTCCTCTGGTAGCAGCAGGCAGTGGTCTGGGGGACACGTCAGACTTTCTTCTGTAATGTCCACCTGTCCAGGAGAATACTGAGTTGTTCTGAGGGTTCAATATGTATTCCGGATGCCAGATTTTGTTTGTGGTTGGAATACCCTGTCTTTCCCCTGACTTCTGGTTCTGAAACATTCTTCCCTTCCTCTGTAAAGGCTCCAAGAAATCTGGGGTGACAAAATATTGGTATCAGGTTCCTTTGTGTGTGCTGGAGGCAAACCCCTTTGAAGTGCAAGTGGGGCTGGAAAGAGCTCTGCCCTTATCATCCTGGCAGGGTGGCGCATCCTGCCTATACCTATTCTCTTTTATGACACTGTCTGAGAGGAATACACAAAGCACAGCAGCAGAGCTATTTACAGGCATGTGACGGAAGACACTGGCAGAAGGCACAAATGGTTAGGACAAGACAATGCCAACTTTCTAACAGTGGCATTTTCAGAATTCAACTTTACCATTAAAGAGGATTTTAAATTACAAATTATTTGACTGTACACACCATACCTTTGTCTGCTCCCAAGCAAACATTATTGATTAATAAATGTAACAAAATAACCCTTTGTTAGTCAACATGAGAGGTATAGGTCTTACAAAACAGGGAAAACAACTTAAGGAGCTTTTCAGTGCTAGGACATATTAACCTTTTAAAAACTATGCACCCTGCCCTGTGACCTTTAGGTCCTACTTGAGGGGTGACATATGTATTAAGAAGGAAGGTTTAGGCCTGTCTAAAGGTTTCTGGCAGGTAAAAACTGCTATACAGGCTGCAGTGGCAGGCATGAGACATGTTTTAAAAGGCTACGTCAGTGGGTGGCACAATGGGAGCTGCAGGCCCACTAGTGCATAGTAAAAGGGTTATCTGGAATGCTTGAATTAATCTCAGGCACTGGTAATTACAAAAATATACCTGGTTGATTAGCCCTTATCTGGAATAAACAGGTCCTAGATTGCTTGTATTGCAGTTCCAGAAGGACCTGGCTATGCGGTTGGGGCAAGACTGTTCCTATTGAAGTTGGATCAAGGCTGATTTGCATGTGGCTTGGTCCATGGCGGGTGAAAAACTATGGATTGGGACATATCGCAAGTGATTGCCAGTGGATGAGATTAAATCAAGAATTCCATCCATCACCTTGTTCTTGTTGCAGTTGATGTCCCAAGTGTGACAACTATGCCTAGATGTAGGTCCCATGCTCACTGTGCCACCAGACTCAAGCTATACCTGGCTGATGAGCCTTTATCAGGTCAAAACCACCACTACATTGCTTGTATTCCAGTTCAGGGAGATCGTGGCTTTGCAGTTGGGGGATGGACTGTTCCTACTGGAGTACTGTCAAGACTAATTTCCAAATGGCTGTACCCAAATTGAGGTGGTATGGTGAACTAAAAACAATGGATTAGGATGCAACCTGAGAGATTGCCAGTGGCTAAGAATCTCTCGAGCATTCCACCCATCAGATTGTTCTTGTTGCAGTTGATAACCTAAGTGTGATGGGTATGTCTAGATGTGTGTCCCATGCTCACTGCAGCACAGGATTCAAGTTATACCTATCTGCCAAGCCTGTATTAGGCCAAACCAGTCTTAGGTTGCTTTGAATTCTGGTTCAGGGGGGACCTGGCAAGGCGGTTCAGGCTGGACAGTTCCCATTGGAACAATGTCAGGACTGATTGCATATGGCTGGGTCCAAACTGAGGTGGCATGCTGAGCGAAAAAGGATGATTTGAGATGTAGCCCAAGTGATTGCCAGTGGTAGAGATTAATTTGAGCATTCCATCCATCACCTTGTTGTTGTTGCTGCAGGCCGTCTAGTAGCACAAAATTTACAGACCATGGGAGCATGTGGTACTTTTTACTAGGGACGTACAAGTAAATTAACTGTACCAATCAGGTAAATGCTAATTGTAGTATGTTTTCAGGATAGATCACAATCACTTTACCACTGGATGGCAGGGAAAAGTGACCAGTCCTAATGCCAACAAAAAAAGTTCAGCAACAAAAGGCAAAAATCTGGGAGAGACCATGCAAAACGGACCAGGTCGAACATCGACTGTAGCACTAAAATAGTGGAGAAAAACATATGCTTTGCAAAGATCTCAATCCTTTTGGATTACATATATAGAGGTTTTGTGGGGAGTTCATTGAGATTCACCTCACAGGTTAAAGCCTGACACACAGGGCTTGCTGGAATGGGATATTTGGTAAGAAAAATCAGGATCGCCAGGAGCCAGCCTTCAATGCCTGGCCATCTGCCTATTTACTGGTGGTCAGTACCAGAGTTTGACCAAGTGGCCACCAAGGTATTGATGAGGTCCTTGTTAAAAAGGATTAGCTGGCCCAAGCAGCAAACATTCTGTCAGGATATTCTTTTTGCCTTTGACTGAGGGCAACTGCAGATCCAGAACCTCAGCTGCCCTCCAGACCAGCAGTGTAAAGAGGGACTTTCTTCCACTGATGGCCGAAGTGGCGAGTCAAGCCCTGCATCAGGAGACAGGTCAAGACTACTGGCGTCTTTCAGATCCATGTAAAAAGCATTATCTGTATAGTGGAGGGGGATAAACCCATCCCCATCACCACGATCATCATCTACATCCTGGGTTGCCCCTTCATCTGAATTAGAACCTAAAAGATAATGGAGGCACTGAATCAGAGTCTGTGAGTATGGTGACCAGTTGCACTTTTTAAATCTAGCAGTGCAACACTGGTCGCCACTGAGCTGCAGCCAGGTTAGTGTCTGACGTTGGCATCAGTAGTGGATCCTCTTCTAGTGCCAGTGTCATTAGAAATCAGCTTCAATGTGGAATGGGCGGCACATGTTCTGAAGTTGGAGCCTGTACTGTTGTTGGTAGTGGATTCCAAGAAGTTAACTGATGCTAATTCACATCCGCTAACAGTAACCTGAGTAGAGCCCCTGCTGTTTCTTGGCATCCAAAGGTGCACCAGAGGAAACCGGAAGTTTGGCAGAAATCTGCAGCATATCCTGCCTGAAAGCTTCAAACTGCTGCAGTGTCATCAATGGCCCAGGAAAGTCAGGGTTCACATGAATCAGCTAAGAAATTAGTTCTGTGTCCGGAGACCCCAAAGGCTCTCACACCTTCCCTTTGGATTCAGACTGGTAGGATAGGGTCAAGTCCAGTTCACTTTTTTTATGTTTCGCCTTGGTCTTTGATTTTGACCTATTGGAGGACTTTGACTGCCTTCTCTTAGGACCTGCCTCAGGAGTGGGACCGCCACTTGGAGTGCAATTTTCACAAAGGCCACAACTTCTTATGTTCAGTGATGGCCAGCTTCTCCTCCACATCCCATATCAACTTTGGGTACATGAGGGCACATTTATCATATGGCTTTGATCCGTGGCTCAATCAATCAATCAGGAATTTGTAAAGTGCACTACTCACCTGTGAGGGTCTCAAGGCACTGAGGAGGGGAGGGGGGGAGGGAGGGGGAGGTGCTGCTACTGCTCGAACAGCCAGGTCTTGAGAAGTTTCTAGAAGGTAAGGAGGTCTTTGGTCTGGTGCAGGTGGGTGGGAAGAGTGTTCCACGTTTTGGCAGCGAGGTGCGAGAATGATCTACCGCCGGTTGTAGTTCTGCGGACGCGTGTGACGGTTGTGAGGGCAAGGTAGGTAGAGCGGAGATGCTGGGTCGGGGTATTGAAGGAGAGTCGTCTGTTGAGGTATTCTGGTCCGGTGTTGTGCAGTGCTTTGTGGGTGTGAAGGTGTTGACTGGGAGCCAGTGCAGGTTTTTCAGGTGGTCTGTGATGTGGCGGTGGAGTGGGATGTCCAGGATGAGGCATGCAGTGGTGTTCTGGATGGTTTGCAGCCTGTTCTGGAGTTTGGCCGTGGTTCCTGCATAGAGGGCATTGCCGTAGTCCAGTTTGCTGCTTACGAGGGCTTGGGTAACTGTTTTTCTGGTTTCGGTGGGTATCCATTTGTAGATCCTTCGGAGCATGCAGATGGTGATGAAGCAGGAGGAGGAGATGGCGTTAACTTGCTGGGTCAAGGATAGTGAGGAGTCCAAGATGAATCCTATGTTGTGTGCGTGGTCAGTGAGAGTCGGAGCGGTTCCGAGAGTCGCAGGCCACCAGGAGTCATCCCATGTGGAAGGGGTGGAGCCGAAGATGCGGACTTCCGTCTTGTCGGAATTGAGTTTGAGGCAACTGCTCTTCATCCATTTGGCGGTGGCCTTCATTCCTTTGTGTAGGTTGGTCTTGGCGGAGTACTTGGTGAGGGAGAGAATCTGCTGTATGGTGTATGAGATGATGTTAAGGTTGTGGGATCGGGCGATGTTAGTGAGTGGGGCCATGTAGACGTTGAAGAGGGTCAGGCTGAGGGATGAACCCTGTGGTACGCCGCAGATGACTTCAGTAGCCTCTGAGCAGAATGGGGGAGGCAGACTCTCTGGGTTCTGCCGGTGAGAAAGGAGGTGACCCAGTCCAGGACTCTGTTGCGGATTCCAGCATTGCTGAGGCGTGAGCGTAGGGTGTGGTGGCAGACGGTGTTGAACGCGGCCGAGAGGTCCAGGAGGATGAGGGCTGCGGTTTTGCCGCTGTCCAGTATGGTTCTGATGTCATCGGTGGTGGCGATGAGGGTGGTTTTGGTGCTGTGGTTTCTGCGGAATCCAGATTGTGAAGGGTCTAGGGTGCAGTTCTCCTTGAGGAAGCAGGTTAGTTGTCTGTTGACAGCCCTCTCAATTACTTTTGCCGGGAAGGGGACCAGGGAGATAGGCCGGAAGTTCTTGAGGTTTTTTGGGTCCGCCTTGGGTTTTTTGAGGAGGACGTTGATCTCAGCATGTTTCCAGCTCTCCGGGAAGGTGGCAGACTTAAAGGAGCTGTTGATGATCTTCCGTAGTTGGGGTGCAATGACGGAGCTTGCTTTGTTGATGATGTGGTGAGGGCAGGGGTCGGATGGAGAACTGGAGTGGATGGTGTTCGTGACTTCAATGGTGTTGTTGTCGTTGACTGGGGTCCAGGAGAGAATAGATTGGTCAAAGGTGAATCTGTGGTGTTGGTGGTTGCTGGGTGCTGAAGCTGTAGTGGATGCCTGCAATCTTGTGGTGGAAGTAGGAGGCTAGGGAGTCGCAGAGGTCTTGGGATGGCGGGATGTCGTTGGCGTTGGAGCTCGGGTTGGAGAGTTCCTTCAAGACGTTGAAGAGCTCCTTGAGGCTGTGTGCGTTGTTGATTCGGTCTTTGAAGGTGTTTTTTTTGGCGGCTCGGATGAGTTGGTGTTGTCTGCGGATGACGTTTTTGAAGGCTGTGAGGTTGTCCAAAGTCTGATCTTGCCGCCACTTTCTTTTGAGTCTTCAGCAGCTTTGCTTAGATTCATGGAGGTCAGTGGTAAACCAGAAGGCCTTTCTGTCAGTGCGTCGGTTGGAGGGATTCTTGATTGGGGTGAGAGTATTGGCACAGGTGTTGACCCATTGCCTGAAGTTGCGGGCAGCTGCATCAGTGTCGGTGGTGTCGATGGGTGGGTTCTGGGAGAGGGTTGCGATAAGTTGGTCTTCGGTGTCCTTGTTCCAACTGCAGCGGGGGATCCGTTGTGGGTGGTGGTGTGTTGTGGGTTTCTTGAAGGAGAAGTGGATGCAGCAGTGGTCTGTCCAGTGGAGTTCGGTGGTGTGTCTGAAAGAGACATGATTGCTGGTGGAGAAAATAGGGTCGAGTGTGTGTCTGCAGAGTGGGTTTGTGTCGTGATGAGCTGTTTTGAGGCCGTGGTTGGAGAAGTTGTCAAGCGGGGTGACGGTGTTTGTTGTTATTGGTGTTCTCAAGGTGGAAGTTTAAGTCCTCGAGGAGTATGTATTCAGTGGATGCGAGAGAGGGCATGCTGATGATGTCGGTAATGGAGTCGCTGACAAGCTGCTGTTGGCCGTGGGGCCTGTAGACAAGTGTCCCTTGGAGGGTGGTGTTTGGGTCAGTGTGGATTTGGAAGTGCAGGTGTTCGGCAGTGCTGGGGGTGTCTTCAGTGTTGGTCATGATCCTGAGGGTGTTCTTGTGGATGATGGCGATTCCTCCTCCTGGTTTGTTGGAGCGGTCCCTGCGGGTGATCTTGTAGCCGTACGGGATGGCTATGGTGATGTCAGCCGCTGAGGAGGGGTTCATCCAGGTCTTGGTCAGGAAGGCGATGTCTGGGAGGCTGAGTCGAGTAGATTCCATAGCTCTACTGCTCAAACCCAGATACCAGAAAAATACCTCATGGGGGTTCATGACTGACATCTGTTTTATGCAGTCACTGACTTTTTTTAAACATGTCGTTTTGGGTTAAGTTTGTTTAACAAGGTCGTTGGAAGCCCAATGAAATAGGGAGCAGAGCTCTGGATCCACATTGGACTGGATGGAAAGGAAGGAATTGATGTCAGCAGGCAGTGGTGGCACTTATATGCAGCTCGCTCTGTGACTTTTTTGGCGAAACAGAGTAGATAAGGAACTGTACGGTGTTACCTAGCAGCACATGAAAGAACTGCTGAAGAATTGTTTTCTGGATCCAGTCTAGAGCCTGGGGAATAATCTAAGATGCCCTGCCCGCTGCCTGCTAATGACCGGCCTGAATGCACATCAGAGGAGCTGCTTAGTGCTCACCATTGAAAAGACATGACAAGCATGTGAGGAAGGACTGTGTGCACAGTGAAGCAGGCAGTAGAGCAGGACAAAGCAGAAACAGGATCTCCATGAGCCAACAGGTAATAAGGACAGCAGATTAGATGAAGAGCTGTGATCAGTGTGAACTGAAGTTAGGTGGTGACAAGGAAGGAAGGCTCAGCATAAATTTACTGACTGATGCAAACTCCTCTGCCGCTGAGTGATCATTAATTTCAGATGCAGAGTAGGCAGGCAAAATGCCATTACTCCCACTTCCTGTCAAACCATACACTGAATGACTTTCAGGTAGGCTGATTCAAAATGTGGTTTGTCACCTAGAAGCCAATAGAAGAGGGCTGGCCCAGTTTACCACGCTATGGGTGCTCTCTTGAAGGACTGAATTAAAGTTTGAGTGATAGGTTAGCAGACTAATGTCTGAAGGAGGCTGAATCAAAGTCCACAAATGTATGCAGCATTACTATGAATATCTGTATATCAATTTTTTGATTTCACACTGGACTGTCCTGACAGCTGCAGCTATCCATCTACCAGACCTAAAAATAAGACCACAGAGAGAAAGGTAGGAGAAATAACCCCTGTCCCATGGTTTCCTAATCCAATATTTAAGCCACATACCTAAGTAGGGCAAGTTTCAGATTCACACCCTTACATCCCAGAGAAGTGATTTCCTATTCCCTAATTCTCTACTATTCTCTTTATAGGGACACTTGTTTATGGATGGAGGGCCTCATCCATGTAATTGTGGCATGCTTCATCCTTGGCCAATCCGCCCCTCCTGTTTAAGATGGTACTAACCCGGCAGTCTCAACCTTAACCCGAAACTCTTTAGTTGGGAAAGGGAGCTGAGAAATTAATAAAGTATGTGCTGGTGAATGCAAGGAGCCATGTCTTAATAGAATAAAATTGCCTTTGTGAGTATCCTGGATATCTCCTTTTTTTAGTTGGATCGCACAGAGTAGGATTAAAACTAGTGGCTCCGATCTCAAGAGCAAGCTAAGAAGGGTTCAGGAACTTCTTAGGACTCATGACACCCTCACAACAATTGATTCCTACATGTTTCGGTCCGTCACAAAAGAATACCTGCCTGGAGTGAGAAAAAACACTTTTACTTCCAGAAACAGGGTCCTGGGCTTTCATCAGGGCACTTCGTCTCATAGGTCCCTACTGTCTGCCATACATATCAAAAACATGCATAAAGATAAGACTAATTCTTACCTAGTTCGACCTTGTACACCTAACAATAAAACAACACAAATTAAATAATGTGAGTCCAGGGAGTTTCAGCAGAAAAAAATAAATAATATGAAAGGCACAATGGTGTGAATCACATGTAAAAGCATACAGTGAAAAAGTCACACAGTGAAAACGTCACATAGTGCAATAAAACACGCGTAATCCACATCTAAATTGTCTGTCATTCCTTGTGATCGCAGTACATTGTGTGAAACATGCATTAATTTGTCTATACAGCCTACACAAGCTGATTTCTGACTGATTTTGCTGTTCATTGGGACTTAGAAAATGTTGACTTTGCTTATCAATCCTTTTTGCCCAATTGCTAAGAACCTTCATGTCAATGACTTTGTGCATCATTCTGTTCTTTATAATTTCTGTATTCAACCATTTGAGGTTTTGTAATAAATAATTCTATATATTAGTTCTGTCCTTTATCTCCCTGATTGAGTCTGTCCTTACTTGTCTGTATTTTGATGTTATGTGTTGTGTCTTATCGTGAGACACATTATCTCATGAAATTGAGGTTTAATAGTATCCACTACCCATCCACCCATGGCCACATGGGTAAGGTGTTTTTTGGGTTTAAGGATTTAGGGGTTCTCTGTGCCCACACAGGTAATAATAAGCAGGCAACGGCATAGAGGAAGGCAGAGGACTGATAGATTCCTGTGGGCCATGTATATGAACTGGTACTTGATTCAACAGTGAGGGCTGAGCTGCTGACCAGGTATGTTTATGAGGATTTGTCTTCAGACTCTCCCTCTAGGTAGGCCATGTGATACCTGGATTTCATTACGGTACGCTTTATTCTATATGCACCATATTTACGTTTGCTTGGATTCGGGTTCCTTAATGCACAGTGATCTCCTGTATTCACTTGCTCCTTGAAATATTGGCATATCCTTTTATCTTCTCACCAATTGTTCTTCCCACATGTTCCCTTTTCTCTGACGATCTTATCAACCTGTACTTTTGTTATTCACTTGGGGTTTGTTTACAAATGTACATTGTCTATAGCTTTGGATTACATATATAATTGGATATTCATACTATCTGTAACATATACTTGTTTGAGTATACTTATGATCTCTGCATATAAACTTTGACCTTAATTTTTCCCTGGTGATTCTGGAAATGAAAGTTTTGTTTGATAGTTATACTGTTTTGACTTGGCTGCTGCATAAATAAAACAGAAAGTAAAGCCTAATCCTCGCCTCTTGGTTCTGACATAGATTTGGAGATGGCTTATTACTTGGGCCACCTTTCTATTGTTTTCCTCAGGCCACAGAACTGTACTCTTACACTCGGTCCACAAATCTTTAGGTACTACAATTGAAAACTTCACATACAGATCCTTCCAAAGCACCTTTAAAATAGCCACCATCCTTTCCATTAATGTATAACAATTTACTGGCTTCTCCCTGAGCTTTAGTAAATTCTTTGTAAAAGTCCACAAACCACTACTTGACCAAGGTCCATGTACATGTGCTCCTCCAAGCACTTCTCTTAATGGTAATTATTTTCCAACAGCCACTTCACATTCAGAATCACTCACACTTGTAGCTCTTTTTGATTTATACTTTTTCAGCCTTTCAGATTTGAGAGGATTGTTCAGTCCACGTATCTCTGTTAGACCTGACAGCCTTAGGCTGATCTCCTCCCCCACGTTTTGCCTTCCCCCTCCATTTTTCTGCCTTGTTTTTGCTAGCTTTAGGACTCTGTGCTCTTTACCACTGCTAACCGGTGCTAAAGTGCTTGAGCTCTCCTCCCAAATCATGGTACATTGACTTAACCCCAATTGGCGTAGTAATTTACTTATAAGTCCCTAGTAAAGTGCACAACATGTGCCCAGGGCATGGAAACTAAATGCTAATTGTGGGCCTGCAGCACGGACTGTGCCACCCACTTAAGTAGGCCTTTAACCATGTCTCAGACCTGCGATTGCAGAGTCTGTATGTGCAGTTCTCCACTGCCATGCTGACTGGCAAAATAACCCCTTTGCCAGGGCCACACCTTCCCCGTTTATGCATATGTCATCCCTAAAATAAGCTCTGGACAACCCAAATGGCAGGGTGCACTGTATGTAGAAGGCAGAACATGTACTTTTAGGTTTTAGAGGTCCTTGTAGTGAAAACTCTCAATGTCGTTTTTCACTACAGCAAGGCCTATGCCATAGGATGATATTAGGATTACCTTATTCAATCTTATAAGTGTAATTCACCATCTGGAAGAGATATGTTTATCAAGTTTGGTGTCTCTGGACTCACAATTTAAAATCACAACTTATCATCATAAGTTGTGATTTTAAATTGTGAGTCCAGAGATTGCAGTTCTAAAAGTGCCACTTTTCGAAAGTTTGAGTTTTCTTACTTTGGCCATTTGGTGCCTACTGCCTGTCTCTGAAGACACATCTGGGGTTGGTGACAGCTTTGCCTGTGCATTGCCTCTAGAAAGCCACACACAAAGGGAACTTGGGTGTGCCGAATCACCCACCCACACCCTAATGGGACATCCTGGGTAGGATGGGAGGGAGGAACTGCCACTGACACCTGAATTGGCGGTATTCTGTCCCCACACAAAGGGCTGCATACCACCCTGTAGTGAGTCTGGGGGCAGGGCAGGGCAGGAGGGGAGGACCTCTGTGCACTTCAAAGACCATTCTTTGACGTCTCCCCCACTTCATAGGCACAACTGGGTATAAGAACTGGACCTCTGGCACCACCAACTGAGTATACTTCTGGATCTGTGGATAGTCTACCAGGAAGAGGACTTTTGTGTTGCTACTCTGCTGAGCTGCTGGTCTGCCAGACTCCTGCTTTGCTGTGCTGACTTGCTGCCTGCTACCTGCTAACCTCTTGTCTGGGAGTGAGAAGGACTTGACCTGCATCTCTACAACCCAGAACCCAGAGTGACTCCAGAGGCAAGCTGACTGGTCTTCTGTCTTATGTAGTCCAGGGGCACATAGGACTTCAGCTCACCGTGCTATAGCACCTGAACTTTGCTTGTTGCATGGTTTGTCCTATGAAGTGGTGCCAACCCAGTCCTGGGCCCTAGGAAGTGGCTATAAAGTACTACTTCAACCATAACCCATGCAACCTCATCGGAACTAGTACATCTTCACCTTTGCATGAGTTGGAACCAGCACATCCTCGCTGTTTCATGGAGCCGACCTGGAGCATCGCCTTTGGAACCAGTGCATCGCCTACGAAATGGAGGCATCGCCTACTGCGGCGGCACCAGCCTTGCATCACATGTGGAACCAGTGATTTGCATTTGGATCCGATGCATCACCGCAGTTGTGTGGGGAAAATCAATGCGTCTCATCCACTGCATGGCTCGACACCAACGCATCACTTCAGCTACTTCTCACATCTTCAACCAAAATGCATCTCAGGTCAAGGTACTTTGGTTCAAGGGGTCCAAGTGGGTTCCTAGTTTAAAAATTCATATCTCAACTTCTATTTATTGGATTTTTGTCATTTTTGTCTTGTTTTATTTATTAAATTAAGATCTATTGTTCTAATCGTGTGTGGTATCTTTTACTGTGGTGTTTTCACTATTTTACTGTTTGAAGTGTTGCACAAATACTTTACACATTCCTTCTGAAGTTAAGCTTGACTGTTCTGTGCCAAGCTAGCAGAGGGTGTCCACAGATTAATCTAGGGTGTCTTAGTGATGTACCCTTGCTAGGATTGTGGTTGCTGCTTGGACAGGGTGCATACCTCTACCAACCAGATACCACATTTCTGCCAATCTCTATATGTTGTTACATCTCCCATTCTACAATTATATTGAGTAACTCCTTCAAATTCTCTAGAAAATGTTTAATTTGTTGTTTTTGAAATTTAAATTCAGTCCATTTCATTAAATAATTCACACAAAGTCTCTTTTTATTCAAATCCACTTTCAGTTCTTCAGTCAATTTTTAAGCCAAGTGCATGATGAGAATGCACCCCTACTTCTGCACCCAAAAATGCTAACACATCTCTATTATATTTTTACATTTTAAAAAGTTCTGTCCCTGCCATGATTTCAAAATCCTCCTTATTTTTTAAAATACGAATGCCCATCACTTTCGGTTCTCTTTGCGAAGATGAGTTAGAGGCTTGTTCATCTCTGTTTACACTCTGCTCTCCTGCGCCTGCTTCTCACCCTTGTGTGTGATCCTCCTTACATGGAGTGGTCTTGCATCAATCAACAGATTATCTATGAGCTAATGCTCCTTCTCAGAATCACTCCCATTATCTTTTTTTTTCTGATCTCCAATTTTATTTTTGTCATCTTTTGTTTTCATTTTATCTAACTCACTAACAATCACTGGCAACACACCTACAGTCTTACGCACATTCTCGCTACATCTTTTTCTGTAAATGCAGTCTCACATCCAACCAGTGATTAACAGCTTTTTAGATCTCCTCCTCCAGCATTTTCTTATGTGCTTTTTCATTTGCCACATAATCTCACTCATTCAGTGGTTTGAATTGCACAAGTCTTGCAGCTCCTCTCAAACATTAAATTCCTCAAGTTCTTAATTTATTATGTCAACCAATGGACCAATTTCGAACAGTATTCTTCATGGGACATGATCAATATTACTTGACACACTCTTGTTTAATCCACACAAACACACAATACTAACCATTGTAGATTTTAGAAGATTACTGCGCACTTTTCTATGTCGCCGTCGAATGTGCTAATACTTTTAAGCTTTGCCAATTAATCACCCTTGAAAAAGTCCTTGTGACAAAATATGTGTTGGCTGTACCAGATGAAAATGGACACCTAATATCTGTGTCTAACAGTGAGTATTCCATCCTCGCGATCTACTCATCTGATGTAGCAAGGGTGTAGTCTGTTGTAGCACAAAACTGGTTGCTAATCTCCTTGGCTTGGTGATCTAGAGCAGCAGCCACTACTTACCAGGGAAGTGTGATTTTCAGTACTATTGCTAAAATTTTAAAGTTTAATCTTATATTTAACTTGAGGACTCAATTCTCCATAAACTTGTAACCTTTGCCCATAAATCCAAATACCTAAACCTTTACATAAAAATCACATACAATCACAATGTCTCTTCATAAAAATACATAACTTTACATAGCTTTGCAGCTTGTAAAGTGTCTGCAATTTGAACACTACATTACAATATAGTACAATTTTACATTTTCGATGCATGCTCAAAACACAGTAACACTGACAAAACGTGAAAACGCAACCGAAATCACAAAGACATATCACACCATTGCAAGACAAAAAACACCTCTCAAAGCCCTATTAATACGTCCTGAAAACAGCCACAGGAACTCCAATAATAATCCAAATGATTCTACGATTGTCCAAGTTCCAATACCCAAAACATTTCACTAATAAGCCTACTTACGTAGTGTTAATTGTGTCAATCAGATTAATTGGTACATTGCTTGCATTCTCCACCATAAAACTGATGACACTTTAATTAAAGGAGTTAGGAGGGTCTAGACACAGAATCAGGACTATCTGAATCTTTATAAGACTAAGTGAAATATCAATAAATGACACCTTCACAAGGTAATTCCAGTCAACACCATAAAGGTGTGTTCAAAATAATGGTCATTCATTACAAAGGGGAAAAATCATTGGCTAAATCAAGGGGAAGCCGCATTAAAAATCAATCAATATAAATCAAAATCAAAATATACAAGGAGGATAACATAAGGTATAGCTTTGAAGCAAGTATAAGGCAGAACAAAAGTAGAACTAAGCAAGAGCACCAACATAAACTCTGCTCTCTAAGCAAGTGCAAAAAGCGCTGGCACATTTCTGTATTTTCTGTAAATTAATACAATTATATTTTGAACAATAAACAGCACCACAAATGAGGCTTCTATTTTGCTGGTGTTCTGAAGTGGAAAAGCACACAGAGAAACACATGCACTTGGAGTTAATGTAAAATAAAGAGGCACTATCTTTCTGCAGAATTGAAATTATGTCAGTGCAAGCTGGTTAAGGCTTAGTCATGCTAACTGAAACACGGATCTCCGCTACAGACCTCCACCAGAGTTTTCTCTGGCTTTGCCCTGTCTAGGCATAGTTTAGCATCTTTTGGGTTCTAGCACTAACACACACTCCACTCCACCTCCCCGGCAGAGCGGGTGAGACAGGCCAGTTGTGCGCCCGCCGCTGGGTTTGTGGTAGGTTCCCACCTCAGCCAGCCACATGGAACCCTTCTCCACTTTGGCCTTCATATGTTACTACCACCACGATCTACACTTGCAGGCAGATCCACCTGGGTCCTCTCCCCAGATTTCTGTGCACACTGTAGCGACCCTCCGACTCTTTGTGGCTTAGCCCCTGTGGCTCTCAGTGCCGGTGATGCCTGGGTATGGGCTTGACACTCCTGTTCCATACATTGTCAAGGCTAGTTGATTCGGCAGGTGAGTTGTTACACACTCCTTTGCAGATTCAACTTCCATGGCCACCGTCCTGCTGTCTACCAAACAAAGGGGGTCATTACAACATTGGGTAACCGCCGTGCGGCCACACTTCATCGGTGCCCATAATGACATCCCTGCATGGGCAGTGCAGGGGGGGCCCCTGGTGCCCCGTGACTCCCCATACCGCCAGCCTTTTCCTGGCGGTTCAAACCGCCAGGAAAAGGCTGGCGGTAGGGGGACTCGTAATCCCCTGGGCAGCGTTGCAAGCAGCGCTACCCTGGCAGATTATCACCGCTGGGGCAAATGTGGCAGGAAACCACCGGCCCCGGCGTTGCGACCGCAGTGCTACCGCCGTGGTCGGAATCCCCTCTGAAGCACCACCAGCCTGTTGGTGGTGCTTCAGCCAAAACAGCCCTGGTGGTCTTGGACCGCCAGGGTTGTAATGAGGGCCAAAATCTTTTCTGGGGTCTGATGAGCATTGGTCTCGGGCACCTTGATCCACGTTCGGTTCATCCCGCAGTGCCAGTTCTGCCTACCAAAAGTAGCCCACTAGGCACTCGCATTCCATGCCCGGCTCCACGCCAACAAGCCGGGCTTCTTTCCCATCTAAGTTTGAGAATAGATTGACCAAGACCTCTATTCATTCGCTTTACCAGACAAAACTGGGGTTTCCGAGTGCCAGCTATCCTGAAGGAAACTTCGGAGGGGACCAGCTACTGGATGGTTCGATTATTCCTTTGCCCCTAAACCCAGGTTGGACGACCAATTTGCACGTCAGGATCGCTGACTGACACATCCAAATTGAGTGTTATTTTCTTATTTTTAAAAATGCTTCTCACTATCATTAAATTGATCAAAATGCACTTGAAAATCACTATAATTCTGAAGTTATGAAAGCATAGTCTAACTAGAAAGAGGGAAATAAGTGAGATTTTTTTTTATTTAACTTTAGCTTCCCATGGTCTCTAATTAATCTAACATCCTGAGTTGTTTCACACGTTTGCCACTAGAGCTGGAAATGTTTTGCTCTTGTGTTGGCAATTGTTTGGATCCAGTATAACAGAATATACATATACAGATTTCGTCCAGTGTAAAGGACCAATCCCATGTCAGAACAAGTGCACAGTAAACAAATCATAGATTTTTAGTCTTGTCCGAAAGCAAATCAGTGCAAAGTTTATAATATAGGAGTTGCGTGACCAAGTGTGAAGACTAAAATTCTCATCTGGAAACATGGTTAGATGTGCCCAAGAATAGTGCTCCAACCCAGTGTGTTCATGAGCTGACCACTGACGTTGCATTGCTTTGCGACAAAGGCTCTGACTTTCTCACCTAGGAATAGCCTAATTTTGTTTAAAATGCGGTTATAGCAACTGTAGCTCTTTGTAGTACAGTTCCTCCAAAAATAAGTTAAGGAAAAAAGTGAATCTTAATGATGTCACTATTTTTGATACTTGGATATTAGTTGCATGGATAGCGAAGGAGTTATACTTAATATTCATTTGACTACAAGAATCATTTGGACGATAATGTTCATCTCACCTTTAGGATGTTCAAGGTAAGTCAGTAATTGGTCATCTAGTTTGAAATGTCTGTGAACAGTTTATTGATTGTCTTTCAGATGAAAGAATAGGTAAGTGTTGTTTGCATGCATGGGGCAATATCACGCCGAATCCCCATCTCCTCCAGCTGCCCATGTAGTAGTTAAACAGAACTGAGGGCAGAGGGAGACCTGGAGCACACAATACCCCTACACTCTTAACACTGATCGTTGAAATCCCTAAACCAATTAATGAATGAGTCAGCCACTCGAGCTTCTCTAGACAGGAAACAGTTTGAGCTCCACAATACCGCGTGATCTCTGGTGACTGAATGCAGTCATTTTTTCCAAAACCAAAAGCTGCATCACTTAACTTTTGCCAACAGCCCACATCAACTGTTCTCCGACATCCAATAGTCAGAATCATTAGCCCACTTTGCTCATGCTGTAAGGCATTCAACGTATCCTGAAGTTTAACTGTGCTCTAATGTTACAGCCACTGAAGGCATTTTTTGGGTCTGCAGCTCCATGTCTGTCCTTTTCGTCTCGGTATGTGTATTTCCCTCCCTCAGGTGGACACTCCTCTGCTGCTGGTTTCCGTTCCCTCATCTTCCCCTCATCCCAGGTTGCATGATACTCCTCCCCATACCCTGCTTCTCCTATCAGCCAATTTCACTTCTTCAAACCTCCAGTGTGGGCATTTTTTTTACCTCGTACAGCAGATATATCTTGTATTTGTGCCTCTGCTGACCCCGAGACCATTTGGAAAAATGGGAACAAACTGCTTCCCAGGGTACTGTCCTAGCTAAAACAATGGAAGCAGGGTAAGTTTCCTTTGATCGTTTTGTATCTTTTTTTTTACCCTTAAATGACACTCCCTAATATCTACGAAGGTAGGAGAAGGTAGAAGTTGACTGTGAGGTAGTTCCAGAAGAAAAAGGGGAGCGTTTGCTCGTGTGAAATAAGGAGCAAAGGTCTCTGGGATTCAAGCACAGGTTCTGAGATTGCCAGAAGGGACGAAAAGATGATGAAAGGTGGGTAACCTGGTGGGCCGAATCATTCTTGTGTTGTTAGCACAATCAATCACTATTAATCATTTAGGGCCTAATTTAGATTTTGGCGGAGGGGTTACTCGGTCACAAACCTGACGGATATCCCATCTGCTATATTACAATGTCCATAGGATATAATGGAATCATTTGTGATGGAGTAACCCGCCTCCGCCAAACTCTAAATCAGACCCTAAGGCCCTCATTTCCACTTCGGCAGTCTTTCAAAAAGACCGCCGAAGCCGCGGGCGCCACTGGACAGGCTGGCGGTTGGGGATTTATAATCCCCAGTGCAGCGATGTCCTAGGGATTATGACCGCCTGGAGGAAGCCTGGCAGTCAAGAGGAGGCGCCTGCGGTATGGCCGTGGCTAATGCACCACGGTCATAATACACTGGCGGAACACCTCCAGCCTGTTGGCGGTGTTACCGCCAGTGTCCTGCCGGCCACCAAGGTCATAATGAGGCCCTTAGTCTCTCACCATTGCATGCGCAGCGGAGCATGGAAAAAGAATGCCTGCTCAAAACCTTGGTTTCTTTCTGGCTAGCAGAAGTAGGTGAATTTTGATTCCTCTTCCATTTCTTGGATGTATTTATTCAATGGTAGGCAGTGGTCCTGCCTTTAAGAAAGGTTTTGTGGCTACTGTTCATGTCAACAACTTCAATTCGTGCCCAACTGACATCATTTTACTGCTTTAATACCATCTGTGCCTGTGCATACTGCCATATGGACCAATCAGCCTTCTATAAATACTGACTTGTTTTTTGTGTACATGCATACATCAACCTGCTTTCCCTGTGGCCAGCCTTGTACTGCATATCTGCATATCTGACTATATCTTTCACACCTTTTTCTCCATCACATTGGCTGGCACTGTGGCCCAAGATAAGATAAGGGCATCTCTCTGATTACTTATGCACGACATCAAAACACTTCCCACATAGTATCAAGAGAAATACAAGATTGTGCCAACCACGTATTCTCCCTCAGTATAACATCCTATCTTGTGGGTCCCACATAGGAGTATGAAACACTATATATGTGTGTGCGTATGTTAGTATGCTTTTGTATATATTACAGTACAATACAAATTGGGCAATATTCCGAAGGCCCTAATCTTACAGTAGGCACCCTAATACACTGATTGGAAGGAAATAGTCAGAGGTCCCTCTGTAAATTCCATTAATTAAACATACAATTGTATATTCCATTGCCACGTCCTTCTCCAACCAACTGAAGAGCATACTAATACGAATGTCAAAGTCCCGTGACGGTTAAGGTTTGCCTGGCCAGGCATGCACAGGAGACACCTGTTCAATGCTTATATTCTGTATGAGATTAACATGCCCAGCAGCTAACACCAACCACACGTGTTGCTTGCAATAGAATAGCACTTTACTTAGAACTGCAACAGTCAGGGTCTGTTGTTATGCCTGAAGGAGACACATTCTGATTTGGTTCATGGCTGGCTAATGGGCCTGTGATAGCCAGCTACCAACAAATTAACCTTTATTGCACCAAAGTTCTGTTCCTGGTGACAAAAAGATGACACAGCACTGCCTATGCACATTTGATCAGGCTTGCAGGCACAGCAAGATTTGGGCTTTTGTCATTTGAGAACCAATGTAGACCAGGTTAGCTTCAGCTTGAGTCATGGTCACCAGTTTAAATCAATCCACATAAAAAGTTCTGTGGGTTGAAGTATCTGCTGTACCTATATCCTTGTATAACTTTCATATCTCACTTATAATCATACAATCATAGCTCACTGAGTTAGGGTGCTTGTTGCAGAAATGTGTGTATACCTGGCACATCTTACTTTCCAATCAAAGTGCATTAATTAAGTTAGCAGCACAGGCAGCCACATTGACAGGCTAGCCACTACAGTTCACCTCTCATAGGGTCTCACTCGTTATAGCCTACTAAGACAGTAGAGGTTGGGTAGAAGGAGCAAGTCAGTCAGCCACATGTTACGAATGTTCTCGGCCATACTGGCTTTTCCAAGGCTCCAAAGTGCAGCCTCTGGAGCCTGTGTGCAAAATGGTAATGATCCCCCTTCCAGACATGGCATGAGAGGGGCGAAGGTATCTCATGCTTTTCCTGGGAACAGACTGCCGCTGTCAGTGTCATGCCTGGGTTCTATCAGTGCTGCGCTCAGCAGTGATAATGTATCTCACACACAATTTAATGTAATAACACCTGACTCTGTTCTTATGAAGTTGGCCCCGAAAAGTAATGAAAAAAGCAGTTTTATTTTAACAAGGATTTCTACTGCTGATATACTCCTTGAACAGAATCATTTATGAAACATGTAGGAAATATGTTTTTTTCTGTGTTGTCACCCTGGATAGTTCACCTTTTACTGGACCAAATATTTTTTTTACCTCTGTTCTTCACTAGTAAAATGCATGTGCTCCCTCTTTTAACATCGTTGAATTGGGTTATTCCTTTTTGGCATATCTAACTTCCCTCTACGACCCGTATATATGCTACAAAGTGTATTCAGGGCCTGGCAGTAAAAGTCTCACAGGATCAAACAATAAGGCTGACCAGAATGGGAAGGGATGACTCCTCTGAACCCCGCAGTTTAGGCAGGGTGGGGGCTGTGAGCATCGTTTTTGACTCTACAATGTCAAATCCTTCTTGAATGTCAAATCCTGCTTGATAGGTCTACTGGATTCGCATATCACACTTCTGACTGTCTTGAAAGGGGAGAAAACATGATGCCAAGACAATTGTTGTGGATCCACTGTCCGGTTGCTGAGGGACTCTGCTTTTGACGGCATACTTGAAAGGAAAGAGAATGGGATGCCAAGCAATTTTTGTGGATCCATTGTTTAGTAGCTGAAATATTCTGCTTTTTTCCTACCAGACTACTGTATTTGGGTTTATTTTGGGTACAGTGGCTGTCTCTATTCGGATTTTAATGTTAGATGTGGAAGGGCACTAGGAACACCAGGAGACGCTCCCCCACACATCCCTAAACCCCAGAACCTAATTTTAGTGTGGCTGAAGACTTTCACTATCTTGTAAATGTCCAAAGTGGGTAGGGTTGGTCCTGGGAACTTTTACTCCATTGGTTTGGGAATGTGAAGGAGTCATTCCCACCTACTAGCTAGTGCCAGACCTAAATGAGGCATATCCAGACACCTACTTCAGAACACACTCTGGACATGCAGAAGATCAGAAAAGGATTAGACCTGCTCTCTGTGACCTGAGATAAGCCCTGAAGAACTGGATCTGCTCTCTCTGTCCCCAGGATAAAGAAGACAAAGAAATGGATCCGAAGGGCCATAAGGCTAACCTCCTGTCTAAGCTACATGTATACAGCAAGCTATAACGTGTCTTTCTCTGGAAATACCCAACTGACTAGTGGCAACTGGACATTGACTGTACCCTGCCATTGGTATCTCCCCGGCATCCTGTGATTCTCTAAGTGCTTCTCCGAGGTCTTTGGGGCTTTAGAAGTGTACTCTTGTGGTATACTCCTGTGGCGTACTGGGACTAAAAGAACTAAGTCAGAAGGTAAAATATTTGACCAGGATGAACCTGGTTGGTGTATCCTTTGCACACTCTGTCGCATTCAGCCTCAAATTGCACCATGGTCCCGTTCTACCATGACCTTTGACTGTAATTGGAGATTTGTGGTTTTTGATGAAGTTCCCTATAAAACTTGAAAAATTCTATCATCTCTTCCTCCTTATTGGATTTTTGTAATTTTAGGTTATTTCTGTTTATTACTGTTGTTGTACTGAATACAAACTTTACACATTGCCCTAAGTTATGCCTGTCTTTTCTGTGTCATAGCCACCAGGGGACTGAGAGGGTAATCTAGGTGTTTTTAGGGTTCACCATGTCAAAGGTTGTGATTATTCCTACGGGTGGGTGGAACACATGGAGTTTTACTCAACATAATTCCGTGGAGTTACATAAAAATTCTGCGAGATTTCGCCGAATTCCTTCCACCCCTTGTAAGAGCCTGCAGCTGTACACTAACATTGCACCAGTAGTACACGGAGGGAGCCCTCACTCACCTCACTCATGGTGTCAGGACCTGAATGGGTATTCCAACTGGGGTGGAGGCTTTTATTATGCTGTCTCTCCTCTCTTGCCGTATTTCGTTTTTCTCGTTCTTTTGTATGTCACTCACTTCTTTCATGCTCCTTCCACTCCTTTCTGCCTTTTTCTATTCCACCCTCTTTCGTACTCTCTATCTATCTAGCTCATCCTCATCTTCCTTCAGACTCATTTATAGCACTTCACTTGAGCCGGCAAGCAGCAGCCGGGGACAGCCAATGGAGAGGGCCCTGGCAGTTTGCTGCATTTCCAAAGATGGGCATAGAAGAGCCGCCCCTCAGAATGGGTGATAGTAAACATAAAGAGCAGTGAAGAGGAGGCATGTAAGTAGCGCTGGAGTGTAGGCTGAGTGAGCTGGGGACTGCTGGCAGCCTGGTGTCGGTTAAATGGTGGGGGGCTCCAGTGAGGGATGGTGGGTAGGGAGGTGGGCTGTTGGAGGGGAGAGATGGAGTCAGGTAAGGGTGCGAACAAGCAGGTTCTGACTAGTGACTCCCGCTGTCTTGTGTGGTGCTGAAGGGAACGGCTTGCAGCCAGTCTGTTCTCCGGCACTGGTGGAGGGAGCTGTACCTCCTGGATAATCATGAGATGAGGGCAGATGTTGCACAGGAGAGGACACAGCATTGTCAGGTCAGTGACAGAAACCCTCCCTAACCTCTGTGTAAGACTGCGGACAAGGGCGCACAAGGACGGCAACAACGTGTGTCTGCCCATACGGTAATTGTGTTTAATGCGTGCGCAGGATAAGAATTTTCTGCGTTTACAACTTTACAGACACACTTGCCACGTGCCTCAAGGTTGGGCTGAATGGATATATCAGCGTTTACATACATATACACCCTTCATGTGTCTTCACTGTTTGCAACTGATTAACATGCATACAAAAGGGTGCTACGATCCCTTGAATTATGGCACGCCAGTTCGGCACTCACCGCCCAGTGATATTGAACTGTCCCACTGTTGAGAAGCTGCCCCACTGTCATAGCCGCAGCCCATAAACACAGCATCTGCGTGGGCCTGGTCCATATCTATATTAGCACTGCCGTAATTCCGGCACACCCGCCGTGCATTCATGAACACAAAAGGAGGATGAGAACAGCACTACGGATAAAGGCTCCTTAGTGGTGGGTGCCACTAAACTCTGCCACGTGGCGGTTGGCAGAGTTTTTGCCATATTCTGTGACCCAAGCAGAGAGGCAAAACTCTGCAAACTAGGCTGATGGAGCAGAGTTTACGTCCACCCCCCACTATTTATTCCTTAAGGTGGATAGTCACTCATCCTAAATAATAATTCCGTTTCTGAGAATGCAGCAGTCAAGATGTCTACATTTTCTTTTAACCTGATACACAATGAATAAATAAATACCATAACATTGCCCTCGTTTAAGTTTGGTAAAGGAATATTTCAACAAGTTTACATCATATTATGCCTCCTGCCTTTTCAACTAACCGTTCCAGTTACAAAACGTATTTTATTATATCAGCTGGAGCATGCTGCATAGCATAAAAGTATTGTACAATCGGTGCAAAGGCTCTATACTGTAGACCTGTCTAAGGGATACTGTCATTTCAAATACCTTGTCTAACATATAATTTCCACAATTGACCTTCCTGCTTCATAAAACTTGACAGCTGAGATATCTAGCTTTTCAAGAGTAGGCAGTGGTACAGGTTGTACCTTAGTGTTATAGACCCCAGGTAATGTAGGGACATTATACTTCACAGCTGATAAGTAATGTTGCTTAGCGTCTATCCCAATTAAAAGGATCTTTGATGTGCATTTGTGTATGGGAGGAAAATGATATGTTACCAGTAACCAAGACACCTAAGTAGGAATAGTCATTAACATTTTCCAATTCGGTATTATGTAACCACTAGCTTATTGACTGGGCAGTTCCTTTGCTTGCCACGGACCATTGTTTTGGTCTTATTGACAATAAACACAAATCCATTTTCATCAGCATATCTTAATAATGCAGTTAGTTGTCTCTGCAGTTCAATAGTTGTAAGTTCAATAATAAGGAGATCTTCAGCATTCGCAATGAATGGAATAGAAAAAACACAGGGATCAGACGGAAGGATCTTATACTGGCCATATGCGATGGAAGGACGCTGTGTGAGTCTGAGGGGGCAAAACACACCCATTTCTCAAACCATTTCTACCCTGTTTTTTTTAACTAAATTCCTGTGGATAGTATAGTGAAAGAGATCAAAAGGTCTGTTTGTATTTCACAATTCATCCATTTTGTCCAAAACCAATACCTATTAACATCATCAAAGGCTTTAAAAGAAGCAATCAACGATTAATGCTCGGATTTTAGTTGGGATCCCTTGTTATAAATGGGAATCTACAGAACAGATTGTGTGTAGATAGAACAAAAATAAATCTTTGGATCAATCTTAAAAAGTGTCATGGGAATTCCATCTGGATTTTATTGGACAGCCACTTTAGATACGAATTTCTTAACCTAGGGAGCCTGAAGTGACTGTCTAGGAAGACCACGAGACCATATGACCTTTAAGCATTACTTTCTGTCAGTAATCAAAGACATTTTGGCGAAATATCAGCATAAAATTATCTTCTAAAAGGATAATAGTTTCATTAAGTAACAATAATACTTAATTGAAGCCTACTGTAATACCTTCCCAGTGCATTTCAGAATATGTTTTCATAAAATCAATAAAGATAAGTTTAAAAAATGAATCATAATCAGTTCAGAAAGATTTTAGACTAGCTGATTGTTATTTTAGGTCATAGCATGTGCTATGTTTTGAAATGGCTCTCAGCTTCTGATAAAAAACATTTTTGAACTGTTTTCTAAAATATTATGGGCCTGATTACAACCTGGGCAGATGGGATACTCTGTCACAAACGTGACAAATATCCCTCCCGCCGTTTTAAAAGTTCCATAGGATATAATGGACTTGTAACACGGCAGACGGGATATCCGCCACTTTTGTGTTGGAGTATCCTATCCGCCAAGGTCATTATCAGGCCCTATATGTCTTGGATACTTTGGGCTTGATTCACAAAGGTAAACTTAGACATTTGTGTAAGTTTACTATTTTTTGGGTATTCACAAAGCACAAGTTTAATTTCCTAATAGTACCATGGAGTCAAGGTGGGGGAACTCCGCACATAAAAAGAAAGTTCAAGTCTATCTTTTTATGTACAAAGTCCACACAGTCATAAAATTATCACTAGTAAAATGATGAAACTCGTAGTTTGTGAATAGCAAACAAATAGTAAACTTACACACACGTCTAAGTTTACTTTGTGAATCAAGTCCTTTGACAACCAGTGTGCTAAATGCTTTCTGATCAATTCAAGTTTGGAAAGGCAGACTGCCCCTACCCAAAAGCCCTTCCAGGCTGCACATTCTCCCATCCCTGCTTTTCATGGACAGGCACATGCACATCACATTCTAAACACCTACCATTGGGGGCAATGTTTGCACTTTTCAGCACAGCTGAAATATTTCCACAGAGTACCACTTTCTTGTAGGCAGGATGAACTCTGGCTCAATGAGATCTATGCTCTCTTCACTTTCATGTAATCACCGTCTCTATCATTGTCATGGCCACAGAGCTCTGAAGTGTGGTAGCCAAGAGCAATCATTCTTCCTCTACTTTAGGAATCTTCCTACCCCTCTGGTGAAATACCAAAGGTGGGAACGAGGACCTGGGCTGAGGAGAAAAGGGAGTTAGGAGACAGATGAAGAGATATGCTTCTGCAGGTGGGTTGTCGAAGTATCAGGACTGGATGACAAACATCACAAGGCCTTGGATTACAAGTGGAAGCAGATTAGGTATTCGCTTATCAGTGGGTGAGAGGCCACACATCAGCGAAAGGTTAATGTGAAAGGGAAATGGCTAACATATACTCAGCAGTTACACAGATAGACTTGCATAGTGCAAGCAGAGGACACGTTGTAACTAATCCATATGAGTACTGGGATCCCTGCTCAGGAACAAAACAAGAAGGCAACGTCACTGAAGCACTGGGAGGAGGGAGCCTGGCAGAGCCAAGATAATGGATATATAAGGGACGCATTGCAGGATACAGTTAAATCACTAACCTGGGGGATACATGGTGACCAAGGGGACCAATTATGAAGAAAACAAGAAAGGTGAAGAAAACATGATAAGAGAGTGAGAGAGTCAAAACAACTGATACTGCCAGACAATTTGCCTTGTACTATAAAGTCTTATTTACTGTCTGCCACTAACAATCCAGGAGTGTACCTGTTTGGAATGTTCTGTCTGTGGCTGTATTTATGACTCTGGGGATTGTAGTTCTGATGGTGTGATTCCCTATTCTCCTTTGCCTCAACTGTGGCTGATATTGGTCTTTTTCTGAGTCCCTTTCTTTCCTCCATGTGCAACAAAATAGTTTCAGCCTCTCTCCATTTTGGATTTCTAACCACCAACACTTACTATTAGGGGCTACTGTGGTTTTCAATTTAATACCAATCATATGCTTCACCAATAGAAGAGAAAGGTTTCTGAACCTGGAGGTGAGCCTGCTGGCCAGAGGGCAAGGAAATAATTCCATCATGCATGTTAGACCTGACATCCTTGGTGCAGTTTCCGCTGTCTTTTTGCCTCTGCTTCCTGTGTTTTAGACTGTGTGCTGGACTCTGTTTTTGCTGGTTTTGGTACTCTGGGCACTATAGCACTGCTGACCAGTGCTAAAGTGCAAGTACTCTATGTGTAAACTGTATGTGTAATTGGCTTTTCCATGATTTGCACATTTGATTTACTGATAAAGTGCACCAGAGTTGCCCAGGGCCTGTGAATCAAATGCTACAGTGGGCTTGCAGCACTGATTGTGCCACACACATGAGTAGCCCTGTCAACATGGCTCAGACCTGCCACTGCAGTGCATATGTGTGTAGTTTTAAACTGTCAATTCAACCTGGAAAGTGTACCCACTTGCCAGGCCCAAACCTTCTGTTTTTGTACATGTGTGCCACCCACATGAGTAGCCCTGTCAACATGGCTCAGACCTGCCACTGCAGTGCATATGTGTGTAGTTTTAAACTGTCAATTCAACCTGGAAAGTGTACCCACTTGCCAGGCCCAAACCTTCCGTTTTTGTACATGTAAGATACCCCTAAGGTAGGCCCTAGGTAGCCCCATGGGCAGGGTGCAGTGCACGTTAAAGGTAGGACATGTACTGATGTGTTTTACATGTCCTGATAGTGAAATACTGCCAAATTAGTTTTTCACTGGTGCAAGGCCTATCTCTCTCATAGGTAACACAGGAACTGCCTTTAAATATCTTTTAAGTGTAGTCTCCCATTGGGAGCAGATAGAGATTTGGAGTTTGGGGTCTCTCAATTCACAATTTAAAAATACATCTTTTGGTTAAATTGGTTTTTAGATTGTCAGTTTGACAATTCCACTTTTAGAAATCTATGTCTGGGTCAGACTGATAGTTGGGATGTTTGTGAATTCCCTCTTGACAGTGACACAAAGGGAGCAGGGGTGTTGCCTGCATATCCTGATGAGTTTCCTGGGCTAGAGTGGGGAGGGAGGAGCTGACACTTACACCTCAAAGGGGTGTGCCTGTCCTCACACAATGAAGTCTCCAACTCCCTGGTGTGTGTCTGGTTCCCGGCCTGGGCAAGGCAGGATCTTGTGAAAAACAGAAACTTTCCTTTGAATTTTGCCTACTTTAAAGGCAGAAAGGAGTATAAGTAGTAGACCCAAAACCACAGATTTTTATATTACTTCTCGATCAAGAGGAACCTCTGCCAAGGAAAAGAGCTGAAGAGCTGGAGGAGGAGTACTGCCCCTTTGCCTGTGAGTGTGCTTTGCTGGGTTGGCATGCAGTTGCTGCCTTTGCCTTTGAAAGGAAAAAGACTGGACTTTGCTGCATTTTCCTGCTTGTGAAGTGTCTACATAGCTTGGACTAAGCTTGCCCCCTGTTCTGAAGTCTTAGAGCCATCAAAGACTTCCTCTGCCAGCAACTGGACTCTCTTGCTGAGACTCCTACCCTGCCACGTGGTGCCTAATCCAGTCCCTATGCCCTTGAAAGGAGACATTAGTGGAACCAAGACTGAAATCTACGCACAGGAACTGTGAGGGAGAAAAATCGACACAGTACCTGCTTTGCGTCTGAAACATCGATGCACCACCTGCATCGCGACTGGGAAATCAACACAACTGACCTCCCTGCCATCAAGTCGGACTTCTATGCCTTTGCCAACATACCCCATGTGAAAGGTGCCATCGATGGCACCCACATAGCTATCATCCCCCCAAGAGTCAATGAACAGGTGGCCAGAAACAGGAAAAACTTTCATTCCATGAACATTCAATTGGTGTGTACTGCAGACCAGTACATCTCACATGTGAATGCCATGTTCCCTGGAGCAGTCCATGATTCCTTTGTGCTGAGGAACAGTAGTGTGCCACACAAGATGGAACAACTACAAGAGGACAGAGGGTGGATCATAGGTGGGTGTTTCTGTCACTTATTGCCACATAGCAGACAGCCAGGTTATCTGCGTCTGAGAGTTGTCAATGACGGTCCTGTTTTGTACCATTTTCTAGGTGATTCTTGCTATCCCAACTTGCGTTGGCTCCTGACACCAGTGAGGAATCATGGAACAGATGCAGAGAGGAATTACAATGAGGCCCATGGAAGTACGAGGAGGGTGATAGAGCGCACAATAGGTCTCCCGAAGGCTAGATTTTGTTGCATACATATCTCTGGTGGTTCCCTGGCCTACGGGCCTGAAAAGGTGTGTAGAATAAGGGTGGACTGCTGCATGCTGCACAACGTGGCTGTGAGAATTCTATCCCCCTCTTGGAGGAGGAGGGTGCTGCATATCCAGACTAGTTTGCTCGGAGAGGGGATTAGAGTGATTGTGATGATGAGGAGGGGGAAGATGTAAATACCAGGACCCAACTAATACAACTCTAATTCCAGTAACTTTGTGGGACAATTGGATGAGATTGCTGTCTGTGCAGCATACCGTCAGTGTGCCTTGTCATCTAGGGGGGTGTTGGGTCAATACTCATTGCCACTGTGATCAGGTCTGCAAAGGACAGGTTACAATATAGTATAATAGTTCAACACATCTGTAGGCACAACAACATGTAATGCGTGTGGTGCATTTCCTGCTACTCAGATAATAATAAATGAGTTATCATACAGTTGCATCCATACTTCACTTTGTTTAATCTTAATGACAGGGGACATTGTAACAGGTGAAATGGTGTTTTATTTGGTGCAGGGATTAAATCGTGCAGATTACAGTGATGAGGGTGGGCTACTGGTAGTTCTACAATATGTCAACATGGTTGCAGCATTTGTACGCAGTAGTGGTAGGTCTATCAATGTTTACAAGAGTTTATTGTAGTTTTCACACGGTTTGGTCGTTGATTCAGTGGGACACTTGGAGGACAGTTCTTTCCAGAGTCACTTCTTTGAGGGGGCCTTGGTCTTGGCAGGTGTTCCTGTGCCATATCTGGGCCTGAGGATCCGTTTGGGTGCCTGTTGTTGGCCGCTACGGGTTGAGATGCATGTCCCCTGTGTGTCCTGAGAGGGTGGTACATGTGCAGTTGCTGCTGATGCTGTTGTTGTCCGGTCTGTATCCTGGCCTGTAGTAGGGGTTTCCTGGTCTGTGTGGGCCTCAGGCTGTGTTGGGACAAGGTGCAACAGGCACCTGCTGTGCTGCCAATTGTGGCATTGTGCAGTTTCCACTGCTCCATGGCCTCTTGGTGGTGTGCTAGCTGCATCCTTTGACTCTGCTCCAGGGTGGGTACTATCTGGGCCAATCTGTCCTGGGTATGGTGATATGCTCCCAGGACCTCAGAGATCACATCCTGGGCTGCAGCATCCATCCTGTGGCCTCCCCCCTGGGCCGCTGATGCCCTCCCACTGGCCCTAGCCCCCTGTGCCTGTATCCCCTGCACAGGTCTGGTGGTACCACTTGTACTGGGGCCATCGTCTTCCTGCCTGTTGTTATAGGGTGACTGTAGCCTCTGTACTTGTGGTCCACCAGTCTGTGGCCTGGATGCACAGGTGTGGGGATGGTTACCCTGGGCTGATGTTGTTGGCTGGGTGGTAGGGGTGTCAGTGGTATCCTGGGTGGGGCTGCTGGATGGTGACAGTCCAGGACTGTGTGAGGGGCCAGGGTGATCGTCAGTGTCCAGGGTTCCATCCCCAGTGTCCTGGGAGGTGCCTCTGTCTCCCTGTGGGGCACTGCCACTCCTTGTCCTGTCCGTCAGGGTGGCATGGGTGGTGGTGCCTGTTGGGGGGAATGGACATGTCTGTTACATTTGCATGATCAGATGGGGTGCACAGGACTGGGCGGTTTTGTGCAGGTTTTCACACTTTGGGGCCATGCAGGATGCTTTCGTGAGGTTAGCATTGCTTTTTGCTTAGGATGTGGAGGTGCATTGTGGGTGCTGTAGGCCATTGTGATTCCTTGCAGGGGTGGGTGGCTGTGCAAAAGGGGAGGGATGTGGGCCTGCTAGGGGGTTTGTGGGCATTCAGGCGGACTGGATGTAGTGATTGTGGGCAGGGTGGGGTTGTGGTCCTGGTGGTAGTTGGAGGGGTGAGGTGGTGCATGCATTCGAGGTGTGATGGATATGGGGTAATTGTAGATGACTTACCCGAGTCCATTCCTCCAGTGAGTCCAGTGAGTCCCTCAGGATGCAGGATGGCCAGTACCTTTTCCTCCCAGTCAGTGTAGTCAGGTGGTGTTGGTGGAGGTCCTCCCCCAGTCTTCTGGACTGCAATGTGGTGCCTGGATGCCATGGACCTGACCTTCCCATGCAGGTGTTTCCATCTTTTGCGGATGTTGTCCCTAGTGCGTGGATGGTGTTCCACTGCATTGATCTTGTTGACTATTGCCTGCCAGAGCTCCATCTTCCTGGCGATGGGTGTGTGTTGGACCTGTGCACCGAATAATTGTAGCTCAACCTTCAACATCTCGTCCAACATGGTCCTTAGCTCCCTTTCTGTGAAGCGTGGGTGTTTGGGGGGTGCCATCGAGAGTGTTGTGAATGGTGTCTTGTGTGGATCTAGGTGAGGGTGCTCTTGTGTGGTTGGGTGTATGTATTGTGTATTGTGGCCTTCGTTGTCTGCTTCTGGGGTTCTCTCTATTAGTAGGCCTAATTTAGTTGCAAAAGATTGTGGGGTATGTCTGTGAGGGTTTTATAGTGTTGTTGATGTGTGTCAGGTGTGTGGGTTTCAAACTTGCCAATGTATGCATTTCTTGCTGTTGGGTCCACTTGCCACCCGTGGCGGTCTGTACCGCCAATGGTCGTTCGGCTTCCACTGACCGGCACAGTGATTTGTGATTCGTTATTTGGAGGGCGGGGTGTTTGTGTGCTCGGTGTTGGTGGGGTGGGAGGTCCAGCATTTCCGCCGATAAGGTCCTGGCAGTGACTGGTGGCAGAGAGATTTTTGTCGGATTCTGATTTTTTCTTCATTATATGGCGGGTTTCTGTTCACCGCCAATGGCTGTCTTCTGTTCGCCGTTGCCACGGCGATCGGCAGTGTTTACCGCTGTGTTTATAATGAGGGCCTAAATTCGTGGAGGGTGGCTAGGTAAGTTTTGTACTTGTCAAGTGCATAGCATAACTGGAGGTATTTGTAAAATTGGGCTGAGTGAAGACTGAACTCCACCACCAGCCTCTGGAACTATTTTATATGCCCCCTTGACCCCACATCCCCCGGTGTGGAAATACCAATAAGGTCCCAGGCGCTGATGCTGAGCCCTGTGCCATAATGGGGTCGACCAACCATTTCATGTGGCAGATGGCAAGTACCAACATTGAATGAGAATTAGGGCTAATGGCGGTAGTGAGTAAGGAGGTGATCTGCTATAAAGCAGTGAAAGTAACCCATATGGACATAGCAGCTTCAGTTCCAACCTATGTGCTGGGTTGTCTCTATTTGCATGGAACCAGACATTGATATTGACTAACTGGGATATCCAGCAATATAGCTTTACTTCTGTCCAACCCTGTCCCGCCTCAAATGGGGAGGGTCTGCATTTCACAAAGGAGATTCTAGGTGCCTTGCTTGCCTACAAGACACTGGAGAGGTGGACCTGTATGGCCACGAAGAAGGAGGGTTGTAGTGGGCTGGGGTAGTGTAATGTACAGAAACCTGGGAAGGGCCTCTATCCTAAAGAGGGCACCCCTGCCTGCAATGGAGAGGGGCGCTTTGACCACTCCCCATGTCACGCTGGGTATTAGCTAACAGGGGGGCAATGTTGCATTCCCAGTACCACTGTTCAGAAAGGGCTACTGTCAAACCTAAATTCTGGAAGCAGAGGCCAGTCACTCTCATCTGAGAGTCAACTCTCCCCTCAAGTTTTCCACCTGCAGGAACACCAGGAACCATTTTCCCCATTTGTCCCTGAGACTCGAGGCATCACCATATGTCGTGAGTGTTTACATAAGCCATGGGAGTGTCTCACTGAGCACATCGTCTGCATACAGAAAGATGCAGCCCTCCATCCCATCTCCCACCATGTAAAGCTTCCAACCCTGGTTTCTGTGCGTATGAGTTCTCCCAAAGGCATTACCACGAGGGCAAAGAGTAAGGGAGAGAGGGGGCATCCCTGCCTTGGACTGTGCTCAATAGGGAATTCATGTGACAGATCTCCATTCATCCGGACCTGGGCCCACAGATCGGAGTAGAGGAAAGACACCCAGTTCCTAAAACACAGGACCAATCACATCTTTTCCAACACTGCTTGGATGAAGGGCCAGTGTACCGAGTTGAACGCCCACTCTATATCAACCAGTAGCAATGCCGCATCTACCTAGAGTTTCTTCTCAGCATAGAGCCATTTTGGTTAGGGTAGATGAGAGATCGTATCACCGTGGCTTGCCGCTTAGCGAGACCCTTCACTAGGATTTTCACCCGAGATTGATTAGGGAGATTGGAGGATAGGAATCACTGTTATCCAGGGGCTTGCCAGGCTTCAGAATCACTGTGAAGGTCGCACTGCGGGGGTCCTGCAAAGCTCCCTCCTTTCATAGGCCTCTTCGTAGAGCGCCAGCAGGTGAGGAATCAATAAGAAGAAATATTTGGGTTCCGGAATCTTCCCTGAGGGCATAGATGAAATATCTTGCTGGATCTCTGCCACAATGAGCGGTTGGTCAAGATTGTTGCACTCCTCCATCCACAGCTTGAGGATGGGCAAATCACAAATTATGGGGTTGTCTTGCTCTGGGGGCCCCTGGCTCATGTAAGGTGTACAGGGTTTGAAAGTGGAAGGCAAGCTCGCTTGCCGAGAGATTTGATTCCTTCTGTATTTCGCCCTGCGCAGACCGCATCTCTGTTACAAGGCCATATGGGCGTGAGGCTGCCAATATAGCAGCTTGCCAGCTTTGTCTGCTGACTCCTACACTCAGCCATGCGAGTGGAGCCTGCTCAGTGATGCCAAGTCCAGCAATTTTTGTCTTAGGGTTAGATGGACATGTACCAAGTCCCTCTGCTTCATGGGCGACGAGGTGGTAGCAGCGGTCTGCTCCAGCTCCTCTTTGTCACCCTCAAGGTGCATTCGTTCTGCTTCCTTGCGCCTGTTGCACCCATTGGTGATCAAGAAGGCTTTGCCGCAGTGAACCGTTTTGAAAGCCTCCCACAACATAGTATGGGAGCAAAACATACCTTTGTTTTCTTCAAAGTAATCAACCATCATGCCTTTGTTGTCCTCTGAAAAGTCGCCATCTAGGAGCCACCAGGCGTTCAGTCCACCCGCTCCCGCTTCACCCCATCAGCATCCCCACGGGCAGTAGTTTTTTTTTTTTTCAAAACAATTTATTAATTTTCTAAGAAGATACAGTTGAAAAGAAACACAGAAGGATATTGATAGCCATTATCGAGTACAAGTGATATGTACATATTAACAGTAATCACATAATTAGTAGCCTGATTTATTACATTTATGTTGCATCACATAATACATATGGCATCTTATCTCGTAAGTCTTCAAGGGGGAGGAGAGAGATAGAAGGAAAGGAAGAAAGTGACAGAAGGTAAAGGAGGGAGATGTCCCTCTACATATGTAGCATCAACGTTGGAGAAGAAATTAATTAATCAGAGAGGTTGAAGTCTCATCTTTAAATGTTTGTAGCAGTCAGGTGTCCCACTTAAGGGGGTTTAATTTTCCATAAGGTTAGATCTATCTTATTCCATAGTTTTGATGAGGCATGGGGGTTGAAATTTGTGTTGGGTTTGAGATTATCTGCGCTCCTCGTGAAGCAGATCCAGGCCCACAAATTATGATAGGATCCGTTTTGGTATGATTTCCATTCACATAAGATATTTTTGATTCCAATGGTCAGTAGGAGATCTGGTAGGTGCATCTTGTTGGGACTCAGATTTAAATTAGGATGTAGAGACCAGGGTCCCAGAGTTACTAAATCGAAATTAAGGAATATCGTGGTCTTGAAGATTTCGTTAATTGTATTTTGGATCTCACTCCAGGCATTTTTGAGTTTCCCGCAATGGAATAGCCTATGATCGAGTGAGACAGATTATTCTTGACAGTTCCAACAAGTATTAGAGTCTATTAGTCTCAATTTTGATATTTTATCTGGTGTCCAGTAGAGTCTATGTAATGTCCAGTAGTCGCATTGAAGTAAAATAGGAGATATTTTGTTTTTAAGTGCATATGTCCATATCTTTTTCTAGGTGTCAATGCTAATATTAGTGGTAAGAGTCTCATCTGAGGGGTTATTCCATTCAAAGTGGACATCGTATATGAGTTTTTCGTTTGCCGTAGAGGTTGTTAGAATTTTGTATAATAAGGAGGCTGCATGAGGTTGGTGAGATAGTTTGGTTGTAAGGATATTAAGTTGCTAGAGTGAGCTTTGGGGATCTTATTCAGGGCGACTTTTATTTTCAGGAAGTTGTAGCATTTGGTTTTGCCTAGATTATGAGAAGCCTGGAGATCTGCATATATTTTACAGTAAGGCGGAAGCCCAAGATTTTTAATCAGATGAATCTTATTTGAAATCCAGGAGGGCCACAGTAAAATGTTATCATACTTACATTTTTGGGTTGTTCCATAGGGAGGCATATTCAGAATTCTGTGTTTTATTTGGTTTTCTAATTATTTGAGTATGAAGATCATGGGCCTCATTATGACCCTGGCGGGCGGCAGAGGCCGCCCGCCAGGATCCCGCCCTCCAAATTACCGCGCCGCGGTCAAAAGACCGCGGCGGGTATTACGAGTTTTCCCCTGGGCTGGCGGGCGGTTCCAGTTAAACCGCCCGCCAGCCCAGGGGAAAACGACCTTCCCACGAGGATGCCGGCTCGTAATCGAGCCGGCGGAGTGGGAAGGTGCGACGGGTGCTACTGCACCCGTCGCGTATTTCACTGTCTGCAAGGCAGACAGTGAAATACATTTTGGGGCCCTCTTACGGGGGCCCCTGCCGTGCCCATGCCATTGGCATGGGCACGGCAGGGGCCCCCAGGGGCCCCGCGACCCCCCCTACCGCCATCCTGTTCATGGCGGCTTTCCCGCCATGAACTGGATGGCGGTAGGGGGGGTCAGAATCCCCATGGCTGCGGAGCGCGCTCCGCAGCTATGGAGGATTCCAATGAGCAGCGGAAAGTCAGCGGGAGACCGCTTCTGACCGCGGCTGAACCGCCGCGGTCAGAATGCTCATTGGAGCACCGCCAGCCTGTCAGAATGACCCTCCATGTCTTTAATTATACTGTTTGAGTATGTGAGCGGCGGTATTTTTATGGCTATTAGCAAGATTAGTGAGTAAGGGTTTATTAGATATTTTTCTAAGCTAAACCATAATGGTGCCTCATGAGAGCTGTCATTTATCCACCAGATGGCCTTTTTAATATCGAAGGAAAGTTGGTGTTTGTAGAAATTTGGTAGGTTTAAGCCTACAGACTGCTTGTTCAGATGTAACGTTTTGAAACAAATTCTACTTTTTTTGTTTTTCCATATGAATTCTGTAATTAGGTTATTTATATTGTTGAAAACATTTATAGAGAGCTGTATAGGTAGCATTGATAGGGTAAAGTTGATTTGTAGAGCAATCATGATTTTGACACATTCTAATCGTCCCCACCAAGTCATTAATTTTGGTGACCAATTGGAGAGCAGATCTTCAATTATTTAGAGTATGGTGTCTTCTGTTGTTTTCTTAGTGTCATCTAAGTTGTTCTTAATAGTGATGCCTAGATATTTAATAATTGTGGGTTGCCAGTGTAGTTTGGAATTAGGTAATATAGAGGCAAGGGTTGTCTTATTGAGAGGAAATACTTCCTTCTTGTCTAAATTTTGGGAGTAGTCTGAAACTTTAGCATAAGAGGCTATTACTTTTAAGACGGCGGGGATGACTCTTTCAGGCTCAAAAGAGAAGATGAGTACATAGTTATCATATGTGGCAACCTTGTATATATCATCATCGTAGGGAATACCTGGTATTGTTGTATCTGATCTGATTGTTGACAAGAGTGGTTCTATTGCCAAAAGCTATAGTGGTGGAGTAAGGGGCCAGCCATGTCTCGTTCTCTGGGCTAGGTTGACTTTGACTGATAGAAATCTATTGTTTCTAATGGGGGCAGATGGGTTAGCATATAAAGCAAAAGTTTGTCTAATAAAGGTTTCACCCAGGGTAAATTTTGCATGACGGTTCTCAGAAAGGCCCGCAAGACCTTATCAATGGCCTTTTCACCATCTCAGGCCATGGCAATGGCAGGGGTGGTTAAAGATTTAGAATTGAATGGCAGAAAAGTCTTATATTATCCACTCAATGTCTGCCTTTAATAAAACCAGTTTGGGATAGACGTATGAGGGATTTTACAATTAAGGTTCAGGAGGGAGATGAGTCTGTAGCTTTTCACTTCAAGGGCATCTTTTGTTTCCTTATGTATTACAGTAAAAATTGCTTCAAATGTGGATCCCAAAATTGTGCCTGACTTGTCGAATCGATGGAGAAGGGATTCTAGGTGGAGGGTGAGTTCACTTTGAATTTTTTTATAAAAGTTGGCGGTTAGCCTGTCCGGATCCAGAGCTTTGCCTGATTTTAAGGACTTGATCGCTTTCATAATTTTGGGTTATGTAATCAACTGATGTAGCTTTGTGTGATCTGAATCAATAGATTCAGGCAGGGATATCATTTGGAGGTAGTCATTGCATTCCTGGGCTGTGCTTAGGATTGTATGAATCCTGGTAAAATTCTCTAAAGGTGCTTGCGATTTCCAAAGGGTCCGATGCTACAGAGACTGATTTATTTCTGATTGAGGGAATGTGGTTCTTGGAATCCAAGTTTTTTTTCATTTTCATGTTTTCCACCCATCTATCTGCTCTTTTACCTAGTATTTTTTCAGATGCAGGTACTAAAATTCGGAAATGGGATTTAACATAAGCGTAAGGGGAGGAGCTAGGCTTGCGAGGAGCTGGTGAGCTAGGTGTTTGCCGCACTCTGTTTTGCAGCTACCGTTACCACTATTTGTTCCCGACGCTGTGGCTGCGGCTATCCTGGTGGGGTATCCGGTGGGCCCTGTTAGGGCCCTGCAGCAGCAGCAGGGAAAGACTCCAACACAGCACGAAGTCTGGAAGAGTCTGGCAGAGATCGGCAGGAGTAGAAAAATACTCAGACGGAGCTCGGAACCTGGTTTACGGTCAGCGCCAGCACTAGCACCACTGCCAGCACCAGTGACCTGACAATGATATGAGCCCATCACGCCCATCGCACCTTCCGTTGGTACGCTGTGGACCCCCAGGAGGTAACAGAAGCAGTGGGGCGGCAGCAAAAAAGACAAAGGCAGAAGCAGGCAAGAGAGCGGTGTGGTGCAGTGTGGTGGGGTGGAGAGAGCACTTCTCTCTCGCCTCTTGCTCCCTCCCTCATCAGCTTACTAGCGCAGCAATTAGTGGGAAATTAGTGGGCCTGTTTTGGTGGCATGCCCTATAAAGGACAGCAGCAGCCCACTAAAGTTTCTAGCAAGAGCATTAATTAGTTATTACACAGCTATTAACTTGTGTAGCAGAAACCTGGGCCTTGGGGCCTGAATTTGAATCTGAAATCAGTGCAGGACAAGGAGTCTTTGGGGGATTTGATGTAGGGCCAGAGAAGGTAAAGCTTAGAGCTGTGGGTCTCTAGAGGTAGAGCAAAAGCAGTTGGCATTAGACTAGTGTGGCTTGCTCTCCCCAGGGGGCCCACCCTCCTCGGCCTCCTTTAAAAGCTCTTAAGACCTCTTTAAAGGCTGGTGCTTGGAGAGCTCTACTTCTTTTAAGAGAAAAAAAGGCTAAAATATTATAAGTACCTTGCTGGCTAACTCCACGAAGTGCTCCGCCTTCTTGGGTCTTGGACGCAGAAGACTCAGCACACTCTGAAGAACCACGGATTCTAATATGACGGCCAAACGTCTTTGTATCAGTAGAGTTCTACTCCCCAGGGCATGTAAAAAGACTAAGTCCAATTCCCTTAGAAATAGGGGTTTCGCTCAACTGTGCATAAAAAGCTCAAACTCTATTCTTCCTTTTCTCCAAAAGGAGTTACCCAACGAATCAGTCGTCAAGGAGGATGATAGTTTACCTGCTAGATTGTTGGATACCAATGGAAAGGATGTTCCTTCAACTCATTCAGTTAGAAAGCTTTTTCCCCTAGGGGCAGGAAAAGGGTACAATATATTTCCACAACTATTGTGCTAGATGTTCCATATGTAGGAGACTTTACCCTTCCAGATGTCGATGTGAATATCGTACAAGGGGCCAGGAGTTTTCCGCTAATGTATACGATGACTAATGAAACTGACTAATAATGACTTAATAATGTACTCATGTATGATTTTGTATTAGGATTATGAGTTATGTATTAAGGTTTTGCTAACTTAATCACTAAGCCTTAGTTAGCAACGGTCTGGGCCTAGCTGCCTGGTCCCATATTAAATGTGTTTTTCTAACGTGCAACATGTTGATTCTTGAAGGACATGAAGCTGTACTTTTCCCGAAGCTAGAGATATGTGTGTAACCGTAGTAAATTCTTTCTCATGAGACCCGACTTCCTCAAGGAGACATTCTTGCTGAATGCAACAGTGTAATTCGCAACAGGTCCAAGGTCGCCTAAACTGGTAAAGACAATGGAACAACTGACCGGAACTACGAGTGTAACTTTTCTTACCTGACATTTTACCCAATGAAGGCGTCAATCACGGTAGCCAAATTAACTGCATGTGAACTGTCTTAGGTGAAAATTCTAGTAAGGTGAGCGACGGGCTATTGGACAAAGATAATGATGCACCAAATATTGCCCAATGGGAAATTAGGAACTTGTCCGGCAAATTCAATATAACAATGTGACACAAGGAGAAATCAGCCATTTTTAGAGGGACACTCTTGCTGTTACTCTGATATTCTGTTCCAAGCCTGGGCTGTTTGATACTTTAAACCATCCTCACCTTTCTTGCCTTGCCCGATACTTGCTTCTCCTCCTTATGAGGGAAGAGCTTTTGCCCTACCTTGCTGAGACTTTGCTGTTTATCCTGGCTGATGGCGAATCGACTGCTGTCCTGAGGACGAAGACTGAAACTGTATGCCGACCCATATGGATGGGTAACTATCTGATAGTAAAAGTATAATTGTCTGTTTGCCTTTTCTTTCTAGGTACCAACTGCTCTTTTGACAGAGTCCATAGCTAGATGTTTTCTAAATTCATGTTGCTAAATTGTTTTGCATGAAGCCCAACATGCTGATTCTAATTAGAGGTTAGATAAGGAATTCCCTAAATGGGATGCAAATGGACAAATGACTGAATCTCTGCTTTGTTGAATAATGTACTAATGATAATCTGCTAAAATTTGACACATGTTGACTTCGTGTTTTGTGCTAATGTTCATGATCTTTGCATTGATAAAGTCATATTCCAGTTGCCATATTGTAGTTTTGTTGATGTGCTTATTGGTATTGAGACTAATGAATATGCCAGTAGGTTGTAACTAATAGGGAATAAATATTCAAAATCTTACTAGATTTGTGTGGTTATTCAGGACGGAAAGGTCATGGTGTGTTTGTTCCTTATTAAATGTTATTGATTAGCTGAACTGATAAGATACTGCACATATTGATTAGGTCATATCAAGCGATGTTAATGAGCTGTTTCTTCTTAAGGAGTCCCCAATCAGGGTCAAAAGATTCATTGGCCTAAAACGAGTCCATATGTAAGTAAAATGATCAAGGTTGGGACGCGTAATCAGGAGCGGGAGAGTATGGAAGATGTTTTTTTTCTAACACAGACCAAAATTTGACAAGACTGAGGTCCTCATCTTTGGCTCCACCCCCTCCGCATGGGACGACTACTGGTGACCTGCCACACTGGCAACCGCACCGACACCCACCGACCACACACGCAACCTGGGATTCATCCTGGACTCTTCACTATGTATGACCTAGCAAGTCAACGCCACCTCCCCCTTCTGCTTCAACACCCTCCACTTGCTTCAGAAGATCTACAAATGGATCCCCACTGAAACCAGAAGGACTGTCACCCAAGCCCTCATAAGCAGCAAATTGGAGTAGGGCAACGCACTCTACGCAGGAACCACGGCCAAACTCCAGAAAAGACTGGAACGCATCCAGAACGCCTCCACACACCTCATCCTGGACATCCCCCATCATTGCCTGAGCCAGACCTGAGCACCTTCTAATTAGCATAATCAAGTGTCTTATATGGAGAAAAAGAGTAAGGTTGAAAGTTCTTCCTCATTTGGCACTTTCTCTGTGGAGTGAAATTCTACATTTGCTAATTATTTTGATCCTGAACTCCAGACAGAAAAATCCAGGACCCTCTCTTAACTAGAAAGGTTTGCCCTGGTCACGAGACCCCGTAGTTATCATGTAGTTGGAAAAGGAATTTGAGCCCTGCACAGCGTATTGTGTGTCAGTTATAACATATTGGGGGTCATTTTGACCTCAGCGGTCTTTTTTAAAGACCGCCGAGGGACCGCCGTGCGGAAGACCGCCAGTGCAGGCGGTTTGCCGCTCGGCCTATTATGACCGTTGCCAGCTTTCCGTCCCTTTACGGACGGAGAGCCGCCAACAGCCATACTGGCGGGAGGCGGGGAAGTGGAGGTTGCTCCACCTCCACCGCCACACCAACAGAACACCGCCCAGCGAATCACGTCCTGTGATTCGCGGTGGCGGTGTTCTGTTGGTGAAGTGGTCTCGGCGGGGCTGCCCCCATGGCTCCCATCCCCTCCCGGAGGATCGACGGACCAGGTAAGTCGATCGTCCGTTTGGGGAGGGGGGTGTAGTGTGTGCGTGCATGGGGGCGTGCGTCTGAGGATGTAGAGGGGGTGTGTGAGTGCGTGTATGCTTGTGGGGGTGATGCGTGTTTGGGAATGAGTGCGTGTATGTCTGTGGGTATGTCTGTATGGATGTGTGCATGTATGTTTGAATGTGGGTGTGCGTGTCTGTGTGTGTGGATGTTGGCATGTATGTCGGTGTGTGTGCGTGTGTGTGTTGATGGTGCCTGCATGCGTGTCGGGTGTGTGTGAGTTATGTGATGTTGGGGGTCGGGGTGGGGAGGGGGGCCCTGCCACCTATGGAGGGTGGCAGAGGTGGTGGGGGGTGTAGGGGAGGGTGTCGGGTGGGGGTGTCGGGGTGGGGGAGACCCCTATCAGTGCCAGGGAAGGAATTCCCTGGCACTGATAGTGCTTACCGCCATGGATTTCATGGCGCTTCAAACCGCTGGAAATCCACAGCGGTAAGCCGGGTCAAAATACCGCTGGCTGTATAGTGACGGCCGCCGGGCTGGAGACCCAGGTCTCCAGCCCGGCGGGCGGAATGGAGAACCGGCGGATGACCATGGCGGTAACCACCATGGTCATAATTCCACAAGGTGAGACCACCAGCCTGTTGGCGGTCTTACCGCCGGTTCTCCGCCTTCCGCCAGGGTCGTAATGACCCCCATTATGTCCGTACACACTGGTATCACTCAAAGATGTTTGTAAGCCCCCTCAGTACCCTGGGGGCTGTCTGCATGATCACATTGCTTCATGTCACAGAGGCACCGGCAACTATAGAAGCAAGCATTAGCAAAGCTAATAGGTCCAGCATTTGCAGACCTTTTGGCTTTGAGAATGTCTATTTCCTTTGAAAACAAAAGATTTAAAGATGGATTTTTTTTCACAATCAGGGCCCCCCAAGCAACTGCAGGTTTTATATAAATCAATAAAATCCCTACCCTGACCAATACGTCCGCACACATCCTCATGCATAGGTGGCCACTTGAAATGTTTTCATATAAGTAAAATGAAAACCATTCTAATATTATCATGCATGTGCACGCATACACAACCAATATGCCCATTTTTGGATGCTTTACAAGGACAGTTTCCAAGAAGTTAGCAGCGACATTGACCCTGCACCAGTTTCTGATGAACAACCAGGCCTTTGCATTAGAAACCAGGAGCGGCTTGCTGTGTTAACCGGGTTTGGGGCGACGCATGGGGGGGTAAAATTATTTTAAAAAATAAATAAATAAACATACCTATATAGTCGCCGTCGTCAGAGCTGCCGCCGTCAAAACCGCGCCACTCCTCTAATGCAGGCTGCAGACAGAGGCTCCAAGTCTGCCCTCCAGCCAATCGTGAAGCTGCTTAGAGCAGCGCCAGGGTTGGCTGGGAGCGCCCAGCCAGGGATCTCACAGGCAGACTGGGAGCCTGTGCCTGCTCTCTGCAGCCCGGCTACACAGGGCCAGGCTGGAGAGAGTCTACTGCCCATGTGTGTTTGGCCGGCCAAGGACAGCCGGCCAAACATACATGCGCAGTGAGGGGTAGTGCTGTGCATTCCCCCTCAGTGCTCGTCAAGCCTGTGGCCCCGCCCCTTTTACCAAAAAACCATAATAAACATAGTTTATTGTAATTTTTTAGTAAAAGGTTTTGCAGTTGCTGCTGCTGACGGCGGGGACAACACTCCTCCACCCTAATAGAGGAGTTGTGCCTGTTAAAAAACAAATAAAAGGTTGCAGAGAAACACCACACGTTGGGTCAGCTGTCCCTGACGCCAGAGGGGAATATTTGTAGTGATGGTGGCGGCAGGGAACTATTCTTTGGAATGCAATCACTGACACAGAAGGGTACCAGTAGTCAGTGGCATAAAAGTACATGGATGATCCCCAAGACCCAGTCAGGTGCCCGTCACCTGCCCATGCTCTATGCTGTGGTATAAGGGAATAAACTGTGAATGACATCACAAGAGACCATCGGATGGAGAGGGCTGACTGAAATCCCCTGTATGTATGTACATAGATGCATGTATGCTAAATGCTAATGTGCACCTCATTTCAAGCATGCACATTCAGATGTTTTAAAAATATAGAGAGAAAGCAAAAACTGAAGGAAGAATAAAGGTAAACCGGATATGTACTCCACCATTTGCCAAAAAGTTAGCTATGTATAACAATATTTGCTTTGATATGGCATAAAAGTTGATTTAAAATGTTCAAAGTAATGTAGAGAAACAGTTTGTTTAGCTTCTATGCACTTTCATAAGATCTGCAGTATTGATTATCTTCGAAACACTTGGCCACAGCTTTAGTTTTAGTCACTGCTGATGGTCAGTTTGTTTTTTAGAAAGCAGCGAGAATAAAAGAACAAACACTGACACCATACAGCAATAAATGAGAGAGACAAACACTACAGCGCAGAATGCACAAACGTACACGAAGTTTAAAAAGATATGATGTGTGTCTGCACATATTTGAACCTTTTAAGACAGCTTCTATTAAAATACATTTATTTTGTAACCACAACTCTCATAGCACATGCTGCAGTAAAGTTCCTTTACACATGTCTACATACTTCCTCATTTGCAGCTCTAGAATCCTGGTCTTACTATTATGCCAGGCTAAACAATGAGAAAGTTAAAAAGTTAAGAAGGCCAATTCTAAAAAGCAGACATGTTTTACATAGAAATTACGATTATTATCAAACTTCCTTTTGACTGCAAACACACAAACACACGAGTACTGGAAAGTAGATTATTGGTAAGGGCGGGTAAGTACCTACATTTAGTAATAGGACACTAACCCCCACTAGGTCCAGTCAGGTCTCAATATATTAATCCCAGCTCAACCCTTGGTAGCATGACAATGAGCAGTTAGGCTTAACTTCGGAGACAGGTCTGTAAAGCATTTAAAAATCTGGACAGTGGTCAGCTGGTCAGTTTCTTCAGGTTTTGATGACAGGGACTCTAGTCAGCTATTTACTATCTGTAGCAAACAGGAAGTCCCTTCTTGTACCAGTTGAAGACAGTGAAAGACAGGGAAAGTCCTTTTTGTGGTGAAGCCTGTGTGCTGCTGGTGCAGTCCTTTAGAGTGCAGTGACCAGGTGCAGGTCAGGGGTCTAGCAGGAAAGTCCTTCTTTTTATTGTCTTGTTCCTTGTAGGGTTCTGAGGTGGGGGTGTAGCTCTGTCATATTTATCCTTGCTCCTGGGGTGGAAAGCAGGGTGGAGCAAGTGTCCAATCACAGGCGGACGACCACCCTCTTGGATGACCACAGTCTTGAAGGTGTGTCAAAATTCAATCCCAGGGAGCAACATTCCTCACAAATCCAAAATGGCAGAAATGTAATCTTGGAGGTTAGGTCTGGCTGAGTTCACCCAATGGTCTGGCTAAGTTCTCTTAACACACCCATCTCCAGCCGTCTCTTATTCTAATTTAATCAGGGGGGCACCTGGCTGTCTGGTTTTGCAGGAAATGGAAGAGGTCCACTTGCAGGACCAATTGTCCTTCCCTCCTTTGAACTCTTTCCCTGAGTTAGTCATATTAAATTCTACAATGGTAGGTTTTTGGATTTATTATAACAATAAGTTAGATGCCAAACTTGAAATGTCTAGCTCCATTTGAAAGTTTATTAATTAAAAATGAAGTCTGCCCATGTTAGCCTATAAAGCCCATTCAGTACAATGGGGCAAAACACATTTAGCTATTTATTTTTCCCTTACCAGGGCTTATAAAGCATCTTTTTTAGAGTCCCTGCTTATAGTTACACTGCACCCAATCCGGGGGGCACCTAGGGCACACCTTAGAGGTAACGTATAATAAAAAATAAGGTAGTTTAATACTTTGAAAGTACTTTTGATTCCAAAGTCAAACTTGGGGTTAACTTTAATTTAAAAGCAGCCAGCAAGGCAGGCCTGCCTTTAAATTGACCCCGGGCACTACAGCAGCACACTTATGCTGGGGTCCCTAAACCTACATGCCCTACCACATACTAGGGACTTATAGGTAGGTTGATAGAGACAATTATATTACCCTAATTTACATAATCATTTCAATCGAAGCACAGGCCCTGGCCCTGGTTAGCGTGCCCAGGACACCATCAAAGTCAGGAAAACCCCAGCATAAGTGAAAAATGGGAGGAAAAGTTAGGGGGCACCTGCAATCAGCCCAGTTTTCTCACACAGCCCCAACCCCCCCGCAGGGTTTGCGCCTCCGCATGAGAACACTGGAGCACGCCCTGTGGCCACTTAACATAACTTGGGGCGTGTCTGGCAATAAGGCGTTTGAAAGTTATAAAGGCTAAATCAATAAATCTATGGAGCTGTTTATCACCTTTAGCCTGCTGGTGCAAACCTAATAAGCAGGACTGTGGGTTAAATATCAAGGCGTACTTGGTTATTTCCGCCGTAGTCTCAGTAATGTGTTGCCAGGCTGCCATCAGTGGTGGGCAGTCCCATACCATATATGATAGAAGTTAACCTCAGACACCGCACAGCGGGGACACACGTGGTCCGACATGGGGAACATACGCTTAATGTGGGATGGGGACAGATAGGAGTAATGTAGGTAATTAAATTGGGTGTAGCGAAGCCTGGGGTTGCGCGAGATGCATTTAACAATGGAGAGCGCTGCTGTCCAGGCCTTCTGCAACAAGGGGGTGGTGAGTACTGCGTCCCAGCGAGATTGAGCAGCCCCTAGGCTCGGGCAGGCCACCGTAAACAGTGTATTATAGACTCTTTTAATCACTTTTTTGGTGTCATTTGTGGATAGCATCTGTGTGAGTATCTGTGACGTCAAACGTTCTTCATCTCCCGTGTCCAAGGGTTTCGTAGCAAATGTTGTATTGTACAGTAAGTCAGGAAAGCACCCGTGTGTATACCTGTGTTGTCCCTTAGTTCATCAAACGTTAATAATGTAACCTGTAGAAATCACCCACCCTCACAAGATCTGCTTCCCGCCACGGAGTCATATTATGATTTGCAAGCATGTCGTAAGCTTTGGGCAAATGTAGGAGAGGTATCAGTGGCGAGTATGTTATGTTGGGCTGTTTGTAGTGGATACATCTCAGCCAACATGTTTTGGCAGTTTCCAGCATGATGTTACCACGGTGAGAGGGGCGTGTTCCGTCCGACAGCCAGGTGTATGGTGGTGTCAGTGCTAATGTGTCAGATATTACCGTTTGCTCTGCAGTGAGGTGTTTCCCCATCCAGCTACTGTAGTTGGGCGGCAGAGTAATAGAGTTCGAAATTGGGCATGCCTAGGCCACCATGTGGTATTGTTTAGTTTCAACATTGTTTTGTTTATTGTAAAATTATTGTAAATTCTCTTTGTTTATTGTTTGTATATTTTCTATGTTTCCCTTGTTATTTATTTCCCCTCCTCCCTCCCTCTCTTGAGTGATGGTTCTTTCCATTTTTCCCTGCTCCTGTCTTTGTATCTGGCTGGAATGTTTATTAACATTCTGGGCAGTTGCTGGGAGCCAGTGAAGGTGGACGCTGGAGTTTTAATGTGGACTTCTTACTTCAAGAAAATGAGAATATCCTGAGTTTGAACACCTTTGTACACAGTGTATCTTTCACACACCACTCTCCTGAGGGCATTACGTTGTGGCCAGTGCCATGCAGCGCCTGTTCCTCCCCCACAGTAGGCCGGTCAGCAAGCTCTGTGAGGATTTTAAAAATGAACGAGGGAGAATGACAGTAAGTGCTCCAAAATAGTATAATAGTCTGGGAAGAATGAGCATTTTGGCTATGGCCACTCTGCCCATGGGCGATAATGGGAGAGAGCCCCAGAAGGGGAGCGATCACCGTATGGAGTGGATAGCCCAATCAATGTTGCCCTCCTTCAGATTATTAATGGAGTGATAAACATGTCTTCCCAAGTATATAAAGGTGGTATGGCACCATGGTAGGTAATAGCTCAGGAAGTCAGGCTGTAGGTTTACGGGAACAGGCAATAAGGGGAATATGCAGGACTAGTTAACTCGCAACCCTGATATTTCGGCAAAGGAGTGCAGTATAGCCATAAGCACTGGCATAGAGATGATGTGGTCACCCAAATAAATTAAGTTGTCATCTGGATACAGAGAGATTATGGCCCTCATTATGAACATGGCGGTAAACACCACCGACCGCCGTGGTGACGGTGAACAGAAGACCGCCATTGGTGGTGAACACAAACCTGTTATATAATGATGCCAAAATCTGTTCCCAACAAAAATCACCCGTCCACCAGTCTCTGCTAGGACATTGTCAGCGGAGATGCTGGACCTCCCACCCCGCCACCGAAATAATGATGCACAAATCACCTTGGTGGTCAGTGGAAGCCGAACGACCATTGGCGAGCAGCCTGCCACAGGCGGCAAGTGGACCCAACAGTAAGAAGTGCACACATTGGATAAGTTAGAAACCCACACACCTGACACACATCCACAACATTATAAAACACTCCCAGCCACACCCCACAATCCTTTGCAACGAAAGTAGGCTAACGAAGACAGAGAACACCAGAAGCAGACACCGAACGCCACAATCTACGAGACCCACACCCAACCACACAAGAGCACCCTCACCTAGATCCACACCAGACACCATTCACAACACTCACCATGGCACCTCCCAAACACCCATGCTTCACAGAAAGGGTGCCAAGGACCATGGTGGATGAGATCCTGAAGGTCGAGCCACAACTGTTCAAGGCTCAGGTGCAGCACACACCCATCACCAGGAAGATGGAACCCTGTCAGATTATTGTCAACAGGGTCAATGCAGTGGGACACCATCCACGCACCAGGGACGACATCCGCAAGAGATGGAATGACCTGCGGGGGAAGGTCAGGGCCATGACATCTAGGCACCACATTGCAGTCCAGAAGACTGGGGAAGGACCTCTACCAACACCACCTGACTACACTGACTGGGAGGAAAAGGTACTTGCCATCCTGCACCCTGAGGGCCTCACAGAACTCACTGGAGGAATGGACTCGGGTAAGTCGTCTACAATTACCCCATATCCATCACACCTGGAATGCATGCACCACCCTACCCCTCCAACACCCACCAGGACCACTACCCCACCCAGCCCACAGGCACTGAGCCCAGTCCCCCTGCATGCCCACAAACCCACTAACAGGGAGGGTGGAGTGGGTGGGTCTATAACTGTGCCCTTTCTTGCCTTGTTCTGTAGGCTGCGGTACTTACCGTCGTCGTCTTCGTCAGCGGTCTCGTCGTGGAGGTATATGGCAAGGAGAAGGGCGGGAATGATCTGCAGCTCTCTATCCATGTCTGCTTCAGCGTGTTGTGTTAGCCTCCGGTGAGTATTTCCTTATATTTGGTTCATTTCTGCCTCGCTTTGAGTGGCGGCGGTTCCTGCGCCGAAACTGACGGCGGTCTAGTGGTTCATTATTTGATGGGCAGGTAGGGCCTTTCCGTCGGCCTGTGGTCGGGCTCTGCCATCGTTGTCGCCACTCCTCTGCTGTTGGTGGGTGGTTTTCAGGATGCCTGTGTTTCAGTTGGTTCATTATTTGGCGGTCCGGACCGCACATCTGTTGGCGGTTTTTACCGCCGCCGCCTGCGGTGCAGTGCTTACCACTGTGTTCATAATGAGGGCCTATGTGATTCGTGTGGAGTTCTGGTATTCCCCAGTGATGAGCATTCGTGCACAATTTGGCAGCTAAGGGCTCCATAGCTATAGCGAACAACAGTGGGGAGAGCGGTGTAAGGAAATGGCTCCCTGTTGCAGTTACCCCTCATTTTTTGCCTGATACTGATGCTGACTTGACTGAGAAGTGTGCTGGGACCCTGCTAACCAGGCCCCAGCACCAGTGTTCTTTCACCTAATATGTACCATTGTTTCCTCAATTGGCACACCCCTGGCACACAGATAAGTCCTTTGTAAAGGTACCAGTGGTACCAATGGCCCTGTGACCAGGGAAGGTCCCTAATGGCTGCAGCATATGTTGTGCCACCCTAAGGGACCCCTCGCCTAACACATGCACAGTACCATTGTAGATTGTGTGTGTTGGTGGGGAGAAAAAGGCAACGTCGACATGGCATCCCCCTCAGGATGCCATGCCCACAAAATACTGCCTGTGGGATAGGTAAATCACCCCTCTAGCAGGCCTTACAGCCCTAAGGCAGGGTGCACTATACCACAGGTGAGGGCATAGCTGCATGAGCAATATGCCCCTACAGTGTCTAAGTCTATTCTTAGACATTATAAGTACAGTGTGGCCATATTAAGTATATGGTCTGGGAGTTTGTCAAAAACTAACTCCACAGGTCCATAACGGCTACACTGAATACTGGGAAGTTTGGTATCAAACGTCTCAGAATAATAAACCCACACTGATGCCAGTGTTGGATGTATTAAAACATGCAGACAGAGGGCTTCTTAGAGATGTACCCTGTATTTTACCCAATCCTTCATTGCAGGACTGACTGGTCTGTGCCAGCCTGCTGCTGAGAGACGAGTTTCTGACCAGCTGGGGTGAGGGCCTTTGTGCCCTCTGAGGCCAGAAACAAAGCCTGCTCTGGGTGGAGGTGCTTCACACCTCCCCCCTGCAGGAACTGTAACACCTAGCAGTGAGCCTCAAAGGCTCAGGCTTCATGTTACAATGCCCCAGGGCACTCCAGCTAGTGGAGATGCCCGCCCCCTGGACACAGCCCCCACTTTTGGCAGCAAGTCCAGGGGAGATAATGAGAAAAACAAGGAGGATCACCCACCAGTCAGGACAGCCCCTAAGGTGTCCTGAGCTGAGGTGACCCCTGCCTTTAGAAATCCTCCATCTTGATTTTGGAGGATTCCCCCAATAGGAATAGGGATGTGCCCCCCTCCCCTCAGGGAGGAGGCACAAAGAGGGTGTAGCCACCCTCAAGGACAGTAGTCATTGGCTACTGCCCTCCGAGACCTAAACACACCCCTAAATTCAGTATTTAAGGGCTACCCTGATCCCAGGAAATGAGATTCCTGCAACCTGAAGAAAAAAGAAGGACTGCTGACCTACAAGCCTGCAGAGAAGGAGGAAGACAACAACTGCTTTGGCCCCAGCCCTACCGGCCTGTCTCCAACTTCGAAAACCTGCTCCAGCGACGCATCCGACAGAGACCAGCTACCTCTGAAGCCTCAGAGGACTGCCCTGGACTAAAGGACCAAGAAACTACTGTGAACAGCGGCCCTGTTCAAAACCAGCTACTTCTTTGCAACAAAGAGGCAACTTTCAAAGACTGCACGTTTCCTGCCGGAAGCGTGAGACTTCACACTCTGCAGCCGACGCCCCCGGCTCGAGATTCAGAGAACAGGGAGGACTCCCCGGTGACTGTGAGCCCGTGAGTAACCAGAGACGACCCCCCTGAGCCCATACAGCGACACCTACAGAGAGAATCCAGAGGCACCCCCTGACTGTGACTGCTTGTAACAAGGGACCCGACGCCTGGAACCAACACTGCACCCGCAGCCCCCAGGACCTGAAGGAACCGAACCTCAGCGCAGGAGTGACCCCCAGGCGACCCTCTGCCTAGCCCAGGTGGTGGCTGTCCCGAGAAGCCCTCCGTGTCTGCCTGCACCACTAGGGGGACCCCCGGGTCCCTCCATTATTTCCTACCTGAAACCCGATGCCTGCTTTGCACACTGAACCCGGCCGCCCCTCTGCCGCTGAGGGTGTGTTTTGTGTGCCTACTTGTTTCCCCCCCAGTGCTCTACAAAACCCCCCTGGTCTGCCCCCCAAGGACGAAGGTACTTACTTGCTGGCAGACTGGAACCAGAGCACCCCTGTTCTCCATAGGCGCCTATGTGTTTTGGGCACCTCTTTGACCTCTGCACCTGACCGGCCCTGAGCTGCTGGTGTGGTAACTTTGGGTTTGCCTTGAACCCCCAACGGTGGGCTGCGTATGCCCCAGAACTGAGACTTGTAAGTGTTTTACTTACCTCCTAATCTAATCTTTACTTACCTCCCCCAGGAACTGTTGATTTCTGCAATGTGTCCACTTTGAAAATAGCTTATTGCCATTTTTACAAAGGCTGTACATGATATTGTTTTCATTCAAAGTTCCTAAAGTATCTAAGTGAAGTACCTTACATTTAAAGTGTTTAATGTAAATCTTGAACCTGTGGTTCTTAAAATAAACTAAGAAAATATATTTTTCAACATAAAAACCTATTGGCCTGGAGTAAGTCTTTGAGTGTGTGTTCCTCCCTTTTTGCCTGTGTGTGTACAACAAATGCTTAACACTACCCTCTGATAAGCCTACTGCTCGACCACACTACCACAAAATAGAGCATTATAATTATCTACTTTTGCCACTATCTTACCTCTAAGGGGAACCCTTGGACTCTGTGCACATTATTTCTTACTTTGTAATAGTATATACAGAGCCAACTTCCTACAAGCGGGCAGCCCTTTCTGGTGCCCCGGTGTACGGAGAATGTGTCGGAAATGGTTTGCCCTGTCTTGACTCGAGCCACCGGGTTAGAGTATAATGTAGTGATCCAGGTTATGTGTCCAGCCCCAAAGCCTATTGTACCTAATGTTTTAATGGTGAAGTCCCAGTTTAGGGTATCAAATGCTTTCTCGATATACAGGGCTATGGCCACACCACAATGGTACGTCTTAGTGGTGCTGTGAAGAAGACGAAGTAGTCTCCTGATATTCGGGAAGGTGTTACGGCCCGGGGTAAATCCAGACTGGTCCTCACGTATCAACTAAGGTATGAGTGGGGGGAGTCTGTTCACCAGTATGTTCTGTGTTTAGCAGGGAGAGCGGGCGGTAGGAGTGCACGTCTAGGGGATCCCGGACGGCCTTTGGAAGCACTGCAATGAGGGCCTTGTGCAGAGATTCCAGTAGTTGCCCCCTTTTGTGCGCCTCATAGAACATGGTGAGCATGGGCTGTAAGAGGTGGTTCGACTGTGTTGAGTAATATTCTATGGGTAGACTGTCCATGCCAGAGCCTTGTTGCGGGCCATTTGGGTTAGTGCAACACGGATCTCCTCCATACAAATGGGGCCCTCCAGCGCAGCAGACCACTCAGGCTGTATGCGCTGCAGGGGAAGGGCAGCCAGGAAAGTGGTCATGCACCCAGGTGGGGGCTGGGGGTGGCTGCGTACGATCGATAGTAGGAGTGAAAAGCAGCGTTGATAGCTCCCTGAGTATTAACTATTACCCCTGAGTCTTACCTAATTGCACCAATGGGCGAACGCTGCGGGGTATCCCAGACCAGCCAAGACAGTAAGCGTTCCAATCTGTCACCCTCCGCATACTGACCCATCGTATAGAGGGTCATTATGAACACAGCGGTGTTTACCGCCGTGTTCATGCTGGCGGTCATTTCACTGACCGCCAGCACCCCTGGGCCCCCGCTAGCCGCATAATGAACATCCGGCGGGGGGAGTGCAGCTTTGCCATGTTTATCCTTCCTCCTGAGTGGAAAGTGGGGGGGCACAACTGTCCAGTCACAGGCAGGCCACCACCCTCTTGGATGACTACTTCTTGGGAAGTGTGGCAAAAATCAGCCACAGGGAGCAACATTCCTCACAAAACCAAATGGCAGAAATTGAATCTTGGAGGTTACGTCTGGCTGAGCCCACCCTCTGGTGTGTCTAAGATCCCGTAACACACCCCTCTCCAGCCCTCTCCTAATCTAATCAGGGTGGCACCTGGCTGTCTGGTTTTGCAGGAAATAGAGGAGGTCCACTTGCGGGACCAAATGTCCCTCCCTCCTTTGAAATACAGTTTGGCTGCTCTCCCCATCCTGTTTCACTATCTGCTGAGCAGTTCTCCTCCCCCAGGCACTGCCATCGTGTTCAGCCCAGGCCACTTCACACCTCATCAAGACAGCCTGGCCAGGCTGCCAGAGGTAGGCTAATCAGAGGAGAGCAGATCTGAAACTGGCAACTTCCAGGTAGAGTTCTACAACTCTTTCCCTGAGTTAGTTATAATAAATGCAACATTGGCAAGTTGTTGGATATATTATAACAATAAGTAGGATACCAACATTGAAATATCTAGCTCCTTTAAAGACTTTATTGATGAGCTATTAGCCTATGAAGCCCATTCACTATAATGGGAGAATACAATTGTAGCTATTTTTCCCTCACCAGGGCCTATAGAGCCCCTGCTTATAGTTGCACTGCACCCAACCCTGGGGACACCTAGAGCACACCTTAGGGGTGACCTATATGTAAAAAAAAGGTAGTGCAAGACTTTGGAAGTACTTTTAAATCCAAAGTCGAATTTGGGGTTAACTTTAACTTTAGAGCAACCAGCAAGACAGGCCTGTCTTTAAAATGACCCTGGGCACCACAGCAGTGCACCTATGGGTGCAGTAGCTTTGCTGGGATCCCAAAACCTACATACCTTACCATATACTAGGGACTTATAGGTAGGTTGACACAGCCAATTATGATTAGCCTAATTTGCATAATCATTTTGATCAGAACACATGCCCTGGGACTGGTTAGTGGTGCCCGGGGCACCATCAGAGTCAGGAAAACACCAGCATAAGTGAAAAATGTGGGCAAAAAGTTAGGGGGCTTCTGCAATCAGACCAGTTTTCTCACAAGTTCTATTTAAATTTAAAAGGACACTACCCGGAGAAACGAAATACTCATTAGAAAAAAGCCAACAAACAGACTTGGTAAAATAAAAATACAGGCAAAACAGCAATATTGAGCAAGCACAAAAGCACTTGGGGCCAGATGTATCAAAGCTTTTTGCATTTGCAAACGGTGCAAATGCAAAAAGCCCTTCCAGAATGTATCAAAGGCATTCTGAATGCAATTTTAAGGAATTGTTAAAATAGCGATTCCTTAAAATTGCGACCCTGTTTAGAGAGTCGCAAATTGCGACTCTTTAAATAAGAAATCGCAAATAAGGAATCCTTATTTGCGATTTCTAAAGCACATGTATGAAGCAATTCCTTAATGCGAATTGGGCATTAAGGAATCGCTATTACCACCAAGTTCAACTTGGTGGTAACCATGTGCAAATTCTAAAAATGCATTTAAAATGCATTTTTAAAATTTACATGTAAAGCACACGTGCCCTTTTGGCATGTGTGCACCTTACATGTTGTTAAAAAATGTTTTGGGGTGTAGCAGAGGGGGCCTTAGGCCCCCAGCACCCTGGAATTAGCATTTCCCAAAATTGCCAATTCCAGTTAGGAATTCACAATTTGGGACATGCAAAATATTCGCAAATATGGGCGAATGAGGGCTGTATTGCAATTTGCGATTTGGTAATAGCATTTGCGATTTTTAAGAAATCACTATTAACCAAATCGCAATAATGATGCATTTCATTTTGCGAATCAGAAATAGTGATTTCTTAAAAATTGCTATTTCCGAATCGCAAAAGGCTTTTTTCATACATCTGGCCCTTGATTCGCTATTTCCACATTACAGAGTTTTCCAACATACTGCTAATCTCGTGACAAGGGCATAATATAAATTAAGTGGTCGCATGTCAAAGGAGCATTCATCACAAGGCAGGCTGTCTTTTATCTTTGGTGACTGTATTGGGAACAGGGAGGAGGGATCGTTTTAACTGGGTAGGGGAAAGGAACTCACAGACAACCAATTGCCGATGTTTCACCAATAACGCTACTCAGTAGAAAGCGGATGGCAGGAAAAGATAAAAGTAGAGAGCTTTTCCCATCTTAAAATGGAGCCAGTTGCTGAAACTTCATCTAAAACGTGTGATAATAAAATGTGACCGCCCTATAAGAGTACGTGCATACAAAATTACCATACAACATTTATTCACAGACACAGGCAGTGCTCGTTTTGGAGAGGGACTGCTGTAACAGTTGTGCGCTTGACAAAATATTTTGATAATCCTGCCCCTAAACTGACATATTGTTTATAGTGAAGAAAGACAACATAATGTTGTTGTGACTGCTGTGTCCCATGAGAGGTGGAGGCTGGGTCAGAGAAACTGATGGGACTGCGGTAAGTCATTGTCTTGAAAAAGGCGAGCAAGGAAGCTGCTGGGACCGTCAAGTCCCATTGAACGGAGGAGCTCAAAGTAGACAAGCTTTCAAGAGGACAGTGAAACGCTGAGAGTTACTGGGACAGACGAGTGATATAATAAAGTTAAAAACTGAAAAATATGAAATTTAAATGAGCTTGTGAAACAAGAAAATGAAAAAGGGAACTGTTTGGCGGATATGGAAAATGTACAAAAGCAAAATGCCATCGCTTAAATTGAATGAATTCAATGGCTGAGGTGAGTGGAACCCCTGCCTCATATTGTATGCTGTGGCCGGGGTAGCAAAATGTGAATAACGCTGCAACAGAACAATGTATTAAGAGGACTGGCTATAAGCCCCTATAATGGAGTGTGAGAATGTGGATTTTTAGTTGGAGTATTATGTCACTATTCTTGCTACCTTCAGTAGAGGTTTCAGTAACTTAAACATGAGCTCAACCCATGGTAGCTATGGCACAGAGCAGATAGGTTTAACTTAAGAAAATGCATAAAGCATTTACAAGTACCAGAAGAGTTACAAAGTCGAAAACACACAACAATACAAATCCCACTCAGTATAAAAAATAGATAATCATTTAATGAATGAAATGACACTAAAATGACAAGGTGAATGACATTTAAAAAGTTTTAAATAAAAATATCAGCAGAAAGCATTAAGCACCAACCACAGTCTTTTGGTTGTGGTTGGTCAGGAGCTAGGAGCAATTTAAGTCTAACCATGAGGAAGCGTGGGTCAGATACAGAGACTAGGTTTGTCCCGAAGTTTTACTTTCTGTGTTAATCTTTGAAATGGAAGTCAAAAATCCTCAGCAAGGCAAGGTAGCAGGCTGTGGCTGACAAGGGCTCCATTTGGCCAGATAGCCGTCGGACCAACTCCCAGTGATTTGGTTAAAGTTTGTGGAGAAAACTCAAAGCAGGAGAAATTCAAAATGTAAGCTCAGGAAATGTCCCTCATCTGCTGTATACTTTCGGCACTTTTATCCGGCAAAGATATCTATTTTCTGACTTAGTCACTTTGTTGGAGCTTGATTTCCTCTAGTGGGGAAGGCTGTAAGCTGTAGCCAAACAGGGCTCACAAGGCCAGATACCCTCTCCACGATGCTCTGCTGAAATGGATTTGCTGCTGCTGCGGAGAAGCTCAGAGGAGAAGCAGCAAGTCTTTGGCCGAGAGGCAGTGCACCTTGATTGGTTTTACTTGCTAGGTTTGTTCCAGTCCTCTAGATGTGTTTGGAGCCCAAAGGTTTTTCTGCGTCCCAGGTTTTCCAGGATGTTAGAAGGAGCATACTTTTATGAAGCCAAGGTTCCAAAGACACCAGGAAGAGCACTTGGGGGAGTCAAGACTCACTTCAGCAGAAGCCACCAGCATGCTCCAGGGCAAGTCCAATTAGAACTGATCAGCCAGGCTCTTCAGGAAGGAAGAAGGGCTTCAAGGAGTGTATTGTGTCCCTGTAGTTTAACCAGTGTTCACCTAACTGACTATTGGAATTAACTCAGTTGTCCTGGGTACAAGTGGGAGCAGGTCCCGCCTTTCATGTCACCTCACAGGTCTCAACAGCAGGTGCAGTTCATCTTCTGTCTTGCACAGGCCCAATACTTTTCTGAAGAAGGTGCCCAGTGGTGCCACATTTGTACGTGGCATTGGGCTGTGGGGTGACTTCTGGCCTCTCTCTAGCCAATAAAGAAAAGGTTTCTGGGATAACCCTATCCACTTTTTTAGCAGTTCATGTGGGCCTATATGCAACTAATCCCACAGTGCCACATTCGACATACATCCAACATGGCACAACCTGTCTTCCCCTAAGCAGAGTTCTGGTGCACATTCTAGATGTGTGGCCAGAGAAATGATCAACCCCTTGTCTGTGGAATTCAAAACCAGTTCTGGGGGCAGCTCTTCTCCCACTGGGATTGGTATTTGTCTGACTACAGTAACAAAGCAGGGTGCAGGCCCAGGTGGTAGTTACATCTTTCTTTGACATGGTAGGCCTCTTTAAAGCTAAGTTCCTGAACACAGCCCAGATGGCCACCATCCCAGAGGCAAAGAACACCTTGCAACACACAAGGTTTTTGTCTCAGCTCTGGGAGTAAGTTCACACCTCAAGGGGCAAATTGACTTCTTGAGGCTTTAGGCAAGAAACAGGTGACTTTCCAAAAGTCTCTGTCCTAAAATATTTGTTAGAAATCCAACTTCACCAGTGAATTAGGCTTTCAATAACTATTTAAATATGTATATAAATTCATTAAATCTAAAAGCCTTGGCTAATGCTAGAGCTACAAATGCTGAATGGTATTTATAGACATGCAGCCTGTATTAAATGGAACTATGAGCAACATGGCGGACTTCTAAATTTGTGCACAAGGAAGTTGCACAATAAAGTCACATGGGACAGAAATACTCTATTAACAGATCTGGGAAGTGTAAGGCATCTTACATTGTCATGCCCTTCGGCTCTGAAGGACGTGGAAAGCAGCCTTGTCTTCAGGCCTATAGGAGGCCTGGGAGAATTAGTGCATTGTGTACATGTATGTGAATTCATATCATCGAGCCACAGACTGCTGACTAAGACAACTGTAATATAGATGCTTTGAAATAGCAGGTATTAACACCTGAAGAATGCATCCTCTGTTTGTCATTTGCATGACAGGTAGTTGTCACTCTGTTATTACAGCTCTCTGGTTTGAATGATGCAAAAGTGAAGAAGACCACTGTCCATTTCAACCATCCATGTGGCCTAGCCTGGAAAAGAAAGATATCCTGACAGATCAGTGCATCTAAAATGTGTGTTGGCGTTATGGCACAGCCAATCACTTATCAGACACTGCTTGAAATGTGATTGACTAGTGTACCTGATATACGACAGACTGCCCAAACTATATTTGCCTTTCATCTGTAGTGGTCTCTTGTGAAGTTGCTCAGATTATCCTATTTTAACAATCTTATACTTCCAGTTCTAGTGCTGTCACTCCAAGAGTACTGCAACAGAGTCTAAATTGATGCTCCCAAGAAGGACATTCTGAAACTACAGAGGATAAAGTATGAAGAGGTGGTATGACACCTAAATCAAAGGAAATGTGACCATCATAATCCGGTTATGAAATAACACCCCTGGTTCACAGTGGAATAAAACATCAATATTAAAAATAATTGGGTACTGTTTTTAGGTACTTTGAGGTTAAGGACCCTTGCACTGTCCCCCTTCCCAAAATCTGACCAGTATCTTATTTCCTGTCAGTCTTAGATCCATCAATGCAAGATTGAGCCACCCACCCACATACAGGTCAATGAAACAAGGTGGAAAACCCATTAGAGCCCGGGCAGGTTACCTGTGAAATTCTGGGACTCATACCTGCAAACATTACACACATTTGCATTTTTTTTTTAAACTGAACAGCAATCCTGTCAAAGACAGTTTGGTCCATAATCAGGCTGCAATGGGACGACTACCCCTTCCTTTTAGGAACGAGACACTTCTTTATGTATGACTCTCCATTACATTCCCACATACTATGAATTTATTCACTACAGTTTTTGTCTATTCTCTTTACTCCATCATTAGTCTTAGGGAACGATTACAAGTCTGTCCCCGACATGCCTAGCCCAATAATAATGATTTATCAAATAAATAAACAAATAAACCTGTCTGCCTCCATTCTTTGATCTTTGGAAGAATCTACAGGCAGTTTCCTTATTAAGGAACATGTGGGAATGAGAACACCAACTCGCGGCTTAAAGGTCTCCAGACTTGCCTCTTTTGCCGGCTTGGTCCATACTGCAGAAGCATGCAAAACCTGAGTTATTGATATGGGTGGGAGCAGTACATGGACTGCATGGGAAACTTAGAAAGGGCCCCTTGCAGAAAAAAATTGGTCATTGCCATTAGGTGTTGTGACATACAAAGAGGCTGTTAGGTTGTTAAACAATGAACATTTAACAATGAGCAACCAGTGCTTATATATATATATATATATATACATATATATATATATATGAATATCTCTCTCTCTCTCTATTCTCTCTCTCTCTCTCTCTATATATATATACATGTATCTATATATATGCATATATATCTCTCTCTCTATATATATACATATATATATATGTGTGTATATATATATATATATATATATACACTTTTGAAAAAGTGCTAGTTTGCGCAGGGAAAATTTCAGGGTGAACCATCAAGCAGGGGCTGAGAAAAAAGGGGGTCCCAAAACGCAAGCTCCCCACGCACTTTCCATAGACGTTTTTAAACAGTGCTACCACAAAAACTGCTGAACGGAATTGCACCAAATGTGTCAGGAACCTAGATTTTGGTCCGGAAAGTGTGCTTTTTACCGATTTAATGTGAATACATTCAGTAGTTGTTAAGTTTTTAAGTTATTAAGTCTAAAAAATATTTCTGGACAGTTGGATTCATCTGACTCTTGGGACATTCCCCTGAAGCCAATTTTGAAAAAAATTGCGTTCTGTTTGGCCCAGGAGGCATTTTTCTTCTTGGCTATCTCACGTCTACGGGAGTCACACTATAGCAGAAGGAAGTACTCTAATTGGCCGCAGACAACGTGAAGAAAAATGTTGCTGGCAGACATTAAAGGACTCAGGGACCTAGTATCCTGTACTGCATTTTTTTTAAAAAGGTGGTAGGGTTGGCATACCCTGGCCCCTATTCCATGTGGAGTCAGAACAAAAAACAAAAAAAAGTAAATGGCGTCTACCATTTAAAAAAAATATTGGGGAGGTTGGCACAAGTGGGGCCCTACTCTCTGAGCAGCTTTGGGCCTAGGTGACCCCCCCTCCCTTCCCCAGGGCCAAGTTTTCAAAAAAGGGTAAGGGCACACAGCTCCATTCCCTGAGCCTTCAAACACCCCAAGTACTTGATCCCCTGGAGCAAGGTAGATTAAATAAAGAGAGGGGGAGTACAGCTTCCCTCCCTGAGCCAACTGCACCCACAGGGACACCATCTCTTGGTGCCCACTATATAAAATAAGGGAGGGGGCATATGATCCTCCTCAAGCTGATCTTGGCCCTGGGGACCCCATCCCCAGGACCTGGCTTTTACTAGAAAGGGGAAGGGGACCACCATAGACCCTCCCCAAGCCACTTAAGGCCCCAGGGAACCCATCCCCCAGTGCCTGGCTCCACTAATTGGGTCCTGTCGACTCCACTCCTGGGACACAGTTGTCGTGCCCACAGTAGCATGAGCAGGGACTTGTCTGCTCGACCTGACAGTAGATGCAAAAATGCTTCTGCTGGGTGGGAACATACATTTGTTTCACTGCCTGCGCTCTTTTGGACAGGGAAACATGGACTGGTCCAGTCCAGCTGGAGCAGAAGAAAATACCTGATGGGAACTCAATAGGTACTTGTGGGGAGCTGGTGGACTTGGGGGCCAGTAGGTCACGAGTTACTTGTTGGAGAAGCCTGTGTATAGTGTAAGCTGTCATCCTCAGTGTCAGATATTGCCTAGGATGGTAAAGAGGCAGCACCAGCCACTGAATTTTCCTGGTCAGTCTTTCTTTCACCATTTCAAGTTGAAGATCATTGAATCACAGGCCAATAGTGAGAAGAGTCTCTAGTAGTAGACTTCCCAGGGCATGGAGAAGTCACCATATGTCCCTTGGTAGACTCCACTTGGAAAGGTTCGGCATCACAGGTAGCATCAGATTTTCTTTTGCACATCCAGTGGGTGATCATCAAGTCTAATTTTCTAAATGAGATGTCCTTGGCGTGTCACTTCTTGTCTGCATAAGTTGTAATTTTTCTTCTTGTTGACCAACTCCCTTGTTCTCATTGTGGTTTCTCCTGTTTGTCCATTGAGGTAATTTTGCTGTCATTGCTCTCCCAACATCAAATTTGCAGGACTTCTGCCTGTGATCAAGTAGGGTTTTGAACAATAAGCTTGTAGAGTAGAATTTAGTACTGTTTGAATTAAGCTTCACAAGAGTTGCATGCTGCACTGCTTTCTTTAACGTACTCATAAAACGCTCAACAAGTCCATTGGCCTGCGGCCAAAAAGGTGTACTCTTTTGATGCTTTATTTTCAGATGCTCCAGGAACTCTTTGAGTTCCTTACTGTTAAAAGCTGGGCCATTATCAGGTTCACAATGGCTGAAATGCTTCATGTCGTGAAGATGCCATTAAGCTTTTCAATGAGTAGTTTGTGAGTAGTAGATGAGAGATCTTGAACCAACAAGAAACATGAATTTTCATCTACAATCACCATCAGATGATGTCCATTATCAAGTGGACCAAAATAATCAATGGCTATTCTCTTCCATGCATGTTTAGGGAGCTCTGACATGTTCAGAGTATGTTGAGTAATGTTGGTGGAAAGGCAGTTGCATATATGACAAGCCTTATGCTCCGTAACAACTCTTTCATCTAAATATGGAAACCAAATGGTCTGGGGGAGCTCTCTTGGTGGTGACAATGCCACACTGTCCTTCGTGAGCCACCTGAATTATTTCTTTTGCAGACTCTCCGGAATCAGGATTCTGGACCCTTGCAGTATAACTCCTTCCTAAGTTATGGACAACCCATCCTTGACATTTTTGTATTTTTGATATTCACCATCATTGGTGAGAGGTAGATTGTGTTGGTTCCATGACTGATGTGTAATTATGGGCCTGATTTACAGTGTGGCAGAGGGGGTCACCCTGTCACAAACGTGACAGATGTCCCGTCCACCATATTACGATCCCTTTATAGCCTATGGGGATCATATTACGGTGGACAGGATATCCGTCATGTTTGCGATGGAGTAACCCATCCCCCAAACTCTAAATCAGGCCCCATAACTCTTAACTTCAGGAGGTCATTATCATGACTTGTGGCAGTTATTATCTGGGCTAACGCAATAGCGGCTGGCATATTTGGCTTGACAATGAAATTAATGTAGGCTTCAGCCATCTTGGATGGAGTACCTTGACTTTCGAAAAGTAGTCAGCAGGATTCGGATCCTTTCCTGGATGATGCACAATTGTATAATTGTAATCAAAGTCCCCATCATTCAATGTTTGGAGTCATCTTGGTTTTTGGATTGCCAAAGATGGTCAGCAAAACTTGATGACAATTACCAACGTAAAAGGTTTTCCGTACAGGAATACATGGAAATGTTCACAAGCCCTTATCATAGCCAAGCTTTCTTTCTCATGTTGTGAGTAAGCACATTCTGTTTGGGACAAACTTCTACTAGCATAGTCCATAATATGCAGTCAAGCATTTGGGCTTCTACTATGCTGTGCAAGGTTAGAGTCTAACCCAACCAGGCTAGCGTCGACTACATCCTCTGTATGAAGCTTTGGATTGAAGTATGCTATTTCATTAGCATTTGTCCAATGGTGTGGTTTGAAGTATGCTATTTCATTAGCATTTTTCAATAGCGTGGTTGACTCTATTGAAACTTCTCTCACTTTCTTATGACTATTTGAAAAGAATTCTTTTTCTTCGTAAACTGTCATAGTAGAGCACTAACAGTGGCAAAGTCTTGTATGTACCTTGAATAGTAACAGGCCATGTCAAGAAAGGAATGTACTATTGAAAGATCTTGGGGGGCATCAGCATTTGACAGAGCTTGTACGTTTGCAGGATCAGGTGTCATACCCCGTTCAGAAAAGATATGGCCAAAGAATTTTAGTTTTGTCTTGTTGAACTCATACTTCTCAGGATTCAAAGTCAGACTTGCATCACTGAATAAATGACATACTTGTGTAAGAGCTCTATAATGCTCCTTCTGTGTAGTTCCAAAAATATAATGTCATTACTATAATTGAGCACATTCACAACAGGCTGTATGATATAGCGAATGATATAGTGGAAAAATAATTTGGTCGAAGAGTCCCCAAAACTAAAGGCCTGATTCACAAAGGTAAACATACACTTTTGTGTGTAAGTTTAAGTTTGTTTGGTTTTCACAAAACTGCATTTTAATTGTAAGTTCATGAGTGTGGACACTCTACAGTCAGGATGGAGAACTCCGCACACAATAAGATAGGCATGTCGTACCAGTTTAGAATAATAGGCAATATTTATCTAAATCAAACAGGATGAAAATGACAAAAATCGAACATACACTAGTCAAGATATGAATGAAACAATGGAAACGTTGATTTTACACATAGTACCAGGTTTGCATCAAAAATAAAGCCACATGGGCAAGCATGCTTTGGAAGCGTTTCTTTTCTGGTCGGGCAAGCGATGTGTCGTTTTTTTCTCCCGCAAGAGAGCGATAGGTCAATTTCCGATCAGGGCACCTCGGATCCGTGCAAGTTCACGATGACTTTGATGCCCAGAGATGATGCCTGAGAAATCCAGCTGCCCGTTGCTGGACAAACGCTCTGCGTGGGGTTTGAGTTGTTATCAGCAACTGCAAGCAGGTGTTTTCATCGTTTCTCTAACCGTGATGCATCAATCTCCCAGCCACGATGCAGCTGGAGCTTCGATTTTAGCTGCGCAGCTGGTGGCGTATCGTTTTTTAGCTACGTTGCAGGTGGTGCGTCAACATTTTTTCTGCACAGTGTTCTGTGCGTGGATTCCAGTCCTTGTTCTGTCAGATTCACCTCTCAAGGGTCCAAGGACTAGATAGGGCACCACTTAGCAGTGCAGGAGTCTCAGCAGAGAGTCCAGGTGCTGGCAAAGTCTTTGATTGCCCTGTGACTTCAAAACAGGAGGCAAGCTCAGTTTCAGCCCTTGGAGATTCTTCACAAGCAGGAATAAACCACAAAGTCCAGTCTTTGCCCTCTTTCAGGCAGAAGCAGCAACTGTGGGCCAACCTAGCAATGCACAGTCACAGGCAAGGGGGCAGTGCTCCTCCTCCAACTCTTCAGCTCTTCTCCTTGGCAGAGGTTCCTCTTGGTTCCAGAAGTAATCTAAAAATCCGGGGTTTTGGGTCCACTACTTATACCAATGTCTGCCTTTGAAGTAGGCAAACTTCAAAGGAAAGTATCTGTTGTTCACAAGATCCTGCCTTGCCCATGCCTGGCTCCAGACACACACCAGGGGGTTGAAGACTGCATTGTGTGAGGGTAGAAATAGCCTATTCAGGTGTAAGTGGCCACTCCTCTCTCCACTCTAGCTCAGATGGCTCATCAGGATATGCAGGCTACACCCCAGCTCGCTTTGTGTCACTTTCTAGAGGGGATTCACAAACAGCCCAATTGTCAGTCTGATCCAGGCAGGGAATACACAAGTAGGCAGAGTCACAGAATGGTTTAAGCAAGAAAATGCCCACTTTCTAAAAGTGGCATTTTCAAACTAACAATCTAAAAAACACCTTCACTAAAAGATGTATTTTTAAATTGTGAGTTCAGAGACTCCAAACTCCAAATCTCTGTCTGTTCTCAAAGGGAAAGTGCACATTAAGGATGTTTAAAGGCAGCTCCCATGTTAAACCTATGACAGAGATAGGCTTTGCAACAGTGAAAATCGAATTTGGCAGTATTTCACTGTTAAGACATGTAAACCACATCAGTACATGTCCCACCTTTACCTACACTGCACCCTGCTCATGGGGCTACCTAGGGCCTACCTTTGGGATGCCTTACATTCTTAAAAAGGGAAGGATTAGGCCTGGCAAATTGCTGCACTTTGAAAAAATAGAAAAAATATGGGGGGATAGGGAGAGATAATGGTCCAGAGTATAATCTCCCTCAATTGATACAATGAAAAAATCTCGATAAAAGTACAAAGGAGTCCTAATATTTAGGAGCAGAAACCTCACACACCCAAATGGGTGTCATGCTTCATCATCGGAGTTGCTCCTCGTCAGACCGGAGCTGCAATGTCTGACGGGCACCCCCCAAGGGGGGGGCTCTTTGCCAGAGATCTTTTCTCAATGATGCCAAGACCCCAAGAGTGAGTTTGGAGAACAAAGGGGAGGAAAGGAGAGAAATAATATAAGATAAAATTGACTCACGGCCCTAACTAAAGAGTAACAAATTTATTAGTCCATGTAGTGTATGGGCCAAGATTAAAATCAGTACGGAGAGTGCACCTGAAATAATGGTCAGGTACTCTGAATCACACTTATTGAGGCAGATGAGGCGAGGAATTACCAAACCTTCCCTGAAAGAAAAGGGTCTACATGTTTCGCGTCTCTATGGTCCAACTGGATCCCATGATGCTTCTTCAGGACCAAAATAACATATACTTCTGCAATCACAAATAATAATACTGATAAGACTCCTATAACCTGCAACTGTCAGTTATAATGTCTCCAGTCACTTACACATTGTCTGGTGTAGCTTGAATGTACTAATCCTACATGTTGCCCCTCCCAATTTGAGGAACGTACTTCATGGGACAACAAAAGCTACTGGCCGGACGTCAAAATTATTGAAATAATCCCGAACCGCACAGGGTGACCTACCCCTGGCTGAGCTCCCGTATGCACTTGCCAGGTTGAATTAGCAGTTTAAAACTGCACACACAGACACTGCAGTGGCAAGTCTGAACCATGTCTACAGGGCTACTTATGTGGGTGGCACAACCAGTGCTCCAGGCCCATTGGTAGCATTTGATTTATAGGCCCTGGGTACCTCTAGTGCACTGTACTAGGGACTTACTAGTAAATCAAATATGCCAATCATAGAAAAGTCAATTACACATATACTTTACACAGGAGTACTTGCACTTTAGCACTGGTCAGCAGTGGTAAAGTGCCTACAGTATTAAAAACAGCAAAAACAGCGCCCAGCCCACAGTCAAAACATGGGAAGCAGAGACAAAGAAGAAAGGGTAAACCATGCCAAGGATGCCAGGTCTAACACAAGTTGTCTATGTTGCTGAGCCACAGGACAGACACCCTCATTATTATGCAGTTGTATTTTAATAAGCCTAAGCTTTCCTAAATCATGAAACAACGGCAATTGACTTACTATTTTGTGAAGAGCATGGTGTAATTCACAGAAATCAGTCCCATATCAGCAGCTGTGTTGACGTTAAGTAAATAGGCACGGATGCTACATGGATCAGTGCTTGTACCTTCATTTTATTATGTTTCACTGTCTCTACAAAGGAACCTTGACTCTTTATGGACATCGATGCAGCCCACGTACACACTTTTGTTTTCAATGGCATATGCCGCAGTAATGAAGATAGTTCATAGTATTTCTCTTCAGACATTATGCTTATCAATGCACCACTGTTGATAATCAAAGGTATTGAACACCAATTTATTTTCAATGTAATCTTTGTACAGTGTTTGTATGGTTTACCTGCTTTGGCATGTCGACTTTTCTTTAACTGACGGTTATTCACATGCGACCAATCCAACATGCACACATTTGAGGTACAATCACTTTCCCCACTTTCACTTGTTAATGAGACTGTTGAGCTGTTTGACAATGATTTAGATGACGATCAACTTAATTTGCTATCAATTTGCCTCAAATGATGTAGCTGCTTTGCCTTGTGGGCGTGAGTTGAATGTTGCTTCTGGAACGTTCTGGTAACTATTTTGTCTTTGCACCGTGACACGCATACTTTTTCTTTTGCTTTACCCAAGGTCACACAATTGTTCTCTTTCCCACAGTTTTTGCATAGGTGTCCAATGGTGGGACAATTTCCTTCGTGTGGGAATAAAAATCCACAACTAAAACACAACTTCTTTTTATGTGCACACATAATTTTCTGTCCTTCAGTCTTTTGCGCCAGATTACTTTTCACACTCATGACTGACTCGCTCTGGGCACCTGTGGCCTCCATGACAGCAGCTTGTCTCTCAGCATGTTCCTGGCAGCCAGGAACACTCACTCCAGACTAAGTGTTTCTCTCAGCATTCATCGTTTGAATAAATCTGCCAAGCATTCATCAATAACTCCAAGATGCACAGCTTCTTCATCACTAAATTCATTGCACGTGCACCAATCCATCAACAGTGTCCTCAACCCTTTGACATTCTTGATTGAAAACATATAGTTCAACATCAACATTTAGTAGTGGATTAAAGTTCAAAGCATTTTTAATCCACCTTTCCGTGACTTCTTCATGAGGTCTCAGTATTTTCTTTATGGCTTCTTTCACACCATCACCAGCAACATTTTTGAGATATTTATTAATTGTCCTGTTGTCAGACTCTTCAAGTGCATCAATTAAATCTTCAAATGTCTCTATTGAAGCATTCTATCACCAATATTTTGCTTTCTGTTGGTGGGAAAGGTGGTGTTGGTTTCAGGAAGGTGGCAGCATTGTACCTGTTCTTGGGAGTGGCTGGCATTGAGGGCGGATGCCTGTCCCTGAGATTCTACATCATCACTGAGGTCTGATGACGGATCAGTCTCCGGGTCATCCAGGGCAGTGTTTGGAGTTTTTACCTTCTTCTTTGTCTCCATCAGAGTCTCATCACTCATGGAGACCTCTGGAGTTGTTCACCTACAGCTTTGATTATGTGCCACTTCAGATATTGCCACTCAGTAAGTACGTCCCCAGTGCTGGTTCTTGCATCTCCCCGCCTGGTGCTGAGGTAATGACGCTCCACTTATCAAGACTCTGGTAAGTGTAGTAGCAGTATGCTTCCTTTTTACTTGTTCTGTCACTTTGTAAACCAGGTTCGTAGGAAATTACCCTCTTTCTTGGCATGGTTACCCCCTTTTTCTGCCTGATATTAGTGTGTTTGACTGTGTTCACTGGGATACTGCTAACCAGGACCCCAGTGATTATGCTCTGTATTTTATCCACAATTGGCACACTGGTGCCACATTATAAGTCCCTAGTATATGGTACCCAGGCACCCAGGGCATTGGGGTCCCAGGCAATCCCTATGGGCTGCAGCATATATTTTGCCACCCATAGGGTGCCTAGCACCACAGGAGCGTCCTAAAAAGTGACGCTCCTGTGGAGCTAGGGGCCTATAAATACGGCCCTTGAGGTCCCATTTACGAGGCCCATGGCACAGGTTGGGAAAGGGATTAAATGCACCGTATCTACAAGATACAGTGCATTTCTGTCCTCTCACTGGTGCACAAATCCCTTGCACCATTGTGGGGATGATTGCTGTTGTGCAGGAAGGGACATGTTCCTCCACAAAGACAATCACAAGATGTGTTTTCCAAGAGGAAACCACAGGGACAAATAAATATATTTCTCCCTGTTGCATCATTCTTACTCCACCCCTGAGGTGGCATAGGAATCTGTCACATTCCCAGATTTGTAAATCTTTGAATGAGTCAGATTCCTTTAGGTTCCATGAGTGTTGCAGGGTAACTCCCTAAGCAACACCCATGGAATGCCCCTTTCATGCAGTGTTATGCGTGAAAGGGGTCCATATTTACAGTACCATGAAAAGCCACACAAAGTGGGTTTGCGTGGCCTTGCAAATATGGGCTGGCACACTGCCCCACTGGAGCATCAAAAAAATGACGCGTCAGTGGGGCGGGGTGCCGCTAGGGACTCATAAATTAGGCCCTTATTGTCTTGGTTCCACATTCAGTTCAGACATTGTTAAATCGCACATGCACTTACCACTTATTGTCTTAGTTTCACATTCGGTTGAGACATTGGTAGATCACACCAGCACTCAGCATCCAACAAGTTGCCACTTGACTTGGTATAAACAGGTTATATTGACGATATAGAGCATTTCAATCAAATGTTGCAGTACCCTGAATTCTGCCATAGTCTTGCCTTTGCCAAAGAAAGAAGCAAAAGAAGGTGATGATAGAATTGAAGACATTGAGTGTGATAGTATTGATGTAATTGAATCATGCAGAAATCAAATCCAAGAACAGACTTAAAAGAAGTACCACTCAAATTGGCCGATTTGATTTTAGTTGTTGAAGGTTCTTGTCTGAGAGACCACCATAGAATTCTTCAAGCAGCATATGTAGTTTGCACATGAACACACTTTGTGAAGGCATCATACTTGTTTAATGTATTTTCAGCACAACTTGAGAAACTTATTGCTATTACAAGAGCATGCTGTGTGGTGAATGAATTAAGTATTATACACAGATAACCAGCATGGTTTGGCATGGTCCATGATTTGGCCAATTGTAGTCCCCACGGGATTTCATGTTATTCACTTGCACTCAAGTAAAGAATGGCCCACGAGTTATGTGGATTTAGCTCGATTCATTGCTATTGCAAAGGGAAAGATTAGATTCACACATGCTTGCCCCAAATACCATTCCCCGGATGGTCCATGGAGTAACAGAATTATTGGTAGAGGCAGTTCGTACTTAAGTAGCCAAGCTAGCATGTGCCTGAGTGGTCTCCCTCATGGTACAACCGCTGTCTGTAGTCCCTACGGACATAACTATCTAGCCTATTCCAGATAGCTCCTATTCTTGTGTGCACCACGCGTTAACCTGCCTCAGGTACGTCCCCGCTGGCCATTCGGCACTGGAGGGCAGTCAGAATGCCCTCCTGCTGCTTAACCTCCCACTCCAGTTTTTTCCTAATACCATAGAATTTACCAAGACTCTCGCCTCTTACGACGACCTTTAGGGCCTCCCATTCTGTGCCACTTGTTCGGGTTGTAGACCAGTTCAACTAAAATAGCCATTTAGCGCCGCCTGTATGTCTCCCCTATATTCATGGTCCTCGTGTAGCTCAGGCCACATTTGCCACAGGGAAATCGCCGGCATAGGTGCATGTGTCCCGCCTTCTAACAACAGAGGGGTATGATGTGATAGAAATCTCACCTGATAGGCAACACGATGAACATCTAGCATGGCGACGTTTGCCAGTGTACACCTATCAAATCTGCTATACGCCCCATGTGTGGCCGTGTAACAGGAATATACTGTGGAGGTGGGGTGTAGTTCCCCCCATATATACAGGCTCCTCATGACCTTGCAAAGTTTGGCTATCATATGTGGTTTAGTGCCCAGTTTTGGTGGGCTTCTATCTAAGGCACCATCCAGGACACAATTAAAGTCTCCCACCCGGATGACAGGTATTCCATGCAGGCTACTAATTTTTGTTGCAGTGCTTTAAAGAACTCTGCATCATCTGAGTTGAGAGCATATATATTCAGCAGGCCGAGTTCAAGCCCATCAAATTCTCAGTGCAAGAATATATAGCAGCTTTGTAAGTCTGCTGTTAGGCTTTTTAATTGGAAAGGGACCCCGGGGTCAACCCAGACAGAGATCCCCCTAGCATAGGAGGAATATGTCACCGAATACAACTATCCCAGCCACTTTTTCTGTAGTTTTTGTGCTTCACTATTCATTAAGTGTGTCTCCTGTAGGAGGGCAATATGGGCACCTATTTGTCTAAGGTAGGTGTGCACTCTATAACGCTTCAGAAAATAATTCAGCCTCCTTACATTCCATGTAACAATTTGCATTGGAGTACTCCTGAGCTATATCATCCAACATTCACAGCTCTACTCCCTGACCACATCCCCCCACCCCGTCCTGTCCGTGTCCGTATACACAATATACCAGTTGTGTATTCCAGTCCAAAGCACACGCATCAGTACAACTCCATGTCCTCTCTTCCTCACTATGCATATAGTATACCAAGTGTATAAAACAGAAGCCCAACTCCAAAACTGATTCTACAGCCCCACCCCTCCATGGGTAAACATCTTCCACAACTAGCGTCTGCCCAATCCGTGTGTGCGTCCTGCTATCCACTCTAGAATCCAGAGGAGAGGGAGAGCAAATCACTGCCCCCACTCGATAGCAGGGAACTGTTCAAGATGGTGCGGTCAACGCGCATGTAATTCTCCAAGGCCCCTCACACAACCATCAAAACCACGCACACATTGTACCCAAATATAGTAACTTATCACTGCAAAAGATCATAAACAACAACAAGATACGGGACGAGGCCAGCCGCGGCCAAAACAAGGGAGCGCATGTGTTAGATCGGCCCCCACTCCACACATCGCGGCCATCCCGAGTCCCTGCCTCCTCAAGCACCGGCAGGCAGCACAGTAAGAAAGAAGGGAGGAACAGTAAGAGGATGGAGAGCAGGAAGAAGGGGTTAATATTTCCAAGCCTGGTATGAGTCCAGCTCTAGTAGTCCATCTCAACGTCTCTGTAACAACTCTCAGATATCTGCAATGTATCTGCAATGCCTGAGTCTGAGGTCAGGCAATCCTGGCCGCGAGCAATCCAGAGAGTGACGATGTCTCCGAAGTGACGGATTTCACTAATAGTCTAGCCTCCTCATGTTCCTGTCTCTTTCTGTTCCAGACTTAGGGTGCCATCCGGGCGCCTTTTACCCTGTCTCCTCAGCTGGTGGGGCGGCGCCTGTTATTCCTGCATGCAGTGGCCTATGAGTCACCTGCCCTCCATCTGCGTGTGTTTTCCGGGGACCCCTCATCACCTCTCAGTTCCAACCAGTCCCAGGCTGCTACGGGCATCAGGAAAAAATGCAAAGGGCCCGCATGGAGGACCTTCAACTTGGCAGGGTATAGCAGCATATAAGTGTAGCCCAGTTCTTTCAGTTTTTTGTTTGACACCTATGTATGATTTCCTTTCGAGCTGTACCTCCCTAGTGTAGTCAGGAAAGAGGCATACAATGTGATTCTCGTAGGTTTGATCGCCGTGTTTGCACACTTCCTGTAAGATAATGTCTCAGTCCCTATAGTTGAGGATCTTGGCAATAATCGTTCTAGGTGGAGCTCTCAATGGCAGAGGGGACCAGGGCCCTGTGTGCCCGCTCAACCACGAACACCAGTGATAGGGGAGCAGTGGGCATCATTTTTTTTTAATCCAATCCTCTAGAAAGGCTTCTGGGCTCTTCCCCTCTGTTCCCTTCGGGAAGCCTACTACTCGTAATTTGCATCTTCATACCCTCCCCTCCGCGTCCTCAGCACATGCCTACAGTTTGCGTGTTTTTGCCTCAAGGGTGGCCACTGTGGCCTTCAGCGTATCTATGTCCATCTGCATGCCAGTCACTTGCGACTCAGTGGCCACCGAACGTTCTGCCACCACCCTCAAATCCGCTCTCAATACGTTAATGTCCACAGCCATAGCACCAATTTGCGTCTGCACTGCCTGACCAAATGCCTCAATAGCTGCCACGATCTGTGCTCTAGTGTGCTCACCGCCCTCATCTATGGGTCCAGATGAGTCCTTCTGCAGGCTCCCTTCTGCACTTTGGGTTGTATATTGGTCCATCCTGGTTTGCTATGCGCCTTTATTCGATCTGTCTTTGTCCATAATGTGCAAGATTCACAACACTGGCCTCTGCTGATCCCACAGAACACTTGTAGTACACCGGCCTCTGCTGATCCCACGGAACACTTGTAGTTGTGCTTCGCCACGTCATGGCCACCGAGTGAGCGGTTCCGTCATATCAGCGCATGACAGACAGCGCATCCAGCACAGCCCACTTCTGGGGTCCAGTCTCAGTCACCTCCCTAGGTGCTTTTCTGTTGAGGTGGCCAGCATGATGCTCCATTAGTCAATCACTGGTGCTGAGGCAATCAGGGGTGGGGAGAAAAAATGGAGGGCGTCCAGTGCATCTGGCCGGATTACAGGGCCCCGGGCACCTCCCAAAGCCCCTCTGCCCCCCTTAATTCTGCGCTGTTTCACCAGACCATGCTATGCCCCCACAAGGGTTCAAACGCCAGCTCAGGTGCCCGTCGCTGCCACAATCGCCAAGCTCTCCGCTGGGCCTCCCTTGCCTCCGCCGCACTGCTCACCGTCTTCCACTAGGCCACACCAGGTGTTCTCCCAGGCCCAGGCACCCACAGTGTGCGCTGGTGCCTCCGCTCAGGGGGAGGTATGAAGCAAAAAGCAGTTTGCTCCCCCCACATCAGGTTTTCCCCGCTGTGTTCTTCCAAATCAATGCACTCAGGTCGGGTCCGGTCTTTACACATTGGTGGCCCAACCTGCAGTCACAGGCACGACCGCCTTGTTGGAGTCAGGCACTCACCACAAGTGTGGCACCGCAGCTTGTTTGCAGCGTTTTGCCCTTCACCCTCTCATCACATCATTCCCCCACTCTCCATCCACCGGACCGCCGGGTCCGTGGGGCCTCAGGATGGCAGGATGGTGTAGGAGTTAGGGGGCTAGGGGCACTCGCCTAGTGCGTCCAGTCGGCCATCTTGTTGGCCACACCCCCAAGGCTGCAAATAGATTTAATTGAAAAGCCAGTTTACAATTAATTATCTAAGAACCATTTCAATAGTCATTTGTTTGTTCTGTAGATGGATTGAAGCATACATGACAAGGTGTAATAACATGCCCACTGTAGCCTAGCTATTACTGAGGGAGTTGATCCCTAGATTTGGTCTGCAGTGTCTTCAGAATCACATTGGGGAACTCATTTAGGGTCCTAGGCATGGCACTAAAATAGACTACCATCTCTAAGCATAACGTGTAGAAGAGTCTGAACAGTACAATAAAAGCAAAATTGACTAGAAGTAGTTATTCTACATCATTGAAATGGCCGGATGCTCGTCCTCTGGTTCTGCACATGATGAGGAGCTCCCAAATAAAGGCACAGGATCAACACCACATGAGGTGTTAATGGGGAGAGCTGTAATGATTCCTGGTATCTTACAGCTGCTCTTCTAAATATTACTGATGATCTGCTCTGTTTTACTGCAAGGTTTAACTAGTTTGGTATGCTCTATCACTCACCCGGTGAAACTAAATCCACCATCAGCAAGCAATGAACCCTGTCATGACCTAGAAGCTGGATCTTAAGTTGTGATGAAGAAACACATTCAAAACATGTTCCTAGAGGCTTAGTGGAAGGGGACCTACCACTTAATACGGATGTGATGTGTGGAGGTGTGCCATATTGTAAATTGTACTGCTGTAATTGAGCTTCTCACATGAAAAGAGTATAAAATGCACATGAAGACACAAGGGCACAAGCTGCTGACTCAAGTGAAATTTTTGTGTTCACTACATGAATCCATAGCAAGACGTTTAGCAAGAAGAAGAATACAAGAACAAAAAAAAAACTAAATCAAGAGAATCAAACTTTTAAAAATCAAAGTGCAAGAATTGATGCTTACGTTCAAATTTCCACCCGCACTTAAACTTGTCAACAAGAGGAAAATCAAACTCTGAAAACCCAAGAGAAAATCAAAGTGATCAAGTGTTCTAGTTGTGAAAATCAAGAATTAAATGAAAATGAGGCAGAATAAACAAATGAAACGGAAGATGGAATCTTGATGCAAACTGAGTTGTCTGAAGGTGTGAGAATGAGAAAGAGTGTGAAATAAAGTAAAATCACCTGAAGCAGTGATAGATCTAATAACAAATAGCCTGGAAAATCTGCAGTCAGAAGATCACCAAGTGTAAGAGTGCCAAACAAAAATTACAGAGCTCTTTAATAAGAATACCTGCCATAGCTTGAACCAGAAGAAAGATACATTTATTTGAGAGATTTGAAGAATGTCCATGAATTGACTCATGAACTAAAAATGAAGATTATCAACACTGAATATTTTGCTGATGAAGTAAAAGTACTAACGTTTTGAATTTCTATAAATGTACCTACATAACTCTCTTAGATTTTGATTTTTCCTGCATATGACAAATATGTTCACATCTTAGAAGACTCATTTGTATGAATGTAGGCATGCAGCTAGCTAGAGATCATTTTGAGCCTACATAGCCCTCTGTGAACAATTTACCTAATGCTATTTCTTGTTCACATAATTTATGTGAACATTTGAACATCATTTGTTCCTAGATTGAACTATTTCTTATGCCCATATACGTTTTGGGAATATCTGAGCTGCTGAATTATATACCCACATCTATTTTACTTTCTGTTTGCACTTCTGAAAGAACATTTTACATTAAGATTTGCCCACATTTATTTGCTTGAAGGGCTTTTCTTGTTAAATATAGGGGATGTGAAATTCAAGTAATTTGCTTTTGCTCAATTACACAAAAAATATAGCGAAAGTATATGAAACAATGCATTATTACACAAAATGCAAATCTGTCATTTTGCACTATATTGTAGCATGAAATGCATCCCCATCGATTGTTTGATGGGAAGATGCACTGTGAACAACAGCTGCTTGTGTCCTGTTGCTCCTGTGTGTTTACCGTAAATTTGTTTTGCAAATTGCTCCAATCACTGTAAATTTGTATTGCAAATGGTGCATAATTACTAAAAGTGGCTTAATGTTTTAAATTTAGTGTAATAGGCGTAACATAAAATTAAAAGAAAGCAAATTATGACACCATAATTTATATTTCAACCAGGCCGAGCTAAATGCATGCATAATGTTGATTGTAACAATTTTGGAGAGTTTTTTAAATGTTCTACTTTGTTTTTAGACTGAGATTTTATTAAGAGACTGTGTTTATAGAAAGAAGATAGCTTCTTGTATAGAAAGATTTTACTTGGCTCTGATAATAGTTATTATAATTTTTAATTTAGTAATTTTAATTGAAATTTTGGTGAGTTTATACTTCCCTCCTGGACATGCTTCAATCCATATAAATAACACATAGCAATACTAGAGAGAGTAGATCAGATTTTCGAAATAGATTTGATGGAAACTTTGGGGATAATACTTGTGCTTAATGACTATAAGAGCATAATAATTTTTTCTAATTGATGTAGCTGTACACACCTTCCTACCACCATTTCAGAAGGAGTCTCCAGTTACCCTTGTCTTATAGCTAAATATTTACTGTTTAATTTTTTTCCTTTAATGCATCAAAAATTCTGGAAGAAGTTGAAGTAGATTATAATGTTTCTGTAGAGAAAAGGCCTGAAGTTAGCCCATTATGGTTACTATAACTCAAATGTTAACAACGTTAACAAGAGGAGCATGTGTAGATTGACTGATGCAGGGTGTAATTTATTTAGAGAACATAATGAAAGGAAAGTGCAAATTAGTATGAGTGGTGTTGAAGAAATGAAGTTTCATACAAAGGCGAGACTATAAGATTTTGCAGGTACATCCTAGATTTAGGGCCTGCTTTAGAGTTTGGCAGACGGATCACTCCTTCACAAAAATGATGGATATCCTGTCCACCGTTTTATGATTTCCATTGGATAAAATGGAATCAAAATATGGCGGAGGGGATATGAATCACATTTGTGATGGAGTAACCCCATCCGCCAAACTGTAAATCAGGTTCTTGGGATTTTGCAAGGGAACTAAGGAGTTGTGTGTATGATTCCTGTGGCATGGATGTGATACATCAGTTATGATTGGAACAAGTATCTGTAGTTATAATTATTTAATTTATATATATTTTATGTTGTTGGAAACCTTTATATTTAGAAGTATTCATCACATCTGTGGTAAAACAGCTTAGTTTAACATTCCAAAACACTGGGTAGGTTCTTTTTGTTTAGCACTAGGTTCCCCTAAATTTGTAGATGTAAATAGGTTGAATGCAATCTGTAAGGTGAACTACAAAAACTGAAAAGTAGTTTTGGTCATGTGCTTATGGAGATGTTTGGTGTGTTGCTTTCAACTATTAGTGTTGTTGTGAATAATGTGAAAATTAGAAAGTTGTCTAATTTAGTGGAGTGTTTAGCTACTAATACAACAGGTGCAGTAACTAAAGTTAATGAAGAGTGGATTGCCACTCATGCAATACTGATCCGGAATGGTTTAGATTTAGAAATACTTTTGGCTAAAGAAGATGGAGTTTTCCATGTAATTAAGTTTCAACAGTGTTGCACTTATGTCCCTGATAATAGCATTGCCATTCGCAAATATATTTATAATATAAATAACGCTGCAAAGGAAGTTCATTCTTTGGGAGAAACTGGTATTTGAGAAATTGGTGAATAGTTTAGAAAAATTGGTGAAGGATTTGGTAAGTTAGGGGAATCAGTTTGAGGTATATGTGGTGGTATACTAAAGGCATTTCTATGTTAATAATTATTATATCAAGCATAATGGGCTTCGAACTAATATTGAAACTTTTGGAAGGCATTTGTTTAAAAGGAGGTTTGAAGTGTTAAAGTTTTATTGTGACAAGAAGAAAAAGAAGATGACCAGATGAAGGAAGAATGAGGAAATCGAGCTTGATGGCCTTAAAACCAAGATGTTTTATGATTTCAAGGCCTTGCAGAAGAAGTCATCAAAACCAAGAATGTGGCTAAAGTATCATATTGTAGTAGAGTGTAGTGTAGTATGGTGAGTTCAAAAATTAGGAGAGGGGGGAATTTTAGAAGTGTTTTATTGGGAGGAAAATTATACTTAATTTAGATTTAGGTACCCAAGTGGCCCCAGGTATACTCAAATGGGGAAAAAAATTAACACGCAGGAAAAATAAATCTATTAAGGGAGAGGCTGTCAAAAGAAATTTGAAAAGGTTTTGAAAGTATGGACAAGTGATGAGTGAATTGTTTCAGAAGCCGATGACCTCGGAGGGTGAAAGAGGGAAAAAGGTGGGCTGTTAAGTTTATAGTGTATGGTTTGTAAAATCAATAAAATACTTTATCAAAAGAATTAGATGCAGTTAAGTTAGCCTGACTACGCCTTAACCAGCTTGCACTGACAAAATTTCAGGTTTACAGAAAGAACGTGCACTCTTATTTTATGTGAACAAACATTGTCCCTGTGCATATGTTTCTATGGGTGCTTTTCTAAATCACAAAATCAGCAAAATAGAAGTTTCAATTCTCTTTTTTTTACTGGGTATAATTGTTTAAATGTGTCTTCCTCATGAAGAAGCCAAGTTCAGGATGATTCTGTCTTTTTAAAATTCAAGATTCTTTGTTGAAATCTTTTCTAGGAACCACTGGTTAGCTGTCATGTAATATCCTTTATTATCTATGTACACCTCTTTATTAGTATGCAGCTAAGTAGGTATGTGCTAATTGTACCTTATATGCATCTTGTGCATTTGAAAAATATTTGATTAGTAAGTGTGCTTTTGTTAATCAAGCCATATTTATGTCATGTCTCACCATACTAAGGCCTTCATTACGACTTTGGCGTTCTTTTTGAAAGACGACCACCTCGCCGAAACAGGTAAGTGGACCATCCGAAAAGGAGGGGGATGTTTTTGGGTGCATGTGTGTGGTGTGTGCATGTATATGTGCGAATGAGGGTGTCTCAGTGCGTGTATGTCTGCAAATGGGGGTGTTTGAGTGCATGTTTGTGAGCAAGGGAGTGGGGGTGTGTGTCTGCATGTATGCGAATGTGGGAGGGTGTGTTGGGGTGTGAGTAAGTAGGTGTGTGTATTGGGATACATGCAAGTTGGGGTGCAAGTCTGCAAGTGAGTGGGGTTTTCTGTGTGCAAGTGTGCAGATGAGGGGGTGTGTGCAAGTATGCAGGTAAGGAGGGGTGTGTGGAAGTGTGCGGATGTGGGGGAATGTGTGCATGTATGCGTATGTGGAGGGGGAGTGTGTGAATGTATGCGTGTGTGGAGAGGCTGGGGGTGTGCATGTATGCAGAGGGGTGGGGGTGTGAATGATCACGGAGGGGGTGCATATGTGTGAGTGTATGTCAGTCTGAGAGCAGGTGGGGGTGTTATTATGGATGTGTGCAGTGGGGGGTGTTTGGCGTCCCCCAAGGATCCTCCCTCAGCCCAACGCTGTTGAACATCTACATGGTCCCACTCGCCAACATCGCACAAACCCACCACATCAACATGGTATCCTACGCAGACAACACCCAGCTGATCCTGGACTCTACACTCAGCATGACTCAGTAGGTCAACGCAATCTCCTCCTCCGCTACAACACTCTTCACATGCTCCGCAAGATCTTCAAGTGGATTCCCGTTGAAACCAGGAAAACGGTCACCCACGCACTGGTCAGCAGCTGTTTGGACTACGGAAACACACTATATGCTGGAACAACGACCAAACTACAGACGAAGCTGCAACGAGTTCAGAACGCATCCGCTCACCTCATTCTGGATGTCCCATGCCACAACCACATCTCACCCCACCTCACTGGCTACCCGTATCGAAGAGGATCACCTTCAAACTCCTCACCCACGCACACAAAGCCCTCCACAACACAGGCCCAGCCTACCCCAATGACAGACTTACCTTCCACACTCCCACCCGCCATCTTCGCTCCGCCAGCCTCGCCCTCGCCTCCGTCCCCCACATCTGCTGCACCACTGCCAAAGGAAGATCCTTTTCTCACCTCGCCGCCAAGACCTGGAACTCCCTACCGCTCCACCTACACCAGACCCAGTACCTCCTGACATTCAGGAAACGCCTCAAGACATGGCTCTTCGACCAGTAGCTTCCCCCCCAGCGCCTTGAAACCCTAACGGGTGAGTAGTGCGCTCTATAAATCTCATGATTGATTGATTAATTGGAGGTGTGTGGATGGGTGGGGGGGTAGTGTGCATGTGTTTGGACATGTGGGGGTGCATGTGCCAGCAACAGGAATGGGGATTCCTATATTCCTATCACCAGGTGCATTACTGCCAGGGTTTTCATGGCGGGCGACCGCCATGAAAAGCCTGGCGGTTCACTGCCTCCTAAGATGACGGCCGGTGGCCCTAGGCCTGCCGCCGGCCTGGAATAGGTCACCGAAGGCCGCGTCTGAGCGGGCCAGGAGGCCATTGACTTTTCTGCTTTTTCTTAGGCCCTCATTATAACATCGGCAGTAAAAGCCGTCTACTGCTGCGACAACAGCCACCAAAAGACCGTTGCCATGGCTACCATCTGTCTGACATAATTTGACCTCAGCTGGATTTCCGCCACAAGAATGGCAGAAATCCGGCTGTGGCCATACTGGCGGATGACGGTAAGGTGGCGCTACTACCACCACCAGCGCCACGCCAGTAGACCGCCGCCAGCCATATTATGAAAAATAATACGGCCTGGCGATGTTCTGCCGGCGGGCGCTGCTGGCTGTAGCAGTGCCCTGTTCCCTCTCCTGCCGGAAGACCCCCTGGATCCAGGTAAGTCATGTCTCGGACAGGGGAGTGGGGTGGGGTGTGTTGTGTGTGTGTGGGGGTGGGTGCATGTATGTGTGAGTGTGTGCGTGAATGCGGGTGTGTGTTTAGTGGTGATTGCGTTAGTGAATGTATGGAAGCATGAGTGCGTGTATGTATGGAAATAGGATTGCGTGTCTGTGTCCATGTTTTGAAGTGTGTGCAGATGTGTGTGTGAATGGAAGAATGAATTGATGTATGTATGTGTGAATGAGTGTGTGTGTGTCTGCGTGCGTGTGTGTTTGATTGGGTGGCATGGATGTGGGGCGGGGTAGGAGCAATTCCCTGTCACTGATATGGCCTACTGCCATGGTTTTCGTGGCGTTATGAACTCCACAAAAACCATGGTGGTAGGCAGGGTCATAATCCCGCTGGCGACACAATGGCGGCCTCGAGATGGTTATCTCTGGCCCGGCGGCTACTACCTACATGGCAGTCGGAGTGGTACTTTAGCCGGTTTGCTTCAGCTGATTGGCCAATGTCATAATGTGGCGATAAATACCACCAGCCTGTTGGCGGTTCTGCCTCCACATTAACGCCAACCGCCAGGGTCATAATGACCCCCTTAGTCTGTCTGTTGATTTATACTTAGAGCTTTTTGCATTTGCTTAGAGAGCAGACTCTAAGCTGGTCCTGGCAGATACCTGCTTTAGAGGTTAACCTTATGTTAATTTTCTTGGATAGTTTAATGTATATTGATGGATCTCTGATTGCTGATTTCAAGCAATTTTACTAACATTTTGCTCTCTGTAATTATTCTAATTTTGAATAAACCTTTATGATTTTGACTTAAATTCATGTCTTGTCGTTTCATTATTTATTCATTTATTGTTGGTTTCATTTATTCAAATTAGGCTTAGGGACAATCTAGATGTTGGTGGAAGGGGGCATCGATTGGAATAGAAATGGAGTTCTCTTTCTGCCAGCATAGTGGTCCACCAATCATATTTAAATGCAGGCAGACAATAGGTTTGGCTACAGCAGTAACTGCTAGGTTACTGTCATAGCCAAACTTCTCCAACAGCCTGACGGAGTAAGGTCAGTGGGGAATTGGCTAAAAAGGCCATCCACCCCGTTAGAATTGGCATACATATAGATGTTTTTTTACTGTCTGTCGCCGCCAGTCACACCCTGGTAGTAAGGGACAGTGGAAAACACAAAATTCCCCCTCGCCATGGGAGATGACTCCCGTAGTGAGGAGGCATTATCTTCTTTATTTTCAAGAATAAACTCCCACTTACAAATTTTCATATTGAAAATAAAAAATAAAACAGTATGTTGCAAGGCGTTGTTATGTTGACAAAGCCCTGCACCATACTGTAAAAAGAATTACCAGCTTGGCAGTCATTTTTAAATTCAGAGTGCAGCGATCTACTCTGTCACCCTGGTAGAGAAACAGGCCATCTGCCGACATATAAGGCTCCCTTTATTCTTATAAAGACTCAGACAGTCCCGATCCTATGACTCGACTCTATTAAGTGTTTGAATTAGAGGGCCAACAGTTGGAATAAACCTGCTAAAATAAATTATTTTAGAGAGAAAATATTTGCCCTTCCATCCCGCATTTCTCATAACATCAATATCTCTGTTTGGTGATTCTCATTTTGTGTTTCTCAAAGCTATCAAGACATGTCATCAACACCATCAACATGTATGTTGTCAAATCAGATATTCTCCTCTGTCCCATTGACTCCTGAAACCCTTTCAAGTCCTTAACACTGAATTTCTATTAATATCATAATCTCCATAAGTGAAGATACTTATTTTGACAAACTCCTATCTTTCTCAGTTATCAAATCTCTTTTCCCTAAATTCTTTACACCTCTTCTTGACATTGTCAGGTCCTCGCTCTGTACAGGCATTTCTCATCTTTGGTAAAACAAGCCGAATCCTATCCCCTTGTCAGAAAACCTTGATCCTGATGAACTTTCTAAAGATTGCCCCCATTACTCCTCTCACTTTTCAAGGAGAAATCCTTGAGTGAGTTGTAGCCAACCAACACTCATAGCACATTAGTCAGTAAACCTTACTCCAGTTCTACCAATCGTGATTCTGGCCAATATGTAGAAGATGTATTCAGTCTCCCAGATAATACAAGCTCAAATAAACAAGAAACACCCTCTTCAACCACATCAGTGCAGTCAACGTAGTACACCTTATCACACAACCAACACACTATAAAGGCCATATCCTCGATATGTGTTCTCAACATCAACAATCACCTGAACACTTGGATGAGACTTACCACTTTGCCTTCCCTATCTCCCTGCTTAGCGTACTGCCACCAAACCAAGGTCAACACAAAAGAGAGGACTAAATGTAAGGAAAGGGATCTTCTTTGCATGATCCTTCCCAATTTTTGGACTTATGTTGATGTTTTTTTTTACTATGAAGTACACTGGGCCCAGCTGACCAAACTCCAGTGCATGTGCTGTGGACCTCCTAAAGTGTATGTGCAAATGGCTAATCTCTGATTAGCATATTGGATTTACTTATACATTTTGTTATGTTCATAATCTCTTTCTCAGTGCTATAACACAAGGAAATGAAAAGAGCCTAAGGTACAAAGGTGGCAGTAAGGCATGTCTGAGTACACAGTGTAAAGTGTACCCAGGGCTAGTAAGTTAAATGTCACTCATTGACCATACACTTATAGTGCCACCCCTGTGGTGACAAAGTGAAAACATGACTTGAGGTCTGCCACTGCAGCCTAGTAGAGCAGCTTTTCAACTGCCAACTTGATATGGCAAAATAATACTATTGCCATGTCAAAACCGTCTTATTTCATATTTGTATGTCACCCTTAAGGCAGGCCCTAGTAGTCCATAATACAGGGTACCAAATGTTAAAAAGTAGGGCATGTAAAATTTAATTTTACATGTCCTGACCGTGACAACTTAAAATTGTAATTTTCGCTGTAGTAGGGCTGGCAGTCCCATTGGCTAATGTGGTTTAACAGCCACACGCTAAGTGCTGACTTCCATTTGGAACCACCGAGTGTAGTACTTCAAGGTATCAACTGTTAAATTAAATTAGACTAATTGCTGAAGAAAGATTGCTGAAGAAAGACTGCAAAAAGACTATTGGTCGGAGGAGGTGAGAACTCCTCCAGCAAGGTGACCAAAGGGTTGGGAGCCACAGGTACCTAGCTTCAAAGGTGCTACAGCCTATGATAGGCAAATGTGAATCACACTGCAGCCAGAACTTTCCTTTGTGCATGTAGACAGGCTCGTACAAAACCGGTTTTGCAGAAGGGGCGGTTAATTATAGTGGACAACCCACAGGGGTGGGCCCATAGCTGTGTCATGAGGAAAAGGGTCTTGACATCTTGGATTTGGGCAGAGAGGTGCACCGTGGGATTGTTTGGTACCAACCCCACAGGACATTATGTAAACATGGGTATGGTTGACCCGATGGACTAGTAGCCATGTGTTCTAGTGAATTCCTCCCACCCACAAACTCTAAATTGGCATAAAAGTGGGACCCTTGGCTACCAGCCCCAAAACACCACTGGATTCAGAAAGAACAGAAGAAGTACTGCACCTGCTTAACCTGTGGACCTCAGAAAGAATGACTGCACTGAGAAAGACTGCACCTAATGCATCTACTGAGCGAGGGCAGGACTTCGGAAAGGCTACACCTGCTCTTGAACCAGTGAAACATTTACTAGACCTTGATGACCTTGCCAAGTAAAGGCCCATCACTTTATATACCGTTCATCAGCAAGATCATTGGAAAAGCAGTCTATGTTCAACTCCAAGTCCACATCACTGCTACCATCTTCTGCATGACTACCAGCTTATCTTACCATCATGCTGCAGTGTAGAGATGCCAACTTACACAATGTAGACAATGCCCTCTTGATAACAGATGAAGATGACCCTTTCTCTTTATTATGCTGGACCTCTTAGCCCCCTTCAACACAGTTGAGCATCCCACCCTAACATGCCTTTGACTCATGAATGGGATTCACCAACAGTGTCCTTCTCTGGTTCTCTTCATACCTCTCCAACCATCACCCGTTTGTTAAAATGGCACCTTTAGGTCACAGAAAATCCCTATTACATGTTGAGTTCCCCATAGTTCCATACTGTCTCTTGTCATCTTCAACCTCTACATAGATCCACTTGGTGCTCTGCTCACAGAGAACTGCATCAAGTCTCCTCTGTTCTATTTTGTTTTATTTTTGTGAACTTTACAGGCAGAGAGTAATAAGTACATACGCAAACTATATGCATACATCACTCAAAAATAAATTGTTACCAACATCAGAATATAACAATGAGGACTGCTTAAACCCACCCAAGGACCCAGATCACACTCAGAAGCAGGGCACATATCTCCCAAGTTAAAGGAGGGGCCAGGAGATAATCACACAGTTGCAGAAAGGTATCATAACCACCCCATACGCTCACCCCCCCAGCAGAGGACAAACAACAATTTTGAATTACTAAACACATTATTGAGAATGAGCAGGTAGACTTGCAGTAGTTTCCAGAAGTCTTTAGGACAAGCTGCATGGGGAAGGGTAATGGTGTAGGTCGCTGCTCACCTCTCACATAATGTCAAGTCTTTTAACCAGTCTTGAAAACGAGGCACTTTGCTGCTACAACATGCCATGTCCACCTGTAGCTTAGCAAGCAATATGGCCATAGCAGTCAGTTTACAGAAGGCCTTTGGAACATGTTTTACAATTTAAAGTAACACCATTATGGGAGTGAACCGAAAGCTGTACTCCATCATGTCTTTCAAGGTTGCAATGATTTAGTCCCAGAAGTTGGCCACACTAGAGCAGCTCCAGGACAGCTGTAGATAAACTGCACGTGGGGTACCACAGCTTTGGCAACTAGTGTCACAAGCAGGCAAGTACCTAGGGATGGTCATTTGGTTATATATATATACCTCCTTTGTTTGATGACAACAATATGTCATCTGTGATGTCGACACCCAAGTCTTCCACCCATAATTGTTACGGGCATCACAAAGGTATTCCTGGAATGATTTAGAGGTATGATTGCTAAATAGGTGACAAAGTAAAACTTTTTGTTTCTTATGAATGTGGGGCCTAACCATGAAGATGTGATCAAGTTTCAGCTGGGTATGGTATTTCATGGGAATAAGAGGTGAGTACAATACCTGGATACTACAGAGGAATGGCAATCTGGAGAGCTCCCAGCATGCACATTTTACTGCCTTTTACTGTATGTACCTTGTAGGATGGTCTAGAAAAGGGGGAGGTTGGAGATGCCTGTAACTGAAGTGGGTGTAACACACGTTTCTCTACAACTAGATAGGGCGCTGTGTGAAGCCAGTGATGCATACATTTCACCAGTGCCACCAAATAATATGCTTCAAAATGCAGAGCAGCAAATCCACTTCTGTCATATGGAAGTTGAAGAGTGTGCCAGCTTATCCTAGTTTGTTTACCTGCCCCCACTCGTTTGTCATGAGTGTGTTGAGCTGAACAAAAAAATGCTTTGTTTAGAGGGGTGGCAATGTTTTGAAACATATAAAGTAATTTCAGGAGCACCACTATCCTCATCAACGCTATTTTACTGGCTAATGATAATGGAAGCCTAATCCACCTATCCACCCACGTCGAAGATTTCCCATATATTTCCCATAGTTATCCCTTAAAATAGTTTGAATCTGCAGGTGGTATCAGATACCAAGGTAACACACAGGCTTCATTTGCCACTGCAATAGACAGTCCACTGACAGGCTGTGTAGCTGCGGGTGTAAGCAGGACCAAAATTGATTTCTACCAATTAATCTGAAGACTAGATCAGTCCCATGTTGTATGATTTCTCTGATGATCCTGTTGAAGTTCATCTCAGGGTGCTGAACCACAAAGAGAATATTATCTGCATACATTGATAAGAGCATGTATCGAAACCCCAGATTGACTCCCCGTCTATGATGAAAATCCCAAAGAAGGCAAGCCATTGCTAGAGCAAATAAGAATGGGGATAAAGGCCAGCCCTGCCATGTTCCTCAGCTAATTGGGATTGCCAGGTACAGGCTGCCATTTATCCTCACTCAGACCAATGGCTCTGAATAATTAAGCTGGACCCATCTCAATAGAGCTCAACCAAGGCCCATTTGATCCAGCACAGCAAACAGGAAGTTCCATCCCACTGTATTGAATGCTTTAATTGCATCCAAGAAGGTGGCCAGCACAGGTGAGTTTGGATCTAGTTGATTTGTAAGGTAAAAAAATGTGTGTAAATTGGTCACTGTGGATCTACCCACTATAAAACTGAATGGGTCTGGGCATACTAAATGGGGCAGAATGGTCAACAATCTGTTCGCTAGTGCCTTGGTCAGAATGTTATTGTTGATGTTCATAAGTAACAGTGGGTGATAGAATCACACTCTTCAGGGGATTTACTGGGTTTAAGCAGCTTTATTATGATGGCTTCTCTCATGGAATATGAGAGCTTGCCAAGTCTGTGTGTCTCTTTTTAGACTTCTAGACTTCAGCCTAAACCTTATAAAATTTGGCTAGAAGGCAATCACTTCCAGGTGCACTCCCATTCTTAAGTTGTTTGATCACTAAATTAAGTTCTTCCGCCATGAGTGGTTAGCATAAATGAACACACATAGCACCGTCCAGCCAAGCCAGTACTGCCCTGTCTATTGTAGTTACTTCATTTGTGAACGTATAGAGGATCTTATACAAATTAGTATATGCTGTTAGAAGGTTGGCTGGGTCATGTTAAACATTTCTCTCAGGAGTATTAAGGTTTAATATGTATGTGGCTGCCCATTTGACCGATAGTAGGTTTCTAATGTGTGTCCCGATCGATCCCCTTCCCCATATTTCCTGGCCAGCCTGTATTTCGCAGGAATTTCAGTTCCCTTTCTGCCTCTTCCTGAAATTCGGCGAATTCAACATGCATGATACCAAGGTCTGAATTATCATTAGTAAGATCATAGTGATGCCCCACGGATCGCAAGTCATACTCTAGGCTGGCCAGTCAGGATGTATGAATTAGAGTATACTACACCCTTTAGCTATACATTCCCCCTGAATCACTAATTACAGGGTTTCCCACAAGGTCGCCAAAGAGGCAACTGAGCCTCTACTGACTTCCAGATAGGATGGAATAACCTTGAGATGTTCCTCTTTAAATGCTGTGTCCAGGAAATGTTTAGGTCAGAATCACCACACAGCAGTTTGGCCTCAGGCATTCAGCAGTCCCATGGATAAGATCATCAGGGAGTGATCAAAAAGCATTCTTGAAAGATGGTATACCACCTGTAGCCAACCTTCTACATCCTGGGAACTAAGCCAGAAATCAACGTGGGAGGAGGAGTCATAGACCAGGGAGTGAAATGTATACTACCACTTATCAGGATATCGTACATCCACAGATCTACAAGGTCACATTGCTTCATCATATCCAGTAGCACCGCACAGGCACTCATCTTTCCGGCCAGTGCAGCCCCACACTACATCAAGAACAAGGTTTCAATCACCTCCGACCCCCCAGATATTCATGCGAGGGTCTATATGTGTACAGTGTTGGATCACCATGTGGAAAAAATGCAGATTATCAATATTAGGGCTGTACATATTTATCAAGGTGGTGTGTAAACATTTCAACAGACCCTGCAGGATGGTAAAATGCCCTTCCGGATCAGCAATTGTATGGATGTGTTGGAATTGTACTGATTTGTTACAAAGAATCACCACACCCCTGGAATAAGTGGAGTAGGGGGAGAAACAAGTATGTGAGCTCCATGTGAGAGCAGGAGGACCAGGACGATCAGATGCGTTTCGTGCATCACAAAGAATATTCACTGCTTGTCTAGTCATGTATGTCATTACCTGGGCATATTTTGGAGGTTTATTCTGCCCTTATACATGCCATGTGCCCAACCACAAGGGACAGGCTTGGTGACATGTCTTCCAGGTATAGCCATACTGTAATGATATCACCTCAATTAAAAGCCATAAAATATAATATGTGCAGTTGAGTAACCTATTGTAATATAATGCCTGTTTAGTAGCTACCCCCTCCTACACCAGGACCAAGTCTCCCAGCAAATTCCCCGTAGAATCCATCCCAAAAAGCATAAACAATGAAGTAAAATAACAACAGTACTAGAAATAATAACGTGGGAAGTGCATCAAGGCAAACAGCTGGGGCGGCCAAAGCAGATGTCACACAACTGTCACATCAAGTAGTAAGAGCTAAAAGAAATAAAATATTAGAAACCCATCAGCAAGAAACACATGATGAGTACTTGGTAAGCAGTGGTCCAGAAAAGTACAGAACCCCTACCTTCATCAGAAGCAGACATAGAGGCCCCAGTTAACCAGGAAGTCTGCACGATAACTCCCGAGGCAAGCAAGGTCCATAGCCATCCAGATTTCATGTTAAGTCTTTTTCCTATCTGGCACTGTCTTATTGCTTCCTTTTAAATTTCTGGTAACTGCACTGCTACCTGCTGTGTTCGGCACCGAGATACTCCTTTGGGAGTGAGTTGTGTGCAATATCAAGTGACTACAGTATAACACAACATAGCAGAGGACACAACTCTCACTCAATTTCGTCAAACTGCGATCAGCTATTGGCACTTTGTCTGGCGAGTGAAGGAATATAATAGCATCCTTAGGGCCTGAATAGACTTGGTCTTTGCCTTTCCAGAGGAAGAGAAGATGCGTGAATGGAGCATTGAATATTTAATTCGCAGCTTTTGGAGTTTTTTCTTGACAGGAAGGATTTTGTACAGCATTTTTCACATGTTTTGTAAAGTCTGGGAAGAGTGAGATGGCCATCTCTTCATATTGAATGTCCTTTGCCTTTCTGGCCATTCTTAACAGCTGGTCACAATTTGGGGGGCAAGTGATCAGTTAGCCTTCTCAATAACTAACTTGGAAAACATTTACATAGTAAAGAGGGACTTTTTCAATGTAATCCTCAGTTCGGCTCATTACTGTAGTTTCTGAGATTCCAACAACATGGATTTTAAACCTCCGTGAGCCAGCTTCCAAATTCTAATTATTCAGTGGAGCTCTGTTTGTAGATCTTTAACTATAGTAGCTTGTTGTGAATGATCATCCTTCACATCTGAGACATTTTGTTTCACTGTGGTGAAGTAGGTATGTTGTTTGTCCTGGCAGTCTTTCATGTCCTTCATTCTTTGTGTTAAGGAGTCAATCTTTGAATCAATAGATGTATGACTAGATTTCATCTCCAGTAATAGGGCCCCAATATCCCTGCTTAGATGGAGTCATCAGCAGCCACAATTCAGACATGAGTCGGGGTGAGGGTCTCAGGATCTGGGTACCTTGATGTCTTTCCGAGCATCAAACATTATCCGAGATTGTTTATCACCAGATTTGTGCATAGTGTAACACTGGCTGGTGAAGGAGCAGCCAGGGTTCACAGAAACCAGTTGTTGATAAGAACCCTGCTATCACCACTCTTCTCCAATCCACAAGGAGATCAAACCAGTGAACTTCATTACCCCTTCATGCAGAAAGGGGCTCAGGTTCTACCACAAAGCACAACACCAGTGGGCCTGCGCCTCAGAGCCCCCAAGAGGTGAGAGTAGTTGGTGGAATACAGGTGCAGGTTAGCTACAGTCCCTGGGGCCAACTGCCCCCTCATTGGCAGCACCAGAAATCAATCACAGTTCTTGATCACCTCCCCGCAGGCCCCTATGCAGTTTCTCAGCCCTCCTGCTGTCCACTCACAGCACTAATATCACCCACTTACCAATATCAGATGTGTCTGCCGCAGCTACTTTCTTCAGAAGGACTGTGAAACTGACGGATATAGGGGTCACAGAAGCCTACTAAAGGTCAGTCGTCATGCCCGGTCATCCCCGGATGCAGAACCACAATTAGCTGCGAGTTCTAGTTCTCACAGGACCCCATGGGCAAAACACGGACCCCTATCCGATGCTTGCTATCCAGCTCAACGCCGCACACGCTGCAGCCATTTAGAGTCTACTCCACAAGGTAAGAGGCATCACAAAATAGCATTCAGGTTATGGTGCTGGTTCCCTTTGTACGGTGTGGGAGCGTAGGCCAGGTGCTGGACTCTCCTCTGTTTCAATCGATGCCATGGAGTCTTAAACAGATCCGGATGTGGTGGCATGATGCTATAATCATTGCATTGTGGATGAGGATGACATAAATATGCCCCAGCTCTCAGAGCACACTTGGATCATAGCCATCATGTTTCGCTGCTTGGCCCATGCTCCGCTCTACTCGGTTTTAGACAATGCCTCAAACACTGCCTGTACGTCACTCTGATCAGGATGTCCAGTGCTTTTCTGAAGAACAACCGAACTAAGACAGAATTCATGTTATTTGCCAAAAACAACAAGCAGGGTACAGCACCAACCTATCTCAATGACATGGACCTATACAGCTTAAACCCCCAATTCTCACCAAGTGCCAAATCACTTTGGATTGACCCTGGACACCAACATTTCCCTACATGAACACATTGCCAAAAAACACAATGACAACTTGGTACCAACTCTCTCTTCTAAAAAAAAGTCAATCAGTTACTTCGAGGAGGAGAATTCAGAACTGCTGTTCAAGCCCTTGTACTCTTGCGTGTGAATGGTTGCAATACCCAAATACATGGTCTCCAGACTGGCACCTAAAGGGACACCACCATACATGCCAGAGTATGTCTTATCTAGGTCCTGAAGAAATGTGATCAAATCTACATCACTGTGATTGAGCGGAGATCGATTGGCTCCCCTTGCCAGACCCCAACTATTTTCAAAACCAGATGCATCCTTTATAAATCTATCACAACCAGCACCCCGTATTACTCGTGCAGACAAGCTCAACATCGCTGATGGTTTTCAGCACTCCTGCACCCAGGACATCATCAGACTGCCAACTAAAAAGTATAAAAAAGAAAAATAAAGACAACAGGCCTTTTTTAATTTGTGCACTCTTTCCATCAGAAAGACCCAAAAGCTGCTCAATTTTAGGAAATAGTTATAGACTCGTCACTTTAGAACAGTTTAGGAGGCTGGCCTAGCTTATAGTCGGTACCTGATGGTACTTACACCTTGTGCCAGGTCCAGTTATCCATTGTTAGTAGATTAGTAGTGTTCTAGCAGCTTAGGCTGATAGAGGTAGCTATACCAGAACAGCTTAGGCTGAACTAGGAGACATGCAAAGCTCCTACTATAACACTTATCTCACATAGCACTGTATCATAAGAAACACAATACTCAGAGTTACTAAAAATCAAGGTACTTTATTTTAGTGACAATGTGTCAGAAATATCTCAGAGGCTATACTCCCTTAGGAGGTAAGTATAATACACTAATAATATACACAAAACCAAAATCAGGTAAGTAAACAGTTAGAAAAGTAGTGCAAACACTGTAGAACACAATAGGACGCAATAGGCCTAGGGGCGACACAAACCATATACTAAGAAAGTGGAATGCAAACCACTTAGGGACCCCAGGCCTAGTGTAATGTGTAGAGGGTCGCTGGGAGTGTAAGAAAACACTAAGGGTGTCCAGGGTACCCCACCCCAAGACCCTGAAAAGTAGGAGTAAAGTGACCCTATTCCTCAGAAACCCACTAAAGTCGTGATAGGAGATTCTGCAACGACCACAACTGACTGCAAAGCACTGAAGACAGATTCCTACATCTGAGGACCTGTAAAGGAAGGGGACCAAGTCCAAGAGGCATGCAAGTGTCCGGGGGCAGGACCCACTAAACTCCGGATGAAGGTGCAAAATAGCTGCCTCTGGGTGGAAGAAGTTGAAGATGCTGCAACGACGGAAGATGCCAGGAACTTCTCATTGCACAGAAAATGTCCCACGGCGTGCTGGAGGATGCAGACTTGTTTCCATGCAGAAACACCACAAAGAAGCCTTGCTAGCTGCAAAGGTTGCAGTTAAATAAAATGGGTGCTGCCTGGGCCCAGGAAGGACCAGGAGGTCGCCCGCTTGAGGAGGAGACAGAGGGGGCGCTCAGCAGCACAGAGAGCCCATGCAGAACCAGGCAGCACCCGCAGAAGCACTTGAAAAGGTGTTCAAGAAATATGAGCATGGCGGTCGTCTCAACACTACAAAGGAGGGTCCCACGAAGTCAGTGGTCAACTCAGTGAGTTGTACAATGCAGGACGGAGTGCTGGGGACCCGGGCTATGCTGTGCATGAAGGATTCCTTGAAAAAGTGCACAGAAGCCCTAGCAGCTGCAGTTCACGCAGTACACAGGATTACTGTCTGGCGTGGGGAGGCAAGGACTTACCTCCACCAAATTTAGACAGTAGGACCACTGGACTGTCGGGGTCACTTGGATCCAGCTCCTGTGTTCCAGGGACCACACTCGTTGAGATGAGAGGGGACCCAGAGGACCGGTGATGCAGAAGTTTGGTGCCTGCGTTAGCAGGGGGAAGATTCCGTCGACCCACGGGAGATTTCTTCTTGGCTTCCAGTGCAGGGTGAAGGCAGACAGCCCTCAAAGCATGCAACACCAGGAAACAGTTGAGAAAGCCGGCAGGATTAGGCGCTACAATGTTGCTGGTAGTCTTCTTGATACTTTGTTGTGGTTTTTCAGGCGTCCTGGAGCAGTCAGAGGTCGATCCTTGGCAGAAGTCGAAGAGAGAGATGCAGAGGAACTCTGGTGAGCTCTTGCATTCGTTATCTGACGGGAAACCCACAGGAGAGACCCTCAATAACCCTCAGAGGAGGATTGGCCACTTAACCAGGTAAGCACCTATTAGGGGGGGTCTCTTACATCACCTGCTGGCACTGGCCACTCAGAGTCCTCCATTGTGCCCTCACACCTCTGCATTAAAGATGGCAGAGGTCTGGGACACACTGGAGGAGCTCTGGGCACCACCCCTGGGGTGGTGATGGACAGGGGAGTGGTCACTCCCCTTTCCTTTGTCCAGTTTCATGCCAGAGCAGGGGCTGGGGGATCCCTGAACCGGTGTAGACTGGCTTATGCAAGGAGGGCACCATCTGTGCCCTTCAAAGCATTTCCAGAGGCTGGGGGAGGCTACTCCTCCCCAGCCCTCAACACCTATTTCCAAAGGGAGAGGGTGTAACACCCTCTCTCAGAGGAAATTCTTTGTTCTGCCTTCCTAGGACTGGGCTGCCCAGACCCCAGGAGGGCAGAAGCCTGTCTGTGGGTTGGCAGCAGCAGTAGCTGCGTGAAAACACCAGAGAGCTAGTTTGGCAGTACACAGGAATCATGCTGGAGCTCCAGGGATGCATGGGATTGGCACCCCAATACCAGATTTAGCATGGGGGGACAATTCCATGATCTTAGACATGTTACATGGCCATATTCACAGTTACCATTGTGAAGCTACATATAGGTATTGACCTATATGTACTGCACGCGTGTAATGGTGTCCCCGCACTCACAAAGTCTGAGGAAATTGCCCTGAACAATGTGGGGGCTCCTTGGCTAGTGCCAGGGTGCCCTCACACTTAGTAACTTTGCAACTAACCTTCACTAGGTGAGGGTTAGACATATAGGTGACTTATAAGTTACTTAAGTGCAGTGTAAAATGGCTGTGAAATAACGTGCACGTTATTTCACTCAGGCTGCAGTGGCAGTCCTGTGTAAGAATTGTCTGAGCTCCCTATGGGTGGCAAAAGAAATGCTGAAGCACATAGGGATCTCCTGGAACCCCAATACCCTGGGTACCTAGGTACCATATACTAGGGAACTATAAGGGTGTTCCAGTGTGCCAATCAGAATTGGTGAAAATGGTCACTAGACTGCAGTGACAATTTTAAAAGCAGAGAGAGCATAAGCACTGAGGTTCTGGTTAGCAGAGCCTCAGTGTCACAGTTAGCCACTACACAGGGAACACATTTAGGTCACAAACTATGAGCACTGGGGTCCTGGCTAGCAGGATCCCAGTGAGACAGGCAAAAACAAACTGAGACACAAGTAAAAATGGGGGTAACATGCCAGGCAAGATCGTACTTTCCTACAAACAGTACCTCACAATTAATTTAGGGGCATATTAATACTTGTTTTGCACTGAATTTGCGTCATTTGTTTTTTTACCCAAATTCGGTGCAAAACTAACTCTATATTTATACTTAGGTGCTAGACCCGTCTAGTGCCAAATTTATGGAGTTTGTCATTTTATGGACGTGGAAACCTACTTTGCGTCAATGAGATGCAAAGTAGGTGTTCCTGTGCAAAACATGACTCTATGGCCTTAGAGGCATATTTATCCCCCGTGGTAAAATCACGCATGGGAGGTAGGATGGATCAAAAAGATGGTGCAAAGCTTGCTTTGCACCATTTTTTAACTCCTGGGTCAGGGCAGGCGTTAGGGGACCTGAGGGCCTATTTCCATGGTGGAACACCATGGAGTAAGCCCTCAGGTGCCCGCTCCAAACCCCAAGGAAACCGCCACCCACACCAGAGGGACATGCGGAGGATGGGGACCCCATCCCAGGTAAGTATAGGTAAGTACAGGTAAGTGTATTTTTTGTTTTTAAAGTGCCACTGGGGGCTCTTAAATGCCCGCCCCTACATGGCACTGGGTGCAATGGCCCTGCCCAGGAGAACCTGGTCCTCTGTGCTGGCCATTGGGGTGGTTGGCATGACTCCTGTCTTTTCTAAGACCGGAGTCATGCGGTATGGATGGTTTTGCGTCAGAAAATTACTCTAGGCATGTTAGAGTCATTTTTCTTTACTCTAACCTGCCTAACGTCATGTTTTGGTACAAAACCCCCTTCTTCCATACTGCCAGCCCCACCAGACTAATGTCATTTTTTTGACGCTAGCCTACTCTTTGCACCGGCTTGCACCATTCCATAAATATGGTGCCCGGCTGGTGCACAGAAATTATGCAAGCCGGTGCTAAACTTTTTGGTGCAAAACTGCGTTAGTGCAGTTTTGCACCAAAAAGAATAAATCAGGGCCTAACTGTCCAGAACTCAGCTTCCTCTCATATTACTTGCTAAGTTTAAGCTAAGTTTAAGCTTGCTTTTGACCATGGAACTAATTCCTCTGCCTTTTAGCTAGGTTTATGCCACAGATATACCATATGCACACATACATACATACATACATACATGCATATATATATATATATATATGTATATATATATATATATATAAATAAACTGGTGTGATGCCAAAAGTGAATGATGACCCTGATAATCAATATGTTGTAAGACAGAATTTTGCAAATAACAATATCAGGACACGAGAATATTGTGTCAAAAATATTGCCTATAAAATTATTATGTTTGCATTCCATGTGAGCTATTAAAATATAGTTTCAACACTATTTTGGAACAGAACGTTGTCAAAAAACTTAAGAATATATAAATAATAATAGATATAGGGGGTTATTCCAATTTTGGAGGAGGTGGTAATCTGTCCCAAATGTGACGGATTTACCACCAGCCGTATTACGAGTTCCATAGGATATAATGGACTCGTAATACGGCTGGTGGTATATCCGTCACTTTACCGTCACTTTTGGGACGGATTACCACTTCCTCCAAAGTTGGAATAACCCCCATAGTGTTGTCAGTAATTTATACTAAACATTAAACTATAAACTGATAATACAATTAATATAGAAATGCATTAATATATATATATATATATATATATATATATATATATATATATATATATATATATATATATATATGTGTGTGTGTGTGTGTGGTTTGAAATGTACAAAAACAATATTATTTGAAAATATATTATATTAAAGATAGTTACAATAACATAAAAGCAAAAAGAAGTTAACATATACATAATCAAAATCTTTATGCAACCTAATATAAAATATACAATTAATGTAAAAATCGTTTTAATTAGGTGAACAATTCATTTAAACAATATCAGGCATTAATAGTATTAACAATAACGTAAACTCTAACATGAGCAAAAACAGAGAAAGTGTTGGCCATTGGCTGAGGTATATTTATACTACCACTCCACTCTAAACAACAATAGGTAAAGTGTCGGACTTTGGTGAGGTTATGTTTACTATTCCTACTCCAGTCTCAGGAAGAGTAGGGTAAGTGTTGGACTTAGGGCGGCTTACCTATACCATTACATGTCTTAATAAGTTTTAAACATATATTTAAATACCTAACAATATAAACATTTTAAAACAGTAAGTAAAATAAATGTAAAAAATAAACTCAACACTATAACAGATAGAAAAGAAAAACATTTAGAAAAAATCACCTCACTCCCTGCTACCAAAAATAAACACAACCTCCCACAAATTATAATAGATTATTAATAAAACAAGCGTAACATTAAAAAATCCTTTAAATTTTACAAATAACATTAAATTCTATAGTAATACTAAATATAAAATACACTTTACAAATGTGATTTGTTAAATATACTAATTACTCAATTAATTAAAAAGCAACAAAGGTTTTACATAAAAAATAACCAATTAACAATGTAAATTACCAACTGTGAGAAATTGGGTTGTTAGTTGACTGGGGTGTGAGCCCTGGTCAAGTAAAAGCCACAATTCCTTGCAGGATAAACCACAATAAGTCAATCAATTAACCTGTGCTTAACCCTAGGTAGCTTTCCACAAAAAGCAGTCAGGCTTAACGTAGAGGTAATGTGTAAAGTATTTATGCAGTACCCAAACAGTAAAGTGAAAACACAGCACAAGAAAAATCCCAAACTAATTTAGAAAAATAGAGTAAACTTAAAAAATTATTTGTTACCAAATAAAAAATCCAATCAGTAGAATCAAAGTTATAAATTTTTAAGGATTTTAGTGAAAATAGTGCCAAAAAGCACAAAGCGCTAATTGTGAATAACTCGTTGCACTGAACCGAGTCAAAGTCACAGGTTCAGGCCAACCGAAATGGGGCACAGGGTGGCTACAGTCACCACGTTAGTACTGCTGAAAGTTTTAGTGCCAAGAGTTCCGCTTGTGGTGAAAAGGGACCAACAGGAGCAGGGAGAATGTGGCAGGAGGCTGCCGGAGTAGATGTAACAGTAGTCCAGGCATCACAGATGGGTGTCACTGAAGCTTTCGTTTAGCAGTTCCCACAAGTGATTAATGCCGTACCACAAAGAGGTAGCAGTTGGAGCTTTGTGCTAAATCATGTTGGGGCGGCAAGGTCCTGGTGCGAACAGGCCTGTTGACGGTTGCAAAGAGCACAAAAACTCCAATACAGCTCTCTCAGTTCCTGTCTGAGGCCCTATTTTGTACCCTGATGCCCTCCTTTTGGAAGGTGGGAGAGCCTTCTAGACAGTGCCTATGAATTGCAAGGAAATTCCTGACTTATCTGCCCTGGCTCCAAGCTGGCTGCAGTGACAATGTAGCGGGGTCCTTTATATGAAGGCAGGGCACACTCTATTCAGTTGCAAGTGGGGCTGTGCTCACCCCTCCTGCAACCAGAGGTTGGCCTATTTCATCACACCTAATCCCTCTACTATGTGACTGTCTCTGAGGAATTCACAAAGCCTAACTGTCAGTTACACATCATGTGAGCAAGGCTGCAGGCACAAAAGGACAGGAAAATGGCAACTTTCTAAATGTGGCATTTTCAAAATTGTAATAAAAAACCTTAGTTCACCATTAAATAGGGTTTTTCATTACAATTCCAAAGACACCAACAATGTCATAACTACCTGCTCCGAGTTGGAAATTATAAATTATTAAATGTAATAAGGAATCCCCAATGTTATTCTGTGGGAGAGTTAGGCCTTACAGTGGTGGAAATGTATTTAGGAGTTTTGCACTACCAGGACATGTAAAGCTAAAACGTGCATGTCCAACCCCTTCAATTACAAGGCACCCTGCCTTATGGCTACCTAGAGCCTACCTTAGGGGTGACATTATGCAATAAAAGGAGAGTTTAAGGCTTGGCATGGGGCTTAAATTTTAGCAACACAAAAGGATGATGGACAGAGTGCTGAACAATGCAAACACTCACCCACAGTCACAGATCTAGGTTTAATCCATCGTTCTTTTGCTCAACATGCCACCCCAGTTTGGACCCAGCCATATGCAAATCAGTCTTTACCCTGTTCCTCATGGGAACAGCCCAGCCCGAACTGCCAAGCTAGGTCCTGTCTGGACCAGAAACAAGCATCCTGGGACCAGTTTCAGGGTATCACCCTTCATCAGCCAGGCTAGCTTGAATCCAGTGGCACAGTGAGCACGGGACCCACGTCTGAGCATACCTTTCCCACGTAGGGCAACTTTAGCAACTCAAAAGGATGATGGACGGAGTGCTGAACAATTCAAACACTCACTCCAGTCACAAATCTGCGTTTAATCCATCATTCTTTTGCTCACCATGCCACCCCAGCGTGGACCCAGCCATATGCAAATCAGTCTTGACCCTGTTCCTCATGGGAACAGTCCAGCCCGAACTGCCAAGCCAGGTCCTCCCTGGACCGGAAACAAGCATCCTTAGACCGGTTTCAGGGTATCACCCTTCATCAGCCAGGCTAGCTTGAATCCCGTGGCACAGTGAGCACGGGAGCATGGGGCTTATATTGCCAGGTCAAATTGGCAGTTTAAACCTTGATTCAGGCTACAGTGGCCGGCCTGGGACAGGTTTGAAATTTCTACTTAAGTGGGTGGTGCAATAAGTGTTCCAGACCCACTGGTAGCAGTTTATTTACAGGCCCTGGGTATATGGGATGCTACTCTACAAGGGCTTTATCAGTAAATTAAATATGCCAATTGGATATAAGCCAATTTAGCCATGTTTAAGGGAGAGAGCACAAGCAGTGGTACACAGAGTCCTAAGGCCAACAAAAACGAATTCAGTAAAAAGTGGAGAGTAAAGGCAAAAAGTTTGGGGATGACCCTACAGAACAGGCTAAGTCCAAGTGCAATCAATTACTAAGGCCCCCATTACAACATTAGCGGTCCTATCATGGACCACTGATGCCACGGGGAAGACGCCACCACCATGCCAGTGGCACCTCCGCTCTATTACAATGTTCCAGCCAGACTGACCAGCGGGAACATTGTAATAGAGTGTTTATGCCGGTCAGTCCGCCGGGAACAGTGCTAGAATATAGGACTAAGCTCCCTTGAGGGAGGCAAGTCCTAGTCTGTAGCATAGAGGGGGCTGACCAGCACCCTCGGAATGCATACTATCTGCAAAGTAGACAGTGTGCATTCCAATGGTGCTGGGCAGGGGGCCCCCTGCACTGCCCTATGCCATGGCCAGTGCAGGGAACCCCTGGGGCCCCCAAGCTTACCCTTACTGCCAGCCTTTCCTTGCCGGTCAGACCAGCATGGAAAGGCTGGGGGTAAGGGGAGTTGTAATCAAGTAGGCGGCGCTGAGTACTGCTCCGACTGCTGTTATGCCCGGTGGGTATGGGGGCCCCCTGGGGGCTCTGCCTGCCAGGATTGCAATTGGGCAGTCGGACCACCTGGGGTGCAGCGGTCCGACTGTCAACGTGAGTGTAGTGGTCCTCGGACCGCCACACTCGTAATGAGGCCCTAAATTACAGTAAAAAATATCTGCACAAATGTATAAATGAAATCATTTCCCCACATATTCAACTACAACCCTAAATGATGCAACTAAAATATTAATTACTCATTTAAATATAAAAAATAAAATATGCATTAAAATAAAAAAATACAGTTAAATAGTTAAAACAACCATTAATCAATCACTTTGTATAATAAATCACCATTTAAATATGTATTTAACATAAAGTTTAATAAAAAACATAAAAAACGATAATTTAAACAACTTTTCACTCTAGTTGCCTACCAACCCACCGTCCCGTTACTAAATTCTTTATTACTGATTAAATGTTAAAAAAAAGTAGTTACACAAAAGTTACACAATAAAAGTTACAAACTATACTACACACTGAATTGAACTCAATTCAATTCATAATATTAATACCTACAATTAATATAATAACTATTTATAATGAAAGTAAGTGATATTTTAGGGATATTTAATACAACACTATTAAAGTAAATAATATAACAAAAACATTATTATATACATAAGAAAGCAATATTCTTACTATCTATATTTTGTTACTCAATAGTGTTGTAGTGATGATATTTTTGACATGATATTCATGCCACACAAATTAATTTTGTTGTCATTTACCAATCAACAACTACAGTGATACTTGCCTACTAGTTTTTCAAGACTTCTGAGCAGCATTTGACATTGTTAATGATTAGGCACTACTGGAAGCCTAGGCCCCATTGCAAGTTTTGAGGTCCGAGGACCGCCAAACCTGTGGTGGTGGTCAGACCACCTCTCTCCGTTGCAAGCCTGGAGGTCCTGCCGCCATCAGCAGGATCATCGATCCCGATAGGGTGCCGGCAGTCGAAGCCGTGGTCAGCAATGGTGGTGCTGAGTTCAGCTCTGCTGTGTTGATCATAAGTCCCCTTTCTGCCAGCCTTTTCATGGCAGGGTCCCCACCATGAAAAGGCTAGCAGAAAGGCAGTGCTGGGGGCCACAGGGGAGCCCCTGCACTGCCCAAGAACAGACCCCTCCGAATGCGCACTGTCTGCAACAGCAGACAGTGTGCATTCCAAAGGTGCTGTGGGCCGAATCTGTGCAACAGCATTTGCCTCGGCCCCATGAGGAGCCGAGGCCAATGTCATTGCACTGTTTCCACATTGCTGAATGGCAGAAGCCTCCTAACATGGAGGTTTCTTCTGGTCAGCCCAGTGGCAACTTTGTAATTGGGCCGGGGGTGTGGGAACCACCAGCTGCGCTGTGGTCTACTTCCCATGGGTCTGGCGCGCCCAAGGTCAGCCCCTTCAGTCTCATAATGAGGCTCCTATTTCCCATATATGGGCATTACATTGAATCAGTTCACTTTCTATCTCTCTGGCAGGGAATAAAGTGTTCAAGTAGACTCATCCTACCCCGAGCAATCTATGCCATTTGTGGCATCCCACATGGATCCATACTCACTTGCATGACTGATTGATGGCATGGAGCACTTGAGTACCACAAAAAGGGGTTTCCAGGTACTAGCTATATAATCTGAACATGGAGCCATTCGAATGTTAATTAGCCACCAGTAATTTGCTTTTCGTTATTGTTCAAATGCATTCAATTTTACATTAAAGCGTAGCCCACTAGTAACATCCATATCCTCACGTCCTGTATGGCTAGCATGCAAGCATGAATGCCTGACTTTTATTATAAACATTATTCACCCAATACTGATTCTTTCATCATTACAGTAGATCACTGAGTCCAATTTTGGCACAACAGCATGAAACTGTGAGTTTCAGTTTGCCTCTCAAACATTTGTAAACCCCTTATCATCTTACTTGACTCAAACCTTTTCTTTAAGGATCTTGTGAAGAATAAAATCTCAGACAACCTAGTTCCAAATCAGGTTGCAGCAAAGAATCAAGTGATTTCTCAGGTGAAATAATTTTGCTTCACTGTCCAGGGCTTTCTGTTTTTTGTCACATCGATGCCTTAGAAAGTAGCATCCAAAAGGAACCCACAGTACTTCACCTAAAGATTGACTTGGCTACAATTCAAAGGAATTTTGATCACATCATCCCAGCTCTGTAGCATCTACACTTGCTCCTGTTTTCAGATTGCATGTCCTAGAAACTTTGCTCTGTCATTTTCAAGATTGCTCATTCAAAAAACAGAATCACCTAGCAAATAAACCTAAAATATTAAGCGGTTATACTAGCTCTATGATGACCAGGTTTTAACTCCAAAAATCTCACAATGATCACACCCACTAAAATGCCTTCCCCTCATTTGTCTCAGGTTACGGAATTAACTCATCTGCAGTCAAAACACAATCTCTCCTTTTTAATGTTTCAAGTAGAATATCAAGACTGGCCTCTACTATTTCAGTGTCCTCGCAACCATGAACTAAGCTTTCTTTTTCATACACTTTCCTAATGCCCCCTCTTCTCCTTCAATTTAATTTACATTACTCTGCTTATAATTGAGTCCGCATTTTCTGTAACCTTCCGTGGGCAGAACATTAATACGTTTTTATGAAAGCACTGTCCTGCTCATTCTGTGCTAGGTTTGCACCATATGGATACCTACAATGAAAATAAATAAAAATATGTACATGTATGAGTCACTGCGTGAGTGTGCATTTCTGTCTTACGAGTGACCATGTGTGTGAATGTGGATGGACGCATGTGTATCTCTTAGGAGACACATCCCTGCTTAATGGCATATTTGGGGTTTTATCATTTATTTTCTTTCTGAGGTTCGTCTTTGCTCAAGGAAAACAAAATAAGAAAAGGTGTTTGTGTCTCTCTGTGGGTTTCACTGATGCTTCTCTGATGTAAAGGAATTACAGCTGGATGCCTACTTAGGTGACAGCATTGCCAATTAGATGGAGCGTGGCCTCTGTACCTGAAGAGAACAAAACTAAACCCATCCTAAACTTCACGTTCAGTACTTTTTCAATTACCTTCACCAAGACCCAGGTGAATATCAGAAACCACTCAAGTGATACTATGCTGATATGGTGACTTCGTCATCGTCCCCACAGTCCGAGAATTATGGCAGAATCCTTCAAGCATTTAAGCCTCGTGCCACTTAATTTTTTCCACGGCTACCACCCCACCATTGATACAAAAAAGACTAACTGGGCACTTGCCTGCAGCCCAGGCTCTATATAAGAGCTGCAGCACTTGAGACTTTGTCGTCTTCATTCTCCAGCACTTCAGTCCCACTCTCCAGCTCCTCCTCCATCTGCTTGGGTGCATCAATTATCTTGGGGCTCTCTCACCCACCAGCCGTCTCTCGATCATAGTGTTCTACTTCCCGGTCTTCCTTCGCATCCAGTGACAGGTCCTCTGGAGGCCCTCCCTAAGCTTCTTTCTCAGTCTTTCCACTCGTTCACGCTTCCTTCTTGTGTGGCTAATCCCACTAGGCTTGGGGATCCGCCACTTATAACGTGACATATTGTCCTTGATAGATGGGTTCATCAGCACAGCTAGAACATTGTGTTTCACATCACATGGGTTTTCTCTCTTGGCCATGTTGGAAGAGTCGGGTCATCATCTTCCTTATTACACCATCCCTGTTATAATTGTGGCTCTGGAATAAAGTGACCCTCCTTGGCATTATGAGAAAAACAATAAGTGATGATTTGAACAGTTCAGTTAATCTCAGTCACAGATAGTTACTCTGGACTGCATTCCAATCCATTGTTTATGCTCATTCGGCCACACCAGACAAGAAGCAACCATAGGTAAATCAGGCTTAATTCTGCTCCAACATACCCATTTGAAAGGCTAGGTCATGCCCCCTCTGAGTTGGAACAGCAGCAATCCCAGAGTGATTCAGCCTTTTTATGCCAAATCAGTGAAGTGAAAAATATTATGGCACAGTGAGCTATATAACCATTTCCACAGCACTTAGAGCATTGATTTGAGAAAGACAGAGGCGTGATAGGTGAAGTTAAGGAATCAATCATAGTTAATTACTCTGGTCCACATTCTAGTTCAAACGTGTTTCTCATTGTGGACTGGGGCAGTCTCCGCTGCATGGTTGTACCAGCTTGCGCCCCTGCCATTGATTACTCTAATATAAGTCTCTATTCTGATTGTTCTAGCCTCAATGCACACAACTAACATGAATGCCCACTGAGGATCACTTAGCATAATTGGTGTATGAGACCTAGTGCATGGCTTTGTGGTCTGGAGGGACATGTCATTCATGTGTTCTCAATTAAGAAGGACTGCTGTACCCTTATTGCCTGACATGAGCTTGGCAGTGGTGGAAGTGTGTGTTTTTAATCATTGTCACAGAGCAGGCATTTTCCTTGTTCTCTACACTGAGTGTTTGGCTTACTGGTGTAAAATGTTATGTTGTTTGGTCCTTTACTAATCTTCTGTTCCTGGCTATCACATAGTTGTGGCACAGGTAGAGGGTAGTATGTGCCTGGGGAGTATGTGACCTTCATAACTATTAGGTAGTACAAACCATCTTGGATTGCCACTGCACACATACTGCAAAGGATGGAGGCAAGTGAGCCTGACAGATTAGCTTAAGTATTGATAGTATTCCTAGTTTTTTGTGGGAACATGCTCTGGGTGTGTGCAGAAGTGACCATTTGTTGTGTACAGTCTTTTATTTTTCCTAGGGCACTCCCCTTAGATTAGACGGAGGGTGGTAGTAACCAGGAGACTGTAATCTCCTCTGAAGTATAAGGGCTAACTTTTGTCAATGCATGTGCCATTTGTTTCCCCAAGGAGTGCTGCTCTCAAAAGATTGGGGATTATCAGTTGTGAGGGATTCTCTCTTCTTTTTTGCTCATGTTGTGGGTTTCTCCCACTGGTGGATTCCATCGTCATCTCCTGCTGCCTGCCATCACCTGGAGTCCAAGAGTGTGTCTGCTCCGAAAAAAAGAAGGAACACCCAAAGTAAAGAAAATACCTCAAACTAGTTTTAGAACAGCACATGTGGAATATCCATACTATATCTAAAAAAGGAATATAACAGAAGGGTTGAACCTGACAATCAGTGTTACAGGATTTCTCACTGACCTCTGAAGGTGATACCCCAGTGGATGTTGGGGAAACGTTTGAGCACAGGGGCTAGTATCCTTGACAGCCAGACTCCAAGATGTGAGGAGAGTTTAACTGAATTGGGCAGCAACTATCTACTTAAAAATTACTGTTAGCCTGCTTTGGTCAAGGGGTCTGCCATGCGTGCTGACAGAGGAGTGCAAGTAGCATCCCTGCAGAAGGGGTCTGCCCAAAGGAAGAAGCCCAGATTCAGTTACCTAGTGGAGAAGCTCCCAAAAGAGAGGCCTTACTCCCTGCTGAAATTGCTTTCTCGCACCAGTATCATGACAGGCAATGATTGAAGCTGTGGTGAGCTCCCTGCAGCTGTAGTGTATATCCCCAGCTACCCTTATCTGGCCTGGATTTGTTTCTTGGCTCCTGGATCGGAGTGGTGGCTAGCATGGGCCAGTGAAGGGACATAAGAGGAACTGTCAAGAGCATAGCTAAAGTATGTCTCCCTGTGTCCCCTGTTCGAGACTTCCTGTAAAGGGAATAAACATGACTGCATTCCCATCTTCACAACAGAGAACTGAACTATGCTCAAGAAGCATTTGGTGGCATAAGGATGCGACAGATTGCTGTCTGCAGTTGTCACTGCTACTTACTGTGGTGGTGATCAATGAACCCTGTGTCATAGGACCCTCCTCTTGTAATATGCTAGGGATCCCAGAGCATGGCACCTGAGATCAGCTCCCAGTTCTCCAACAAACATCCTTAAACTTACCACAAGATCTGTGGGTTGGTTCTGGATCATTGTTTGGGAGAAGCTTTTGCACTGGGACACTGCCCAATTGCTCTCACCTTAATGAAGGCAGGACTCAAAAGAGACTTGATCATGATAATCGAGACCTCACAAGGGGGTCCCACTGCAGCGCACCTTGCAAAAAAGTGTGGCTGACCTTCCTCAAGCCTGAGTCCATCTGCACACTTTATCCTTACCCAGAGAAAGTTATAAAACTCCATGTAAAATGATATTCGGAGCACCATTCCATTGTGAATTACTGCACACTGCTGTGTTTCATAAAATTATGTTTTGAATCTTACTGCATATTTATTTGATGTTAGCTTCTACATTGTTCCCTGCTCTTAAAGTCAAGTGCTGAAGGATGGTTCTTGGTGCTCAGTGTCTATATTAGGCCAGGCCACTGACATCAGTGGGTTCAACCCCCATTACTGAAGCACAGAAAAACCCATGTGCCTCAGTGCCCTTGAAGTGGGTCTGACACTGTGCAACTGACCAGGCTTGGTCTTGCTCTAATAAAAACAGGCCACCCCATATGACAGGCCACGTCCCATTGTGAAATAAATTTACGAGTCTCTTCTTGTAAGAGGCTGAATTTGTATAAGATAGAATACAAGGATTCGGATTATGCTTCAAGATACCATTTTATTGGCTGCAGCGGTCACCTCCAAAGAGTATCAAACTCTTTGGCCAAAGCAACTGACCTTTCCCTCGGCCTGTGATGTCTTTTATTGTAAAAAACAAAAACACTTTACCACACTATACGTGTCACAATTTTCAGACGCCTTCAAGCAAACATTTCCTGTAGCACCTTTAAACCACAAGAACGGGATGTTCAAACACCAAGACGACATTTCTAGAACATAGGGCAGTTTAACACATCTACAAAGTTTCACATCTGCAACAAATGAAATTAAACAGGTGATGAAGACACACAATTTTGTTCTTAGCACAGAACAAATGGACAAAATGGAGCCCTGACGCCAAGTTAAGAAATCATTTTTTCACACCATTAAAAGGGAATACAAGCAGTACCAGACCTTTTTCCGACTGGTTGGGCCTCATCAGTGAGGTACAGCATTTCTGCTCTAGCACAGTGAACTATGAGACCAATGACATGGACTTACCCATAGCACTTAAATTACACTGGAAATAGATAGATAGATATTGTGCGGCTTCAGGCACAGGGGAGACAAATGCAAATCAGCCCTGGAACAATATGCCCCAAACCACCAAGCCACAGCCCCTTTGAAGAGGAATCACAGAGTGGTTTCTGTCTTATCCAGCCTCATTTGTAAACAAACAAAAAAGTGATCTTTGGAATACTAAAATAACCCTGGCTACCAGTAATGACTCGGATGTATTCCAGTCCCTTGTTTTTCTGCTTGCTGTACCACTCTAGACAGGAAACCTCTATATGAAAATAAGCCATAGTCCTGCAACAACAAAATCAGTTCCACCAAGCCTATTATTCCCTGAAAGGCAATAGAAGTGTCAAAAGACTGGTTTCAGTCATGTAGGGTCTCAATAGTGAAGTCATGTCCAGTAAGAAAAATCCAACCTAAATCACATGGCCATTGCTCTCTGAAAAACAATACACGCATCCCAAGACTGGCTTAAACCTTGTAGACCCTTCATCAGTGAGGTACAGCGTGAGTTCTTGTTATAGTTAAGCTTGACCGCAAGGAAAGTCATGTCTGGGCATACTCATCACACTTTATACTAAGAAAAATAAAAAAAAGGTGTGTTGAGTGATTGGAATATTCTCAGCCAAGGGTATTTACTTCTGGCTGCATTCCAAGCCATCATTTTGCTCACTGTGCTACTCTAGAGTCGGGGCACCCATATGCAAATGAACAAATCTCTCTTGATCCTGCTTCAATAGGAACATTCCAGCCCAATTTCCTAGGTTGTATCCCTCCTGAATAAAAACACATGCAACCCCATACCAGTTTTTGCCTTGTTGGGCCTCATCAGTGAGGTGCAGCTTGCATGCAATGGCACAGTGAGACTCCAGACCCACATTCTGGCATATCTTTCACACTTAGGGCATCACACCGAGAAAATCAAAAAAGTGATGGATGGAATATTTGAATTAATCTAAGTCACTAATAATTGCTATGGAATACACTTCAGTTAACTTTATTTACTCATTGTTTCACTTAACACAGGGAGCAACAACATGCACATTAGCCGTCATCTTGTTCTGTTAAGACCAATCTAGTCTGACCCACCTGACCATGCCTCCTCTGAAATGGAACACAAGCTACCCAAGACAGATTCACTTTGTTGGGCCTCATGTTGGAAAGGAAGATTAGGTCTCATGGTTCAGTGATCCACAGCCCACGTCTGGGCATACCTGTTGCACTTAGGGCATCATCCTGAGAAACACTAAAAAAGTGATGGGTAAAATATTTGAATTTAAATGACCCACTGTGGATGTCGGTAGCTACCCATGGAGTAATGATTGTCATGGCATATTGGCTGCATCAGCAGAACATGAACATTTTGCAGTTATGTAATGTTTAAGTAATAACAGAGTACTGACTGTGTTGTTGACATTCAATGTTTGCTTATATTAAAAGGAACAAAATGTTGAAACATGACCAAGCTGGCCATTAAACTCATTAACCCATTGGGCTGAAGCCCCTGGAGGCTGGTTCTGAGGACGTGGTTCTTTCACTTGAGCTTTTATCTTTCTCTGGAGCTCCTCCTGCTTTATTACAGCCACAGTTGGGACATAACCATACATACAGGAAATAAAGAGACAGAGAGGTGAGGAAAAGGGAGAGAGAATGAAGAGAGATCAGAGATCGAGAAAGGAGAGAGAAGAGAGCAAATAAAGGGATGGAATAAAAGAGAGGAGGATGGAGAAGTGAGCAGAACTGGTATGAATATAGTTGACAAGGCTGCTTTTGGTTGCCAATTGACCCCGTGCGGAATAAAGAAAGAGCAATTACATTATTTTCACTACTTGCGTGCACTGACAAGTTTATAGTTTAATTAGGTGATGAAAAGGAATTCAGACTGAGACTAGGACCCCCACTGGAGAAATCGACATTTCTCAATAACTGTGTACTACCCCTCAAATATGACAAATATTTCCAGGTATGACATCATCATACCGGTAAATAAGGATTTTGAAACTCTGTGCTTGGAAAAGACTGTAGCTATCCTGAAATGAAGCCAATGGATCTTGGACAAATGGTGTTTGCTGCAGAGTAAACGTGTTTTTTTTTAGCTTAGAACCTGTAATCATAGCTGCTGATGCTTTCTACCACAATGGCTGATAAAATGTAAATTGAACAATTGAATGACACCTTTAAGAAGTGGGAGGTGGATTGTGACATTGCAAATATAGCTGTTGTTATTGCATGAAAGGCAGTGGCTTCAAAAACCATATTTCACTTTGGAAGTGTGGGAAACTAAAGACGCACACAAAGGGAAAACTGGGAGGACAGGGATCGCCGCATTGTGCAGACGCCGGTGGACGCCGGACGCTGGATCTTGTAGATTTTTGGCCTTCGCCTCCTGCTTCCACAGGGCCAAACAGACCGAAAGGAGCACGAAAGTAGCCCAGGAGCCCAGGAGCGCAGAAGGCACGGAGGGCTACAGTGCGGTAGTGTGGGTGTCTTCTCGAACGGACCCGAGAGGGCCGCAAGGTTCCGAGGCCCCTGACATCCGCATACCGCCTCTGCCTTCCCTGAATACTTGCACACAACTGCCCCGCTAAGCCCGCAGAGCGCCTCTATCCAGCTCCAAGTACTCGTGACGACAGTGGGGGCACAGCAAAGCAGGCGAGGAGGCGAGGAGAGGAGGCTATTGTGAATTCACCGTGAGCACCTGTGAGCTAGTACACCTGTCGCTCTTCGCGTGTACTGGGGGCCCTGGTGCCTCAGGAGGTTCTAACCGGCCTCCTGCCCCCTGCTGCCCGCAAATGTATCATATTTTGGGCAGCACTTCTACCTCTGCCTTCTTCGACCGGATGCCCTTAGGGAGATTCACATTGCGCCTCTGGTGCAAGCGCAGCGGTCGTAGCTGACCCTTGCTGAGTGCGCACCTGGGCCTCTAGGGGTAGTGGCCCAATTAGCCCGGGTGTGGCTTGCAGGAGGCTTGTTGTGCCCCTCTCACTATTTATTCATCTTCAAATTATCATGCCGGCACCATCGGCAACGTGTTAAGGGCGTGCTCGTGCCCCTCACCTTCAGCAAAAGGTGAAGTGAGGTGGCATCCGTAAAAAAAATCTGTGGCATGCTCACGCCCCCCACTAAGGTGCTGGTGGGGCGTGGCTGCGCTTCCGTGTGACCACTTGCAACAGCATTACTTTTCCTTCCAGCACACGGGAGTTACTATAATTATCCAACACTCACAGTCCACTGGACACTACTCTGAGCAGTCAGTGAGTAAAGCTGCACCACTACCTCAGTCCTTCATCAGCTCAAGAACAAGGCCCGACTCCCATATCAAACCAATTTTCTGCTGCCTTCATCCATCGTCTGTTATTCTGCGCATTGAGGTCTGGCAAGGTGCGCAGTGCATCGAAACCTGTTAAAAAGTGTGGGCCAAAGGTAAAGGACATTCTCACATTTATTGATGGCCCTAGCAAGTGCACATAAACCACTTCCAGTCCCGAGCCCAAAAAACAGAGGAAGGAAAAGATTACCGACTTCCTGAAAGCTCCTACAGGAGCTCATGCCTCTGCTCACAGCCGCTCATTAGTCAGCATGTTGGCTGAGATTTGCCCTACATCGCCAGGAAAGGCAACTTTAATCCTAAATAGGCCAACGCAACTGGAAATCCTTGCTGATGTGCACATTTCTGACAAAGACCTGTGCTCGATGCGGTCACCCTTCTGAGTCATTGAGGGAAACAATATACTCCTCCAGCATGTCTCTCCACAGAGATCTCGTAATTTCCTGTGTGAATTATACCAAGCGAACTCCTCCACAAGAAAATATCTGAATTCCTCTGCCTTATGGCAAGAGCTCTTACTGAGCCCATTCGAGGACAGCAAAGAAGGCCTCATTGTGCAGCAGGACATGACTATAATTTCATGCCCCAAACATGATTATAAAGTCCTGCTTTCTTCAATAAAGATCCTACAGCCAAATGAACCAGCCCAATAACGTTTTTGTTTTCCAGGGAGTGTACATTTTAAAGGCAGTCTAGAGCTTATCACAGCCTCATCCCCCCCCCATGAGGACCATAGCAATGATGCACTTCTCCTTGAACTCGGCAGAAAGTTGGGGACCTCAGCACAGATTTCATCACCTCAGCAGGCCCCTCAAAGTATGTTAGGCTGACACCTAACGACCTGGGGGCCTCAAGTGACATGGGGCAAAATGCATTATCACTGCAGCCTCTATGGGCAACTTTTTTAAATTCAATGGAGGTGATTTCCTCTGCCCTTTCCTATCACTCAGAAAAAACGTGACCTCTAAGTTGACATCTGTGAGAAAACAGGGCTGATTGCAGAGGACCCCTAACTTTTTGTCCCCCTTTTCCACTTTTGGCTGGTGTTTTCCTGACTCTGATGGTGCCCTGGGTACTGCTAACCAGTCCCAGGGCCTGTGCTCTGTGTAAAATCAATATGCAAATTAGGCTAATTATAATTGGCTAAGTCAACCTACCTATAAGTCCCTAGTATATGGTAGGGCATGGAGGTTTAGGGACCCCAGCATAGGTAGTGCCCCCATAGGTGCACTGCTGCGGTGCCCAGTGTCATTTTAAAGGCAGGCCTGCCTTGCTGGCTGATTTTAAAGTAAAGTTATATGCAAATTCGACTTTTGAATTAAAAGTAGTTCCAAAGTCTTAAACTACCTTATTTTTACATATAAGTTACCCCTAAGGTGTGCCCTATGTGCCCCTAGGGCTGGGTGCCATGTAACTATAAACAGGGACCTTGTAAAAATAGTTTTATAAGCCCTGGTGAGGTACAAACAGCCAAATTCGTTTTTCCCTAGTTGTAGTGAATGGCCTTCATAGGCTAGAATGGGGAGACTTTATTTTAATTTTTATGGATCAAATCTGTTTATTGACATTTTAACATGAAGAACAATACAAAGCACTGTGATAATCCTCCAGCCATTTCATTAGTGACATGCCCTGTAAACCCCAGAACATGCTTTGAAAGTTATACAACCGTATCCTCACTCCCACTGAGGGGGACATCACCCCCGCCCACTATGTCTCATATTGACTTCAGGACCGGAAGGGCACCACAAATTGGATCTCACCGGGCTAACACCCAAAATAACATAAAAAGGAAAAAACAGTTGTGCTTCCTGGCCTGCATGCTTCGCCTCCCTCTTGCCCCAACCCTTCACCGCTCCATTCACATTGTTGTCCCTGCCCTCCTCATAGACCATAGCTCATATCATCCTACTAAACTTCTCGGGTCAGCCCCAGGACTCTTAGGTATGTTGGGCACGTCAGCTCGGTAAATTCTGTAGATAAGATCTGGAAGAAAGGCCTCCACAATGTACAAATGTAGCCCACTCTCTGTTTGGAAGCCAAAGTAAGCTTTTCCATCACCAGAATGAACCACAACTTCTGGAGCCAAGACCCATACGTCGGCAACCTATCATAGCCCCATAGGGCAAGAATCGTCTGCAGGGCAGCATTGAGAGCCAGTGCCATCTATCGCCACTTCAACGAACGAAGGGTAAACGTGAGAGGATTGGGTAGGCCCAGCAATACATATGATGGGAATCTAGGAATCTCTGTCTGAAACACCTTATCGATGTCATCTAAGATGCTCTTCCAATATCACTGTAGTTTGGGGCAATGCCAAAGGAGATGTACCAGCGTGCCGTGCTACCGCACCCCCTCCAACAAAAGCCGGACTTAGCGGGGTCCCATGCATTTATCCTTGCTGGAGTAAAGTACCAATAGGAAGTTATCTTATATGCCGTCTCTGTCCCCGCATCGCTATGGGCCGTATGATGAGTTCTATAATAAATATTATCCCACTCCTCCTCCGTGAGCTCCCTCCCCAGCTCCTTCTCCCATCTCTGCTGTCCCTTAGATTTAGGCGGGCGCTCCCCACCCTGCAGGAATCAATAAAGCTCCGATATCACCTGCTTATCATCCTTCTTTATGATTATCCACCTCACAAACGGGGTTAGTGGCCTATCTATCAAAGCCCTATTCGCCGGCATAAGGGCCCAATGACGCACTTGATAATACAATAGCCTATCCGCTTCGGTCAATCGATACGTCTCCCGCATCTGATCAAAAGGGATCACCCCATTCTCATAAAAAAGACTCCCCACCATCATACCAATGGCGATAACTCTCTACCTGTAGGCCGGGTGTAAAGTCATGGTTCTCACCAATTGGTGACATAGTGGATGGAAACGTTGTGAGCCCCTGCCGTCGCGCCACTGCATCCCATACACGGAACGTCGCTCCCATGATATGGGAGGAATAAAGTCCACGTGCCCTGTGTCGACATCGGAGCCAGGGCTCATCCAAATATGAGACCCCGCCACCGCCTGATCCATAAAACACCAGTGTTGCTCAGAAAGCGGCCTACTCCACTCCAAAAGAAAGCGCAACTGGGCTGCCTGGAAATACCGCAGAAGACAGGGAACAGCTAGTCCCCCCTCCCCTCTAGGGCGGTATAGAGTGTTCCGCTGGAGCTGCGCCGGCCGTCCATCCCAGATGAATATCAAGATCGCGGACTGTAGGGTCGCTATTGTTTGAGACGGAGGAGTCAGGGAAAGTGCCTGAAAGACATAGAGTATGTGCGGCAGCACAGTCATTTTCACCGCCGCCACCCTGCCCATCCAAGAGAGTTTATGCTTCCCCCAGATCCCAAGGTCTCGCAGTACCTCCTGAGTTAGCGTGGTATAATTCAAGCTCACCGTCTTCAATGCAGAGGTCCCCAATTCAATACCCAAATAGGGTACCTGCAATGTCGACCATTAAAGGGATATCGGGCCCTCAAAACCTCTGCATGGTCAGGAAAAATGGATAAGCCAAGGACCTGCAACTTCTGCATATTCACACGGAATCCAGAGGCCTGACCAAACTCCTCCAGGGCCACCTTAAGGGCTGGAAGTGAAACCATGGGCTCTGCAAGGGTAAGAATCACATCATCTGCATAGAGACTAATAAGGTGATGTTCGCCCCCAAATTTGACGCCAATAACTAGGGGGTTATCACGGAGGCGCTGAGCAAAGGGTTCCATATACAGCGCAAATAGCAGCGGGGAGAGTGGGCATCCCTGTCGTGTTCCATGACCAACCGAAAACGGCAAGGACAGAGTTCCATTAACTCGCACCGCAGCCTTGGGCGAGCGATAAATGCATTGAATCCAGGTCCTGAACCCAGGCCCCAGCCCATAGCGCTCCAACACCTAAAAGAGATAAGGCCAATGGACTCTATCAAACACCTTCTCTGCATCGATAGAAAGGAGGAGCGCCTCCCTGCGCGATCTGCCAGTTTTATCTATTAAGTGCAGAAGGTGCTTTGTATTATCTCCACACTGCCGGTGAGGTATAAAGTCCGCCTGATCCGTATCTATAAGGCCTGGCATGTAGGGATTGAGGCGGTGATCCAAAATACCAGTAAACAACTTGGCGTCTATATTCAGAAGTGAAATAGGCCTATATGAGGCGCAATCTACTGGATCCTTCCCGGGATTGTGAATAACCATAATGGTAGCCTCCAGCATACTAGGCGCGAGGGCCCCGGACACCCGAAAGGAGTTGAAGAGCCGCGCCAAGACCGGCGCCAGCTCCGGACAGAACGTTTTTTATAAAAGAGAGCCGTGAAGCCATCAGAGCCAGGAGACTTCCTGTTCTTTAGAGGGGATATCGCCGAAATAACCTCGTCCACCCTTATAGGATGGTCCAATGAGGATGCTTCATGCTCTCCAAGCGGAGTAATTGTGCTATCCGCTAGAAAGGTAGCCGGATCCGCGTAGCACCTCGCATCCGCAGAATATAGCTCCCTATAGTACTCAGCAAACATCTCTGCCAATTGCTCGTCTGTACGCACTTCCCCTTTAGAGGGGGAGCATACCATCTTTATGGCAGCAGCAGAGCGCCGCACCTCAGCCGGTGCGCAAGGAGCTTCCCACATCTGTTACTCCCAATGTAGTATTTGTGTTTAAGCCTCACTATCGCATATTCTGCCCTATCCCAGTCCAGCCTTTTCAGCTGCTGGCGTGCCCTCTCTAGCTCCCTCCACACTCTAGGTGCTCCAGTATATTTATGAGAGAGTTCTAAGGACGCCACTTTCCGCTCAAGCACTGCTCTCTGTTCCTTCCTTGCTTTATTATCTTTAGCTGCAAGCGACATCACTTCCCCTCGCACTACCGTCTTTAGAGCCTCCCATAAGGTCTCCATACTGACTCTTCCATCATCATTAAAGCTAAGGTAATCCACTATCACGCGTCTCAGCGCATCCTCAGCTGCTCTACTCTGAATGATAGTGTCTCTAAAGCGCCAACTCGGACTCCCCACACACCCCATATAAAGACTGGCCTCCAGAGTGATAGGTGCATGATCTGTTAAGGCCCGGGGCTCGATTGAGGTCTCTCTAATCCGAGAGATGAGCGCCCCAGAGGCCAGAAAAAAAATCAATACGTGTGTACGTCTTTGAGGCCGCAGAGTAGAAGGAATAGTCCCTAAGCGTTGGGTGCTCCCTCCTCCAAACATCCTCCAGACCACAATCAACCAGCCACTGCCTCCCCGCTGCAGTCAGCACACCAGTCTGCCCATAACGATGCCCAGACCTGTCCAGCTCATTGTCCATTACCAGGTTAAAGTCTACCCCTACTAAAACAGCTCTGTCAGGGGTATCGAGCACCGGGGAAATGGCCTGCCTCATAAAGGTTTCCTGTTGTACGTTAGGTGCATATATTGTAGCATATAGTGAAGAGGAAAGCCCCCACCCGCACCCTGAGCGCCAGGAACCTAGCCTGTACCTCATGAAGCTTGGCGATCACCTCTCCAGGGAAGGAGTTCGACAAAAGTATCGGCACACCAGCATGTTTCGTAGGGGTTGAGGACCAGAATTGCCACGGAAACCACTTTGAATGCCTTCTATACGTATCCTTGGCCACCAGGTGTGTTTCCTGCAGGAGACAGACATGACTCCCGGACTGCTCAATACCAGACAAATCTCTTTGCTGGGCTATTAAGTCCCTGAACATTCAAGCTTAGACACTTAAAGGACATATGGCACTAGACCAGTTACACTCTACAGCACGCACAACTACCAAGGGGCACGGACCAGAACTATCACTGGAGCGGTCCCCCACATAGGGATAGCAAGCAAAATCAATAGCTATATGAATTCCAGAGGAAGCACTCCCACACACAACCATAACGCACAACAGGTGCTTAGAACACATAAGTCCTCTGACACACAGCTCTAGAGAGGTAAAGTCTCGTCGGGCCAGTAGATCCATCAGGATTCGTCACATGGGATCCAGCGGCTCCACCACCCGGGCCTCTCTAATATGATCATAAGACCCGAGCGAAAACTCACACGACCCCAAATCACAGCGGCAGCACCAAGTTGCCCATCGGCTAGGCGTTAGTCCCCGCAGCCAAGCTACTCAGTACTGATTGTCTTTCCAGCGCCTGCTCTGTCATGGTAGGCCGCCGTTGCTTTCTCTTTCTCTCCTTCCGCCGCCATCACCCGCGACCCCCGCCATCCTCCTCCACAGATGCTTCGGGCTCTCGTTCATTCTCCTCCAGCTGCAGGATCCTTCTCGCCTCCAACACCGATTTCACCTGATGCCCCTGGTCCTCCCATCGGAACATAAGGCGGAAGGGGTGACCCCAGGAATAGGACGGAGAGTGGGCCCGTAAATGTTCTGTAATAGGTTTAAAGTCTCTCCGCCTTTGCAAGCGAGAGGTCCTGAAACAGCTGCAGTTTATGCTCACGGAACTGTACCTGTGACAAGTTTCGGGTTCTCTGTAGAATGTTTCTTTTAAGTCCATAGTTGTGGACACATGCCAAAATATCAGGAGGACGACCCCCAGACTCCCTGGGGCAACCCACACGATGAACACGGTCCAGCGTAATCTCCCTAAGTCATCAAGGCCCAAGATAGAGCGGAACAACACCGTGACGAACTCCCCAATGTCCTCCTTCTCCGCTCTCATCGGGGCCCCCCTGATGCGTATATTATGCAGTCGTGACCGATTCTCCAAGTCCTTCACCGTTATCTGAAGAAGGTCCTGCTGCTCGCGAAGACGTATTATCTCCTGTTGCATATGTTCAACCTCCTCTCTTCGAGAGATCTCACCATCCTCTACATTCGCCACTTGAACTCCAAGGGAAGTGACCTCTGTATGCAGTTCCTTCATCTCCTGGGAAATATCCCTCCGGAGATCTTGCAGATCGCTCCTAAGTGAATCAGACAGGGAGGAGAGAAAGCCTTTAGTGACTTGGACCTCAACATCGTTGTCCACCTCTCCTCGCTCATCACAGCCCCTCGTCGCCGCAGACCCCTCAACCGGTCCGCTCTTCGCCGGCTGGGATCTGGTCATTATGTCCCTCACTGACTTATCCCACTTGGATTTAGAGGACGTCATGATACTGCCACTCCTGTACAAGCCTCCGGCCTCAGGCCTCAACTGACTCGTCGTGGGCCTGTTCAGGTGCCCGGCACGTCTCTTGTACCAGGGATCTCCTCTGACTATTCACTTCTAACCAGGTCGGTAAAGCGAAGCTCCTTGTTCCACACTCCAGGCAAGGCTGGGGTCTCACGCTGCAGCCACCCCATCCGGAAACCGGCCCAGCCCGGTCACTTCCTCCTCCCCTGTCCCCAGGAGTTCACCACAGGCCGATCGCGCCGCCGACCGGGGGCCCGTCTCCAAACCAAGCAGGACCCCTCTACTGGGAGCCCAGGGGCAGGTCATTCGCTCTTCTCTGCCGCCCCTACCTCAAATCAGAGCTCCACCACCAGCCCCAGGCCCAGCGATGGCCACCTGGGCTCCGGAGGCAAAACCCACCAGGGGCGTCCTGATCTGTGGCCCCCAGGCCTCAGCGCTGCTCCGCTCTCTTACCCGGTCAGCCGGGTCACTCCCGGCACCTCCGCTGGGCCTCACCGCAAGGCCGTCATCACCGCGTTCCTCGCTGCGCAAAGCACACTCGATCCTGGGCCGAAAGGCCCGATGCCCCCGGCTCCGTGCATCCGCAAGCGATCTCCGGACCCCCTGTCCGGCACGCCCGCTGTCTCCACTCACCCCCCAGCGAGCAGGGGCACCCAGGAGACAGCGCACAGGGGTCGTGATGCTTTTAATGAGGCCCGGGCGGCGGAGCTCGCGGAAACGCGTCCACTCACGCACCATCTTCGCCACACCCCCTATTTTAATTTTTAAAGTCCCCTTCAATGACAGCTACAAAGAGTTTGTTATCAAATTAATTGTTATAGTAAATCCCACAACTTCCAGTTGTTGGATTTAATATAACTTGTTTAGGTAAAGAGTTTTAAACTTTACCTGAAAAGTTAACAATTTCAGCCCTGCATTGTTTTTGCTGCTGTGCCCTGATTGGCCAGCCTCTGGCAGCCTGGCCAGGCTGCCTTGATGAGGTGTGAAGTGGCCTGGCTTCACACAAAGACATGTGCCTGTGGGAGGGAATCTCCTCTCAGCAGATGGTGAGGCAGGAAGGGGGAGGGCTGCCAAACTGGTTGTTAGAAATGGGGTCTTTGGTTTACAGTCAGGTTACCCCCTATTCAAGCAAGGACCCTCACTCTAGTCAGGGTAAAAGAGAATCACCCTCAGCTAACCCCTGCTTACCCCCTTGGTAGCTTGGCAGAGCAGTAGGCTTAACTTCAGAGCGCTAGGTGTAAAGTATTTGTACCAACACACACAGTAACATAATGAAAACACTACAAACTGACACAACACCAGTTTAGAACAATAGGAAATATTTATCTAAACAAAACAAGACCAAAACGACAAAAATCCGACATATACAAGTCAAGTTATGAATTTTTAAAGATTAAACTAAAAAATAGCGCTTAGAAACAAAAATGCTTCGATGAGATGTTAACACGGCGTCGTGACGGAGTCGTTCCCAACAAGCCGACACTAGCGGCGCCGCAGAAGGAGTCGTGTAGACCCCCAAGTACAGTACCTTTGGTGAAGAGTGAAAACAAGCCGATGCGCGAAGTCGGGGATCACGGCGTCTGTGTGAACCGTTGAATCCACGCACTTCGAGTGGCGTCGGTCACGACGTGGTGCGGCGACTTCAACGGAGTCGCGGACTTCAGCGGGGCTGCAGCGGTGTCGGGCCTGCGAAGAGCGTCGCGTTCCAGCGAAGGTCACGGCATCGGGTGCAGGCGGCGTCACCGGATTCAGCAGCGGCGTCGGTCCGGAGTCGTCCGAAGTCGATTTCCTTGGATTTCCACCAGCTTTTCTTTCACGGGCCCAGGGACTGGATAGGGCACCACTTGTCAGAGCAGGAGTCTCTCCAGACACTCCAGGTGCTGGCAGAGAGAAGTCTTTGCTGTCCCTGAGACTTCAAACAACAGGAGGCAAGCTCTAACTCAAGCCCTTGGAGATTTCTTCACAAGATGGAAGGCACACAAAGTCCAGTCTTTGCCCTCTTACTCTGGCAGAAGCAGCACTGCAGGAAAGCTCTACAAAGCACAGTCACAGGCAGGGCAGCACTTCTTCCTCAGCTATCAGCTCTTCTCCAGGCAGAGGTTCCTCTTGGTTCCAGAAGTCTTTTCTAAAGTCTGTAGATTTGGGTGACCTTCTTATACCCATTTTAGTCTTTGAAGTCACCTTTCTTCAAAAGGGACTCACACCTACTTGTGAAATCCTGCCTTGCCCAGGCAAGGCCTCAGACATACACCAGGGGGTTGGAGTCTGCATTGTCATAGGCAGGCACAGTCCTTTCAAATGAGAGTGACCACTCCACCCCTCCCTCCTAGCAGAGATGGCTAACCAGGAAATGCAGGTTACACCCCAGCTCCCTTTGTGTCACAGTCTAGTGTGAGGTGAAAAACAACCCAACTGTCAAACTGACTCAGACAGGGAATCCACAAACACGGCAGAGTCACAGAATGGTTTAAGCGAGAAAATGCTAAGGGCCATATTTATACTTTTTGACACAAAGCTGCGCTGGCGCAGTTTTGCGGCAAAAATGTTAACGCCGGCTAACGCCATTTCGATGCGCCGTGCGGCGTCAAATTTATACTTTGACGCACGGCGGCGCAACCAACAGGTGGGAGTCATTATTTAGTGACGCACACAGCGGCGTCATGTCGTAAAGAAAACCAACGTTTACGCGACGCACATCACTGTGGGTCGATTTACGACAGCGCAACCCGGAAAGCGCTGTTTTTTTTTACGCTATAGCGTCAAATTTACCCGCGAACACTGCCCTTTCAGCAGAGGAGAGCCAAAATGGATCCCAGATGCCACAACAGACCCCAGGAAGATGACAGCAGACCAGGAACCAGCCAGGAGGACCCATACCGGATCCAGGACATTTTCAGAAAAAAAAGAAAGCGTCGCTTCAGTGCAGGGGAGCAGGAAATCCTGGTTAAAGAGGTGACGGAACACCAGCACCAATTGTTCATCACCTCTAAATTGCCACTCAGTAGGAGAGAGGCCATATGGCAAAAAATTGTGGACAAGATCAACAGTGTGGCTGAAGAACGCAGAACAGTCACCGAGTGTAAGAAACGCTGGCATGGACTGCAAACGTAGGACAAAAGAAAAAATGGCCAGGAACAGGAAGGCAGCACTGCAGACTGGAGGGGGGAGTCCAGCACACCAGGAGGCCCTGGACCACATGGAGGAGATGGTCGCAGCCGTCATCCCTGAGGAGATCGTCACAGGGATTCAAGGACAGGACAGCGCAGACTACCACGACCCAATGCACATGCAGGGTAAGTCGCATGGGGAATTAAAATGCTAAAATGATACATGCTACCGGAGGGGGGAATACCTACTACACAATGCATGTAAGTCAGCATATATATGAAGTGGCATGGGTAAAGGGGCACGGCAGGGGGGCATGGCCAGCACAGACTGAAGCTGGGGCACAACAAAATACAGCACCAACAACAGTCCCATGGGGCCATACTGTAATTACAACTATAGAGCCGATGGAAAGCAGCAACAGGTGGGAAGGCCACTACGTCAAACTCACATCCAGGCACTCGTCTGTCAAAATGTATCCTACATCAACTAGGTCCCTATCAGTAATCCAGTAGCCAAAACAACAACTGCAATGTAACTGCGACAACAGTTGACAAGAACACCTCTGATCTCTGTGCAGCTATAGTAGCAAATGGCAGGAACCTCCCCATGGAACATACATACCTAAATTAGGGGGTGAGGATGACATCTGCAACTATTTATAGAAATAAGACAAAGGCACCAGTACACTCAAATGCCAATGCCCATACTTGACACATACATAAGCCAAAGTAAACAGCAATAGGAGCCACACAGCACTAAGGACACACACATGCTGCATACGTCAGGGTCCCTCACGTGCCTGGATAACAAGGCAACATCACTAATGTCGTACTGCTCAGACAACAACATTGAGGAGGGGACACATGCAACTGGTCACTGAAACACACCTGCACAGTCTGACAACCAAATAGGACTTAGATACGATAAACAGGGCAATCCAATCAAACACACATTACCCAACATCATCTAGAAACATCAACAATGTTTACATCCATACCACATCCTAACATTGCCATGCATAGGATATGCCACATTACATGTACATTTCGGTCAATGTGAATAAAAAGTGTTTGGGGCAGGTTCTGAGAGGCAAGTGTGCTGCCAGGGCATTCACAACACCCACAGGCAGTCAAAGTGTAGTGTGGTAAGTATTACGTATACTTTGCGCATTAGCTTCAGGCTTTAGGCCTTTGTGCACCTTACCCTGAATGTACTTTTACTCATTTGCTAACATCTAAGAGCCTCTGAGCACTTTGCACTAAATGCTTCTTATTAGGCTTCGTATCAGTTAATTTTGCAAATAGCCAGTTCTACGGTGTTGTTTTTTAGTCAAATCACACTGTTTTGCCTACTTCAGCACTGAAGTTTGCCAGAACATATTCACTCTGTGCCCCAGTCAAGGATACAGTCTGGTACATTGCCAATAGACGTGGTAGGGGTTAAGATTTGCCATTCCTGCGTAGGGACACTTTGTCATCACAATGACATGTTACTTATGAAATCACTTCCTTGTCCCAAGACACGCAAGAGGGAGTTTCCGAACAGAGAACCACAACTAGACGCTGCCTGCCTTGCTGCAGATGCTGAACCAGATCACAGGCCATTGCTCTGATATGAGGGATGATGTCTCCCCAGTGATTCAGACAGGCAAGCTCGAAGCTTAACATGCTGTGCTCCAAAAAGAACAAGCAGAGGGATAGTAGAAACAGTTAGGCACCATGATAGCTTTGTTCAAAAGTTTTACTCTCCTGCTGACTATTTCAAATCGACCATGTTGTATTGGTTGTGTTAATGTGGCTCACACCTAAATATCTACAAGTCAGTTGTTCAATGAAATCATCATATAAAACAAATACTGTCTTTGTCATTTGTGTATGAAATCATACTTGAAAAGAGAGAATTGGTTTGGATTTGAGTGACCACGACTTCCCTGAGAAGTTCCAAAGATGTCATGCGCTCTGATGTCTAATCATTTCTTTGCCGTGGGAGACATGAGGCACTGCTAGTTAGCCAGAGCAAAAAGAAAGAATCAGGGTGACAGAGTTATTAACAAGTGGGTCAGACTCAGTCCCCCACACCATTAGCTATCCTGCTGCCTAGAAAGCCAGTAATCTCATGTAGGATAATGAGAGCCCACGCAACAAAATGTCTCTCCATAAGAATAGATATACACGGAGGGATGAGTAGGACAAAAAGATGGCTATTCCTAAATTTGTTCAAAGCAACACCTAGAGGCAATTAGGCAGACAAGTCTGATAACTCTATATCATACATGTGACACACAGGTGGGCCATAGGCCTATAACAATGCCCATATGAAGGACAGCAGATACCAAGACATAAACAGAGCACAAAGTAAAGGCATCCAAAGGCTTGCATCTTATTGCAAAATTGTCACAACACAGACACACTAATTGTACCCTGTTTCATTGCAGAGGAACATGGATCTCCTGACGATATGCATGTCCCTGATTTCCCTGATGACATGGATGACGAGCCCATTAACATTCCACAGGAGACCATCCAAAAGGTCCTTGAAAGCCTCCAAACCCCACCTTCAGTCACAAGGAGGAGCACAGAAGAAGCAGCCATCACAGTAGAACCACCCACCACCCCAATTGTAAGACCTGCCAGCTCCAACACAGCGGAGGACTCTGACGACACTGGCACCAGCTTTGAAAGAACCGTAGTTGGGGTACAGCGTGAGCTGGCCAAGGAGGTGCGGGTGGGGATGCAAAATATGGCAGCCAGCCTTGAGGGGTTGCGTTCTTGCATGATGTCTTCTGCAGATCAGGCAGCTGCTATGCAAGCCCTAACATCTCTCATGCAGGAACTTGCCAAAACACAGAAGGAAATCAGCACAGCTGTCATCCAGTTGACACAACATCTACAACTGCAATCCAGTCAACGTGTGCACGAATGCAACATTGAACCCCTCAGGGCCGACCTGGCTGCCTACCATCGTGATGTGGCTGCCATTCTCAAAAACCAGCAGGCCCTCCTTGCTGCAGTACTGCCCTTAAGAACTCCACAGGGAGCAGCCCCCGGGATGTCTGCCTCCACGTCTTCTAACACTGAGGTGTGTGTGGCCCCTTCACAACCAACAACAACAAGGACAAACCAGGCAACACACACATCAGAAGAAGAAGACATGGAACAGATCACATTCTCACGGAAGAGTACCCGGAAGCACTAGTCCCTGCACCATGGCCTACTTAGACCAAGGTCCTACGTTTTGTCAAATGCCAGTCTCACTACAACTACACTCAATGACTGTTCTGCAATCCACTGTATGACTTGTCAGCATTGCCAGTGAATGTCTCTCTCCTACTATTTGCCAATTCCTGTCCCTCTGCACTGTCTGTGACATCACCCCAGCATGTCAGGAGCATCATCCACACCCCTTCTGTTGCATCACCTTGTAAGAATGCACCAGAACGGACCCAGCAAACATGGACAATGGACATTTTGCACTACAACACCTATAAATAAATAGCACTTGCACACCTATTATGCCTCTGTGTTATTTCACACTTCAACTGTGCAGTACATAACTCCAAAGTGCCTATGTGGCAACCATGTAGATTGTCAGTACAACTGTCCTGACATCATGTAGTCTGAAACATCTGTGCAGTGGCCAGGATTGCATCATAGCCTTACCATACTGAGGAGAATAACTGATGAAGGGACTAACCACACACAATCATGCTGTGTTGGACAGAATGATGCACCATCTATAGCAATCCTAGTCAACTAATGGTGGCTGAGAAATGTAGGCACCATGCAATACTAAAACATGAAATTATGCTGCAAAATGTAAGGAAACATTAACAAATAACACTGCATCAATCACCCTTTCTGAGTATACTTCCATGAAGGAAAGTCATGTGAATTAGTACACACATGATGTAGGTCAGCAATGAAGGCAACAAGACAAGAGTGTTAACAACTCCTCAGCTACAAAGATCTCCCTGAACTTCACACTGCTGTCCGACCTATTAAATTAACCACAATAACAAGTCTGGAAGCACACTTTGTGAAGTAGAATACATACTCACCAACACAAAACCTTGGTGATCAATGCAAACTACCAATGGTGGGTCTCCCAAATGGTGGATACTTACCAAGTTATCACACGGGTAGCTGGCATCTTAAACCTCCATTCCCTGGGGATGGCGAGCATAGGACACTAATGTCACACCAAAACATTCACCCACACTGATGTCAAGGCCATGATAAGGTAGCACCTAACGCATCATGTAAAGGGTTAACTATATATTTATTACTATTTATTAACACAAGAGGCAACTAAGGGAAAAGTAATACCTACACTAATCTAACCTGACTACTACTAACCCACAACTGTCCCTAACTAACCTAAGCTAAACTTACTCTACACATGTAACGAAACGATCTAAACATCAACCCCCCACCCACCATTATGAGACAGGACACATGCAGGACAACACTTACTAACCTACACACATACTATACTATCCTAAACAAACATATTTTTTTTGTAATAATTTTTTTTTTTTTTTTTAAACTAACAGGAATCCCAACATTGCCCCCCACTCACCCACCCACCCACACAAAAAATAAAGATAGAAAGAATAAGGACCCCCCACCCTCTTCCCTAACACTAACTAAGCTAATTACCTATAACCTAATACTAATCCCCAAAACCCAACTATCAGTAGAAAATAGGAAAGAGGAGAGAGGGGAGGGGTAAAAGTTCTACACAGCAAATGTCCTAGAGGTTCGCCCTCCGTAGGGTCCGCCTGATGGGGCGAACCCTTTTTTTTATATAAGCCACATCCTGGCTCAGCTTGTCCACCTTATTGAACACCTTGTCCAATTTACGGCTCAATGCCAGGAATGCAGCTGGGTCCACAGGAGGGGCTGATGCAGTTTGTGTGCCGGCCGAGGTGAAGCTTGTGCCAGCAGTTGACTGCCCACTAGACTGTCCTGGTTGGAGAACATGGCTGGGTCCAGGTCTTGAGCATGAGCCAGGGTCTACTGTTCCCGACGTTGCTGGGGCCACTTGGGGAGACCTGGTGGATGTGGTGTTGGTGGCTGTTGTAGGCAATGTAGGCCGATCCTGTGGTGAGGCCCACCATGCCCCGGATTGATATTTGCACGCCTCTCAAATTGGTGTCTATCTGCGGCACTCATGTTTGCAGCTGTGAAGAGAAATGGCAAATGTTTACCTTTGGAATTGCATTGGGTGGAATAGCACAATGGGTTATTTGTACATTACTAGTAATGTATTTGTTGCAGCAATTGTCACAACATAGTTCACTTAAAGGCTCAGAGGAAGTACATGTGAAGCCTGCATACATAATGTCATCTCACACCTAGCATATCCATGTCTCTACATGATGGATGACATCACCCTAAACTAATCATCCAAATTATGCCTAAGGCATCTGACATTATGGCTGCACCTCTTCCGCATACTGACTTCACTACATTTGTCCCTCTATGTGCTAACTATCACAACCCTCACTCAATGTCATTTGTAATTTGTTGTTTGCTAATATTGAACCCATGGGCCATAACCGAATGTGTACACTAGGGGCCAAGTGTAGGAAGAAGGAAAATTGCGACTTGCAATTTGCTATGCAGAACGGTGTCTCCGACACCGTCTGCGAGTCGCAATGGGGTCGCAAAGACCCACCTCATTAACATCAATGAGGTGGGTCCCAATTTGCGACCCCTTAGCGACTATGGGCACTCACAGGAATGGGGGGCTGCTGGGACCAGCAGACCTCCATGTCCGTGACTGCTTTTAAATAAAGCAGTTTTTTTTTCCCCAAGTGTATCCCGTTTACCTTAAAGGAAAACAAGCTGCACTTAGAAATGAAACCAAAAAGTTTAGTTTCTGATTTTTTCTGGGCAGGTAGTGGTCCTTTGGACCACTGCCTGCTCGGAAAAAATATTTTTGGGTCCACTCACAAAGGGGAAGGGTTCCTATGGGGACCCCTTCCTATTTGCGAGTCGGAAATGCATTTTGCGAGTATGTTCCGAATCACAAAATACATTTCTGCATAGCAAACAGACGTTTGCCACTCACAAAGGGCAATTTATGCCGTTTGCAACTTGAAAACTGTTTGCTACATCTGGCCCTAGGTTCGAAACAAAGTTGCAAAAGGTCACAAGTACGTGTAACATACTGGTTGCTACAGTCCTAGGTACCTTGTTTCCCATTAACATGGCAGTCTTTGAGGGTGGGGTGGGAAGAACAACCAAGAATCCCATGTTCAATGCACACCCAGGAGTGTATAGAAAGGTCAACAAGTATGTGCCTTCACACACAACACCTATGAAGGGCTAGCAAGACGTTGGAGTCAGCCAAACATTGTCATATCCAAGGTCCACACATGTCAAAATGCTCTGACTTAGGCCTACATCACATACCATCAGTGAGGCATGTTTTACAACACACACAGAGGAGCAAGAACACCCATGATCATGAGTCGACTGAACACCTAGGCCATTGCACTCTAGTCACACACACTTCTAGTTCAACTAGTGGAAGTACATGCCCCCGGAAGATCCAACCTACAGTGTACACAGTGCATCCTCAACTAGGAAGCTGCACATTTCATACAAGCCATTTGCCAAAGCTATCTGGGAGCATGTCAGTCTGATATGCAGACTCAGTTCAAGCCAAGTCCCAGAGCAACTCTTACATCAACCAGTGTATTCCACATGACTCATCCCATTCCCCATAGCGGACCAACTGGAATGACCTACAGCCCCTAAATCTGAGAGATGGCTAAGTATTGGTCTACAGAAACAGAAGTGATATTTGAAATACAACTAAAGCAACAATGCCAATGAACGGGCAGCGCATCAAATCATGAATTCTGTTGAACACACAGTAGTCCATCATGCATCACTTATAAACAATAAATATAGCACTCAGGCCACACTCACTGTAGGTATCGGGGTGCTCAAAATGTGCCACCTCTCCCACGGTGTACGGTGCTGGTCCACCGGTAAAGCATGAAAGGAAGAATATACTCAGACTCAGTGCTCTGACAAATAATTGCAGTTACTATGACACTGTGTGAATATGACATGGTAAGGATACACTTTCCAACATGCTCGTACTGCATTGGATGAATTTTTAATCAACATTAACATTGGATGAGTCTCCTGCTACAGTTACAGACCCTACTACACACATGTAGTGGCCAGGACAGTCAGGTGTTGTCAAAGATACCCCTCCATTAGTATGCCCCAACAATAATGGCTTGCATACATCTCATCATGTGCATCCCAGAGAGACATATAAAAGCTGGTTACTTGAGGAATGCATGACCCCTCACAATCAAACTGGCTAGGTGGACATTTTCAACACACAGCAACCAGACACACATGTTACATATGTGTGAACAACATAGCTGACTTCATGTGACGTGAAGGCACCACACATTTATAGCATCATCGTGGGTATACAACTTTCTGTCTAGCTATGGCGTCAACATATGTAGATATGTTATTTGTACATGACTTTCTCACTGGCCAATATGACCTGTAGGTTTAAGTTAGAGGCATTAACGTGTCGCTTGTCTGACACAAAGGCAAGACTACATTACATACAGCTACAGGCATCCGGTATGTGTTGAAAACATGAGCTACACATTGTGCAACAAATACACATAAGGTTTCCCCAAGCATTATACACAGTCAGCTACTTATCTAGCAGATTGGGTAACAATCATCAAATGTCCCCACACAGATTTCATTTATTCACATGTAATTGATTTGTACTCACCAACATGGCCACCAATCCGGATTCCCAGGTTGTCCAGCAGGTCCTGCTCCCTGGATATGAGATCAGCCCAGCGGTGCTTCAGTTGATGCTCATTTCTCATGATCCCGTACACCCGGACCAGGTGATGGCGCACCTTCCCCCACCGGACTTTCCGTGCCTCCGTGTGATACTCCTGTATCACACGGCCCCCAGCCTCCAGCATGAGTGGGAGGAAATGGCAAACGAGCCAAATGAATCTCCCCAATTCCTCCTCACCCATCCTGGCAAGCCGAGGCCTACCTGACATATTTACAAATGAAAACGAGAAAAATGAGATAGACAAGTAAAAGTGGGAAATGGGGAAAGGTAGAGTAGAGAAGGAAAAATAAAACTTAATAAAAATAGCCCAACTAACCCCAAAGTTAAACTACCCAGAACAGACTCCCACAGACAATACAAACAAAAACAGGATTGGACAAAAGTACACTAAACAGACTAAGACAATATGAGACAACAAGACTATGATCACAAAAAGACAAAATACAAGGTACACAGGACACAAAAGCAGTTAAACATAAGACTACACTTTTCACACAACCACACAGTCTAGATAAATCTGAGACTGCAAAGTGAAAGTGAAAGTTAACTCACAGTACAGATTTTGTAAACAGGATATCCTATTACATCACTTCCTGCATAAAATGGCCGCCGTTTTTATTTTCCTGTTATGCGTCATATTTTCACGCATACACATTGTGCGTCATATTTTTTGACGCATAACATTGCACATAATGCAGAGTCAAAATTAATTTCTTCATTGTTACCTTACATTATTGTGAGGCTGAGTTTACAGTTCTAGTGTAGAATTTATAAATATATAAGGTACATGACATGTCCACCATATTGTCCATGTTGCGTCAAATTTCCACGCATACTGCATGGGCGTCATAATTTTTTCACGTACAGGAGTGCACAGGATGCAGAGTCAAATATACATTTTCAAATATGTTTCTCATATTTTCCCATGAAATCAAAATTTTTATATCATATTTTTTGACTCTGCATCCTGTGCACTCCTGTACCTGAAAAAATTATGACGCCCATGCTATATGCGTGGAAATTTAACGCAACATGGACAATATGGTGGACATGTCATGTACCGTATGAAATTATTGATTTTCATATCATATTTTTTGACTCTGCATTCTGTGCACTCCTGTATGTGAAAAAATGATGATGCCCATGCTATATGCGTGGAAATTTGACGCAACATGGACAATATGGTGGACATGTCATGTACATTATTACATTTTTAATTTTCATATCATATTTTTGGACTCTGCATCCTGTGCACTCCTGTACGTGAAAAAATTATGACGCCCATGCTATATGCGTGGAAATTTTACGCAACATGGACAATATGGTGGACATGTCATGTACCTTATGAAATTATTGATTTTCATATCATATGTTTTGACTCTGCATTCTGTGCACTCCTGTACGTGAAAAAATTATGACGCCCATGCTGTATGCGTGGAAATTTGAGGCAACATGGACAATATGGTGGACATGTCATGTACATTATTAAATTATTAATTTTCATATCATATTTTTGGACTCTGCATTCTGTGCACTCCTGTACCTGGAAAATGTATGAGGCACATGCTGTATGCATGGAAATATGACGCATTATTAAATGATGTACTCATTTTTGAAAGTTGGGGAAGGAAATTTGTCATGGCCAAACGGTTCTATGTGATACACATTTGTGGTTAGCTATGACACATGTCCCTTATTGGATGTATAGAAGGCATTCACACTGTAATAATTATGATACCTTCAAAAAATGTATTGACCATATTTGTACACATATTTTGGGTAATTGCTGATAGCTATTTGGAAATGATGAATGGGATACCATGATGTATTCCGTCTCTAAAATGTGCCCACAATTATCATGGTAATGCATTTATCTATATTCCAAACAGGGAGTGCAATAGTCACTTACATTTTTTATGGGGCTAACCATGTCCTATTATGATTTTGTGTATCTGATTTGTGTTTGCGTTTTGACATGAAGGCCACACATGGGCCTTATGCATGTGTTTAGTTCACAAGTACATGATTCTTGTATATTTGGGGGGCGGTAGAGGTGGACTTAGGCCCCCAGCACCCTAGCCATTGCCCTTCCAGATTTGCTGATTTATCCATGGCTTTCATTTATTGTGTTATTCAAAACCTGCAGCAGCGGGCTAATGTAAAGCCATAGGGTATGAATCACTGTTAGCCATTCATTCATCTCATTTGCCCATTTGACGTTTGCACTATTGTTGATTTGGAGCAATCTGACATACCATTTTGCAATGACTATGTTTGCAAAATCTCAGCGTTCCTCATGTGCTGATGACAAATAGGTTGTTGATGTATGTGGCCCTTTATGCATTACCTGGTTTAGTGGCATGTTACATTTTGCCTGCTAGGTTCGAACTGGGACACTACTGTGATGGGCAGCTTGCAAATATTTTGTTGCTTGGATGACATATGTTTATATGTGTGTGCGAATGTGGATCTACTATCACCTGTCTGGGTGTATGTTGTCACTGTAACTTCAAGGTCTCCTCATGAGTTAGTGGCAGCTAATGTTGTTCCAATTGGGTATTGTTTATATCAAAAACTTGAGAGAAGCCATTAAGGACATGGTCACGTACACATGGATGCTCCCACCCTGTCACTGAACACATGTAATGAGACTTTCAAATGATCTACATTTTTGGTCTGAGTGAGAGACTGTCTCAGGTGTCTGGATCAAGCATGTGTTATTGGCACATTGTTACTCCTTGTTGGCCTCGGTGGATGGTAATGTATCATGTAACATCCTACCCTCTGTGCAGACATTTGTGATGTTTTATTTTTTGTGTGATGGGTGTTATGTCATTATTGCTCAATGAGACGACATTCTTCTTCAGCAATTTCGAAATAAAGGTGGGCAGAAATGAATAGGCCAAAGCATGATGTGGTGTTTGTTATCTGTGTTTATTTACAATTGTGCAATAAGTGTTGATATTAGAAATTATGAAAAAAAATTATTCACAAGCTGTTGGCGCCTACGCACTCCTGCTGCTGTGTTTTGTTGTTCCCCCTCCTGTTGCAGGCCAGCATCCTCCTCTTCGTCATCTTCAGGCATGTCTGGGTTTGGTTCAAGGAGGGGAATGTTCCTTTTTACACAAATGTTGTGCAATATGGCACAAGTGAGTATGATCTTACAGACTATCTCTGGGGAATAGAGTAGGCTACCGCCAGTGATGTCAAGGCAGCGGAACCTTGACTTTAGGATCCCAAAGGTCCGCTCAACAATGCTGCGTGTCCTCTTATGGGCGTCGTTGTATGCCCGCTCTGCAGCAGTAGTGGGGTTCCCAAATGCTGTCATTAGCCAAGGCTGGATGCCATACCGCTGATCAGCTGAAATAGAAACACAGAATGGGATCAATTGGATGTAGACAGCAATCTTGTACAGACCTTTGATGGCAGTAGTTGTCTTGTGTTGTCTGTGACTCTTTTGTGTACTAATATGACAACCTATACTTGTAGGGTAAAGGTTTTGCATTGGGTTTTTTCCTTGGGTGAGCAAGTGTTTGTTAGCTAGCCTTTTGTCAGCAGTCTGTAATTTTTTTTTAATAACAGTGTGCCCTCCCTTGCATTGTGACTTGTGATACAGGTGTCCGTGTGCCTTCACTGGGGGTGAGATGATAGTTCCATGCAGAGTTAAAACATGAAAGTGTAGTTGAAACGTTCATATGAAAGTACCCTGGACACCACATACCTTAAGACTTATGCAATGTGTTAAGGTACAGGTTATTGTGACACTTCCAATTTGCAAGGTGACATTTAGGCAACCACACTCATTAATGTCTTCACATTAAGCTGTGGAGTAAATTCCAATGTGCGACAGGTTCAATGGTGACTTCTGACACATGGCTAGTGATGTGAGTACCTCAGTGTGTTCCTGGCTAGGTGTTGCTAATGTGGTGTAGGTGTTGTTTGTCCTAGAGGGTTGCTGTGCAGTGTGTATATGAGTTAGATTTTTGTCCTTACCAACAAGTAGTCCATTGCCATACCGTCCATCCTGGAAGTGTTGGTTGATGGTGCTGTGACGGAAGATTAATGCGTCATGTACACTCCCAGGATATTTAGCCACGATGTTGGTGATCAATCCCTGGTGATCGACTATGGCCTGCACGTTGATTGAATGTGTGTGCTTCCTGTTGCGGTAGAGGTGTTCAGTCGCAGCAGGTGGCACAAGGCGTACATGTGTGCAGTCGATTGCACCAAGGCCGTGTGGGAAGCCACTGATAGCGTAGAACCCCTGTTTAGTTTCCTGCTGCTTCTGCAGTGTGTTAGGGAAGCAGATGTGGCGGGGTGTCAGGCGAATGATGGCATCCAGTACTTTTGGCAGGAATGCAGAGAATGATGGTTGGGATATTCCACCAACCAGGGCACCAGTTGTCTGAAACGAGCCACTTGCCAGCAGGTGAAGTACGGCAAGCAGCTTTGTTTCTGTTGGTATGGTGCGGGGTGCCACCAAAGTGGGGGCCAACTGCTGTTTGATATTTCTCAGCAGCTGCTGAATGGCCTGCCAGTTCAACCGGTACCTCTGTATGATGTTGTGTTCCCTGAGGCCATGCAGGGTTGTTCTTGGGCGGAATATCCTCTCCTGCCTTCTGCGCTGCCTTTGGGGTCCCTGCTGTTGTAGTTGTGGCTGCTGTTGTTGCTGCAGGGCTCTGCGTCTACGTGCACGCTGAAGTAAAATCACCTCCTTGTCTCCCTGTTGCTGCTCTGCTGCTCTGCTGCTCTGCTGTTTGTTCTGTGTGTTCTGATTAAATACAGGTGTGTTTGCCCCATTTTAACGCCTGCCCTGACCCAGGCGTTAAATTTTGACGCACATCGGGTTTTGCGTAATTTTTTTGCTCCGTCTACCGGCCGGGAGTCGTTTTTGCCCGGAACCATAAATACGACGCGCGGCCGTGTGCGTCGTTTTTTGGACGGGAACGCCTACCCTGCATATCATTAATGCAGGGCGGGGTGCCGCTTCCAGAAAACGGCGCACACTGTGGATTTTTCTTGTGCGCGGCTTCGGGCATCAGGGTTTAAATATGGGGCAACGTTTGCGCGGATTGTGCGTCAAAAGTTTTGACGCACATTCGGCGCAAACGGAGTATAAATATGCCCCTAACTTTCTAAAAGTGGCATTTTCAAACGCACAATCTTAAAATCAACTTTACTAAAAGATGTATTTTTAAATTGTGAGTTCAGGGACCCCAAACTCCACATGTCCATATACTCTCTAGGGGAATCTACACTTTAATCATATTTAAAGGTAGCCCCCATATTATCCTATTAGAGAGACAGACCTTACAACAGTGAAAAACGAAGTTGGCAGTATTTCACTGTCAGGACATATACACCACATTGCTATATGTCCTACCATATCCATACACTGCACCCTGCCCTTGGGGCTACCTAGGGCCTACCTTAGGGGTGCCTTACATGTAAGAAAAGGGAAGGTTTAGGTCTGGCAAGTGGGTACACTTGCCAAGTTGAATTTACAGTGTAAAGATACACACACAGACACTGCAGTGGCAGGTCTGAGACATGATTACAGGGTTACTTATGTGGGTGGCAGAACCAGTGCTGCAGGCCCACTAGTAACATTTGATTTACAGGCCCTGGGCACCTCTAGTGCACTTTACTAGGGACTTAACAGTAAAACAAATATGCCAATCATGGAGAACCAATTACGTACACATTTTAAACAGGAGCACTTGCACTTTAGCACTGGTTAGCAGTGGTAAAGTGCCCAGAGTAACAAAAACAGCAAAATCAGAGTCCAGCACACATCAACAACCAGGGGAACAGAGGCAAAAAGTTAAGGGAGACCACGCCAAGGATGAAAAGTCTAACACGTGTCCCCCCCAGCTAAAAGTGGGGAGAAACTACCCAACCTCATGGGAGTTCTCATCCCTAAGGCGGAAGAACCTGGACAGACCATCAGCATTGGCGTGCTCTGTACCAGGACGATGTTCCACCGTAAGGTCCATCCCCTGTAGGGAAATGGACCACCTCATCAGTTTTGGATTCTCACCCCTCATCTGCATTAACCATCTGAGGGGCCTGTGGTCGGTCTGAACTCGGAAGTGAGTGCCAAACAAGTAGGGTCTTAGCTTCTTCAGTGCCCAGACCACAGCAAACGCTTCACGTTCTATGGCACTCCACCTACGTTCCCTGGGTAGTAACCTCCTGCTAATGAAGGCTACAGGTTGATCTAGGCCCTTTTCATTAAGCTGTGAGAGTACTGCTCCAATACCATGCTCTGAGGCGTCTGTTTGCACTACAAACTCCTTGGAGTTGTCATGTGCCTGCAGCACAGGTGCTGTGCACATGGTAGCCTTCAGGGCATCAAAAGCGTTCTGGCAAGCCTCTGTCCAGATCACTTTCTTGGGTTGCTTCTTAGAAGTCAACTCTGTTAAGGGGGTAACAATGGTACCATATCCCTTAACAAACCTCCGGTAATATCCTGTGAGACCTAAAAAGGATCTCACTTCAGTCTGGGTCTTTGGAGGCTCCCAAGCCAGAATCGTGTCAATCTTAGGCTGTAGGGGAGCCACCAGGCCACTCCCCACCTGGTGTCCTAAGTACACCACAGAACCCTGCCCTATTTGGCACTTGCTCACCTTAATAGTGAGGACTGCCTTTAGCAGGGCCTCTAACACTCTCCAGAGATGTTGCAGGTGTTCCTCCCATGTGGAACTAAACACAGCAATGTCATCCAGGTAGGCGGCACTGAACTCATCCAGTCCTGCCAACACCTGGTTGACCAACCTCTGAAAGGTGGCAGGGGCATTCTTCATCCCAAAGGGCATCACCTTGAAGTGGAAGTGCCCATCTGGGGTAGAAAATGCTGACCTCTCCTTTGCCCCCTCAGTTAAGCAATCTGCCAGTACCCAGATGTTAAATCAAACGTACTGAGGTACTTGGCAGCTCCTAACCGATCAATGAGCTCATCAGCTCGGGGGATGGGGTGTGCGTCAGTCTTGCTGACCGCATTGAGACCCCGGTAGTCCACACAGAACCTAAGTTCTGGAGTGGCACCAGGAGCAGCAGCCTTTGGGACCAAAACCACTGGGCTGGGCCAAGGACTGCTGGAGTGCTCAATGACCCCTAGGGTTAACATTTTGGAGACTTCCTCCTTAATGCAAGCCCTGACCCTGTCAGTCACCCTGTAACCCTTATGTTTAACAGGTGTACTGTCCCCAGTGTCCACATCATGTGTGCACAGGTGTGTGACTCCTGGGATCAGGGAAAACAGCGAGGCGAACTGTCCCGAAACGTGGCGACAGTCCCTCTGCTGTTCCTCAGTCAGGGAGGGGGAGAGGATCACTCCCTCCACAGACCCATCTTTCTCTCCTGCAGACAGGAGGTCAGGGAGAGGCTCACTCTCTTCCTCCACCCCGTCATCTGTCGCTAGGAGCATGGATAGCTCAGTTCGCTCAAAGTGTGGTTTGAGGCGGTTGACATGTAGGACCCTCAAAGGGTTCCTGGGGGATTGCAAGTCTACCAGATAGGTGACCTCGCTCTTTCTTTCCACCACCTCAAAAGGCCCAGTCCACTTATCTTGGAGAGCCCTAGGCTCCACTGGTGTCATGACCCGCACTTTTTGTCCAGGCTGAAACTCAACCAGAGTGGCATTCTGGTCGTACCACTGTTTCATATCCTCCTGGCTTGCTTCCAGGTTCTTCTGAGCGAGACTCCTGAAGCGGGCAGTCTGGTTTCTTAGTGCCAGCATGTAGCTAAATACATCCTGGGGTGGTTTACTAGGAGCTTTCTCCAAAGCCTCCTTCACCAGACTGAGCGGTCCCCTCACAGGGTGGCCATAGATGAGCTCAAAGGGGCTAAAGCCAAGTCCCTTTTGAGGCACCTCCCTGTAAGCGAACAGAAGGCATGGCAAGAGTACGTCCCACTTACGCCTCAAGGGCTCTGACAGGCCCTGAATCATGCCTTTCAAGGTGCAGTTGAATCTCTCAACCAGACCATTACTTTGGGGGTGGTAAGGGGTGGTGAACTTGTAGGTTACCCCACACACATTCCACAGAGACTTCATATAAGCAGATATGAAGTTTGTACCTCTATCAGATACCACTTCCTTGGGGAACCCCATGCGGGTAAAAACTCCCATCAAGGCACATCCCACCACGGGGGCAGTGACCTTAGAGGAATGGCTTCTGGGTACCGTGTGGCATGGTCCACCAAGTCCAGGATGAACCTGTTGCCCAGGGCTGTCTTGGGATCCAGAGGCCCCACAATGTCAATTCCTACCCGTTCAAAGGGAGTACTGAAAACGGGCAACGGCTGGAGGAGAGCTTTACATTTCCTCCCACTCTTGCCACTTGCCTGACAAGTCTGACAAGACCTGCAATGTGCATCTGAGTGCCTGCGCATTAGGGGCCAGTAAAAGTGGGTGACAAGCCTCTCAAAGGTCTTGTCCTGCCCCAAATGTCCAGCTAACGGCACATCATGAGCCAACCCCAGTAGGAAGGCCCTGAAGCACTGGGGTACCACTAGCACATGGGCTGACCCAGGCTCAGGAACCTTAGGCTCGCTATATAGGAGGTCATCCTCCCAATAAATCAGGTGTGATCCTGGCTCCTTGCCAGCCGCCTGGTCTGCTGCCTGCTGCCGCAAACCCTCCAAAGTAGAGCATGACTTCTGTGCTGCACAGAATGCTTCCCTGGAGGGCCCCCCTTCCTGCTACCACTGCGACAGCTCAGGGACTTCCCCCAGTTCAGCCACCTGTTCCCCTGTAGGCTCCGGGGCATCACCCTCAGGCTCTGCCTCCTCCCGGATCATTGGAACTTCTGGGGCCAGATTCCCGCGCCCCCTGCCCTTCCTCTTCTTGGCAGTCCCCTGAGCCACTGTTTCAGGCTCCAGAGGCTCTTGACTACCCTGATTGGCTGCCATAGACCGGGTGGATACGCATACCCACCCAGGCAGACCCAACATCTCCAAGTGAGACCTGTGTTCCACCTCCTTCCAAGGGGAATCCTCCAGGTCGTTACCTAGCAAACAATCAACAGGCATGGTTGGACTCACAGCTACTTTCCAGGAACCTGAGACCCCTCCCCCATTCAAAGGGAACCTGTGCCAATCTGCAGAGGCACTCAGAGTTGTCTACCGCAACTACTTGGTGAAGTACCCCGGGATCAATCTGCTCTTTAGACACCAGGTGACTCCTCACTGTAGTCACACTGGCTCCTGTGTCTCTCAGAGCCTCCACCCTCTGTCCATTGATGGTCACCCATTGCCTGTATTTCTTAGTGTTATCAGGCACTAGGTTTCTCTGGACCACCTCACTGTCCCCTAGTGAGACAGGGGTCATTTCTGCTGGTTCCCACCCACCTGAAACCAACTCCTCCCCAAGCGCTAAACTGGCTAAACCCTGGGACGGTGCACCAGTGGGTGCCGGTGTACTTTTGGGGCATTTGGGGTCCCCTCTCACATGACCCACCTGGTCATAACACTTACGTGGGGGACCACCTGCCACTGGCTTCCCTTTGGACAACCATGGCTTGTTTTCACTGGGGGGTTGGGAATCCTTACCCTGGGAATCAGTTTGGGGCCCTTTAGAGAACTCCCCCTGTTTGCCCTTACCCCCCCCCTTTCTTCTGAGAGTGGACCCTGCCCACCCTTGCCGTGGTCTCCCGCATACCTCTTTTGGACCCTGATGCTCTCCCAGCGGTCCGCTTCCTGTGCAAGCTTCCTGGGGTCAGTCAGCTTGCTGTCAATGAGGTGCTGCGCCGCTCTGGAAAACATAAACTGTACAAGTGCTCCCAAGCAATTAAATTGTAAAGCCCCTCATACGTGTTTACCTTACTGCCCTTCACCCAACCATCCAGTGACCTGCAAAAAGAATCAACACATTCCAACCATGTTTGGGATTCCTTTCTCTTGTAGGATCTAAACTTCTCCTTGTACTGCTCAGGGGTGAGACCATACCTGGTGAGTATGGCCTCCTTCATGACAGGGTAGGTGAGATCCTGAGCATCCCCTAAGGCTATCAGTGTGTCCCTCCCCTCTGCCTCAAAATGCTTCCACAGGGCTGCACCCCAATAAGCTTCAGGGACCAGGTTCATGTGGAGAGCTGGCTCATAACCCTTGAACCACAAGTAGATATCATCCTCCCTCTTATAATCCCTCACAAGGTCTTTTGGGATGTGTACCCTTCTCTCCGGCTGCACTGTAGGATTGCTGCCACCATCTCTACTGGACTGGCTTCTATGATCCATCTCTCTCAGGCTAATCTCATGAGCCATTGCTAACTTCCTCTCCTCAAGGGCTAGCCTCCTCTGCTCCAATTGGTACTCCCTTTCTGCCTGTCTGCCCTGTAACTCCTCAGGTGTCAGACCTTTGGATGAGACACTGCTACCTTCCCTGGAGACCTTCTCCCTGGACATAACTGGCCCACCCACAATACCATTGTGTACTGAACACTCTTCCTCATCCTCCTCATCTCCCTCTTTCTCTGTGTGCCCTTCAGTGCTCTTGGCTGTCACCCAGGGCCCTCAGCGCCTTTTGCAGCTCCTCCTTCCTGGATGAGCTCTTAATGGGACAGTCAAAACTTTTACAGAACTGCTTCAACTGAGCTTTGGTATAACTCTCCAATTTCTCAAGGTCAAAGTCAGCTCCAACTGATGCATCTCCAGCATGGGACATGATGAAGATTCAAAAACAAGTGTAAAGTTCCAAAGGCAGAAAAACAAGTTCCCAAATGAAGTTCCAAAGAAAGTCAATCAAGGAATCAGCGAGAAAAAAAAATGAATGCAGAGCAAAAACAGTCCAAATAGAAAAAAACAAAAATCACAAGACTAGTATTATGTGATCACGTAGTGGTCTGAACTCAAACAGTAGTGTACACTCAATTACTGTATGTCAAGTACAAATACAAGTCCAAATCCCAACCGCTGATCACCAATGTTAGAAATTGGGTCTTTGGTTGACAGTCAGGTTACCCCCTGTTCAAGCAAGGACCCTCACTCTAGTCAGGGTAAAAGAGAATCACCCTCAGCTAACCCCTGCTTACCCCCTTGATAGCTTGGCAGAGCAGTAGGCTTAACTTCAGAGCGCTAGGTGTAAAGTATTTGTACCAACACACACAGTAACTTAGTGAAAACACTACAAACTGACACAACCCCAGTTTAGAAAAATAGGAAATATTTATCTAAACAAAACAAGACCAAAACGACAAAAATCCGACATACACAAGTCAAGTTATGAATTTTTAAAGATTAAACTCAAAAATAGCGCTTAGAAACAAAAATGCTTCGATGAGATGTTAACACGCCGTTGTGACGAAGTCGTTCCCAACAAGCCGACACCAGCGGCGCCGGACACGGAGTCGTGTAGACCCCCAAGTACAGTACCTTTGGTGAAGAGTGAAAACAAGCCGATGCGCGAAGTCGGGGATCGCGGCATCTGTGTGAAACGTTGAATCCACACACTTCGAGCGCCGTCGGTCACGGCGTGGTGCGGCGACTTCCACGGAGTCGTGGACTTCAGCGGGGCTGCAGCGGCGTTGGGCCTGCGAAGAGCGTCGTGTTACAGCGAAGGTCACGGCGTCGGGTGCAGGCGGCGTCACCGGATTCAGCAGTGGCGTCAGTCCGGAGTTGTCCGAAGTCGATTTCTTTGGATTTCCACCAGCTTTTCTTTCAAGGGCCCAGGGACTGGATAGGGCACCACTTGTCAGAGCAGGAGTCTCTCCAGAGACTCCAGGTGCTGGCAGAGAGAAGTCTTTGCTGTCCCTGAGACTTCAAACAACAGGAGGCAAGCTCTAACTCAAGCCCTTGGAGATTTCTTCACAAGATGGAAGGCACACAAAGTCCAGTCTTTGCCCTCTTACTCTGGCAGAAGCAGCACTGCAGGAAAGCTCCACAAAGCACAGTCACAGGCAGGGCAGCACTCTTGGTTCCAGAAGTGTTTTCTAAAGTCTGTAGATTTGGGTGCCCTTCTTATCCATTTTAGTCTTTGAAGTGAGCTTTCTTCAAAGGGGACTCACACCTACTTGTGAAATCCTGCCTTGCCCAGGCAAGGCCTCAGACACACACCAGGGGGGTGGGGTCTGCATTGTCAGATGCAGGCACAGTCCTTTCAGATGAGAGTGACCACTCCACCCCTCCCTCCTAGCAGAGATGGCTAATCAGGAAATGCAGGTTACACCCCAGCTCCCTTTGTGTCACTGTCTAGTGTGAGGTGAAAAACAACCCAACTGTCAAACTGACCCAGACAGTGAATCCACAAACACGGCAGAGTCACAGAATCGTTTAAGCAAGAAAATGCTCACTTTCTAAAAGTGGCATTTTCAAACGCACAATCTTTACTAAAATATGTATTTTTAAATTGTGAGTTCAGGGACCCCAAACTCCACATGTCCATCTGCTCTTTCGGGGAATCTACACATAAATCATATTTCAAGGTAGCTCCCATATTATCCTATGAGAGAGACAGACCTTGCAACAGTGAAAAACGAAGTTGGCAGTATTTCACTGTCAGGACATATAAACCACATTACTATATGTCCTACCTTATCCATACACTGCACCCTGCCCTTGGGGCTACCTAGGGCATACCTTAGGGGTGCCTTACATGTAAGAAAAGGGAAGGTTTAGGCCTGGCAAGTGGGTACACTTGCCAAGTCGAATTTACAGTGTAAAAATACACACACAGACACTGCAGTGGCAGGTCTGAGACATGATTACAGGGTTACTTACGTGGGTGGCACAACCAGTGCTGCAGGCCCACTAGTAACATTTGATTTACAGGCCCTGGGCACCTCTAGTGCACTTTACTAGGGACTTAACAGTACAACAAATATGCCAATCATGGAGAACCAATTACACATTTTAAACAGGAGCACTTGCACTTTAGCACTGGTAAGCAGTGGTAAAGTGCCCAGAGTAACAAAAACAGCAAAATCAGAGTCCAGCACACATCAACAACCTGGGGAACAGAGGCAAAAAGTTAAGGGAGACCACGCCAAGGATGAAAAGTCTAACACTGGTCTTCAAAGGCAGAGAAGGACATTTGGAGCAACCCAGCAACACCCCCACATCCTGCAACCCCAGACAACTAGGTGCCTTCTTGATTAGATTAGGAGAGGGCAGGAGAGGGGTGTGTTTATGATTTGTAGCCACACCAGTGGGTGGGCTCAGCCAGGTGTAACCTCCAAAAATCACTTTCAGCCATGATGGATTTTTGAGGAATGTTACCTTCTGGGATTGATTTTTGCCACACTTCCCAGGAAGTGGTCATCGCAGGGGGAAGGACCCTGCACCTGATTGGAGAATCAGGACCCCCCTGTTTTTCACCCAGGAGCAAGGATAAAACTGGCAGACCTGCACCCACACCTCAGTTCTCTACCACATCCCTACCAGGAAGAACTACAGAAGAAGAAGGACTGCCCTGCTGGACCCCTGGCCTGCACCTGGAACCTGCACTCAGAAGGACTGCACCAGCTGTACACTTGGGCTTCACCACAAGAAGGACTTTGCCTGGCTTCAACTGGTTCAAGGAGGGACTCCCTGTTTTCTACAGGTGACAAATTGCTAACCAGTGTCCGCCGCACCAACTCCTGAACAAATCAACCAGCTGACCACTGCCCAGTGGCCAAAAAGGAGTTTGCACCAGGTGCATTCTGGGAGTTGTAGTCCACACCCCCAAGGATCATCTCAGAGCTTCTGGACCCTTGGGGTGAGCTGTGGACCCCAAAAGAACCTTAAAAGAACATCTGGTAGAAGATCCAGAAGTTTGGAGAACTTTTGAAAAAAAGCTACATAAAGGGACCGACCCGCCGCAGCAACTCTAGCTGGCTTGCCTCAACCGCGACCCGGCCTGATCTGCAGGTTCGTCCCGGTGAAGAAAATCTCCAAAAAAGAGACTAAGGGGGTCATTCTGACCCTGGCAGTCAGTGTTAAAGCGACGGCCAACCCGCCAACAGGCTGGCGGTCAAAAAAATTGAATTCTGACCCTGGCGGGAACCGCCAACACAGGCCGCCGCATTAACACTTCGACTGCCACGGCGGCACAAACAAACAGCGCGGCGGTCACCGCCAACAGGCAGGCGGCAGACAATGTACCGGCCACCCTATCACGACTCACCAATCCGCCACCTTTTCCGGGGCGGGAGCCCCGCCGATAAAAACACGGCGGAAACAGACATTTCCAATGGAAAACGCTTACCTCGACACACTCCACGCGGAATCGGGACAGCATGGAACCGGAACTCCACATCCTCCCAGCCATTGCCTTCCTGCTCTTCTTCCAGGATCACGGACGTCGCCGCAGACGACAACGGTGAGTACTGCACCTACGATACAGGGGAGGGGGGAGGAGGAAAGGATACGGGCACACACATACGCGACACACCCACCCCCACCCTCACCCCCACCGAAATACCTACACACCAATGCAGATTAAAAAGTCACAGTGACACCCCCAAACCCCCAAAACAAAAATGCAAAGACAAAAGGCAATGATTGTAAAAATAGAACTATATTATAGCAATAATAAAGTATAGCGAACTTAGCAATATATAAAGAATTATTACACATCTAGAACTATATATATACAAGTAGCAAAAGTCCGGCACAGTTTTGCAAAGTTCAAATGTCCGTGGGCCAATGTGCAGCAACACATGGGCAAAGCCCACACACGAGATCGAGTCCATTGGAGAGAACACTGCTGGGGCATCACAAAAATAAAATACTGGCACCTCAGGGGGAAGGGAAGGGGGGGCACCTCAGCCACATGAGTCCACGACGCCAGATCCACGAAGGGCCTCCATGCCCACTGTGCCATCCTGGGGAGTGCAAAGCCACAGTCTCTCAAGTCTCTACAGTGGGTGGCTTGCCCACTGTGCCATCCTGGGGAGTGCAAAGCCACAGTCTCTCAAGTCTCTACAGTGGGTGGGTTACCCACTGTGCCATCCTGGGGGGTGCAAAGCCACAGTCCATCAGGTGGATTACAGAGTCCACTGGTCATGGAGGAGGCATGGTGGGCAGAGTGCCTCGTGAAGCCCTGCCCGACACAGAACCGGACCTGCCAATGGGCCAGCGGTGCTTGAGATGAGGGCCCAGCGGAGCAGTGCTTGAGATGAGGGCCCAGCGGAGCGGTGCTTGACAGGAGGGCCCAGCGGAGCGGTGCTTGACAGGAGGGCCCAGCGGAGCGGTGCTTGAGATGAGGGCCCAGCGGAGCGGTGCTTGACAGGAGGGCCCAGCGGAGCGGTGCTTGAGATGAGGGCCCAGCGGAGCGGTGCTTGAGATGAGGGCCCAGCGGAGCGGTGCTTGAGATGAGGGCCCAGCGGAGCAGTGCTTGACAGGAGGGCCCAGCGGAGCGGTGCTTGACAGGAGGGCCCGCTCGTGCTTGACAGGAGGGCCCAGCGGAGCGGTGCTTGACAGGAGGGCCCAGCGGAGCGTTGCTTGACAGGAGGGCCCTGTTCAGCGGTGCTTCTCACGGCGGGGCCCTGTTCAGCGGTGATTCTCACGGCGGGCCCTGTTCAGCGGTGCTTCTCACGGCGGGGCCCTGTTCAGCGGTGCTTCTCACGGCGGGCCCTGTTCAGCGGTGCTCCTCACGGCGGGGCCCTGTTCAGCGGTGCTCCTCACGGCGGGCCCTGTTCAGCGGTGCTTCTCACGGCGGGGCCCTGTTCAGCGGTGCCTGTCTTGTGTTTCGAGTGAACCACACCTGGCCAATACTTCCCACTCAGTCAGCATCGGACCTTTCCGTTGCGGGGCCCTCCTGTGATGGAGTCCTGGGGCCCTGGGTCTCCTCCGATACCCCCGGAATGGGGCTGGTGGGGCCCTCATGGCCAGGTCAGCTGCTCCCTGCCTTTTGCGCTTTGCTGCCCTTGTCCTCCTTGGCAGACTCTCCGTGGCCCTTGGCTCCCTTACCTGATGTGGCAGGTGACGGTGCAAGGCTACCCTCCTTGGGGGCAGGCGTATCAGGCCTGTCGCGTCTGCCCTTCAGTTTTTTGCTCCTCTTCCCTGGGGGGGGCTGGCTATGCCTTTGCTGTTGGACGATGTCCCAGCCCAAGGAAAGGGCGGACTCCAAAAACCAGGCACGACGTTCTTGGGAGTTGCTGGGCTGGTGGTGGCTGAGGTGTTTGTGGAACTCTTACGAGATGGAGGGGGTGGGTCAGGTGAGGAAAAGAGGTCCAGTTTAGAGAGGAATAGTTTTTTAGGAGCAATGGGAAGGGGAGCTGGAGTGGGTATGGGAGTGGAGGAAGAGGATGTGGTTGTAGGAGAGTCAAGTCTGGTGTCTTTGGGTGCAGGTGCTTGGGCTGGAGGCTGACGTGAGGTGGATGGCTGTTGGGTGGGTGCCTGCCTGCGTTTGTGTGGTTTGGAAGCGGGGATGACAGACACACTGGGAGAGGACACAGGGGACGTGTACATGGCAGTGGGGGTGGTGACTGCACATGTGCGGACTGGTCTGGAGGGTGCGCTGGTGATGGGTGTAATGGCTGATGGTGGTGTGGCTGCAGGTGTGAGTGGAGACGTCACAGGGAGCGAGGAGGGAGACGAGGAGGTGGGGGACACAGAGGAGGTAGTGGCTGTTGGCATGTCTGCATCTGTATGTTGCTTGGGTGAATGCTTGTGTGTTCTGTGGTGCTTATGTCTGGATGAGCTTCCCTTGGGTGTTGAGGTGTGTGCAGGCTGGTCTGTAGGTGTGGATGGGATAGGCAGAGGAACAGGGGAGTGGGACTGGGTGGAGGGAGTTAGAAGAGGGAGGCTGGAGACAGGGACAATCGCTGCCGTCAGTGCTGAGGCCAGAGCATTGAACGATCGCTGCTGGGCAGCCTGACCCGAATGAAGGCCCTCCAGGTATGCATTGCTTTGATGCACCTCTCTCTCCACACCCTGGATGGCATTCAAAAGGTTCGACTGCCCAACAATGATGGTCCTCAGGAGGTCAATGACCTCCTCACTGAGGGCAGCAGGGGTGACTGGGGCAGGGCCTGAGGTGCCTGGGGCGAAGGAGATGGCCGCCTTCCTGGCCGTGCGGGCACGGGCCGAAGGCCGAGGGGCTGCTGGGAGGGCGGAGCTGGTGCGCTGGGTGGCGGCTGTACCTGTAGTATCGTTGGGCACGGATGTTGCCGCCACCACAAGGGAGCTCCCATCCGAGGACGTGTCGGTGTCACTGACGTCTGCACGGGTCCCCGTGGTGGAGCCCCCTCGCCCGCCGTCTCACTGGTCATGTCGGAGTCTGTTGCATGGCCCTCCGGGGCCATGTGAGATGTAGCTCCCTCTTGCGCCAATGCCACTTCTCCTCCGCCTGATGATGCTAATGCACACATTCACAGAAAAACAAAGAAAAGGGGGGGTGGAAAACATAAAGACAAGTTGAGTGCATGCATTGGGGACACCGTTGGCGGAGAGGACAGACACATAAGCCCCCTGCACTACGCTGCGCACTTGGGGTACACTACTCATTCACTGGGACATGCCCTACAAGCCTATGGGCGACAACTGCCCACACAGAATACACAGGTCCATGAATAGCGTTACTAGGCACCCTACAGAGGTGGGGGGCGGGGGCACAGGACCATACCTCACGGAGGGGCCTAGCCTACAGAAATCGCCCTGGCCTAGGGATACCCACAGCCCTCCTCCCCCACCCAGGTACCTCCACTGCGCGCAAAATAGCTGAATGTGCTGGTACTCACCCCCTTGTGTCTGCTGTGATGTCCTCAAGCGCCCATCTAAATCGGGGTAGGCCACCGCCAGGATCCGGGACATCAGGGGGGTCAAGGTACGACTGGCACCCCTCCTAGGTTGGGAGGCCATCCCCAGCAGAACCTCGGCGGTCTTCCTGCTCCCGCGGCAGATGTCCTCCCACCTCTTGCGGCAGTGGGTGCCCCGTCTGTTGTGGACCCCCAGGGCCCGGACGTCCTTGGCGATGGCACGCCAAATGTCGATCTTCTGATGGGCGCTGACCTATGTGACATGTACAGGGGGGGAAAAGAAACATCATCACTTTTCTGCATGCTCGATGTGAGTGGCCCCCCCTCCCCAAACTTGCCATGTGGCACATGCTCTCATCTGTCGTGCCATGCATTCGTCATTCGCTCCCCTCCCCTCCATCGTACATCCTCCCCACTCATCACAGGCATTGCCCACTATGCATTGCCCCCCCGTGTACTCACCTGTTGGTCTGGAGAACCGTAGAGTAGCGCATACTCAGGGAGGACCCCGTCCACAAGCTTCTCCAACTCTTCGGAACTGAAGGCGGGGGCCCTTTCCCCAATCGCAGCAGCCATTGTCACTTCCAGACCGAGGTCACTGCAGCACTTGCAGTATAGGTCCTCTCCTGTGGATGCTCAGGTCTCATGTGATTAAGCAGAGAGAAAATGGCGGTTACGGCCGCGGCGGTGCGTAACGCGGCGGTGCGTACCGCGACCGCCGGCGCTCATCGCCATTGGCTCCTGAAACCCATAGGGTTCAATGTTGTCCAATGCGGCTTTGCGCCGCGGACTGCGACCGCCTACCGCCACGGTGTGCCACGCCAGCGCAATGACCTCACTTCACATTGTCACACTTCACAGGTCAGGCAGCCGCCATTTCAAGGGCCCACATGGCTTAATTCCTACTGCGTCACACATGGCTAGGCCTTGCACCGACAATCATACTAGCCATTCAATCCAGAGAGATTTGTGTACTGTGCATGCTGTGGGTACTTACCTGTGGGTTGATCGACTCTGTGCTCCATGTTGTCCTTCCTAGGCACCGTCCGCTGGGACTTGCGAGGAGATGGAGGAATGTTCCTGTGTACAGACCGCTGGTGGACCTGTCGACAATGGAAGAACGACATGTCATACTCACCTACAGACTCAACCGTGCCACTATACAGGAACTGTGTGCCCAGCTGGAGCCAGACCTGATGTCACCCATCCGCCAACCCACAGGGATTCCGCCTCTAGTGCAGGTGCTGTCAGTACTGCATTTTTTAGCCAGTGGATCATTTCAAACTACAGTGGCCATTTCATCTGGGATGTCTCAGCTTATGTTTTCAAAGGTATTGTCCAGAGTGTTGTCTGCCCTGATGAAATACATGCGGAGCTACATCATATTCCCTGAGGTGGGTGACTTGCCTACAGTGAAGGGTGATTTTTATGCCCTTGGACACGTTCCCAATATCATTGGTGCCATTGATGGTACCCATGTGGCTTTGGTCCCCCCAAAAGACAATGAACAGGTGTACAGGAACCGAAAAAGTTATAATTCGATGAATGTCCAGATGGTCTGTTTGGCTGACCAGTACATCTCCCATTTAAATGCCAAGTTCCCAGGGTCAGTGCATGACGCGTACATCATGCGAAATAGCAGCATACCTTATGTGATGGAACAGCTACAGAGACACCGTGTGTGGCTAATTGGTGACTCTGGTTACCCCAACCTGCCTTGGCTATTGACCCCAGTGAGGAATCCCAGGACCAGGGCAGAGGAACGGTACAATGAGGCCCATGGGCGTACTAGGAGGGTGATCGAGCGGACCTTCGGCCTCCTGAAGGCCAGGTTTAGGTGCCTGCATATGACTGGTGGATCCCTAATGTACTCACCAAAGAAGGTGTGTCATATCATCGTGGCCTGCTGCATGCTTCACAACCTGGCTTTGCGACACCAGGTGCCTTTCCTGCAGGAGGATGGTCCAGATGGTGGTGTTGTGGCCGCTGTGGAGCCTGCGGAGAGTGAAGAGGAGGAAGACGAAGAGGACGACACAGACAACAGGGACAGAGTGATACTGCAGTATTTCCAGTAACACACAGGTAAGAATCTACTCCTGCATTGTATCATATCTGTAGCAGTACTGTCTCTCTACTGTCTGACCTTTCACCCCAATGTATGGTAACTTAGTTGTGTATTTCACTTCCTATTTCAGTGATCTGGTCCCCACGGAGTGCCCTCTGGTTTATTTCCCCATGGACTACCGCTGTGTGACACTGGTATGTTGTCATCACAATGTAATTAGAAATATTTGGTTGGTTATATCGAATACATTTGGATTTAAAAAAATAAATAGCAGACTCCAGATGGTTTTTTTGCAATAATTGTGTTTATTGAAGTGGAAAAATAGGTGTATAGTTCAAAAAGGGTGATGGGTGATGGTGGAGGCATGTCCATGGCAGAGTCCAGACTCTCGTTCGCACAGGTGCATTGTCCATATGCCTGTGGAAGGTGGAGCAGGGGCAGTTCAAGGTTGGACAGGGTGAACAAGTGGGACAGTGGGATGACATCCGGGGGGATCCGTGCATGGCGGGGGTCTTGACATCCTACTCTGTCTTCTTCCTAGATCTCAGGCCTTTCTTGCGGGGTGGTTCTTGTTCTGCAGGGGGTAGGGTCCGGGTGGGCCGTTGCTGTTGTGTCGGGGCATCCTGACCACTAGCGCCGGCAGAGGTGGTGGGCTGTTCTTCCTCCATGCTAGTGGCAGGGGCCCTTTGGGGGGCCACATGGTCCCGCAATGTGGTGACAATCTGGTTGAGTGCCAACACCATTGTACCCATTGCGGAACTGATGCTGCGCAGTTCTTCCCGGAACCCCATGTACTGTTCCTCCTGCATGGCCTGGATCTCCTGGAACCAAGCCAGGACCGTCGCCATCGTCTCTTGGGAGTGGTGGTACGCTCCCATGATGGTGGTGAGGGCCTCTTGGATAGTGGGTTCCCTAGGCCTGTTCTCCCTCTGTCGCACAGCAGCCCTCCCAGTTCTCCTTTGTTCCTGGGCCTCTGTCCCCTGGACGGTGTGCCCACTACCACTGCCCCCAGGTCCCTGTTGTTGTTGGGGTGGTGGGTTACCCTGGGTGCCCTGTACTGGTAGACACACCGCTGCTTGACCTGTCCTGGAGAAAGAGGCATGGGCCCGCTGGGTGGGTGCTGTGCTGGTGTTTCCAGAGGGGGGTAGGTCTGCTGTGGCCTGTGGCTGCCTGAGGGTAACCGACTGTCCAGAGGTCCCCGATGGTCCGGGCTGGTCATCAGGTTCTAGGTCGACAGAGCTGCTGTCATCACTGGGGGCCTGTTCTGGGGGTGGGATGGACAATTCTGGACCCTCCTGGCCGGTGTGTTGGCGTTCGGGCGCTGCAGGGGTAAAAGAGTATGGTTATTGCTTCTGTGTGTGCCATGGTGTGCGATTTGTGGGTGCCCTTGTCCCCCAGTGCTGGCATTCCCTTGTGGGAGGAGTTGTGAGGGTGGTTTGTGGGGGGGATGGGTATGTGCAGTGGTCATGCTTAGGTGATGGGTGTCCATGGTTTGTGTTGGCATTCAGGGGTTGGTGTTGGGTTGGGTGGGTTGTGCTGGTGAGACATTAGCAGGGAGGATGTGTGCTGGGGGGTTGGGGGTGAGGGTGGGGGTGTGGGTTGGCATGCTGGTGGTTGGGGGGGATGAAGTAGTTGAGATTAGACTTACCAGAGTCCATTCCTCCGCCTACTCCAGCGAGGCCCTCAGGATGCAGGATGTTCAAGACCTCTTGCTCCCGTGCTGTGAATTCGGGTGGAGTGGGGGGGGGGGGGGTCCGCCGCCAGTCTTCTGCACAGCGATGTTGTGTCTTGACACCATCGTCCGCACCTTCCCCCGTAGGTCGTTCCAGCGCTTTCAGATGTCTTCCCGATTTCTGGGATGCTGTCCCACAGCGTTGACCCTGTCGACGATCCTTTGCCATAGCTCCGCCTTCCTGGCTATTGTGGTGTGCTGCACCTGTGTGCCGAAGAGCTGGGGCTCTACCCTAATTAATTCCTCCACCATGACCCTGAGTTGTTGGTCCGAGAACCTGGGGTGTCTTTGGGGTGCCATGGGGTGGTGTGGATGAGGTGTGGGGTGGTGTTTGTGGTGATGAGTGTGGTGGTGTGTGGTGTTTTGTGCGTAGATGTGGTGTGGGTGATGATGTTGGGTTCCTGTGTGTGTTGTGGTTTGCGTTCCCTGTGCTCTCTCTCTGTGTATTGCGCCTTGTCTCTGAATTTCGATTTGTGGGGGTTTGAGGGTGATGTGGGTGTGTGTTTTATATTGTAATAGGTGTGTGGGAGTGGTGTTTGTATGTGTATCAGGTGTGTGTATTTCGTATTGTCCAATGTGGCTGTGTTTTGTAAGTGTGTGTATTTTGACCGCGGCGGTGTGTACCGCCAATGGAATACCGTGGTTGAAAGACCGCCGCGTGGATTCGTGGGTCGGAATGGCATGGGCGTATTTCTGTTGGCGTGACGGTGGAGGTTTGGTCATCTCCAGTTTATCGCTGACCGCTGATGTGGCGGCCTTCAGTGGAGGTCGGGTTTTTGGCGGTTTGGCAGTTGTGGGTCAGAATGACCGTGGCGGTTTACCGCGGCGGTGTTATGGCGGACTTATGGCCGGCGGTAAGCGACTTTTACCGCAGAGGTCAGAATGACCCCCTAAGTCCGAACGTACCAAGTTGACCGGGACCTCCCAGCCAGCGTATCCGAGGAGGGCTCCAAGGATGTCGGATCAAGATCCAGGTTTACCCCGGTCGAACGATTTTCACCTCGAAAAAACGACTACGTCCGAAGGTAAAAATCTCCACAAGGGCTCCCGCGACGCGTATCCGGAGAAGAGTTCCAGGAGGTCAGATTGGACTGGCAGGTTTGTCTCGCTGAAGAAAATCTTCAGAAAAACGACAAAGTGCGAAGGTAAACTTTTGACTGAGGCATCCTGTGGGCTGTAGCCGAGCCGGGCTCCATCGCGGTCAGCCTTTGCGACCAGATGACCACATTGGTGCTTTTTGTTTCTAGGCGCTAGAAAACAATAATTCTTTAAAAATTCATATCTCCGGTTCCCCTTATCCGATTTTATTCGTTTTTGTGTCATTTTAAAGATAAAAATATAATCTATTTGGATTTGTAAACTGTTTCCTGTGTTCTATTTAATTACTGTTTTGTGATATTTGAATGCTTTACACTCTGTCTCCTAAGTCAAGCCTTGTCGCTCGTTAACCAAGGGTTGAGATGGGTTTAATTTATTGAGACCTAACTGGACCTAAGTGGAGGTTAGTGGCCTATTGCTAAGTGTAGGTACCTACCTGCCCTTATCAATAACCCATTTTCCAATAACATCCTCAACTCCCTGGTCACTCATGTTGTCAAAATTGATCAAAAATAGCAAGATCTTAACAACTTTATCAAACGGGTGCAGAAATATCCTGACACAGCATACCATTCTTGCAAATACTCCTTTTTTTTGGATCCTCTAAAAACTTTGCCATCCATTCTGGCTGAAATCTTGGGTGGCATCAAGCTCCCAAAATCCACTTTGGCACCAGACCCTGTCACAAAATTTAATAGTGAGAACCCTAAGCAGGCAAACTATGGAGCAAGTCAGCACAGGAGGGTGCAGGACATTTCTGATCAGAAATTAACTCTTGAATCCTTCCATGGTGTAGTGCCAGATGCAGGATAGGAAGATGATGGGTCCCCTATGCAGGGAAACACTGAGATTCCACAAGAATCTCTGATCTGTAGTCTTTAACAGAGCTCTCTTTCGATGTCCCAGGAAGGAACCACCCAAAAAGCAAAACCACCTATGACCAAGAGAGAGCACAAATGCCTCAGGAAGGCCAGGAACAATAAGCAGAATAAAGAAATAGCTCCTATGCTATTGCCCCTAGGATGCTCACAATCTTCAAGGGAGCACAATGACCAACTGAAATGATGGCCACTCTACCCGCTTTTCCAACAAAAAGAACCACACAATCTCTTGCAAGCTAAAGAGCTCACATCACCACGTCCCATCCAAATGGAAAGGTCAGACATGGCTCACTGAGCTCCAGACAAGATACACAGTTCCACCGGCAACCAAGGACTTAAATCTAGAGGAACAGAGTGAGGTGCCTCCTCATTACAGCTCAAAGGACCATGGCAACTAACAAGTGGGCCCAAGGCAGGTCCCCTTTGTTCAGGTTCAATTAACAACACAGCTCTCCGGCCCGGCTAATGTCAAATCTTGTAACCCCAGCCAAATTCAACATCAGCCAAGCAGCCATGGTAGGCCACTCATCTAAAGTAGTCACTCCTGAATACATTTGAGAACTGTTAGTTAACAATTGTGCGGGACCGCCAATCCAACGTACATGTCAGTTTCTTCAAATTTTCACTCAGGTTCAAGACTAATTTCAGCCTTCTGCTTTAGCCAAAGATCAGATCTCTAGCCTCAGCCAAGTCCAGCAGCACACAAATTCCCTCTGCCATGCACTTTAGGCATTTAACCCAGTCAGCGATTTCTGAACAACCCCATGACCTTTCAGTGAACAACAGCGTGGAACAGTTTTCTTATCACACATTTAACCCCCCATGGAATCCTGCTTAGAGCCATTAGGAGGGCCATTAATGGTACAGAGGCAGTTTGGAGCCAGAAACCTTGAGGACCGAGATGATTACTCACTATTATTTCAGAGCAGGGCATAACATCTTAAATAGGGCAGCCATCTTAAAGCTGGTTTGGACCAATACCAATCTCAACTTTCAATCGATCACATTGAGCTTATTCAATGTAAGGCTAATCTAGCATCACCAGGAAGAGAAACAACAGTGGTCACCTGGTCTGATAGTAGGACTGCCACACCAGTATGACAAAACAGGGACAGTTTTTTAAGATGGGGCATTGAACTGACAAGGACTGTATCAGAGCCCTATCCGAGTCCCCTTCATTCAAAACAGAGTCCATTCCCGACGAGTAACATCCAGAGCTCTGTGATGCTAATGGGAGCAATTGACCATCTCAAATCGTCTCCTAATACTCCCCTGAATTTTAAGATTCAACAAACAATGGCTCCAGGTGCACCCAGTTACATGAGACAAGTATCCTTTGCCAGTACACTACATGCCTTGAGAGGGGACAAGAGGGTGGCGTGAATCTCAAGAAGCCACAACCCCAACTTATTAACCCTGTGCTCTTGGAACATAAACGGCCTTAGCAACAAAATGGAAGAGGAAGATTTCATCAACCATTTGTCAAAATATGTTGCAGGAACATGGTCTGAGCAGCCGACTCCCATTAGAGGCTTTAAGGAATACCCCTTATCTGCCAAGAAACTAACAAAGGCAGGCAGAACAGCAGGTGGAATGCCAACTTATATTGGATCAAATAGACTATGGCAACACGCTCCGATTAATTTGGCTCTTTCATGGCCCCAATGTGTTAAATTTACTGCTCTAACTACCTCACATTTAGACCATAAGCCCTGCCTCTTACTGTGCATGTCTACATACATCTGAACAAAAAAGACAAAGCAGGGAAACTTGACGTTTTATATGAACTAGTTAACTCTTTACAACACACGTTTCTCCACGCAAGGTTGGTCCTATTGGGGGGCTTCAAAACGCACCTATTAGGAAACAACACCAATGATAATCAATCTTCACTGTTGAGTGTGAATAATAAATAACATCATCCCACAAAAATGACCTTCTTGGGAAAGAATGTGTCACAGCTTTTGAACGTAGGGGTCTGTACGCACTTAACGGCCGGCTCCCTCAAGACCAACTGGCAGCCTTTACCAGAGTCATAAACAAGTTCTCTTCCACCCTGGATTATACCTTTGTTGACCTGGAGTTACTTAAAAGGGTCACTCACTATAGTATCCTCAACAGAGTACAGAGTGACCACTTCGGCCAACAAATCAAACTCCTGTTAAATCCCTTCAAAGTGTCTCATTCTAACGATCTATTGACCACCCCAAGTGCCTACAATCTAAGACATTTGACATGGAAAGGAGTAGATACTGAGTCCTTAATTGATTTCATACTCAACTTTGCACAACAGTATTACCCCATTTAAGATACACATTTGATACACTTCTGGGAAACCTTAACTGCAACACTCCTGAGTTGCTTTGCAGCAACCAGGGCAGAACATTTCAAAACCACCAAGGGAGGAGCCACATGGTTTACCAATGCCCTTCGGCTGGAAAAAAGAAAACTAAACAAGGCCATCAGAAAGCTCCGGCAGCATGACCCAAACGTCACCTTCGATTCCAGACAACATCTTGTTGGCCTAAGATTACATTACAAGAAAAATATTTGGTCTGCTAAGCGGTCTTGCCAGATCCAGGTTTGGTTGAAGCTTCTTCACACATGTAAAACAAAGAATAGCCACCGCTTCTGGGCTAATATCAATTCCCTTGCAAACAGGAGAACTGCCCATCATAATGCAGAAATCTTGGAAACAGAATGGTCAACTTTTATAAAGGCAGCATTTTCAGGGGACCAGGAAGTAAGGAACACGCTGCCCGCACCGCCAAGTGTGGAACATGCTTCTTCAACTTGTCAACCTCAATCTCCATTGGATACACATTGGCTGCCCAAGGCACAACTGCATTTACCTCTCAAGAAGTTGAGATCAGACGAGGCTCCCGACTCGAATGGTCTTCCCAACCATTTATTCAAGGAAATCCTGCCCTTCTGGACATCGTTCCTTACTCCACTGTTCAATGAAGCTTTTTTCACCAATATTATACCACCGTCATGGAGAGGCAGCATTTTGCATCCCATACACAAAGCTGGTCCGAGATCAGACCCAACAAACTATCGCTTAATTGCCCTGATAGATGTGGAAGACAAGATCTTTGCCTATAACCTACTATTGCACTTGGAAGCTTGGACTTTCGCTTCAAATATCATCCCAAAAACACAGACGGGTTTTAGGGCAGGAATGAATACCTTCATCAATCTTTTAGCAGTCTCACTTTTTGTAGAAAAAGTCAAGAGAAAACACATGCCACTTTATGCCTGTTTTGTTGACTTAAAGGCCGTCTTTGATAAGGTGCTGTGCCAGAAACTGTGGCAAAAAATGGGCAGCTGGGGTATCCCCCCAAACCTGCTAGAAGTAATCAGAAACCTACACACAGATACCTGGGTTCAGTTTAAAATTGAAAATGGCAACAGAATAAATCAGAAGATCCTTACGTATAATGGACTGAAACACGGGTGCGTGCTTGCTCCGGCCTTATTCAACATCTATATGGCAGACCTTGACTCCAGATTAGCAGAAGTGGCTAGCGACCCCCCCAAAACTAGAGAATGAACAGGTCTGTGTCCTACAATACGCAGATGACATTGTGCTCTTCAGCCAGACACAATTACCAAAGTGGTGGAATACCTGACCATGTGGGGTCTCGAGCAAAATCACAAGACCAAAGTGATGATCTGTTTTTCGGGCACACATAACATCAGTCGTATTAAGTACAAATGGGTGGTTGCTGGAAAACACATAGCGCTGGTCAAACACTACAGTTACCTTGGTGTAACGCTGGACGCATCTTTAACTTACAAAGAACATTTGTTGCAAATACAAGGGGTGGCTCGCAATCTGTTTTGCTTTCACACAGTTATAAAAAAAACTGGGCAGTATATCACAGGGCTATCCTTTGCAGGTAATCAGAACAAAATTCCTTCCATCGCTAACCTACGGATTGGAGCTACTTAAAGGGCGTGATGCCCCTCTCCTCAACCGCCTACAGTCAGTCTTGTTCAAATACCTTTTCCATCTACAAGAGCATTCACCTGAAGCTCTGGAGAGGTTGGAATTTGCACCGGTCCATCAAGTTCCGATCCATTGGAGGGCAATAATAAAAGTGTGCTGGAAACTAAGAGCTGCCTATGCTGGAAGGAAATGGGCTGGAACCTGACAATAGCTCATGCTGGTCATTTGTACTCAGAAAAGCCTTGACTAACTTAAACTTACAGGCCGCATTGTCTCCAACACCACCTTTCCCCTGCTAAAAAAATTTAACAAGGCTTCTAATTTTCATTCTTGGACAACTGACAAAGCAGGCTAATACTGCCTGGCACCACCGGCTCTACCTTTACGACCCATCTAGCTGGCTCTATCCAACACTCTTCTCCAAATCCGTATAAGTGCTTTCCTGTCCACCGTGGAAGCAAACCTGGACAGACCTTTCTTGCCGCCCTTGCAGCTTTTCGACAGAAAGCATTTCACACTTCTTGTGTGTTTGTCTGGCGGTCCTGTTAATGAGAAAGAAACTGTTATGTCCCCCCACTGAAAGCCCTATGAATTAGAACTTGTCGCACAATGGTGATGGCTCTTCTAGATGGGCATAGCCTTCAGCTCGCGGCCAGAGCAACTAAATTCCTCTTGAACGTTAAAAAATTGCTCTTTCGATTGGTGGAGACTTAGGATGGTCGTTCTGAACTTGTCTTGAACAATCATGATTGTCTTCTGTTTCTCTTGGCACTTTAAGTGATCAGCCAGCTCCGGCCCCTCAATTCTTTAGACTTAGGCCACTAATCCATTGGGTTTTTCTGTTTGAATTCAGATCCAAATTTCTTATTATTAATGTATATTTTAATATCCAACTAACCCAATCAGTTAAATGTTCTAACTATATGTTATAGAGGTTAGACGGTGTAGTATGGTGATATTTTAATTGTTTCTTTTTTGTAATGTATATTTAACATGCAACGGTTTTAACTAACTATGCATTACTAAACTGGCTATACTTGAATTGACATACTTTACAAGTACACATTTGTTTGCACATGTCATGACATTATCACATGGGAAATATGGATTTAAACCACAGGAAGGCATAGACCTTTCCCTAAAAATACTCAGTTGAAGGGACGTTATGGTTATGATAATTGCCCTGACCATAGTGAGCAAAGCAAACATACCAGACTCCCTGTTGAAGACCTTGTGCATGAGGTCACTGATGACACCCAAATAGTATTGTCGACTGGGGTTGTGACACTGAGATCAGGCTCTGACTGAAAGCATGATTCTTGTGCAGAAAGCAACTACAAGCACACCCAAAGGAAGGGCACAGTGAGTCTTAAGGAAGGGGTGTTTAGCATGCAACTTCAATATAATGAAGATAGGGTGGGGTGAAAATTTAGTTAGGGCAATATAAAGGTAGTATGTCCCATTTTATGTCCAACAAAATTTGAATTGAATAAACTGAGCTGAACACACACACTAAGCTGAACAAAACACACTAAGGGCCATATTTATGGTAAAGTGTGCTGCACTGCATCACTGGGAAAGGGTAGGAATGGATGTGGTGCATTCCTGTCCTTTCCCTCTGCGCTGGCACATAATGGGCTGCCCAGTGCCAATGCAGGCACCCTTGCACCATGGTACCTGTGTTGCATGCAGGATTGTTTTTGTGCATGAAGGACATCTTCTGGCACAGACAACCCTGAGAGGCTTTTTCCTCTTTCTATATATGCTGCAGAGTTCAGCACACATGAAAAGAGGAAGTAACAAGAGAAAGATATTTCTCCTCCTCAAGCCTCCCTTGTACAGAGTAATGCTACACAGTGAATTGATTTGTGCTGCATTACTCCCGATTTTTTAAGTGATTTAGAGACACTCAAAGTGGTTTTGTGTGGCTTCAAAAGTGTGACTTAGAGGTTTGCGTCACGCAGGTGCATTGTTCCGTAGTGTAAGCATGATGCAAAGATCCCATAAATATGCCCGCAAATGTCTGCCAAATTTTGTACATATGCGTTAAACAGCACTTAAGATATAAGTGTACAAAAATATCAGTTTCCAAAGGAAGTCTCAAGTCATTCAAGATCAAACATATATAAGCATGTCACAGAACTGAGAATGATATGAGAATGAATTCTGAATTACAAATACAAATCTGATTAGTTAATACAGCTGTTTTACCATCATGCTTGGGGTGCTATCAGTCAGAGATTTAGGGGCACGTTTACTAACATTTCCATCAATGCAGGGCAGCAAGTAAAGTTGCTGCTCTGAGTTGTGTGAAAGGTAGAGGACAGAAATGCTCCACATTTACAAATATATGGACAATTTCTGCTCTGTTCTTGCACCGGGGCACACTAGTGCAGCCTAGTGCCAATGCAGGCACCCTTTCGCCATTGTGCAAGGGTGCAAGTGTTACAGGCAGGATTGTTTTGTGCAGGTAGGGATACCTTTTCACACAAAATCAATCCTTAGGGGCATTTTACACTTCCCTTGTGCACTGTAGAATGTAGTACATGTAGAAACAGGAAATAATGAGGAGAAATAAAGATAGTTCTCCCTTTTATGCCTCACTTGGGAAGATGTAGCATTTTGACACATTCCCAGGTTCACTAATCTTTGTAAATATGGGAATGCACCAAAATCTATGGATGTCTACATGGGAATATCCGTGCTTCACCCTTGAAACGCCTCCCAAGTTGAAATGTAACATATCGCAGTGCAAACAGCTGCCTTGGGTCACATTTTTTTTACAAAGTCATGAAATGTCACGCAAATCAAGCCTAGCTTGGTTTGTAAATATTACTGAGGCCTTTGCGTGGTCCTTGTGGTGCCTTGTGTGATGCAAGGACAATGCAAAGGCTTCTTTAACGTAGACCTTAATAATTTCTCTGTTGCCTTTATGCAGTGTGAGAGGTTTAGAAAGTGTTCTTCAAACAAAACAAAGTGGAAAGAAATTCCTGGAGTGTGGGGGAGAAATTGAAGCAAAGGGCACAGCTCAACCCCAAAGTGGGTCATTGCATATCTCTGAAGAGTGTAAAATGCATTTATTTGTGAGACAAATATTTACATTGGAATGCTAAATGCAAGAACCCCAAACCATTCCATTCAGGAACTGTTTGAGAACCACAAAATTAAAACTTAAAGGGTGATTGAATTTAATGTGCCTGCTCTTAACGTTTGTTAAGGAAGATGGCCGAGACCGCTGCTTGCCCTGCATGTTTGTAAACTCCTCCAGTTATACAGAACAAACGCTGGGGGGTTACGGACTGAGTGCTTTCTCCTATGCAGGAGCACAAGGTTTAGTCATGATCAATGGTCTCTGTGACAAAATGAGACCAAAGCCTACTGGTTATGGACAAACTGTTGCCAGTAGGTTCCGGGCAGAGGCTGTATCCAAAGCCTGTTTAAGGTGGCAAAAGATCACACTTTCTGGCCGTTCTGTCAAGCATGCAGCCCAAGGGTGCTGTCCACATTAGGAGGTCAATGGAGCAGGCTGTATGGTCAAGGGGAATGGGCATATGGCGTGGCCGACAAAATCATGCTGAAGGCGTTACCGACATGGCAAAAAAGTCACCATCAAAAATAACATTAATTACATTAGTGAACCTGGGGAACCCAGGCATGAATTACAGGGCCAGATTGAAGGTCAGAACCTGCCTCACATCACAATGAGCTTAGCCAAAGTCCCTGTCAATTCACCTCTAGAAGTATGGGCACAGAATACAAAGCCTGGTTGAAGACCACACACCCAACGGAGAGCTAAAGAGCATTTCAGCCTGATCCGACGTTCTCTCTGGGGCCCAGCAAAACTTTTATCATGCAAGTATAGGATACCCCCGAAGCGTAGCACAAGTTAAATCCCATAGTACTTACAAGAAATATGCATGCTATGCAAGAAAAAAATGACTTCCCTTTGCCCACCTCTTGTGCTCTCAACTTTGGTACACAAGCAAAAGCAGACACATGCAGATAAAATGATTTACATCACATCACACAATTTCGACTTAAAGGAGCAGCCATGATTAGAATACAACACCCCGCTCGACATGTTCTGGTCGGATTGGTTCCCTTTGAAATTCTTCCATTTGCTTGCACTCCCAAAAGCTAAAAAATATAATAATTTGAAATGCCTATGACTTGCTTTAGTAAGAGTGAAACATAAGCACCCAAGGTGATGGAATTGTTTTGGTATATCGCGTTGCACTGTTGTATTGTTACTGTGTTGTGTGTACTGCTGTTGTGTTATCGTGGTGTTGTGTTTTTGTGGTGATCTTGTTCTGTTGTTACCAAGTCTTCTACTGAAACATTTTGTTATGTCTCATTTGAATGATAAAACAAAATCGTGGCTAGCTAGAAACTTCATGAAACAATATCACTTAAAGAGAACTGTCACGCAACATAAATCACACTTTCGACCTCCACATAACAGCGTCCCACTGGAGTAAACTACTCCATCCATCATAGATCATTCCCTATGCAGACTGCTGCTTAGAAGGACGTCGTCCTTTTCATTCAGGTGCCCTAACTAAGGATCATGCTTCTTGTGAAAACTTCTACCCTGGCCCAGTCACCTTCCTTTTCAGCAAAAAGTCCTGACTAAAAGAATTTTTAAAAATCCAGCAGCAGTGACAAAGAACAGCTATAAGTGACGGCCAAAGCCTACTACCTACATCTTACTAATTGTGTTAGGTCATGATGACAGCTTCTTTGTCATGCCATACCTAAAACTATTTATCGCTCCATTCCTCCTCATATATTCTCCCAAGCCAAAAGATTTAGGGGCATATTTACTAACATTTTGCACCGGTTTTGCATCACAAAAGCAATGCACACCAACGTAAAATGTTTATTTGTAATTTTCTTTCTGGAGCAAACCTTGAATTGTGCTGAGACGTTGCCTGAAAACAAAGCAAAGCAGCTTTCTGTTCCCTGGGTGGTACATGGACGTTCCCCCTCAATCACTCATGACTTTTGAAGGAAAACCCATCTACAAACACTAGTAGACAGGAATTTCTGCCAAAAAACGCAGGCATTTTAAAGGAGAAAATCTTAATTTCTCCAATCTTTTTTTAGCTTTCATGTGTTCTGCACTGTCCAGCACTCATCCAAAGTGTGAAAAGTTTTCAAGTTTGCCTTGTTATGGTATTTTGTACAGGATGGATACCCTTTCAGCACAAAATCTATACTAGCAATGACACAGTCGCTTTTGCACCATGGTGCAAAGAGGAGTGGTGATATGCAGCCTGATTGTGCGCCAGAGACCAGGACAGCGTCATAGCTTAGTAAACATAGGCCTATATTTATACTTTTTTGCACTGCATTTGCGTAATTTTTTTATGCAAAAGCGGCGCAAACTTACAAAATACAACTGTATTTTGTAAGTTTGAACCACTTTTGCGTCCAAATGTGTATGAAACCAATAAAGGGGCCAGTCCCTGTAACCCCACTACATGTAGACTGGAAAGCAAACGTACAACTTAAAACATATGTAGTCGGGATCAATATCTACTCATTATTTCCAAAGTGACACATGAATTGTTCACCTGAATGTACTCTATTTCTTTGCACTATATTTATTATAGAATTTTCTTCTCTTCATAGTAGTAGTAAATACTTTGAAGAAAGAGTACTCTCCTTGTACAAACTTTACAGCTGCACTGTGTATACCATTTGAGATATACGGTCCTGACCAGGTCTTGAAGCGTGATATCTAATTTGGATCTGGGAAAGTAGTTTAGGAACTCATGTAATGATTTTTATGTGCTTTTATGGTAGTTCGCACTGAATAAAGTTCAACAATATATGATTGAAAACTGCTTGTGATAGAAGCCTTTACACACAGGAGGCTTTTTCCGGAAGTTGCACATCACATAATCATGGTATCAATGTTTCCTATGTCCTGAAGAGGCTTGAAAACAATTGAAGCTGAAACTCGTCAACAGAAATCCTTGAGAAGGAGTAAAAAAATGTTTTTCGAATTGGACAGAAGAACAGATGAGTCCACGTGAAAGAGTCAGAAAGGCATAATTGCCAATTGTGGTGGAATTTTGTTTTGACTACCTCTAAGGAGATGACTGCTTTGTGGAAATTATGAATAGCAGCTCGCATGGAACAATTGGGAAGCACTTTTCCTTGATACCTTTTAAATATTGGGACATTAATGTGTTGTTTTTGTTTTGTTATGTGATGTGTTGATATTGAACAAGTGACGGGAAATTAGGTGCATATATAAATTAGTATATGAATAATAGGGAAATAGGTAATTGTTCGAAAAGAAGAGAATTCTATAATAATTATAGTACAAAGAAATATAGTGCATTCAAGTGAACAATTCATGTGTCACTTTGGAAATAATGAGTAGATCTTGATCCCGACTACATATGTATTATGGTATATGCTTTTGTGTCAAAAAGTGGTGCAAATGTGGCAATAAAAAAGTATAAATATGGGCCCATAGTGCTTCCCAGCTTTAGGACCGAACTGGCTTAGCGGGCATAGGGTGTTTTCCCGATGGGCTGGAAGGGTGGGGGCCGGTTTTGCAGCGGTGGGGGACGCTTTTTTGACTGGGGGCTGGTTTTCCATAGGTGCTGCAATATCAGCCCCCAGTAACAAAAGCAGCAGCAAGCGACCCCCTAGCAGCCCTCACCCCCCAATCGGCAGCTGGTCAACCAAAATTGGCAGGGCTGCTTTGGGTTCCCAGTCCGGCCCTAGCCTACTTTCTCTATCTCATGCAATCAGAGCAGCAACTTTAGTCGTTGTATTACTTTGCTTCAGGCTTTCAATAAATCTACCTCATAGTTTGTAAAACTGTAGTATTGTTACACAAATCAACCCATTCGTTTGCTCATTCCTTTACACGTAAGGGGTAGGGCGCTCTTCCTTACCATAGGCAGGGCCAGCTTTATGAGCGCTTTGACTTCGTCCAGGCAGCCGATGGGGATGCAGCGGCGCAGACATCGTGCACAAGCCTGGCAGCAGCACGGGGGGTTCCTCGAGTCGGCAGCGGCGGGCGCCTGCATTATTTCTAGTATATCGGTGTCCCCAGCAATGGCCCGTCTATCCATTGAGAAGGTTCAAGGAACATCAGCTCAGTGAAGAGATTCTTCCGTTTTTTACTTCCAAACACGAGCAAACGTAGCCACCGAAAAGAACAAGAGCTGATTGAACAGATATTTAGGAAGCCGCCTCCCCCTTCTTTCCAATTTATATTGACCCACAGCAGAGTATGAAAGGAACTGAGAAGCATCTCTCATAGTCACATGTCTGGGAAAGAACGCATTCCTCCACCACACTGGGTAGAACTGTTCACGGGGTTTGCACATAACGATGTATGCCCCGGGCTTCAGACATTGCATTAAGAGAGCGGGTAGTACATAGATGCCTTCATGACTCTAGAAAGCCTGACAATTCGAAAAAAACGGGGACTACATTTTACAATTTTACGTACATTGCCGCGACGGCAGTTTTAGGCAGGAGACAGCTAAAACAAATACATTTTTACCTTTAAAACTTGAGTCTGTTGGCATGGATGGTGGTGTTCAAGGAAGAACGGTTATCCTTCCTAGAAACTCTACCCCACAGGGTACGTGTGCGGCGGGGTTGGGAGTCGACCCCTCTTCCCTTGCGTTCACATGATGTGATCTCGTGCTTATATATTAAATACTTAGTGTGAGCTATTCTGTCATGTGAAACCTTGCTGAAGTTGTAAAGGGGGCCGAAAGCAGGGCCCGGGGTGATTTGGGAGGAATAGGAGAGGGTGCCGTGATGCAGCAGCTGTGTGGAGAGTTTATTGATTTGTTTGGTTACTTATGTATCCGTTTGTAAATAGTGCGAACGTTACGCAGAGGTGTCACAGCTCTTTACAGTGTACATATGTCGTTACATGGATAGTTAGAGAGGGTTCACATATGACCAAACATTAACAAATATTTGCACACGTTCTAGAATTACAAAATGGCAAATCATAATAACAAAAGGAAACAAGTTATTCATTAGGGATATACAACAGTGAAACTTTTATAGGCACCTGATGAAATTGAAGTAGTGTAGTTCTCTGCCAACAGGTGAGCGAAAATGTTCCCAATGGCGGAATTGACTGCAATATCTTAGCTATGATATGGTTGAAGGAGGATAGGTGGACCAGATCTGGAGGAGCAAAAACTGGGACAGGTCAGACATAAAAGAAGGACTAAAGACTTAACTCTCACTTTTATATCTGGCCTGTCCCGTTTTTTGTGAATGTGTGCCTATACAGGTGTCGGGTGTGTGTTAATATATATATATATATACACACACACACACACACATACACACACACATACACATACACACACACACATTTAAAAGACAACATATATAAAATTAGCTATGGCTTGACCTCCCACCCTGCACCCTCAACCTGCCCCCACCCACCTCTCTCTGCTCCCCACTCCGTCTCTCTGCTGGGAGCAGACAAGGGACTGTGTTGCCCGACAGTAACAGATAAATTACTTTACTTATTTTATACTTTGTAGGCGTTTTTAACTTATGTTTCCCTAGGTGATTTGACCTTTGTCCCAAAAATCAGGACATATATTTAAAGATCTGACCTTTGTCCCAAAAACCGGGACAATTATTTAAAATTAAGAGAAGCATCGGAACAACGGGACAGTTTTCTAAAAACCGGGACTGTCCGGGGAGATCCGGGACATCTGGTCACCCTAAAGGAGGAGGACTTTCAGTTCTGTTTTGAAGGTCACCAGTGAGGTGGTATTGCAAAGGTTTGGAGATAGTGAGTTCCAAAGTCTGTTTCCACTACCTTAGAAGGATTGTGCCAGTAGTCGTTCCTTCTTAAAAGTCAGGGTTTCTGGCAGCAAAATGCCTTGGCGTTTCACAATGAGTTAAAACCTCCAGAAAGCTTGTGTTTATCCAGCACTCATGGATGAGTCAAACAGTCTTGTTTACATGATGAGTTAAAACCTCCAGAAAGCTTGTGTTTATCCACCACTCATGGATGAGTCAAACAGTCTTGTTTACATCCTTAGCTTCAATGGGGAACCAGGAGAGAGAGACAAGGATTGGGGACCTGGCAAGGGTGATGAGGTGTTCTCTAAAGGGAGTGTGAAACATAGGTAATTTGTTCAGCAGTGTTAGTAGTGCATCCACCAGGACATCGATGAATGAGAAGAGGGGCCACAGCAAGGTAAGGAGAGTGTATGGTGGTGGTGTAGATTTGCAGGTGTAAGGAGGCTTAAAGAAGGAGTCAAGTGAGGAAGATGAGGGGAGAATAACAGAAGGATGTATAGTAGGAATGAGGAGAGAGGGCAAACTAACATCGATATCTGAAAAGAAAGAGCAGGATAAGAGAGAATGAGCGACAGAGAGACATGGGCAGGGGAGCCGAAGAAGAGGACGCAGACACAGAGTAAAGTGAAAATGAGCTGCCCACAGAGACAGTTCAGGGTGGCAAATAGACAGAACCCACAGCTGCCATGGAGTAGTGCTGAACACTGGCAGTGGATTGAAAGAAAAGGCATAAAAATGTTACCAGGATGTGAAAAGGAAGAATGCCGAGATTGTGAGCGTGACTATGAATGATGGTAGAGGGAGGAGACCCTGGCAGAAACATTTAAGGGACAAAAGGAAAGGGTAGGTAGTAAAAGGAAGAGGGTCCAAGAAACCTGATGAATGGACTTTCAGAGAGTGTTGTTTGAGGCATGAGTGGATTCGTTGAAGGACAAGTAGGAGCCACGCAAGGAGGAGAAATGGGACCTTGGTTCGACTAGACACGAGGACGAAAGGGGTTACAGCATGAGGGAGGGAGCAGAGGAGGTGACCAAAACAGAGAGGGAAAGGAAACAAAAACAACAAGGGGCAGGTAGGAGACACAGGTAAAAATTCAGGGCAGGCCGTGGAGGATAAAGACAAAAATGACAAGAAGAAAGCGTACAAGGGTGACGCAGTGGAAGGAACCACCATACATGGGAGTGTGAAATGTATTGCAAAGTTATTTACTGAAGGCACAAAGGATAAAATGTTGGAGAACGAGTAAGTAGGCATATTTTTGTTGTTTTATAGGGAAATACTATCCAAAGAGGGGTTCCCTTATGTCCCTTCCTGCACATAAACTATCACCTCCTGAAACCTGCTCTCATAATACTGTGGTTTAAAGTGTTTGCACCAGGCTGTGCTTTAACCTGCCACCAAGGACATGAAACAGCAACAAAAATATGTTGTGAATGACCCACTTTATTGTGATCTGCCATTTCATAACCTAACTTGTGCATTTGTGGAACCCACGTTCACCCTGATTAGCTTAACTCTGAAAAACAGATGCTTATAGTCACCAAAGTCAATGGTAAACATTGTAATGACATCAGGAGAATCAAAGGCTGATTAGAATCAAACCTGTAACCAAGTCCGTTAGTATTAGTCCACTGACCCAGCAGACCAGGCTGTTAGCATATTAGATGAAGGAGCACACGGCAAAAAAGTATGACCATCAAATCAGTAGAACTGATAAATTTATACTGTTTGTTTTGGAAATTGGGCCTGAGGGAACCATGAAAATAAAAAGCTGCTCATCAGCAGACAGGAAAAAAGGGAAGATAAAGAAGTAAGCCTGGGTTTTGCGGCTAGAAAAGTCAGGGACCAATCCTCAAGATGGTTGTGCACTTCATTTGGACAAATTATGTGTTGCGGAATCTTAATTATGTTGTATTATTTGTTATAACACTTTCAAAGCTGTGATAAGTTGGGATGCAACTAAGATAGTGGAGTGATAGGATGATTCCTTCTCTCTTCCCTTTGGGACTGATGAAGCGGGGTTTTCTATATCTTACTCTTCGATGTAATCATTAAACAACCCTCTCTTCTGGTCACCTGGACCTCTGTTCTTGGACAAGGAGAAATGTAAAGGAGCAATCTACATCAGTAGTTCCCAACCTGTATCCAGAGGACCCCTGGGGGTCCGTGAAGCCTCCTCAGGTGGTCCGTGACTGCTTAGAAATTCAGCCAATATTAACAGATTAAGAAAGTGTATATAAATACAGAGGCTAAATATACAATTGAAAGTTTTAAAAGGTACTGTATATGTGAAGGAATTTTACATTGAAGGCTAAAAATTAAATTGTCATCCTCAGATTAAGTTGTGTGTGCAATGCAGCTGTATCAAACAGAACATGGTATGGACGATGTGTGGCTTCAATGGAATTTAGAAAAGCTCCAACCTTCCTATTAAAATTACATTTTTAAAATGTTATTTGTTGGCAAAGTAAATAAAATGTGTTATCATGTGTTTGATGGAATGCTTGTTTCTCTATTTTGTGTGTATTATTTTGCTGTTCTAATCATCAACAATGTTTACGCCAGGGTCCTCAGCTTCCAGTAATGACTCAGTGGGGAGTCTCTGGATTCCAATAATGAATCAGTAAAGCTAAAGTAGGGTCCACAGAAGTCAAAAGGTTGGTACCCACTGATCTACATCAATTCAACAATGCAATACATTGTTAATGACATGTAGAACAGTCAATAAAGAGAGTTTTTTATCCGTTAAATAATTTTTTCATTGTCTTAAGCTTTACACAATTTTATTCAATAAGAATTTGTGTTTTGAGCATCAGCATTAGAAATTAACATATTCCAATATTTGATATTTCAACATAAGGAAAAAAAGAATATTATTTAAGATAACAGTAAATATTGAATGATGATGCAGCAAGCATGTTTCGTAAATGAAGCTCCCTAATCTAAATATTTTGGGATAACATAAAATATTGTGTCAGTTCAGATACTCAATAAAGAGTTCTGATGAGAAAATCAATGCATAAGCATCAAGCATTTAAATGCCAAGCTAGAAAGTATTCTCAGTTCTAAATCAGAAGACAATCAACATAATTAGGCTAAGCAACCTCACATGTAGTGAAGTATTAGAACTCAAAGATGAGTCTGCTGTCAGAGAGTCGGGGAGGAATCTGGCTGCTACTCTAGGAACAAACACTAATATAAACACACACTTTTCCAAATGGCAATACATGTCTTTTTGTCGCCTGTATTATCCAGTCAGATTGTGGTAAGCTCCTAGGAATAGGTAAACTCCCCATCCTCTCACACTTGTACAGTAATCTTTAGATGTAAGTCCTTGAAAAATTACATCTTTCACATTCTGCTGTCCAGACTGTTCTTCTCATTAATCATCCATCCTGTGGCCTCCTCTCCTACTTAATAAAAGCGGTTTTGTTTTCAAATATGATTCACACTTGCAGGACCAGTAGAAATGTTTTCCATACCAGGTGCCCAAGAAGATCCTAACACTCCAGTCACTCCTGGAATAAGGCTCAATAGACAGGATAAGGAGTTGTGTGATGCAAAAGAGAAATTTGGAGGCAGCCAACTTTGTTCAGAGGCTCCCACTTAAACTAAGATTGCAGCCATCCACCTGCCAAGCCCTTGCAGCAATCCCCAGCAAGGGTTAGGGTTGGAGTCATGTGACTGCTGTGAGATGGTCATCGATCGACCTGAGAGCCCAAAATTCCCGATGCTCTTTGCCATTGTTAACCAAAGCAACTGGGAGGAAAGCAAAGGGGTCTGGACCACTTGGCATAGCAGGCTCAGGATGTTGCTCAGCATAAGGTAGGCTACATGCCAGAAATCTGTGACGGGACCCAACAACAGCATCCAGTACCACTCCTCCCATTAGCCCTTTGCAATTAAATGGACTTGCTGTGCCCCTCAATGGTCTTTAGGGAACTCTGTGTGGAAGGGGCTTCATAGGATAAAGGCAAGCAGCTGGGCCGGGTTAGAGAGAGCCTGCCTGCTGTCAGTTTCCCTGGGCAGAGGGACTAAGCACCTGATAAGGAGATGTATGAGCCCAATTTTCAGAGCTTACCACAACAGGAGTGTGAGTGGGCCAGGCTGTTACATCTCTGAAGTTCCAAGGTAACCAAGTGAACAGCCAGAGAAACCATGCTACTCGGCACTCCAAAGTGAGGATACTGATCAGCAGAAACCTGTCCATACTTCCAAAACTAGTGGAGGGAACCAGCGGTGGAACACAATACCACTCCTCTGATCAGCTCAACCCTATCAGAAGGATTCTCCCCGCCGAACACTGGTGAACAGGTGGGTGTTAGACCTGACATCCATTAGGGTGATCTTCACCCAAACCGTTCACCTTATTCCTTCCATGTTGCTGGAATTTGTTTTTGTTGGCCTTAGGATTCTATGCACTTTGCCACTGCTAGCCAGTGCTAAGGTGCTTGTGCTTTCTCCTCTAAACATAGAATTAATCTATCTATCTATCTATCTATCTGTCTATCTGTCTATCTATCTATCTATCTATGTTTTTATAGTAATAGACTTTAAGTATTACAAAAGTTCATAGAACGTAAAATAAATATTATTATTACTAGATAGATAGATAGATAGATAGATAGATAGATAGATAGATAGATAGATAGATACAAAAAAGGAGCTCTAGGTAGTTCCCAGATTTAGGTGGAGAGCAGCTCCAATACAGAACACCCTACAACACCAGCAACACTCCAAATTTGCTCACCTCTAATGTCTGTTTAACAAGCATAGTTTTTAGGCATATGATTAGTGCAGTGCCACCCATGTCGAGCTAAAAAGTGGCAAAGTCTCTTTCCTTTTTTACAGAAAGTCTTTAAGCACAGAATTAGCAAGTGCCAGCAACGCTGAGCTGGAAAATTACAAAAGCCTTTTTCCAATCCAGGCACAGTATTACAGTTTTGGATTATTAAAACACCATCCAAACCTGGAATGAATAAAAGCAACCCCTGACACATGTTTAGCTCTTGCAATGAGCTCTTCACAGAGGTATAGCGTTGTCCAGACACTAAGGAGCACCCAGTATAAGTCAAAACAATACCCTTTCAGGCTTAGCGTGCCACATACATTTTACAAAAATACTCAAGGAGCTCGGGGTAGTTCCCAAGTTTACAAGGAAAGCAGCTCCAATACAGATCACCCTGCAACATCAGTAACACTTTGAATCTGCTCACCTACAGACCTAGCAGCCCACACCTAAAATATAACTGAAAAAAATAAGTATTCAGTAACCTACACAATTAAAATCAATTAAATAATTAATTAACAATTAACAACAGATTGCCAATTAATTTAAACTTAAATAATTTTCCTCCATGGATCCCAACACATCTAGCAGCCCGTAACTAAACTATGAGTAAAATACATAGGTATTTAATAGTTGACATATTTAAAATGCAATTAAATAATGAATTTACAAATAATAGTTATTAGATAATTATTACTTAATTACCTTCCCACCCTAAACTCCAACAAACCTAGCAGTACACAACTAAAATATTAGTGAAACAAATCAGTATTCTATAATTGCCATACTTAAAAATCAATTACATGATTAACTTACCATTAATAATTAATTGTTAATTCATTATTACTTTATTACCTTCCCACCCAAACCCCTACATATAATAATATTATTATATAAGAATCAGACAATTTACATAATTAATAATTACATAATTAACTAGTAATTTATAATTATTTGTCAATTAACTTCCCACTCCATACATAATTAATAATCAATTCAACAATGAATTATAAATTATTAGTAATAGGTAATTAATTATTATTTAACTAACTTCCCTCCCTATAGCCCTTCAAACATAGCATCCCGCAACTAAAACATAACTAAAATATATCAGTATTCCATGGTCTATATAATAAAAAATCAAAGAAATAAATACTTAACAAATAATAACGAATTGTTAATTAATTATTAATTAATTCATACATAAATTATACAGCCCATCGTAGTCATGCACTCCACTGCCAGTTATCCAACCATCTAGTGTTTTGACTGAGTAGTCAACAAAATCATCCCAGGACTGACTCGAGGTTTTGTGAGCCCCCCTGAACCTAATTCTGTACGCCTCAGTTGAGCAGCCCCCATGGATCCCGTCCCCTCCCGGAGGATTAATGGAACAGGTAAGTTGATCGTCCGTTAGGGGAGGGGGATGAGGGGTGTTGTGTGTTGTGTGCGTGCTTGGGGGTGTGCATGTGTGTATGTAGAGTGGGCGTGTGTGTGCGTGTATGCATGTGGGGGTGTTGTGTGTTTGGAAATGAGTGCATGTCTGTATGTATGTCTGTATGGATGTGTGCGTGTATGTCTGAATGTGGGTGTGTGCATATGACTGTGTGTGTGGCTGTTGGCATGTATGTTGGTGTGTGTGCGGGTATGTGTGTTGGTGGTGCCTGCATGCGTGTCAGGTGTGATTGTGTAATGTAATGTTGGGGGTAGGGGTGGGGAGGGGGGTCCTGCCACCTTTGGGGGTGGCAGGGGTGGTGGGGGGTGTAGGGGAAGGACTCACGGTGGGGGTGGGGGGTGGGGGAGACCCCTATCAGTGCCAGGGAAGGAATTCCCTGGCACTGATAGTGCTCACCGCCATTGATTTCATGGCGGTTCCAAACCCCATGTAATCCATGGCGGTCAGCCGGGTCATGATACCGCCGGCGGTATTGTGACGACCGCCGGGCTGGAGACCCAGGCCTCCAGCCCAGCGGTCGTCTCCGCCCTGGCGGTCGGATCGGAGAAGTGGCGGATGACCATGGCGGTAACCGCCATGGTCATAATTCCAAAATGTTTACCGCCAGCCTGTTGGTGGTAAGACCGCCGCTTCTCCGCCGACCGCCAGGGTTGTAATGAGGGCCATAGTGTGCACAGAGTCCAGGGGTTCCCCAAGAGGCTTGACAGAGGCAATAATAGATAATACTAATGCTCTATTTGTGGTAGTGTGGTCGAGCAGCTAGGCTTATCAGAGGGTAGTGTTAAGCATTTGTTGTACACACACAAGCAATAAGTGAAAACACGCACTCAAGGACTTAACTCCAGGCCAATAGGATTTTATATAGAAAAATATTGGGTTCAATCTCCGGGGCATAGGTAGCCCACCGTAGGGGGTTCAAGGCAACCCCAAGCATCCAGCACCAGCAACACAGGGCCGGTCAATCAATCAGTCAATCAATCAGGCAATTTGTAAAGCGCACTACTCATCCATGAGGGTCTCAAGGCACTGGGGGGGGGGGCTGCTACTGCTCGAACAGCCATGTCTTGAGATGTCTCCTGAAGGTAAGGAGGTCCTTGGTCTGACGCATGTAGGTGGGAAGAGTGTTCCACGTCTTGAAAGCGAGGTGCGAGAATGATCTGCCGCCATTGGTTGTTCTGCGGATGTGTGGGACGGTGGCGAGGGCAAGGTTGGCTGAGCGAAGTTGTCAGGTCGGGGTGTAGGAGAGCCGTCTGTTGAGGTATTCTGGTCCAGTGTTGTGCAGTGCCTTGTGAGCGTGGGTGAGGAGTTTGAAGGTGATTCTCTTGTTGACAGGGAGCCAGTGCAGGTCTCACAGGTGGGCTGTGGTGTGGCAGTGGTAAGTGATGTCAAGGATGACGCATGCAGATGTTATGGATGTGTTGCAGTCTTTTCTGGAGTTTGCCCGTGGTTCCTGCGTAGAGGGCATTGCCGTAGTCCAATTTGCTGCTTACGAGGGCTTGGGTGACTGTTCTGCTGGTTTCAGTGGGGATCCATTTGTAGATCTTTCGAAGCATGCAGAGGGTGTTGAAGCAGGAGGAGGAGATGGCGTTGACTTAATGGGTCATAGATAGTGAAGAGTCCAGGTGCAGATGTCAAATAGGAGCCAAAAAAGTGTGTGCGCCTATGGAGGCAGGGGGTCCTCCGGTTCCAGTCTGCTTGCAGGTAAGTACCCCTGTTGTCGGAGGGCAGACCAGGGGGGTTTGGAGGAGTACTGGAGGGGCCCCAAGTAGGCACAAAAACCACACCCTGAGCTGCACGGGGGCGGCCGGATGCAGTGTACCAACAGGGCGTTGGGTTCTCAATAGAACTCTATTGAGTGACCCAGGGGTCACTTAGGCACTGCAGGCCGTTGCTGCACCGGTGGTCGGTTTCTCACTGGCCTGGGGGTGCAGTGCTTCTCCAGGCGTCGGATATCTTCGTCTCAGGCTGTCACAGTGAGGGGGGTCCTCAGGATTCCCTCTGCAGGTGTCGTTGAGGGGGTGCAGAAAGGTCAGCCCAGGGTGGACACATCGTTGGAGTCGCCTGGTGGTCCTCTGGATAGTTGGTTTCTCTGGACACGGGCCGCGGACGTTGGGTGCAGAGTAGTGGGAACTCACGCTTCTGGAGTGAGGTGGGAGTCCCTTTAAAGATGGATGTCTTTTCTTCTGGTTGGGCAGAGCCGCTGCCCATGGGAGTTCTTGTTCCTCGGTGATGCAGGCAGTCCCCTGGAAGCTTTTCAGGGATCGCTGATCCTGTAGAATGCGTTGCTTTTCGGTTGCAGGGTCTTTGAAGCAGGAGACAGGCCAGTAGGGCTGGGGCCAAGTCAGTTGTCGTCTCCTCTTCTCTGCGGGGTTTTCAGCTCAGCAGTCCTTCTTCTTCTTGTGAGGTTGTCAGGAACCTGAAGAACTGGCTTTAGGGTCGCCCCAAAATATTGAATTTAGGGGTGTGTTACGGTTAGAGAGCCATAGCCAATGGCTACTGTCCATGAGGGTGGCTACACCCTCCTTGTGCCCACTCCCTCTGGGGAGGGGAGCACATCGCTACCCCTATTGGTCCTAATCCTCCAATGCAAGATGGAGGATTTCTCAATTAGGGGGGGTCACTTCAGCTTTGGTCACCTCAGGGGTGGACCTGGCTGAGGGGGTGACTCTTCCTTGTTTTTCTCATTATCCCTCCTGGCTTGCCACCAAAAGTGGGGGCTCGTCCGGGGGGCGGGCATCTCCACTAGTTGGAGTGCCCTGGGGCATTGTAACACCAGGCTTGAGCCTTTGCACCGTCTAAAAGCAGAGAGAATTTTGAGCAAATGTGTATCAGAGAGACGTGATATCACCTTTCATACAGGGAGGTCTCTGAAAGCTATCTTGAGCCCCAGTTATCCCAAACAACAACAGAAGAATTGGCTGACACAGCACACACTAGGCTTTGGGATGTGCAGATTGGCACAAAACAAGACTAGAAGCTTCAGGAATGGGGACAAAAATAAATATCTAATACTCTCAAACATTAATTGTAGTACTAAATTTGTGGTGTATGTCATTGTATGCAAGTGCAACCGTATTTATGTGGGGACCACGATCAGAGCTCTGAGGGTTAGGGTTGGCGAACATATGAGGGCATTAAAATCAGGTGACAATAAGTACCCGATAGTGATTCATGCCATTGAGTGTAAAGCACATGGACAACACAGGAGCTTTCAATTATTTGGCATTGATCACGTAACCAGGGATCCCTGAGGTAGAAGTAGGGAATTTGGATCTATGGCAAAGAGAAGTCACATGGAAAATGAAACTACAAGTGGTTGAGGAAGGGTTAACTATAGACTCTGAACTACAGTATTTCCTGGGAGACCGAGGGTCTTAACCCCATCCGCCAAACTCTAAATCAGGCCCTGGGTCTTTAATTTTCTGTTTGTACTCTGTAATGTGGCTGGTGCATAATTGTCTCTCCATCACTGTAACATTAGTGATAGCTGTGAGACTGTACTGGTTTACAATATTAATATATATATTGTTCAGTATAGGGAAAGATGCAGAAGACATTGTAACATGAATGGTTAATTAGCTTGAGCAGTGTAGATGAGTGTAATGCCTGTTGAAACCCACTCCCAAACATCGTGGAAAAGTTAATGATATTATTTTCAAGCTTGTTTGTGTAGAAGACTCCGTCTCAACCTTGAGAACGAGAGTACAGGGAGAAGATGGAATGAAAACAAAGGCTGGAGAAGAGCAGAGCAGCCAAGTACTGATAACATAGCTAGAAAATGCCAGAATGAGATAGAATCCAAGCTTCGAGTTATTTAAGCACTGAAGTGTGGGTGTGGGATTTGGAAGCTCGCAGATGGAACTGTGGAAGCTGCCATGACCCAGTGCCGCCTCCCGGTTTGCTCGTGGTGCTTGAGGGGGAGAGAGGTCCAAGCAGGCGGTAGAGGGCTTCCCAGCATGTGGACTAAGTTAAGTTTCCACACAGGGATGAAAGGCCTTTGTTTCTCTGCTCTATTATTATGACTGATTATTTATGCTTGCACTGTGTTTATAACCTGAAGTATTCAGCTCGTTTATATATTGCTTTCTAAATCTCTTAGTGCGAACTGCTACAATAACTGAAACATGCATTTTGGTGTGCAGTAAATCAAAGCTTATCTGAAATATTCAGTTTGTTTATATTTTGCCTCCTGAACATCGTAGTGAGAGCCTGCTGCAGTAATCGAAACATGCATTTTGGTGTGCAGTAAATCAAAGCTTATCTGAAGTATTCAACTCATTCATATTCTGCTTCCTGAATATCGTAGTGTGATGCATTTTAGTATACAGTTAATCAAAACTTATATCTGTCAGTGAACTCTTTGCTTATATACATATACATATATATATATAGGTGCTCCTTGTAGTGTACTTATATATATAAATAAATAGATGCTTGTCAGTGCTAAATGCCTACATTTTACCTGCAATTCTAGTAAAGCTAAATTGTATTTATAATTGGCGTGTGGTCCTTCATTGAGCGTCCTTATTGACTTATACCGAATAGGTGTCAACCAGTCACCTGGATAAGATATATATATATATATATATATATATATATATATATATATATATATATACTGTATATATATATATATATATATATATAGCAACAAAGATGGAGAGCGTGATCCTGGGTGTACTCGCTGAGGATTACCTACTCAGAGTGCGGATTTACCTGTGGTGAGTTGGAGCAGCTGCCTACGGGTGAATTGATTTCAGCAGTCGGGCAATGGTCGCTGATGTACTTAATTTCCTTTATAGAAAAGGCCTTTTCACCTTAAATGAGCTGGGTTTACTTGCTGAAAATTAACCACATGGTATGAGTGTGGTTTTCAATTTGGTAAGTAAAGTGACTGCTGACATGGGGACTTACTGACTGGGAGAGTATTCTGAAATAGTGGCAGTCGGGCACGGTTGCTGATGATTTTCTGAATATTATATACAGGATCGGTCTTATCATTTAAAACTGATTGCATGGATACTGTACCGAATTTGTGACAGATACCCGTTCATGAGGTAGGAGCCTCATATTTAGGTTTAACATATAGGATGTGTCAGAAATATAATATAGGATTGTAATGTGCTTTTTACTTAACTTACAGAGACACATGACAGATTAAATGTATTTGCCAAACTGTATTGGTGTTTGGAATCTGGGCAATATTAAGTGAAGCTCCACTTTGGTGTGGACACTAATCTGTGGTATTTCACTTTCATATACGCTAATAATTAAACAAGGTATTTGGTGTATCTACATTGGTGGTATTTGGGTTCTAACTATAGGCACATAGAGGCTCTTATTGAGGTGGAAGTGCAATTGGCATGTGACAAAAGGGCCTATAAGTGTATACTTATGCAAATATTACTGTGATTGTTTCTCTGAATGGTGTGACCACACTTATTACTAATGATGGTTGAGTTGATTATGTAGCTGTGTGGTGTGACCACACTTACCACTAATGGTGACTGAGACACATCTGAGACTCACATTACAGATGGAAAAGTGCTTCTTTCTGTTCTGTTGAAATAATTTATGAATTGGGTGTTCTCTAATGTGGGGACCATCTCTTGTGCATAGAATTATGTTTTGGAATTTATTGGTGCATGGCTTTCCACTAGCCTGCAATTTTGATTTTGACATAAGGTGAATACATATGCCACAGGGTGGTTGTCTTTCAAGCCGAGGACGTATGTCTGGCCTGTGTAAAATGGATGCTTAGTTTTAGCCCTGAGGAAGTTGTTGCTAAAGTCCAATCGTGGAAACATGTGTTGGCCGTGGGCGAAGGAGCAATAAAGTTCGAACATTTGATAATAATGAACTTTGACATGTGAAGAATAATTTCACAATTGTGTATACAGCTTGTGTGTGCTTAAGGTTTTGTTGTTGTTGGTCTGATGTATGTTTCGTGTTTCTAGGTCAGTGATGATAGTTCATGGATGAGGCATATTAGGTTTGTCACACCATATATAAGGTTTGAAACTGTGTCTAGAAGTGTGTCTGGAAATGTTTCATTGCTGGGTGGTGGTCTGTAACGAAGGAGGATGTTACAGGTAGAAGTAGGTGGAAGTTTTCATTTGGTGAAGAGGGCCTCACAACCTTGTATGGAAAAGTTTTCAGCGTTGGTGAGGTATATTGTTTCTTCGAATATAACAGATAGTCCACCTTCTATTTTGCCTAAGTTATTTTGCATGACAGTTTGATAGCCTGGAGGAACAGCTTCATGCAATACTGGAGCCATGTGATGTAACGCCGCGCTTTGACGCGGCGTCTATTTCTGTCCTGGCGGGTGGAACACGCTACCGATATTCGGAGCGCCGTTCTCCGTGTTTTTTGACTATGCTTTCTGGGAAGCATATATTTCGCTCCCGGTCGCGCTACAGTTACTTGTAGCCTTTTTTCTTCCTTTATTGTTGGTGGTGGGTTTTTGTTGGGCCTTTTGTCTGTCTCTATCCATGTTGTGTCCATCTTGTCTTCTTCGTGTTTTTGTCCCGGCATGCTCTGTTTTTCTTTTATACTACTTCCTTTTTCCTATACTGGTCTATGGGCCTTTCCCAATCCAAGATGTTGTTACTTCACTTTCCTGTGATGTCACTTCCCTTTTCTCTGTATATAAGTCAGTCAGTCTTGTTCCTCCTTGCGTTGCAAACACTTCCTTCTGGTTGTGCTGTTCGCTCCTGTTCTTTGTTCCTGCTTTTTTGCCTTGGGAGATTTTTGCCTGTTCTTTGTTCCTGCTTTTGCCTTGGGAGATTTTTGCCTGTTCTTTGTTCCTGCTTTTGCCTTGGGATATTTTTGCCTGTTCCTTTTTTCCTGCCTTGTACCCTGGATATTGCCTATTTTTGTTTCCTGTTGTCAAGTCCTGTTTTTTCTTGTTTTCCTTCAGGAGTTCCTGTTAGAGGTTTTTTCCCCAGTGTTGGGGTTTTTTCCCTCTGGGACTCCTTCTGGAGGATACGGTCTGCTTTGGCGTAGCCTGTCAAGCTGCACCGTGTCTACTAGAAGGGGTCGCCCTTATCTGGGAACATACAGGACCTGTAGAAGACTTGGTGTATTCGCCAATCCGAAGTCCAGAGGTGAGAAGTCCAGCGCAGTACGTGACAGATTGCAACGCCAAAAGATTCTGCGTTGCGAGAGCGCCATGGAAGATCCACAGGGAGAGGTGTCAGAAAATGCTCAAGCTATGTTACAGACTGTCCAACAACAAGCCCAAGAGTTACAACAGTTACGGGCAGAGAACACTTCGCTACGACAGGTCTTGTCTTCCCGATCAATGGACATACCACCCGTATCTGCTACTATTCCTCGATATTCCGGAGATCCTTTAAAGATGAAGGAATTTTTGGACGCCCTGATGGTTTTCTTTGCCTTTCGTCCATTCCAGTTTTCTTCGGATAAGACTAAGGTGGGCTATCTGATCAGCGCCTTGTCTGGTCCAGCGCTTGCTTGGGCGACTCCTCTGGTTTCTGCAGATGACCCAGTCCTGGCTAACTATTCCGCTTTCCTGACTGTTTTCAAACAAATGTTTGAGAGACCTGGGGTAGAAGCAGCAGCTGAAGAAGCCTTATGTGACATTCAGCAAGGTAATCAGGATGTACTGCAGTATATAACCCGCTTCAAACAGCTGGCAGCTGAAACCTCCTGGGTAGAACGCACCTTCGTAACCCTTTTCCGCTGAGGCCTGCGTGATGAAATTAAAGATGAGCTTGTACACTCTTCCCCAGCTTGTTCTTTGAAAGAATTAATGGATCAATCTATGAACATAGAGTATAGACTCCGAGAGAGCAAGATGGAAAGACGTAGAACTAGAGCTCCATACCAGCCCGGTACCTTCCGTGCTAGAAGTCGGCGAACGGAAGATAGTCCATCTGAAGCCTCTCCACCTCCCCATGAAGAGCCCATGCAGATAGATCTGGTTTGTGGGCCATTGACGGAGTCAGAAAGGGAGGAACGACGACGAAGGGGACTTTGTCTATACTGTGGTAAGGCTGGCCACCTGATCCGTAGTTGTCCGGTACGTCCATCAAGGCCTGCGGGAAACACCAGCTCCCGTCCCCTGTAAGGAGGAAGGAGACGGGAGGAGCTGAAGTACCATCAATATGTTTCTCCAAAGAAATCATGTCCACCCTGTTTATCCTCTCGGTCAAGTTACAAAGTTCACAAGATCAAGAAGAACATCTTCTGGCTCTCCTTGATTGTGGAGCCAGTGGACTCTATCTGGATGAGACCTGGGCTACGAGTAAAGGAATTCCCTGCATTCCTAAAGAAACCCCTGAGCAGGTTCACACAGTGGATGGCTCTCCGTTAACCTCAGGACTTGTGGTGGCCTCAACTCCTACTCTTTGTTTGACATTTGGGGGGCATCAAGAACACGTTGCCTTTGATCTCATAGCCTCACCAAATCACATCATGATTTTCGGAATTCCCTGGTTAGCCCGACACAACCCCTATATCAATTGGGAAACACAAACTATATCCCTAACGTCTTCATTTTGTCAACATAATTGTTATTCTACTACTTCTTATTGGACTCCAAAAAGGTCCTGTCAGTCAACTAAGGATAACACTAACTCTATCAATATTATCCAGGGGGTTCCAGATTGTTATCAGGAATATATCAGGATTTTTCAGAAACCCAGTAATCCTATTTTGCCACCTCATCGCAGTTATGACTGTGCTATTCCTTTAATTCCTGATAAAGTCGTTCCCTTCGGTCGAATGTATTCTCTGACAGACCAAGAAAAGAAGGTGTTAAGGGAATATTTAGACGACAACTTACACAACGGTTTGATTGCTCCTTCCACGTCCCCCGCTGGGGCTCCTCTCTTCTTCGTCCCAAAGAAGACTAAGGGTCTGCGTCCTTGTGTGGACTTTCGTGAACTCAACAGAATAACGATTAAGGATCGATATCCACTGCCTTTAATTAGAGATATACTGGATGCCATTCAAGGAGCCAAGATATTTACTAAATTAGACTTACGGGGTGCCTATCATCTCCTTCGGATCAAGGAAGGAGATGAATGGAAGACTGCTTTCCGTACCCCTTTTGGGCACTATGAGTATCGTGTTATGCCCTTTGGACTGACCAACGCCCCTTCTGTTTTTCAACGATTTATGGATTCAGTGTTCTATGATGTACTCAATCAATATGTAGTCATTTATTTGGATGATATCTTGATATATTCCCGTGATCCTGAGCAACATGTAGATCATGTCCTGCAAGTCCTGGAAAGGCTCAAGAAAAACCAATTGTTTTGTAAACCTGAGAAGTGTGAGTTCCATAAATCTGAAGTAAGGTATCTCGGGTTTTGTATTAATCAACACGGAATATCCATGGATCCTGACAAGGTCAGTGCCATATTAGATTGGCCTTCTCCAACGTCCATAAAAGAAACGCAATGTTTTCTTGGGTTATCAAACTTTTATCGTCAGTTTATTCAGAACTTTGCCCACCTACAAAGTTTCATAACACAAACAATTAAGAAAGAGAACCTGAAGAAGGGTTTCATTTGGACCAAGGAGGCTGAACATGCGTTTCAAGAATTAAAGACAACCTTTACCCAAGCACCCGTGTTGCGTCATCCTGACAATACCAAGAAATTTATCGTCGTGACTGATGCCTCAGACAGAGCTATTGGAGCAGTTCTGCTGCAGAAGCAAGACAGTGATGGATTGGAACATCCTATCTTTTATCTGTCTCATATCCTATCAGAGGCTGAACGAAATTATTCTGTACTGGAACGAGAACTACTCGCTCTCAAAGTAGCTTGTAAGGAATGGAGGCATTTCCTGATGGGTTCCAGGGAGCCTTTTGAAGCTAGGACTGATCACCGTAATCTCCAGTGTCTTCGGAGCTTTCAGTGTCGCAACAGTCGTCAGGCTCGATGGGCTTTCTTCTTTAGCCAGTACCATTTCGTGATCACGTACATACCTGGTTCCCAGAATTTAGTGGCAGATGCCTTATCCCGCAGATATCCTGACATAGCCCAGAACTCCTCTCCACATCTTATTGAGTCTAGCAGGATCATCGGAGCTACTCAATCTTTTCAAGAACGCGTTCAATCCGAGTACCAGTTTCTGTCTGCTTCAGAATGGGATAAAGTGACTCCTTTTTTGCAGAAGAAGGACAACTACTTCTATCATCAACATGCTCTCTTCCTACCTACCAAGAAAGTGCAGACAGAAGCCCTGCAAATGTGCCATGATTCTCCTATAGCCGGTCATCGAGGTATCAGGAAGACCCAGGAACTGCTTCAGCGATCTTTTTGGTGGCCTTCGCTAAAGACAGACACTGAAACCTATGTGTCAGCATGCCCAGTCTGTGCCCAGACTAAGACGCCCCGAACTAAGGTGGCAGGTTTATTAAGACCTTTACCGGTTCCTTCCGCTCCTTGGTGTACTCTATCCACGGATTTCATAGGCTCTCTACCTACTTCCTCTGGTAACCAAGTAATCATGGTAACCGTAGATTCATTCACCAAGGTGGCCCATTTTTCAGCCTTGAAGAAACTACCAACGGCCCCAGAAATGAGTCGCATTTTTCTACGAGATATTTTTCGCCTCCATGGTCTTCCTCTAGAGGTCATTTCGGACAGAGGGCCTCAATATGTATCACGTTTCTGGAGAGCCTTTTGTGCCTTCTTTAACATTGGGATTTCTTTATCCTCGTGTTTCCATCCACAAACGAATGGGCAAACTGAACGAGTAAATCAAGAACTTCAGCAGTATCTGAGATGTTACTGTAATGCCACACAAAGCAATTGGTCGGAATATCTTGCTCTTGCCGAGTTCTCCTATAACAACACAATACATAGTGCGACCAAGACCACACCCTTTTATTGTACTTATGGATTTCATCCGAGGACTTTCACTACTGTTTCTCGAACATCCTCTTCTGTGCCTGCAGTCACTTCTTTTTCACGACAGATCCGTCGAATCCAGGGCCTACTTCACACTACTCTCCTAGCTTCGAAACAAGCTATGAAGCGAAAGGCGGATCATTATCGGCAAGCCGCACCTTTGTATCAAGTGGGCCACAAGGTATGGCTTTCTTCTAGATTTCTACCATCCCGGTTTTCCACCAATAACTTCAAACCACGTTTTTATGGACCCTTTCGAATTTCGCACATCCTGAATCCTGTAGTTCTGCGTCTCCGCTTACCTCATACCTGGAGGGTTCATCCTGTTTTCCATGTGTCCCAGTTAAAACCCTTTGTTCCTGATCCTTACCATCGCCAGTGCCAACGTCCACCTCCTCTTTCTATCAACGGACAGCCTGAGTATGAAGTCCAGGAGATCTGTGATTCCAGAATTTTTCGACGCAAACTACAGTTTTTAGTCCACTGGAAAGGATACCCCCTCAGTGACTGTTCGTGGGAAGATGCTTCCTCCGTCCATGCTCCCCGTTTGGTTCGCCTGTTTTTTGACAATCATCCTGACAAACCTGGAGCCTCGGGGAGGGGACCTACTGTAACGCCGCGCTCTGACGCGGCGTCTATTTCTGTCCTGGCGGGTGGAACACGCTACCGATATTCGGAGCGCCGTTCTCCGTGTTTTTTGACTATGCTTTCTGGGAAGCATATATTTCGCTCCCGGTCGCATTACAGTTACTTGTAGCCTTTTTTCTTCTTTTATTGTTGGTGGTGGGTTTTTGTTGGGCTTTTTGCCTGTCTCTATCCATGTTGTGTCCATCTTGTCTTCCTTGTGTTTTTGTCCTGGCATGCTCTGTTTTTCTTTTATACTACTTCCTTTTTCCTATACTGGTCAATGGGCCTTTCCCAATCCAAGATGTTGTTACTTCCCTTTCCTGTGATGTCACTTCCCTTTTCTCTGTATATAAGTCAGTCAGTCTTGTTCCTCCTTGCGTTGCAAACACTTCCTTCTGGTTGTGCTGTTCGCTCCTGTTCTTTGTTCCTGCTTTTTTGCCTTGGGAGATTTTTGCCTGTTCTTTGTTCCTGCTTTTGCCTTGGGAGATTTTTGCCTGTTTTTTGTTCCTGCTTTTGCCTTGGGATATTTTTGCCTGTTCCTTTTTTCCTGCCTTGTACCCTGGATATTGCCTATTTTTGTTTCCTGTTGTCAAGTCCTGTTTTTTCTTGTTTTCCTTCAGGAGTTCCTGTTAGAGGTTATTTCCCCAGTGTTGGGGTTTTTTCCCTCTGGGACTCCTTCTGGAGGATACGGTCTGCTTTGGCGTAGCCTGTCAAGCGGCACCGTGGCTACTAGAAGGGGTCGCCCTTATCTGGGAACATCCAGGACCTGTAGAAGACTTGGTGTATTCGCCAATCCGAAGTCCAGAGGTGAGAAGTCCAGCGCAGTACGTGACATGTGATCCTACAACCATGCAACACTTATGAATAGTAAGTCAGGTTGTGTCAGTCAGTAGGCAGCTTGTTCTTAGAGAGTAATCATGCTTTTATTGGTAGGCAGTCTAGAGATTGTATTTTGGTGGTGGTGTGACTTTGTTTTCCGGATGAATGAGTACTATTCCTTGAACTAGTGGCAGCTGTTTTATTAGTGTTGGTATTATCTGTATAAGAATATCAATAATGTTTGTCTGTATTGTAATCCTCTTCCAGCAGACCTAAAAGGCATTTTATTGAGTCTGTGTGTGCAGGTGGTAGAGAAGATGGATGAAAGTGACTTGGTGGGCTGTATTGTTTTTATAGAGTAGTCTTGTTGTGTAATAGAGAAGCTGATGCAAAGTTGTGAAGAGTAGTAATGAGGGTAGAGCTTGTGTTTTGTATAAAGAGGGAGTTTGTTTTAGAAGAGATTAAGGTTATATAAAATTTGGGTTTGTGTTGTGTTGGTGATGTGTGGATTTGATAGTGGTATTGAACAGAATGGTGGTTGGTGTGAGACTGAAGGTACTATTGTGTGGCAGTAGGGGTAGAAAGGTGTGTATATGTGGTTTGTAGGGGTTTGTGTTGGTTGTTAAGACACTTAAATGTGCTTAGAGTTTGTTTGTTGTAAATGAGCAATGTGTGTTTGCTGGGTCTGTTTGTATGTCTGAGAACGAGGATGGATGGCTGAAGAAGGTGGCTGGTAAATGGGGAAAAAAGGCAGCATCTCAGGGCCCAGGCCTGACCCTGCCTGAACAAGCCCAAACAGGTAACTGCCCTTGTCCTCTTCGCCCTTAGTCTCCTCGCCCGGACTGAGACACTCAAATAAAGTGGGATAATGGGCTCCTGGCCACACTGACATGGGAAAATGTAACACTTATAATTACTAGGGGAGTGTGTAACCTATGTAGTTTGCTCTTGCATATTTACAAACAATAACAGCAAAATTATGCAAGATTACACAGAATAACCTGAGGATCATAATCCAGCATTTAGCAATATTAACTTAGAGCAAAATGTACCCTTGTGTCCAAAATGGAATGTTGGATGCATTTTTCCATAGGAAAATAGCTTTAAATGTGACAGAACATTGAACAGCAGCAGCCATCAGTCACTCATGCGCACTAAGTTTGTTGTTCTTGTATAAACCAATAAAGACATATGATTAAAAAAAGTTTGTTGTTCTTGTGCTCCTGCTGTAGGATTTATGTGCCAGATTTACTCGTAATTATGAGAAGGGGCATTTGCATGGAATGTTAGGGGACTGGAGACCCTGTCCAGGCAGAAAAAGGTATTTTCCAAGTGTCTGGTATTGCATATTCAGCAGATTTGCAGGGTTCCTGGTATGAATTTCCCCACAGTTCCATATGTAATGAGGAAAAGGGGCATACAAGAAGAAAGGAGATTCACTGTGTTGTAGGAATCTTTGGATAACCCACTTCTGGACTGTATATGGGGGATCTGCCCTGTTGTATAAATGCAATGCCTGCAGGTAGATGCCCTAACGGATGCATTCTTTCAGGTTACAGGTGTGGACCACCATAAAAAATGTGATTATTAATTGGAGTGGGTGACTATCGACCTAATGAGTAATCACAACCATTGCCAGGGCATACCTTTGCAGTCACTAAATTAACCCGACCTCAACCCACTGATAGCTATGGCACATAGCAGACTGGCTTATCGTGGAACAATGTGTAACATGATTTATGCAGTGCCAGATAGTAATAAAGGCAAAAGGCAAAACATTAGCAATCCCAAGCTGATTTAGAAAAGTAAAGTAAACTTTAATAAACAAAATAACATAAAAATGCCAAAAATCTGATAAGGGGACCAGAGATATACATTTTTAAAGTTTCAAGTAGGAATAGCACCAAGAAGCACAAAGTGCCAATGAAAGTCTATGGTCATGGTAGACCAGGTCATAAGCACAATTTGAGGCTGATACACCAACCAGGGTTGTCCTAGTGAAAGACGTTACCCTTTGACTCAGTCCTCTAAGTCCTAATTAAACACAGAATTGCACTTCTGAATACCTACCCCCAGGACCTCAGGGTAGGTACTTAAAGACTGAAAGGGTGGCAGGCAGAGGTCAACAGCAGGGTCTAGTCAAGATCTAGTTGGAACTCGTCAGCTGTATACTTCCAGGCAACGGCCTCCTTTACCTTGTTGCATCCCTATACCTTGAACAAGAGGTGTGCCTTATGACCCTTAGAGTTCACTTCTTTGTGCTGGGTACAGGAGGAATTAGGCTCAGTACTTTAGGATCCTTCTAGGTCACAGACAAGAGGTCCAGTCCTCTTCTGTTCTCCCTTAGGGCCAGCAGTGATCTGAAGTGAGTGTCTGGAGGAGCCAACTGTATGGCAGGCACTAGCTAGTTGGTGGGAATAGCTACTGGCCAAATACTAATCAACTGGGTAAAGGTTTCCAGGGCCAACCCTACCCACTCTGTCTGTTTTGAAGATGGTGATCCTCTCTCGTCACAACTTGGGTTCTGAGGTCTGGGGGTACGTGGGGAATATGCTACAGTATTCCTAGTGTACTCCTGCATCTAACACTAAAATCCAGTTTGAAGCATCCACTTTACCAACAATAAATCCAGAGACAATGTCTACAAAAACCAGACAGTGGATACACAAGTAATATATTTAGAATAGCAAGCCTGTCAAGCAGGGTTTGATAGTGTGCTGTCAAAAGGAGGCCCCAGCCCCACCCTTCATATTCTGTGAAGTTTAAACATGCACATGATAACTCCAAAAAAATTGCCAATGAGCAGGGAGCGGCACATTTGAAGTGCAGCCTCTACAGGGTCCTTGCTTAATCTAGGCCCATACCCCCAATTCTCAAATGGATGATTATGTGTTTCACTTGAGCTGTTTACATTTCTGTTATGTGTAGAAAGATTGGCTCCTGCACAGTGTATTAACATTCAACAGTTATGCACAAACTCACTCACTTCTCCTGTATTAGCTTTTTCCACTTTCCCTCATTTCTCACTTCTCCTCATCTCTGTTGTGAGGGCCTCATTACATGTCTTGTGCACATAAAAGCAGTATGTGGTAAACACCTATGCTATCTAGCGCCTATGCACTATGGTGGAATAATTCTAATTTATACACCTCAATGAGGGGTAGTGTGGGAATGCCATGTGTTTCCCCATCAGGTATGAGTGTACTCAGAATACAGAGTGGTTGACCAAGGTTCCATGATTGCTCCCCCACAGTTTCACAACTGTTCCATTGTTCACTAAGTTATTTTTAATGGAAGCCTAGCCTCATTACCAAAACTAATTAAGATATTTGAGCTAGACTTACAGCTCTAGGCAGATGACACACAGCTGATTGCTCATCTGAAGTAGGTTAGGGAGGGCAAAGAACTCCTTGATGTGTCTAAACAATGTGCATTGGTTGAAGAGAGTGAGGAAACTAGGCCTTAATGGCAACAAAAAAACTGAAATTGTACAAATGGAAAAGGCTTTCCATCTTTTTATGGTCAATAGTCCTTTAGCCACAAGTCTGTCTATCAATTACAATACAAACCAGTATATGCAATTGGGAGACTGCACAACTGCCTCTGAAGAGGTGTCCCAGCACACTTGGTAGAAGTGAGAGAAAGCGAGATATTTAAAACAGCATGTGAAGTGCCTTATAAGCTGAAATCAAAGAGCAAGGTTTTTTGTTTTTTTCTGAAAATAGGGTCAGAAGGGCTACAGCGTAAGACGAGGGGGAGAGTTTTCCAAAGCTTGGAGGCACGGAAGACCAAAGATCTACTGCATCTTCTAGCTTTGTTTATGTAGGGTAGCTGGAAAAGCTTGTAATGATTAAATCTCAAGGATCTGACTTGACAGTGTGGCTTGAACCTCTTCTGAAGATAGATGGGGGCCTTTTGCAGATATGCTCTAAAAGCCAAAATTAGAGCCTTAAATTGGATTCTTTTAGAGAATGGGAGCCAATTGATGTTTAGATACCGACATTCTGGAAGGGATCTTTAAGAGTATACGCTGCAGAGTTCTGAACCATTTCAAGGCATTGTATTTAGTAAGCTGGTAGGCCTTTATACAGACTATTGGTGTAGTCAAGTTTAGCTGTAACCAGAGCATGAGCTTTAGAGAGGTCCATCGGGAAGAGCACCTTCCCAAATGACTCCAGTGTGGCAAAGCATGAGGCTGAAATAGCCCTGATTTGGGTTTCAAATGAAAGGTTGAGGTCCAATTTCACTTAAAGGTTTCTAACATTAGAGGCCAGGCAAGGGGGGAGTGGGTTCCAAGTTCAATCAGCCACCGACTGCTACGGTCCGGTGATGTCTTAGTACTGAAAAAAAAGAATTTAGTTTTTTTCTGAATTAAGCTTGAGACATCTTGTGTATCCATTGGACTGCTGCCTTCAAGCAACATATTAAAATTAAAGGAACTCAGTGTCCTTAGCGAGTCCTCCAAGGCAAGGAGGAGCTGTGTTTCATCCACATAGGAAACCGCTCACACACCCCATGCCGCCATACGTTTTGCCAGAGGTTCAAGGTGCACATTGAAAAGGGTGGGGCTAAGTGCAGAACCTTGGTGTATGCCCAAATCATGAGGTTTAGAGGAGGAAGTGAAATGGGGGAGGAAGATTTAAGACTTAAGACCACACAAGGCCTGATCTCATAACCATAACAGGTGAGTTAGAATCAAGCTTTTCCTTTATGCATTGGTTAAAAACCTAGGTACATGCTTACCACCAACCTTTTTGTATCCAAAGTTTTCTATAGTTTTGAAAAGCTGAAGGTTTCAGTACAGACTGGCCAGAAATGTCTTTCCATTCATGAACCTGACCAATAAGGCCGCGCCTATCAGGGCTATCACTTTGTCTAGAATGTGCCCTTTTATGGATATAGCAGCACGACCAATATGCAGTCTCAATGGCTGTTCGGCAGATGTTCATATTAAAGAAACTGTTCATGTAATGCCCCATGGACAAACGTTTCTGTGGCGACTGAGGTAACAAAGAAAAGAAGAAAACCACGGCACATCAAACAGGATCCAGGTGAGAATGCTTTATTCCTTAGTGACAAATCAGGGCTGGACTCTTCTAGTGTCATCAAAACAAACTAGATCCATTAGTGTAGGCACACAGTGCTTTCTTCAAGTTTGTATAACAACAGCCGACACGTGTTTCGTCATTCTTGACTTTTTCAAGGCTGTAAACATATACAAGTAGGACGTATCACAAGATTTGACAATGAATTACAATCCTGTTGGAATATAATGTTCAGATATGAAAAACATCGTTGAGGTGAGTAAACTGTGATGAGAGGCCCATAGTTACAAGTCATAACATCAAAAAAGAGAAAAGTACCATCATCTACCAGTATGTAAAATGAACGCAGTAGTGGGTGACCGGATGAAACGAAACATGCAAGCACTAGAGTGCATGAAAGAAAAAGCATCAAAATCTAAGAACCTGACGGGACTCATGCAATTAGGGATGCCAGGGAAAAGAGGGACCGCTTACTCATAGATATTGAGCTATTGGAAAAAGAGATTCAGGATACAAACCTCAAGGAGGGCATAACTAAAAATTATGACATCTTGAACAAGGTACTCCAGCAACATCAGATATACATTAAAGACAAAAAAATGCGTAAATTAAGACGAGACGCCAACGATTATGCCACTGGCAGGGTTTTCACCTTTGCCCACAAATTTGACAACTTCAACAATGACAATCGGACTAATATGGCATCACTACCGCCAGCCCAACCTGTATCTAGTATTACATCTAGCGACACTGAATTATCAAGTTGTTCTAGCATTACCAGTGATGAGGCGAGTTGCTCTAGACACGATCAGGGTAGCCTCTCCCATACTAAATCTACTTTTTTATTAGAAATGGAAAGGTTCCGCAGGGGGCAGAGACACAACAGAAATACACAGGCCACCTATCCAAGAGAACCAGAAGGGGAAAGAGAAAAAAGGGTGGAACAAACAAACAACAAGACCGGGGTTACCACAAGATCAGTAACACGCAACTTGAAGAACTAGACAACTGTATGACTCATGATGATGAGTTATGTGTGATGAATTTATCAGACGTCATTTTAGATGAACAACAATTGAGTGTTCTTAAAAAAGGTTTGGGCTTTGTCCCAACGGCTTTTCCAGACTTCACAACAATGCACATAGATCTTTTTAAATTCACACGAAGGTGCAAACTAATGAAATACTTTAACCATAAAGAACAGACGGACGAAAGACATACTGTCAACACAATCACTGGTGACTTTTCTATTGGAGATATTAGGGATATACAGACCCTACTCTCCTTAGAAAATCCGGATGACAGCGGACTTACACCCTCCTGCAGTGACATCGCAAATGACCTGGGACTTAGTAGCTCCACTACATGCACCAGTGGGCTTAGACCACGATCCAGATTTACACCTGTCTTCTCATCAGATAATGCGATTGATGTTTTCAATAGATTGGTTACTGATGATCTCTACAAATTGGAGAACCAATACACCTTGGGTCGCAAATCCTGGTCACACAATTTAAGCTCACAAGAGCTTATGGCTCTGCGTTCTCTGGATGACATCAAAGACATAGTGATTAAGGAGGCAGACAAGGGTGGTAATATTGTCATTATGAACCGCAGTGATTATATTGGAGAAATAGACAGACAACTTAAAGATCAGAGAGCCTACTGTAAGCTTCCTGCCAACCCTATAGACAAAATCACCAATAACATAGAGACCACACTTGGTTTTTGGATGGACAGAGGCCTTCTAACTAATTCTGAATGTAAATATCTTTTTAATCCAACGCCCATGTCTCCATGCATTTACATTCTTCCCAAGGTTCATAAGCCAGCTCCTTTCCCCCCTGGTAGACCTATCATATCTGGCATCAACTCACCCACCGAAAAACTGTCGGAGTATATCGATCTCTTTCTACAACCCTTTGTATGCAATCTTCCGTCATTTATTAAAGATACGACACACCTCCTCAGTCTCATTGCAGACTACGATTGGACGGATGGTCACTTCTTGGTCACCCTAGATGTTACTTCTCTTTACACTTGCATACCAAAAAAAGAGGGCTTGGCTGCCATCCGTTTCTTTCTCGATAAAAGAGATGCCATGTTTTTGGAACATTCTAACATGCTATTGGATTTTATCAATCTAGTTATGGATAATAACATCTTTTTGCATGAGGGGTCCTGGTGCAGACAACAACAGGGAGTGGCCATGGGGGCCAAATTTTCACCCTCATTTGCCAACCTGTACATGGGACATTTTGAACATCAGCACTTGTGGACCAGGTGTCCACCGGCACTCACGCAACATATCCTTTACTGGGGTCGATATATTGATGATGTCCTCCTTTTGTGGTCAGGGGACCGCGTGTCCCTGGATCTGCTCATCCAGCACCTTAATGACAATACATACAACATACACTTCACTAGCAACATTAGCTCTGTGAGTGTTGATTTTTTGGACGTGACACTGTATTCGGATGGGAATCACATTTGTTCCAGGCTGTTTAGAAAGGCTACTGCCTCTAACTCTATTTTACACGCTAGCAGTGCTCACCCCCACTCCCAAATTAAAGCGATCCCTTTCGGCGAAGCAATAAGGGTTAGACGCAACTGCCAGGAAGACTCTGAATTCTTTAGACAACTAGACCTATTAGAACATCGTTTTCAAAATAGAGGCTACTCCACTAAGTTACTAAGTAATACACTGGAAAGGATCACAAATGTCGACAGGACATCACTTTTCCACAAAAAACCACAGCAACAGAAACACCGCAAAAAGACACCAGCATTTATTACCACATACACGTGTGCCAGTTCGGAAGTATTTAAGATTCTGAAGAAAAATTGGCACATTTTACTGTCTGATGAAAGTCTTGGGAAAGTCTTAAAAAACAGACCAGATATGATCCACCGCCGAGGTCGTACTTTGAGGGACAAGCTGTGTCACAGTTACCTACCATTGGTCACTAATACCAGCTGGTTACCTTCATTACCACCTGGGTTCTACAAATGTGGCCATTGTAATGTTTGTGAATATGCCCTGGATAAAACTACTAAATTCTGCCATAACACACAAATAACGCATAACATCAAACAGTTCATGAACTGCAATACTAAGTTCATTGTTTACTGTATCATTTGTACATGCAAAAAAATCTATATTGGCAGCACTATAAGACCATTTAAAGAAAGATTGCAAGAACACATACGGGCAATAAAAAACAATAACAAGGATTACCCTTTCGCTGTGCACTACAACTCGGCACACCCCTTCCTCGAGAAACTGGACATACATACACATGGCATTGCAACCCTGGGCAAGTGTCCAAGAGGTGGTAACAAGACTCTCTTTCTAAGGCAACTAGAGAGCAGATGGATAGTCAAATTGCGTTCTGTGGAGGAGGGGCTTAATTCTGATAAAGATCTCCATGTCTTTTTGTAGACCACCTCCTGACACACTACTCTTATGGTTAAAATGTTCCTTTTGTGTCCATCGATCTATCTTCGTTTCCTGTGCATGGGATATTTTTCCCGATGAGGGGAGTCATATCACCCCACTTTTTGCTGCATAATATATGTTACTAACATGACTGTTTACTGTATTATCCAGGGTACTGTAACTGACTATTTGACGTATACTAATTGTTCATCGTATGCGATTTTTGTTATCTTTCTTGCACCGCCTTTGTCTTTTTTATCGGTAATGTGACATTGACTGTATTTTTACAATTGAGTGTATAGGCTACAAGATGATGTGATGTAAATCCTGTGCCTCCTGTAGCAGTAATCATCTTTGCCATTCTGTACATAGCACTATTCCATATAGATACCGATAACCTCCTTGTTCTATTCTGAATCTCAATACTTTCTAATTATATAGCCCTAATGTTTTGGATTTTGTCAAATATGTTGCTGTTTTCAGCAGCTCATTTATTATAGTGACAATGTTACATGAAACTGTCTATTTATATAAACTGCCCTTGGCACATACACAACATTTGGTGATGGGCATAATATATCCTATTTTATTATGTCACCCTTCCTCGTTGTTTTTTCCGTCCTATCTCCGCCTTATGCACCACTATTGGTCTACTTCTCACACCTCTGACTCCATTCCAATATGGCGGTCCCCTCCCCTTTTGCGGGCTCTTCTAGTCCGTTTTTTATTTTGAATATCCACTACAAATGGCCCTGCCCAAGATGGCGAACGTCTTACGACGACGCTAACTGCACTCGGTACTTGACCGCACATACGCTCTACAGGTAAGAGCACCTCCACACTCCGTCTCCGTATAACTCCTGGACGGGGATGAGCCTCCCGCGACTCCCCCATTTTTGGTTTTCCTTCTATCATTTTCCTTCTCCCCAGCGCCCCAGCTTGCGCTTATCTTGTGATCATTACTCATGCTTTAGAAACGGCCGAGCGCATGGAGTTTTTTACCGCTGGGTCAGACTCGGGTAATTGTTATGGTACCTTTTAGAGACGATTTCCCCGTACGTATTCACATCTCTTTGGGCTGGTTAACAGGGGGAGCGATCTCTGTAATTTAGAATTCCCAGCCTCCTACTTAGTCGCTGGTTCGGTTTGTAAATAAACATACCGACATAATCTATATATGCAGTAGGTGTCCACACGTCAACTCCTCGGTTTGGTTTTTTCTTTTCCACATTTAGTTTTTATATATTTACAACCAAGGAGCTACACAGTAAGACATATGCTCTCTTTTTAACGTTCAACATTACTCGCGCTTTGGTTCCAGCTGTCCAATAATTAATCATATGTCTCTCTGGTCATGAATCATTGATTTTCTCCCTTACATCGTTATCCTTTTATGTTTCCTACAGACTTATCAGGGTCTTTTTCATGTGAACATTTCCATGCCACTAGATGTACACCTGGCTGTACATTTCTTGAAATTTTGGAGTTCTTCAATTTCAACTTCTTAGTTCATAACTAGTAAGGTACGCCTTGATGGTATTTCCTTTCTTTTTGCACGTTCCATTCCCTGGGCGCACCCTTCTTTCTCCTCACTCTATTTTACATCCTTGGCTTGAGTATTATTTGTAGTACACCGGGAATAATATTTCTTCCTTTGCATGAGTCCCATCAGGTTCTTAGATTTTGATGCTTTTTCTTTCATGCACTCTAGTGCTTGCATGTTTCGTTTCATCCGGTCACCCACTACTGCGTTCATTTTACATACTGGTAGATGATGGTACTTTTCTCTTTTTTGATGTTATGACTTGTAACTATGGGCCTCTCATCACAGTTTACTCACCTCAACGATGTTTTTCATATCTGAACATTATATTCCAACATGATTGTAATTCATTGTCAAATCTTGTGATACGTCCTACTTGTATATGTTTACAGCCTTGAAAAAGTCAAGAATGACGAAACACGTGTCGGCTGTTGTTATACAAACTTGAAGAAAGCACTGTGTGCCTACACTAATGGATCTAGTTAGTTTTGATGACAATAGAAGAGTCCAGCCCTGATTTGTCACTAAGGAATAAAGCATTCTCACCTTGATCCTGTTTGATGTGCCGTGGTTTTCTTCTTTTCCTACATGGACTGTGACCTTTTGGTTAGCAGCATACCACACCCTGTGGCTGGGTGTACTACCACTTGAGCACTCTACTCTGTCTGAATTTGACACGCCTACATGAACTTTTATATCCAGGACAGTAGAAAATTTGGATGTGCGCACTGCCTATACACAGCCACAAATTGTCTGACATTTTGGTTGTTTACATACTATGAGGTAACAAAGACTCAAATTTAAGGGACTATACTAGATTCATAGGGCTAACTGGGACAAAGGTCTTTCTACCTTAAGCGAGTATTTATAAGATTGCTCCCTAGAAAACATTGGATACCATTGACTCAAGTGAGACTTCACTCCCAGGTGTCACAAAAATATTTCTGGTTAAGCCTCCTGAAACTCTTGGTCATTACAGATTTACTTGTCACTGTCCACAATTTGAAGTGACTCACATACTATATATGCAAGTGTACAAATCACCAAGACATAGGCCCTCATTACGACAGGGCTGTTTCGGAGGAAGCACCGCCAACAGGCTGGTGGTGCTTCCCATGGGATTATGACCGCGGTGGAAGTGCCATGGTTGCACCGCCGGGGCAGGCGGTTTCCTGCCACAATGGCCCCGGCGGTTGTAATCCGCCAGGGCAGCGCAGCTTGCAGCGCTGCCCAGGGGATTACGTTCCCCCTACCGCCAGCCTTTTCCTGGCGGATTGAGCCGCCAGGAAAAGGCTGGCGGTATGGGGAGTCGCGGGGCCCCTGTGGGCCCCTGCACTGCCCATGCCAATGGCATGGGCAGTGGGCATGGGCAGTGCAGGGGCCCCCTAACAGGGCCCCGTGCAGCTTTTCACTGTCTGCTATGCAGACAGTGAAAAGCGCGACGGGTGCAACTGCACCCGTCGCACGGCCGCAACACCGCCGGCTCCATTTGGAGCTGACTCCTGTGTTGCGGCAGAGATTGCCATGCCAATGGCATGGGCAGTGCAGGGGCCCCCTAACAGGGCCCCGTGCAGCTTTTCACTGTCTGCTATGCAGACAGTGAAAAGCGCGACGGGTGCAACTGCACCCGTCGCACGGCCGCAACACCGCCGGCTCCATTTGGAACTGGCTCCCCGCAGATCCCCGCAGCCGCCTACCAACGTCGTAATGAGGGCCATAATGCCCTTTATGCTGTGAATGATTATGAATATATGTTGGAAAGTGAACATGCTTACTTTTCACTCCCTTATATCTCTCTTGTACCTTTCTTCTTCTTCCTGTACCTCTGCTCTCCCATCTTTTTCCTCCTTTGTCAAATTTCTGTGCTGTCTCTCAGAGGTTCACAATCTTGTCATACTCCTCTCTGAAGCACTGTCTCATCCCTCTCACCTAGCCTCTCTGTTTTCAGCTCTTATTTCAACTGTCTCCCCCTCAATGTTAGCACTCTTTTTCGCCTATTCCTCTAACACCTCTCACCTGTCTTACCCTCTCTCACCTACACTTTACCTGTCTCTTTTTTCTCCTTCTCTCGTCTAGTCCCTCTTCAGCTGTCTCTTTTCACCTGCCTAAATCTCTTAATAGCCTTGAAATCTTTCAGCTGTCCTTTGCCTTAGCTCTCTTTCTAAGTTGTCTATCTCCCTTCTCTCTCCTGTCCTCTTCCCTTGACTACACATTTCAGCTGTCTTTCTCAGCTATGTTTTTGTTACTTGTCTGTCTTTGCAAACTCTTGTTCCTGTTTCCCTCTCTTTCTCACAGCTGTTCCTCTCCCAGCTTATTTTTCCTCATCTTCCTCAGTTGCATTTCTCGCTTATCCCGGTGCTACCTTGCTATCTCACATCTCTGTGCCTCCCCTCTCTCTCAGCTGTCTGTCTCTTTATCGGTGCTTATTTGCCTCTCCTTTTCTCATGCCTACCTCTAGGTATCTTTCACACACACTTACTTGAGCTTTCTCTTTACTTACAATCTGTCTTTCATCTTTGTGCCTCACCTCTCTGTCTCACTTTTCTTCACCTTTGTCGGTCTCTGTCTCCTCCTCATACCTCTTAGCTGTGTCTATCACCTCTCTCTATCCTCTCACTTGTCTTTTCTTTTGTCTCACTCTCTCTCTCTCTCTATTATCTGTCTCTTCTCACTGTCTCTTAGGTATCTCTTTATTACATATCTCTATCACCTCCTTCTTATTGGATACTCGAAGCATACACTATAAAACAGCTGTGTATGGGTGGGAATGGAAACTGTTTTGGTTTCTACTGATTGTGGCTTAGAAGGCTGTTTTACACACATACATAATAAATGTGTATAATATGTTTTAGGTGAAAAAATAGACGTAAGTACCCAACAACACAGTTATAACACTATAAGTCTAACAATAGAACAAATAGAGAGTAATTTAAAAACGTGACATGTTTAATAAGTATTGGCAATGCCAATAGGTCCGGTTTATGAATGAACATGCCTCTTGTGTCACTGATGGATTTAGGACAGCAAAAGCAAAGATACATGTACTCCATCACTCATCTTTGCACGCTGAAGTTGAAAGGTAATAATAGAAGGGGAGGGTGCTGGAACTGCAATAAATTCCTCATAGCTGTGCTTTACCCAGCTGTGCACCTGCCAGAAACACACCATAGATTAGCTGTCAATGAAGAAAGTTTACAACAGTACAGTGTCATGTGTATGCCCCTGAAAATTCAAGCTGAGGCAACTTGATAAATATGAAAAATGATCACAGGTGCCTGGAGAGCAAGCACATTTTTGTGGAAGCACCCAACCTCTGCCCAATCAAAACATACACTCTTGGCTATCAACATGTGGGTAGGGCCAAAGCCACTCTCTAATGATTATTACACGATTGTCTGGTGTTGGAAAGTGGATTATTGGTAAAGGCAGTTAAGTACCTGCACTTGGCAATAGGCCACTAACCTTCTCTTAGGCCTCGGTGAAAAGTTTACCTTCAGACTTAGTCATTTTCTTGAAGGTTGTTTTTCAACAGGACAAAGTCGCCAGTCCGATCCGACCTCTCCGGAGCCCTTCCTCGGATACGCATCGCAGGAGACCTCAGTGAAGATTTCTACGTTCGGACTTAGACGATTTTTCGAGACAAAAATCCTTCGACCGGCCAAACCTGAATCTTGATCCGACGTTCCTAGAGCCCTCTTCGGGTACACTGCGCGAGAGGTCCCAGTTAACTTTCTACTTTCAGACTTAGTCACTTTTTTTGGGAGATTTTCTTCAGTGGGACGAACCTGCAAGTCAGGCCGGGTCTCAGTGGAGGCTAGCTAGCTAGACTCACTTCGGCAGATCGGTCCCTCTATGGAGCTTTTTCCCAAAAATTCACCAATCTTATCCAAACTTCTGGATCTTCTTCCAGAAGGTCTTTGAAGGTCCTTTGGGAGTCCACGGCTCACCCCAGGGATCCAGAAGCTCTGAGTTGCTCCTTGAGTGTGCAAACTTCAACTCCCAGAATGCACCTGGCTCAAACTCCAACATGGCCACTGGACAGTGGTCAGCTGGTCAGTTTCTTCAGGATTTGATGCAGGGTACTCTGGTTAGCTATTTTTCACCTGTAGCAAGCAGGGAGTCCCTCTTGAACCTGTTGAAGCCAGGCAAAGTCCTTCTTGTGGTGAAGCCCAAGTGTGCAGCTGGTGCAGTCCTTCAGAGTACAGTGTTCAGGGGCAGGCCAGGGATCTGAGATGTGGGTGCAGCTCTGCCATATGTATCCTTGCTCATGGGGTGGAAAGCAGGGGGGGGGGGCTGTCCAATCACAGACAGGCTCCTTCCCCCTTTGATGACCATTTCCTGGGAAATGTGGCAAAAATCAATCCCAGGGAGCAACATGCCTTAAAAATCCAAAACGGCTGAATATGATTTTTGGAGATTAAATCTGGCTCAGTCCACCCTCTGGTGTGGCTACAAATCCTAAACACACCCCTCTCCTGCCCTCTGGAAATCTAATCAATAAGTCACCTAATTGTCTGGGGTTGCAGGATGTGAAGGGTTGCTGAGCTGCTCCAAAGGTCCTTCCCTGCCGTTGAAGGCCAGTTTGACTGCTCTTCTCCCCATCCTTCTTCACCATCTGTGGAGGCAGATCTCTTTGTCCTTAGTGCCACATCCTTTGTGTTCAGCATAGGCCACTTCACACCTCATCATGGCAGCCAGGCCAGGCTGCCAGAGGCTGCCCAATCAGAGAAGGGCACTAAAAAGCTGAAGTTGGCAACTTTCAGGTAGAGTTTTAAAACTCTTTACCTGAAATAGTTAAATTAACTCCAACAATTGTAAGTTGTGGGATATATTATAACAATCAATGTGATACTAAACTCAAGGTAACTGACATGTAAGGGGACTTTGTTAATTAAAATAAAGTCTCCCCCTTTTAACCTTTGGAGGCCATTCACTACAGTGAAGGAAAAACACATTTGGCTATTTTACCTCAACAGGGCTTATAAAACAATTGTTATAAGGTACCTGCTTACATAACTGGCACCCAACCCTAGGGACACATAGGGCACACCTTAGGGGTGACTTATATTTAACAATAAGGTAGCTTAAGACTTTGGAAGTACTTTTAATACCAAAGCCAAATGTGCATATACCTTTAATTTAAAAGCAGCCAGCAAGGCAGGCCTGCATATAAAATTACCATAGGCACCTCAGCGGTGCACCTATGGGAGCACTACCTATGCTGGGGTCCCTAAACCTACATGCCCTACCATATACTGGGGACTTATAGGTAGGTTGACACAGCCAATTAAAGGTAGCCTAATTTGCATACTCATTTTGCACAGAGCACAGGCCCTGGGACTGTTTAGCAGTACCCAGGGCACCTTCAGAGTCAGGAAAACACCAAAAAAAAGTGAAAAATGGGGGCAAAACGTTAGGGGGCCTCTGCAATCAGCCCTGTTTTCTCACATCTGGCAAAATAAAATTAGGGACATTTTGAAGAAATTAAATCTAACTAGAGACTGGATGAGCCTGAGAGGCAACAAAACACCCAAATCAAGTACTTGGTTATGCAAAAGGTGATAAAAGCTGCAGCAACATGACCACTCACAACATTTGAAAAGCTATGACAAAGAGTAGAGGAAGACACACACAGAGGGCCCTAATGTACTAAAAATGGATCAGGTGAAAGTTGCAGCAATTTAACAACCAACTTTAACCAAATGCATTTGGATTGTGTGCCCCGACCTATGTACGTAGATTGGTTCATAATATAATGGATTGTGGTGTGCCTCAATTTGGCCTACCTCAAAGATATTCATGAAGCAGGTCACTAATTGAGGCAGACTACAATTGGCTACACTCATAGGCATGGTGACCTTATCTCTTTTGAATAAAGCAGTCTGTTTGTATGCAGCCAGTTCTCCTAAAAGGAAAACAGGATGTGTTCAAAAAATGAAAATAAAAACTTTTACAAAAATATTTAGGAGCAGGCAGTCGTCCCATGGACCACTGCCTGCTCCTAAAAATGATATTGTTGACATTCACAAAGGGGAAGGGTTAACTTGGGGGAATGGGTTGCCACCTCTTTTTAGGTGGTGGTAAAATATTAATGTTTTGCAGCCAGACTTTGGTCAAAAACAGTAATGCATACCATAAGGAATCTATATTTGGAAGAGACACCCTTAATGCGCCCCTTCTACACACAAAGGGTTTTAACATTCACAGAGAGGCTGCCTGACTCTAGAACAGAGGTCTTCAAACTGGGGACGGACCCCCTTAGGGGGGGGTGTCAAGTGATCCCAGGGGTGGGGGGGGAGACACTGGCCAAAAGAAGCATTATGCAGATAACTTGCCTTTGTTTTAAGCAGAAGCATACTATTGCATTTTTAAAAAGGTAACAGTACTTAACTGCAATGTTTAAATAGGTCTAGACATATTTAAACATTGCCATCATTATAAAACAATTGTGAAAAATTCTGAGGGGCGTCCAATGATTTTTATTTTTCAACTGGGGGGCATTAAAAAGTTCGGAGACCACGGCTCTAGAACCTGACAGTCTGTAAGGACAAGGAGTACCTCCCATTCCGTGAGTGTTTAAAAAGAACTAGTGGTCCGGTGTGGGGTCTGTGTAGACTGGAATATCCTAATTTACTGGAAGCCCCAGAGTTTATGTTGAAGGGAGAGTAGTTCAATGCTGCGAGTAGCCTAGGTATGACGAGCATGGCTTTGAATGGAATGTGTCTTTGACACAGGCAGATAGTGTTAGGATGAAAGTGCTAAATAGATGTTGTCCCAGATATGTAGGTTAGAGAGATGCATGGAAACTTCTTTCAGTATTCTTTGGATCATGCAAAGTTGATAGAGTTGGACTCAGAGGCAAAGGCTATTGGCATAGTCAAGATGTGAGAGCACGAGGGTGACAATGTTTGTACTGTTTAAGGAAACCCTCTAGTAAGGAAGGGATGGCAAAGATTTTTTGGTGTAGAATGATTCTTTGGTCACTTGATTTACTTGTGCCACAAGGGACATACTGGAGTCGCTGATTACACCCAAGGTCCTTACATTGGATAACGGGATTGGGGTGTGCTGGTGATAGAGGAATGATAATAAAGGGTCCGTTTCTGCATGTGAATATTTCTGTTCTAATGTGTTCCGTTGGGGGTTATTTAGCAAAATACAGTGCTCAATAACTAGAAAGAACTGGCCATTGGCACAGGTGCAACATTATCAGTTGATTTTGATATCATCTGCATACTTGCACTGTGTGAGCTTGTAGACAAGTTCAGAAAGAGGGGTGAAATGCAGATTAAAGTGGAGTGAAGAAACAGTGGCTAAATGGTGACACGTCTGAGTAGAAGTAGTTGTTAAAATGAAAGGAAACTAAGGGATGATGTGTAATCTCTCTGCTTGGTAGGAGACAACCCAACACAGAAAAGTACATTGAATTCCTATGCCTCCAAGTCCCTGTAGCAATGTTTTGTGATGCTCATTGGCAAAGGAGAGGTCTTACAACATATGTATGTCTAGTCCATTAGAGTAAGCGGTCATTTTGTTATAATTCCAGTGACAAGGCAGAGTCAGTACTGCAAAAAATTTGATAGATGTGAGTGAAAAATTGAATTCGAGGTAAGACTTAAAATAAATATAATACCTTGCCAAGGTTAGATATTATCAGAACTAATACAGGGAAAGAGTTTAGAACTCTTTCCTAAAGTTGCCTAAAATCATCCCTGTAGTAGCCTTTCCTGATTGGTCAGCCTTTGACAGGCTGAACCAAGCCCCCTTAATGAGGTGATAAGTGGCCTGGGCTGAGACAAAGGAACCATCTGGTGGGAGGAGAACTGCAGCAGCAGATGTGTGAGTAGGAAGGGGGCTGGGTAGCCAAACATGTCTTCAAAGGACGGGAAGACAGTTTGAACAGAAACCAGACCTGCCCCATTTCCTGCACCTCAAGACAGATGGAAGCCCTTAGAATTAGATTAGGGGAGTGGCTGGAAGGGGAGTGTAGGGGAAAGTTAGCCACACCTGTGGATGAGCTTAGCCAGACCTGAACCTTCAGAAGAGAATTTTTCAGTCTTGAATTTTTGACAAACAGTGGTTTCTGGGACACAAATGTACCACACTTCACAGGAAGTGGTCACCACAAAGGGTGGCACTTTTTACCCAATTGGCCAGGGGTGCCCTCCCGCTTGCCAGCCCAGAAACCTGGATAAAAGTGAAAGAGCTGTCCAGCACCTCAGATCCCTGCTGGAAGAAATCAGAATGACTGCCCTTCTGAACCCTTGGTCTGCACCAAGAAGGACTACACTCACAAGGACTGCACCTGCTGCATACTCTGGCTTTCACCGCAAAAACAACTTTGCCTTGCTTCTTATGGTTCAGGAATGGACTTTCTTTAAGCAACAGGTACAAAGTAGCCACCAAGAGACCCCTGCATCAAGTCCTGCAAGAAGAATCCAGCTGACCAGCGTTTAGTAGACATTTAAAGATTTGACCAGGTGCATTGTGGGAATTGTAGTTCCAACTCCCAGCTACTGGAACTTTGGACTAAGTTTGTGGACATTTCAAGACCCCAAAAGGATCTTCTGAAAAAAGCTCAATAAGGTGACCGACCCATTGCTGACAGCCAACCCGGCAAAAGTTGAACTGCAACCTGGCCTGAATTTCAGGTTTGCCCTGCTGAAGCTCTGGAGCTTTTCTCCGTAGATGAAATTTTCAGGGGTTCACCGAGCCAAACTGCCGTCATCGAACCACAAGCTGGCCTGAGGAGGAGACCCACTCAATGTCGAGAGAAAAAGCTCCAAATATGTGACTAAGTCCGAAGGTCAAAATTTGGCCAAAGCCTACAGCTGAGTGAATTCGACTTGGGCTCCATTGCGGTCAGCCTCAAACTTTGATTTTGTTCCGTTCAAGCATGACCAGATGTTCGCGGTTGGCGCTTTTCTAATTTTAAGCACTAGAAAGCACATTTTTTATTTAATCTTTCACTACACTGGATTTTTGTTGTTGTAATGTCATTTTAAAGATAGAAACTATTTTTATATTTATTAATTTGTGTTGGAGTTGTATTGTGTGTTGTGTCTTTCTTATTTACTGTTTTGTTGATATTAAATGCTTTACACACCTGTCTCCTAAGTTAAGCCTGATGACTCATGAGCCAAGCTACCAAAGGTTGATCAGGGGTTTATTTGAGACCTTGACTGGAACTTAGGTGTGATTGTGGCCTTATTACTAGCTGTAGGTACCTACCTGCACCTACCAATAATTAGGCCTGGGTGGAGTTCGTGGAAAAACTCTGCTGAGCTACGCAGAGTTCTACGAGCTGTGGAGTTTGGATACGGTGTGCTGTTCGCACTGATTTTCAGCGCAAGGGTTTCTCCCACTTTGTAAAATCAGCGCAAGCTGCATCACCCGGAGCGCCAGAGGGTGCTAACTTCTTTTTACCGCTCAAGTAGATTATCTACTTGAGCAGTAGCTTCCTCAACGTGAGCAACATCTTTCTCATCAAGAGCAGTTATGACCTACCACAACCGCTCGCATTCAGAAATCTCCCTTGTGCTCACCAACTTAGCGAATTTTCTTGCTCGTGCGAGCGAGAGAAAAAACTCTGCTCTGCGTTATTTTGTATAGTTTTTCAAAACTCCACATTCCGCGAGGAGTGCAGGGTGGGAAAAACTCTGTGATCTCCACTGGATTTCTTCACCCACCGGTACTAATAATCCACTTTGCAACACGGTGCTAATGTGACAGCCTAATTCCAGCATCCTGAGCAGTAACTTCACAAGGTTAGGAAGAGAGAGGAAATGTGAAGGGCTGGAATGATTAATAGGGAGGTTAAAAGTTGTGTTGGCTATCAGGTGGATAAAGCCAAAAAAAAAGGTATAATGAAAACATAGTAGTGAGGGCAGCAGACGAAATGGACGTATGGTATGTCTATTTATGGTTATTCCATAATGTGAACATGGCCAAAAAGCAGCAGAGCACTGTTTAGGGTCCAAGGTAATAATACGGCCAACAAATGATTGGAGAAGTAGCTATTGCATGAGTGCAGATGTGGACTGTTACTGCATTGTAATGCATTGTACTTCAAAGAGATGTGTCTTTAGTTTTTTCTAGATTGGAAGTGGGTCATGATAATGTTGATTGTTATGCTGAAACTGTTCCAAAACCTTGGTGCATAGATTTGAGTGGAGAAGAACTGATTTCATTCTGATGGTGTCATTGCTGTACGTGTGCCAAAAGCCACAGAAGTTGGTGAGTTTGCCAGACAGGCAGGGATACCAGTCATTATGGCTTTGCAGACGCTAGAGATGATTTTGAAGATGGTGTGGGCTGGCAAGAGGAGCCAGTGAAGTTCTATCAGGACTAGAAGATATGGTCATATTTCTTCAGGTCATTGATGAAGTTTGCTGCAGGGTGATTTTATGGGGGTTCTAGTGTGTAGTCTGGGAGACCATGGAGCAGGGCACTGCACCCGTCAAGAAGTGTGAGTTCAAATGCTTGAACAGCAGTATTGAAATTGCTCTATGAGAGGAATGGTTTCATACTTTTTAGGAAAGAAAGCTTGAACCAGAAAAACGTGTTTCTCTTGGTAATGTACTCTCTAAGAGGCTGTTGCATAGGTTGATTCAGTTATACAGTGGGTAAAAGTTCTTTGAATTAATTTAAATTGATGTCATTCACCCAGGTATTAACCATTTGGTGCTTGATAGTCTTGGGAAACAACAAAAACGTTGTTTTGTAGGTGTTGATAGTAGGTGTTCAGAGCAAATATTGAACTTTTAATTTTGTGATACCACAATATGATTAGAAGAATATTGTGATGTAGGAGATATCTTTGACAGGAATATAACAGGTAAAAATATTATTTTTGTAGTTATGGTTTCAATTTTTGTTAAATATACCTTTTACAAATATTGTCTGTATTACTAACGTTTTTGTTGATATTTTGTTATTTTTGTAAGTGTGTTTATATGTTTTTAATATTGGTTTGGAATGCTAACACTATTGTAAATTAAATTCAGTATTCTGTACATGATTTTTCATATTATATTTATGTAAAATATTTATTTTTAAATAATGAATATTTGTTTCATAGCCAGTTGTTGGTTTATAAGGTAACAGGACAGGGACATATTTTGAAATACACATTTTTGTTTCTTAATTTAGTTGGTATTTTAATGTGTAAATTTATTATTTTTAATGTTCAATTGTACAAATGTATTTCTGATTTTTTTTATTATTATATTTGATACGTATTTTACAAATATATTTCGCAATTATATTTTTAAAAATTTAGAAATATTTACTTTTCAAAAATTAAAGAATAATGTTACTATTGCATACTTGAAATTTATAAATTGTTGTCGTGAAATGTTACATACTTACAAATAATAAATAAATATGGTGGATTAGAATTTTTATACATTATTTAAATCTGATTGTTTTCACAGAGATTATGTATTTTCTTTTATTTGCAAATACAGTGTTTTCTGTATAGTTATAATCTCTGAATATTCATGTTTAAATATTTGCAGTCGTTTTTTATTAAAATGTTTAAGTTATTTGGAATTGTGTTTGGGTGGTTTTAGTGGGTGTTATATTTATTAATGTGTATATTGATATACATATCAGTAGTTTACATGATGTGGTATAAAATATACAGATGTTATTGTGTTAGCCCTTGTCTACAAAGGTTTATATTGGATTGGGATTAGTAAATCTGACACATGAAGGATCCAACACCATTCCCCCAGATGCTACAGACTGGAGTGGAAATAGTAAATTTGACCCCTTTAGTGTTTAACATTTTCCCTTAGATAGTTTAGGTTGGAGTAGAAATACTAAAACTGGCCAGTTTATGTGCAACACATTCCCTAGATGGTTTAGATTGGAGTGGAAATGTTAAATCTCATCAATTTAGTGTCCAGCACCTTTCCTAGATGGTTTAGATTGGAGTGGAAAGAGTACATCTGCCTACCTTTTTGTAACAAATACAATTGTTATGCCACAAAAATTATTTGCCATATTCTAGAATATTATTTTAATTTGATGCATATTTGTTTTGTAGTTACAAACATGTTGTATTGTAACTTTTATTTATACATTTTATTCTATATACATGTTATTTTATTATACGTGTTACATATTATTTTCTTCACATTTGCATTTCTTATCACAAGTATATTGTTTACTACCATTTTTGTTATAGAATGTACATTCTCATTCAAGGAAATTAATTAGTACTATTTTTTTGTAAATTTTTATTTTGATAGTACATTTAATACATGTATTGCAAATACGTTGGTATTGGTTTATTACATTTTTTAAATGATTACATATTTAAAACATTTTTTTTAAAACATATATTTTATTTTTTGTACCTTGATTTTAATATTTGCAGCTATTTTCAAAGGAAAATATATTTATTTTAATTTTCATTTTTCATTTAGAGACCATTTTTACTGCTATCTGTATTTTGTATTCATTTAACATTTTTGTTGGCGGTTTTGGTTCCTGATGGTTGTGGTTCCTTGTTGCTGCATAAGTACTAGAGCAAGGCTGATTTTATGATATTTTTAAGAGTTTGGAGGGTGTGGAATGTGAGTTGTGATGTGTACTGCATAGGTTTTGGAAAAGGGCCCTCTCTGAAGGATCACCCCAAGCTTTTTGTTTTCCTCCTCCCCTTTTTCTGACCTCGTTTTTGCTGGCTTTAGGACTCTGGGCACTTAACCACTGCTAACCAGTGCTAAAGTGCTTGTGATCTCTCCCCTAATCATGGTAGCATTGGCTCCTACCCAACTGGTATATTTAATTTAGCTATAGGTCCCTAGTAAAGTGCACTATATGTGCCTGTGGCCTGTAAATTAAATGCTACTAGTGAGCCTGCAGCACTGATTGTGCCACTCACAGAACTAGCCCCCTAACCATGTCTCAGGCCTGCCACTGCAAGGCCTGTGTGTGCAGTTTCACTGCCACTTCCATTTGGCATTTAAAACTACTTGCCAAGCCTTAAATTCCCCTTTCATTACATATAAGTCACACCTAAGGTAGGCACTATGTAGCCCATAGAGCAGGGTGCTATGTACGTAAAATGCAGGACATGTAAATGTAAGTTTTACAACTCCCAAAGTCTTCCCAAGTCATTTTTCACTATTGTGAAGCCAGCCCCTCTCATAGGCTAGCCCTGGAAATTCCCTTAGAAGGTTTTTAGTGGGTAATTTCTGATCTGGAAGGAGTACATTGCCATGTGTGGTATGGTTGGAATGGTAGTGAGAAATGCTGCTTACTGGTGAAGCTGTATTTAACATTAGTATTTTTAGAAAGTAGACATTTCTGTGCACTTACAGCCTGTCTCCAATCCACATCTAGTCTATGGTGGTTTTGAGCATTCCACCCAGGCAACCACAAACACAGCACACTCAGCTGCATGTGCATTCATTTGCATAATGATGGGTATTTCTGGGCAAGAAGGGTGGAGGGTCTCTCCCTTACACTTCAGAGGCTGGTAGCCTGACCCCACACAAAGGACTGATAACTCCACCACAGACCTCCTTGCAGACAGGGCTTAATTGAAAGGGGAACTTGTGCACTTCAATACCACTCTCTGAAATTTCCCCCACTACAAAGGCACATTTGGTTAGGTATACTGGCTCTGTGACGCCACCAAATAAGACACTTCTGGACCTACAACTGGAATCTGTCAGAGGGATTGCTGCCCAAAGGACCCATCTGGACTGCTTTTCTGGAAGGACTGCTCTTCTGCTTGTTGCCCTGATGCCAGTTGCTCCCTGACTCAGCTGGAAGGACTCTGCCTTCCCGCACGAGATATCTCCCAGGGCTTATACTGAGCTTGCCTCCTGTTAAGAAGTCTCAGGGCCATCAAAGACTTCATCTGAGAGAGAAAATCTATTGTGTTCAAAGATTCAATGCAAAACTTGCAAAAATTGACGCAGCACCTGTCTCGTGGCTGAAAAATCACTGCATCACCTACCGGATTGACGCAGCATCTGCTTCATCCTCCCACCACATTTTGGATTTTCCATGCATCGTCCATGGGCATCAAAATATCACCACATCGCAATAAAGAGCTAAGGTTGCTCACCTAGAAATCGAGACATCACCTTGCCTGTGAGGAAAGAATTAAGTAATCACCTCTGCTGCGCCAGAAAAATTGATGCATTGCTTTATTTTCCAACGCATCACCTCCTCCGCAGCCCTCTGCTTCGTTATTTTTGTAACATTTCCCAGCTACTGTGTTTTAAAAATGATACAACCACTGATTCTTATGGATTAAGACTCATCTAAGCCTTTAAAAGTGATAGCTTGACCTGTGCATATTGGATTTTTGTTGTTTTGGTCTTATTTTATTCAGATAAATATTATCTGTTTGTCTAACCTGGTGTGGAATACTTTTGAGGTGTTTTCACTCTGTTAGTATATGAGTTATTGCAGAAATACTTTCCACATTGCCTTCTAAATTAAGCCTGCCTGCACTCTTGATAAGTATCATGAAATTAGTCATGTTGTACTTGAAATCCAGCTGAAGGACATTGGTGAGTGCTAGTCCTGTTTTGAATGCTGCCACATGGAGGTTGCTTTGCATAAAGTGGTTCCCAACACCAGTGACTACACACCCGGGGAAGATTACCCTTGCAGTAACAATCTGTTTGATGAATAGTTACGAAGGTACTCGTTTTTAATTGTTATTCTGCAATCAAACTTTGCACTTAGGGCCTCATTAGGAGTTCAGCGGACAGTTTGCACAGTCTGCCGAACTTCCGACTGGGAGGTTGCCGCCACACTGGCTACCTCTCTGCCAAACCCATTAGGAGTTTCCCGTTGGGCTGGCAGGCGGAAACTGAGGTTTCTACCTGCCCGCCACCCTTGCAGTGAACAGGCGGCAGCATTGTCTCCAGCTCATAATCAAGCTGGTGGCAATGCTGCTGCCGCAGGGTGCACCAGCTTTGCAGTGCTGACTGTCTGCATAGCAAACAGTGAACATTGTGATGGTGCTGGGCAGGGGGATCCCTGCACTGCCCATCCCAAGTGTAGGAGGCCCTCTGTACCTGTTCTTCTCAAACCTTGTCATGGCAGTAAATCCGTCTTGAAAAGGCTGGTGGAGAATGAAGTCGTAATCAGCAGGGGGGCGCTGCAGACCAAAGACCTTACCTTCAGGAAGCTTCTCCAGACCAGGCTGTTCGAGCAGTAGCAGCACCTTCCCCCCTACCTTCTCCCTCTTCCCCTCCTCAGCGGCCTGAGATCCTCACGGGTGAGTAGTGCGCTTTACAAATCGCTGATTGGATTCATTGATTGATAATGTTTCTGACTCAATGACTCCAAAATAGAAAACCTTTTGCTCAACACTAAGGCCCAGATTTACTAAAGGGTTGATTTGCCCTTGCATCATGCAAGGTGATGCGAGGGGAGGAGTAATAATCAGAAATATAACATTGTCTTCTTGTTATGTGTCTTTCTAAGTGTGCTGCATTCTGCAGTACACACATAAAGAGAAACAAAAGTCTCAGAGGATTGTTTTTGTGCCGGAAGGTCTCTCTTCCTGCACAAAAACAGTCCTGTCTGCAACACAGGCACCTTTGCATCTGTAGTTGCCTAAATGTTTTGGCCCTAATTACAGTTATAATTTGTGTCCCTATTTTTTAAAGCCCGTCCTCCATCACACTACTAGATACTATGCCCCAAGTTAACAGTCCATCTCTTGTCACTCACACCACCAAAACGTTTACCACATATGTTCACAACAAATACAACTCTGCTAATTGCACACTCTTCCAGGTTGTAACATGCAAGCTGTCTGCACTGCAGCAGGTGCCTGCAATATAATACAATACATACAACTCTGGGTTAGGATGAGAGCAGTCTTTGCTCCCCGCACCTTCTGGGTATAGCAAAAGTTTGAGCGAAACTGATTCTGGCATTTAGGCGCATGGAGCACCTTCAAGGATGCCCTTGATTATGTCAGTGGTGATGTAACTTATGTGATGTAATTTCCTGTGCTGGCGCTCGGCAATCACTAATATGCCAGTACAGAGAGAGGAGGATTGCATTATATCTTTGTAAACATAAGGCCTGATTTATACTTTTTTAGCACCGCATTTGCGTCCAAAGCGGCGCAAATTTACAAAATTCAATTATATTTTGTACGTTTGCGCCGCCTTTGCGTCACAAAATGACGCAAATGCGGCGCTAAAAAAGTATAAATCAGGCCCATAGTGTATTGGCCGTCTCCATGTGACGCATCACAAGTAGTTTCATGCAGCAAATGTTAGTAAATCTGCCTTCAGGTGCATCTTCAACCTCCCAATCCTCTAGCTATCATAGGTTAGGCAATCATTTATACCACCATGCAGGAAAGTAAAAACGAAACCTTCAACTCAAAAGAATGACTTGCCCTCTTTGATACGGTGTATCTCGGTTATCAGTACATACTCCAAAGCACTCTGCCCTTCCCTGGGCCAGTAGGCCAACCCTTAGTGTTGGAGACTTCCATGACGTACTCCCACAATTACGCCAGTTCAGTCCCCCCATATGCCAAACCACCAATCCACCTACCTCGAAGGCTCTGATTCTAAGTTGTGAAGAATAATGTGAGGTTTGTAACACACCTGGTAAATACCTCTTGCCCTAAGTGACGTGTTTACCATCTGTGGTAAATATGTACTATTTCAGAAATAAGACTTAAAAAGTGTAATCGATATTTAGCACACTGAGGCCCATATTTATACTTTTTGACGCTAAACTGCGCTAACGCAGTTTAGCGTCAAAAAGTTTTGCGCCGGCTAACGCCATTCTGAAGCGCCATGCGGGCGCCGTATTTATTGAATGGCGTTAGCCGGCGCAAGCAGACCGGCGCTGCCTGGTGTGCGCGAGAAAAACCACGTACACCAGGCAGCGCCGGCGTAGGGGGAAAATGGCGCATGGGCGTCTTAAAATGGGGCAAGTCAGGTTACGTCGAAAAAATCGTCGTAACCCGACTTGCGCCATTTATTTTCGACGCCCATCCCCCATCAACATGACTCCTATCATTGTAAAGATAGGAGTCATGCCCCCTTGCCCAATGGCCATGCCCAGGGGACTTCTGTCCCCTGGGCATGGTCATTGGGCATAGTGGCATGTAGGGGGGCACAAATCAGGCCCCCCTATGCCAAAAAAAATTATTAAAAAAAAATAAAAAAATACTTACCTGAATGTCCCTGGGGTGGGTCCCTCCAGCCTTGGGTGTCCTCCTGGGGTGGGCAAGGGTGGCAGGGGGGGTCCCTGGGGGCAGGGGAGGGCACTCTGGGCTCATTTTGAGCCCACTTGTCCCTTAACGCCATGCCTGACCCAGGCGTTAAAAAGCGGCGCAAATGCGCCGTTTTTAGCCACGCCCACTCCCGGGCGTCTCTTTTGCCCGGGAGTATAAATACCACGTAAAGGCCTGGGAGTCATTTTTTAGACGGGAACGCCTCCCTTGCATATCATTAACGCAAGGAAGGGGTTCACGCTAAAAAATGACGCACATTCCGGGAACTTTGGCGCTATTCGCCTCTAACGCCATAGTATAAATATGGCGTTAGTTGGCGTTAGTTTAGCGTCGAATTTGCGTCGAAAAAAACGACGCAAATTCGGCGCAACCAGAGTATAAATACGGCCCTGAATTCCACAAGTTCGGCAATGTTCCCAGGCTTTTTCGGGGAACAGCAGAGGAGACGTAATAATATGACACAAATCAGCATTCCGGACCATGCACGAACTTCTGTTTGCACAGGAATTGGATTTTAACCTGCAGCTAATAATCAGGGTTCAAGTGGTCCAAATATGAACTCAAACTAATTGGTAAAAGAGCTCATGTATTCCATCTTTATGGCCCAGTTACCCGACTCACCTTCTGAATCTCACTCACCTTCAAAACTCTTTACCGCGCCGACAAATCCAACCAGCTGTGCCACAAAACATGAGCAGCAAATACTACACAATGTCCCTGAGTGTTCTGCGCGCTTATCCAACCAAAACATTTACTACATTCTCCAAATAAGTTGCTTCTTAGAAAAAGGAAATCTTTCAACAGTCCAGGGACCACACATCTGAAATTATCGGGAAAAAACTACCCAGGAACGCTTTCTGAGCTTTAATTTACAGATCAAGGTTTTACAGTGCCACACGTTCATTCATTGACATGGAATGTAATACGGATGGCATTCATCCTTACCAGAGGCACGGCCAGCTTCATGAGGGATTTGACTTTGTCCAGGCAGCCTTCTTCCGGGATGCAACGACACATCAATCCTGCACATGCCCTGCGCCAAAGGGGCAGAGGCTGACAGTGGGCATAGATTTTTGACATAACAGTTCCCATCACTGGCCAAGCGGTCTATCGCCAAACTTCATTCAAGAGGTTTTGCATCTATCTCTCCCACTGAACACATACAAATGTAACCATCAAGAAGCACAAGAGCTTAATGTAGACGGATGTTTGCCAAGACACACCCTGCCCCTCCTTTCTAAAATACATTTTTGCATAATGACCTGCAGCAGAGTATGGAATTAACATGAATGATCAGATTACTGTGGAAGAGCACATTAGTAGTCCACGCTGGTTACAAGTATTTGCTCGTTCTGAATAGTTCTTAGGTACTTTACTATTTTGCAGAGCATTACAAGTCTCAGCTGTTTTAAGTGGTGATACAAGATAGCCAGTTTGGCCTAACAGCATTGCGGAACTAATATCCATCATTGAAGCTACTGAAGTGCTGATGGGGCAGGTGTGCTGCTGGTCTTCGAGTTTGATTCCATTTCTCTTCCAATGCCGGCTTTAGGGCAGTTTAACCGGAGTCACCGCAGTGGGCACCGAGTTCCGGGAGTGCTACATTTTTAAATATAGAATGGGGTTAAATGCAACTGCTGCGGAGTTCCTTGTGTTTTCCAGAATTTGTCAGGCAATAATAAGGCCTACTGCATCTCCTTCAAAATATCTGTGCCGGAGTTCAGCAAGTGAATGAGCACTAAAGATGCCTTTAAATTTTGTAATTTTATTTTTATCTTGTTACCAGGAGTGGCTCATGGGACTGGGCTAGGGCAAAGGGTGTGCGGGGGGTGGGGGGGGGGGGGGGTATGGGGAGGTATTGGGGGAGTTGGGGGGTGCAGAGGGCACAGAAAAAAAGAATAAAAAAAATGTACCTATTTTGCCTCCACAGCGCGCTCCTCTCCCGTCGCTGCTGCAGGCACAGGCTCCCAGCCTGCCCTGCGCCAATCCTTGCGCTGCTCAGGGCAGACAGACTGGCAGACAGGCTCTCTCTCTCAAGCCCAGAAACCGTGTTGCAGGGTAAACAGAGTTTATTATCCTTTCCATGTTAAAGGATTTGCAGCGGTTGCTGCTGGCAGGGGGGCGAAGCTCCTCCACCCATATGGTGGAACCATGCCTGCATGTCACATTTGCTGTGCATTTAAAGGCAGGTCAAATGTCAGGCTGTGCCTTCTGACAAATATTTAGGGGTTGTTTTAACATGAAAATACTTGTTTCTTTTTCTTTTTTTGGAGTACAAAGTTAGAGGATTTTGTAGGGTGAACTCGCTGACAATCTTCCTGGGTACAGGGAATGTGAAAGGAAAAGTTGTAGGTTATCAGATTTTTTCAAACACACAAAAACATTAAATACATGTAAATGAAATGTACAAATATTTCAAAATATAAAAGCAGTTTGAAAACCACAAATGAAGTACTTATTTTAGTAATTCTGAAGTGTGATGTAAACTAAGGGGTATATTTACAAGCCTCTAGCAGCTTCATGCAGTGCCCTACAGTATTTTCTTTAATGCTAAGGTGGTCCCCACACCATATTTCACACCATATTTCCAAAGTGGTGCAATGCAAGCCTTGCGCCACTTTGTAAATCCTTGACCCATATTATGGCTGCACCAGGCATAATGTTTGCATAGGGTTTTTTCCTCTCTTAGGAGGCCCAGAAAAAGCATGCAGTGAAATTTAAGTGTGCCATTGTTCCCTTGCTCAAGACATGCGTTAAAGTGACATTCCCATTGTTTCCAATGGGCCTCCACATGCATTGCTGGACTAGTGCCATAATTTTTGGTGGTTGACCAATGCACTACAATAGCATCGAAAATGTTGACGTTATTGTGCTAACATGTGTCATTGTGCGCTGTATTGTAAATACGGCGCTACCATGATGAATTTAGGAGGATACTGGGGGGCACAAGAAAAGTGGCGCATCACAGCGGATGCACCACTTTCTTGTAAATATACCTTTAACATTGTAATTTGATCATTACTAATCAAGACATTTTACTCGGGAATGTGCTAATGATAAATGATTAGCACATCAAACCCAATTTCCGCCCATTATTATTTGTGGCCTATATAGTTTTATTAGTAAAACCGCATGTCAGTGAGACTTTTGTGACCAGTTCAAATTGAAAATGTGCTGTCTGCAAAGGAGTGTGACGTCACGCCCTGCTTTAGTAATATATTTGCAATAGTGTACTCCAAAATGTACCACTGGCTACAGACCACACCTTTACCACCCTCCTGCTGAATGGTGTGGCTCGTTTGCTGTACTTGTTCTTTTTGAAACACTTGGATTTTTCACAATCCCTATGACTTTAGTGATTTAACATTGGATGCAACACCCTCTTTTTGAAAATTGTTCCAGCATCACTATGTTTGCTAGGGTTGTTAAAAAGTGTTTGTTGGGCTGGAAATAAATTCTTATTAGTAAAGCCAGCAATAACCACTCTGTTACATTTTAAATAATGAGCTTGTGCTTCTCACACCTCGCCCCCAAGACAATCAGGGACCTGGGGTCAGTGGCAGTGGGCACACCGTTCAGGGGACAGGGGCACAGGCCAACAGGGAAACTGGGAGGACTGCTGTGCACCAGGGGGAGGACAGGAACAGAGAACCGACTCTCCAGGAGGCACTCTCCGAGATCCTGGGAGCCTACCAACATTCCCAGGATATAATGGGCCAGATCCTTGACAACGTGCAGGAGAACAGGCGGCTGTAGGAGGGACAGTACCAGATGATCAGGGAGAGCTTGCAGGCCATCAACACCTCCCTGATCTCCATTGCAGGGGTGCTGGCAGACATAGCCAACATCATGAGGGAGGCAACAGCACACCAGCGGGCCTCTACCACTAGCCAGTCAACTGAACAACCCTCTACTTCTGCTGCCACTAGTACGCAGGAGTCCCCGCCACAGGACCCACAGGCCACCAGCATCCCTCCCCTGCAGAAGGTGAACCACCCTGCAAACGGTCCCTGCGACCCAGACAGAAACCAGAGACAATTGGCAAGACTACCGCCAGGAAATTAGACTCTCCTGATTGCCCCCCTTGTGTCCCACCCTGTCACCTTGTCCACCTTGAACTGACTTTGCTCCCCTTCCTATGGACCCTTTCACACTGCATCTGTGCTACAAACAGAATGGAACAATACCCTGGACTTTCCTCCATCATCACCCCATTCCATTTCTCATAATTTTTTAGCACTACAATAAACATCCTGGAAAACAACTCAAACACTAGTATTTCATGTTTGGAAACAGTGTATTAATGGAAACAGTTATATCCGTTGCAAATAAACTGTTTTAGAGAATAGAAATAATGACCTGTAGCTGGCTGTAGGCAGCACATCAATACACAGATGTCATTGCACTAACACCTGTAAACTGAGAATCCATATGCAACATTAAGTAGAGGTAAAAAGTGGGCAATGCCATCAAGCCACAGCCACACAGAATACACCAATAATCATAGAAATGTTAAGTTGCACTGTCTCACCTGTGTGTCATTGAAAGTACTGACGGATAACTGATGTTCTGTTGTCCTCATCCTTATCTTCAGCCTCTTCATCCTCACTGTCATCAGGGTCTACTGCTGCCACGGGGGCATCTCCAGTCTCCTCCTCCTGCAGAAAAGGTACATGGCGTCTGAGGGTCAGGTTGTGCATCATGCATCATGCCACTTCTATCTGGCAGACCTTCTCGGGTGAGTAGCACAGGGATCCACCTGTCAGATGGAGGCAACTGAACCTGTCCTTAAGGAGACCGAAAGTCCTTTCAATGATCCTTCTGGTTCACCATGTGCCTCATTATAACATTCTTCGGCCCTTGTCTTGGCATTCCTCACAGGGGTCAGTAGCCACGATAGGTTTGGGTAGCCTGAGTCACCTGCAGGTATTGAGCGACAACATTTATCCACACACTATCCCATGAGGTTAACATCAGAGGCGTACAGTAACATACACCGGGTGGGGACCAAGGATTACCTATAAGCCACATCCTGTGCCTCTGTAGTGGGGCCATCACATTTGGGATGCTGCTATTCCTCAGGACAAAGGCATCATGCACTGACCCAGGATACTTAGCATTGACGTGGGAGATGTACTGGCTGCTGGGCACACCATCTGCACATTCATGGAGTGGAAACTCTTATGATTCCTGCCCACCTGTTCATTCTGGCGGGGGGGACAAAAGCAATATGTGTCCCCTCAATCGCCCCAAAAATATGTCCCAATATGGGGGTATGTCCCATTGCATAGAATCCGGCCTTCACAGTGGCCAAATCTTCCACCTGGGGGAAAGATATGTAGCTGCACATGTGTTTTACCAGGGCAGACAACACTCTTGCCAGTACGATTGAGGACATTGGCTGTGACATTCCTGCTGCCAAGCCCACTGTCACTTGGAAAGAACCTGTTGCCAGGAAATGGAGCACTGAAAGCACTTGCACAAGAGGGGAGATCCCAGTCGGATGATGGGTAGATGAGATCAGGTCAGGCTCCAACTGGGCACACAGCTCTGTTATTGTGGCCCTGTCCAGTCTATAGATGAGGATAATGTACCTTTCCTCCAGTGTAGCTACGTCCACCAGTGGTCTGTACACAGGGGTATGTCTTCATCTCCTATTCATCTGCAGAGGTAGGTATCTAAGGGACACAAGAGTGAGTAGGCTGTCACAATTTGAACAACTAAACCACAACAGCAGTCCACATTGTGCACTTATGTATTGGGACAGTGTAAATTTCCAAGTATGTGCCCATTTAACCTGTGACGCAGAAGTTCTCGATAGACCTGTTCACTGTCCCCCTGAAATGGCGACCGCCTGTCCTACATGGAGGAACAGGTGGAAGTGAGGTCATTCCGGCAACATTGGGTGTCGTGGCGGTAGGTGGTCGTGCATCGCCGTGCAATTACTCATTGGATAATTTGGGGCTCTATGGAGTGCAGTGGCCAATGGGGATGTACGCCGGCGGTGACGGTGTACACCACGTGGACGTGACCGCCATTTTCTATCTGATTCCTCACTTGTTTCCTGACCTTCAACAGGAGAACACCTACACTGCGTGTGCTGCTGTGACCTGTGTCTGGAACCTACCATGGCCTGTGTGGCCAGGGAAAGGGCCCCAGCCTTCACTTCGGAGGAGTTGGAGCGACTGGTGGATGAGGTCCTACCCCAGTATGGGCAGCTGTATGGGCTTCAAGACCAGCAGGTGAGTACACTTTGGGCACAATGCATGTGGCATGGATGCATGGAGATGTGTGTGAAGGCATTGTGTAAGGGGGGGATTCTCTATTGGCAGTGTACATGTTGTTTGCTGGGCTATGTGTGTGCCAATGGTGATGGAAACGGGTATGATGGGCCATGTGTGTGACTGGCTGGACTGTTATTTTAATGGAGTTCTCCTGTATGTATTACCTCTGCAGATCAGTGCCCATCAAAAGAAGGGATTATGGCGTGCCATCCCCAAGGATATGCGGACCCTGGGGGTCAATGGCAGGCAGAGCACCACTGTCGGAAACAGTGAAAGGACCTGAGACGCTGGGTAGGGAAGGCCACGGAGGCCCAGCTGGGGATGGCCTCCCAATGAGGAAGGGGTGCCCGTCGGACCTCACCCCCCTGATGGCCCACATACTCGCGGTGGCCTATCCGGAGCTGGATGGGCGCTTGAGGGCATCACTGCAGCCACAAGGGGGTTAGTACAGTCTCCAAATCGGCAAATTGCGCATGGTGGGGTTGTCTCTGGGTGGGGGATGTGGGCCTGTGGGTGCCCCTAGGCCAGGCCGGACATTGCAGTGTAGGTTCCATGTTGGGCAGGGGCTGATGCACTCCACCCCCAAACATGCTAGTGGGCATCTACTACTGGGAAGGGATCTGTGGGTCTCAGGTATGCTGCTATTGGCGTTAGGTATTACTCTTCATGGCCTGGTGACTAGCATTTTGAGTGGTAGTGCATCGCCTAGTGCGTAGGGCTGTCCCCTGTGTGTTTTGTACGCCAACGGTGGTGTCTGCCTCTCCCCCCCCTTTTTGTTTTGTCACCCTGTCCTTATGTGCATTAGCATCATCTGGCAGAGGAGCAGAGGCAACGGCGATGGAGGGAGCTGCATCCCACATAGCCCTGGAGGCCGACTCCACCGACGGTGTGGGCACCAGTGGGATGGAGGGCGAGGGGAGCACCACGCCAAAGACAGGAGGGCACAATTCTGACAGTGATACCTCCTCCGATGGAAGCTCCCTGCTGATGTTGGACACCTCTGTGCCCACCCCAACTACTGGTACAGCTGCCACCCCGTACCAGCACCACCCTCCCAGCAGCCCCTCAGTGAGTTTCCCGTGCCCCCTCACTCAGGAGGGTGCACATCTCCTTGGCCCCAGGCACCTCAGGCTCTGCCCCAGTTTGCCCTGCTGATCTGAGTGATGAGGCTATTGACCTCCTACGATCCATCTCTGTTGGGCAGTCGACCATAGTGAATGCCATCCAGGGGCGGGCAGGGCATTTGCAACATACAAATGCATTCCTGGAGGGCATTCACTCTGGTGTGGCGGCCCAACAGAGATCCTTCCAGGCTCTAGCCTCCTCCCTGATGGCAGCCATTGTCCCTGTCTCTAGCCTCCCCCTCTAACTTCCTCTACCAGTCCCATTCCCCTGAACACCAACCTATCCCAAGCACACAATCAGACCAGTATGCACCCAAGACACACAGGAGTGGCTCAGGCAAACACAAGCACCACACATCGTCCCACAGGCACTCACACAAACAACATCCATAAGCAGACATACCAACATCACTGCCTTCAATGTGTCCCCCTCCTCCTCCTCGTCCACCTCCCTCCCAGTAGCATCTCCACTCACACCTTCATGCACTACAACCTCATCCACTACCACCATCACACCCATCAGTACACGCCCCTCACTGGCAGTCAAAACCCCCACACCCATGCACACATCCCCTCTGTCCTCTCCCACTGTGTCTGTGCCCCCTCCTTCCAAAGTACACAAACGCAAGCACTCAGGCACCCAACAGCCATCCACCTCACAACAGCATCCAGCCCATGCACCTGCACCCAAACACAGCAGACAGACACCTACTACAACCACTCCCTCTTCCTCCACTCTCAAACCTTCACCCTCTTCCCGCACCAGAGTCCCTAAGAAGTTTTTCCTCTTCACCCTTGACCTCTTCCCTACTCCTCCCTCCCTTCCTTCACTTTGGGCCAGGGTGGCAGAAACCAGGCCGGCACCTCAGCCACCCAATCCACGGCCACTGTAGTTTTGGCAGCTACTGCAGGTGTGAGAGGCTCCAAGGAGACACCCATTAGCACTGGCAGTGTGCCTGCATCAGCTGCCAAGGGCAAGGGCAAGGAACAACCATCAGCTGCCAAGAGCAAGAAGGGACCACCAGCTGCCAAGGGTAAGGATGCACCACCAGCTGCCACGGGCAAGGAGGCACCGCCAGCTGCCAAGGGCAAGGAGGCATTACCAGCTGCCAAGGGCAAGGGCAAAGGGCCAGGAGGGACAGGAGGTCTGGTGCTGTGACAGGATCTGAGCCCCCACCACCAACCATGGCACTTCAGCCATCCAAGGCTGCAGGGGAAGGGCTGAAGCCTCCCCCCACCACTGGCAGCACCGCCACCAACACCGCCACCAGCACCACTGGCAGCAGCCCCAGTGGGCAGCTGTCCGAGGCTGCAGGGGAAGGGCTGGAGCCTCCCCCCACCACTGCCAGCACTGCCACCAGCACTGCCACCAGCACCAGCAGCCCCAGTGGGCAGCCGTCCGAGACTGCAGGGGAAGGGCTGGAGCCTCCCCCCACCACTGGCAGCACGGCCACCAGCACCGGCACTGCCACCACTGTGCAGCGATCGCCGCCGGCGAATGGGCAGTAGTCCTGCCTCCTTGGAGTGTCATGCATCCTGCTCACAGCAAATCTTGTGGGTCTGACACCCAGGTGGGAGACTGTGACCTTGCACTCCCCATGTGCCGCATCACAGGGCAAAAGGCCCCCTTCAAAACCAGTAGAAGAAGGCATTCACTCACCCCCTCCTTGCCAGGATGAAGCACACTGGGCACAAGTCCCCTCCAGAACCAGTGGAAGAAGCCACCCACTCACACCCTCCTTGCCAGGATGAAGCACACTGGGCACAAGGCCCCCTCCAGAACCAGTGCGCGAAGGCATCCACTCACCCCCTCCTTGCCAAGATGAAGCACACTGGGCATAAAGCCCCCTCCAAAACCAGTGGACGAAGGTATCCACTCACCCTCTCCTTGCCAGGATGAAGCACACTGGGCACAAGCCCCCCTCCAGAACCAGTGGAAGATGGCATCCACTCACCCCCTCCTTGGCAGGATGAAGCACACTGGGCACAAGGCCCCCTCCAGAACCAGTGGAAGATGGCCTCCACTCACTCCCTCCTTGCCAGGATGAAGCACACTGGGCACAAGGCCTCCTCCAGAACCAGTGGGCGAAGGCATCCACTCACCCCCTCCTTGCCAAAATGAAGCACACTGGCACAAGGCCCCCTCCAGAACCAGTGGACAAAGGCATCCACTCACCCCCTCCTTGGCATGATGAAGCACACTGGGCACAAGGCCCCCTCTAGAACCAGTGGAAGATGGCATCCACTCACCCCCTCCTTGCCAGGATGAAGCACACTGGGCACAAGGCCCCCTCCAGAACCAGTGGAGAAGCCATCCACTTGAGAGACTGTGGCCTTGGACTCCCCAGGACCAAGCAGTGGGCAAACCACCCACTTGAGAGACTGTGGCCTTGCACTCCCCAGGACCAAGCAGTGGGCAAACCACCCACTAGAGAGACTGTGGCTTTGCACTCCCCAGGACCAAGCAGTGGGCAAATCACCCACTTGAGAGACTGTGGCCTTGCACTCCCCAGGACATCACAGAGGGCATGTAGACCCCCTCCAGGAGCAGTGGTGTTGTACCATCTTCCGGCTGAGGTGCCCCCCCCTCCTCTTCCCCCTGAGGTGCCTGTGTATTTTCGACCTGATGTCCCAGCAGTGTTCTCTCCGTATTGAGGCAGGTGTCAAGTGGGGCCTTGGCTTATGTGATATGGCCCTGTGGCCTACGGACATTATGGACTGGGCAGTGTCCCTTCATTTGTTTATCTGTAAATACTGTTTTGATTTTTGAGGAAGTTTTTCTAGTATTTTATCTTATTACACTCACTTTCTTCAAATCATTTTGTCCTTGCATTATTCCAGAGGGATATGGGGTGAATATGTAATGTTACTGCATCTGTTTGTGTGTATGGTGTTGGGGGTGGGGGTGTTGAGTGTGTGTGTCACTCTCTTTTTCCTCCTCCCTCCCCTGTGTGCTAGGCGGCAGTTCTCACCGTGGCCGTTGTTGGTATTCCTGGTGTAGGAGGAGGTAGACCAGCATGGGGAACACCTGCAGTTCGGTCTCCATGGCGTTGTGGTTCTTCCTTGAGTCTCCAGAATTAAGTCCTTTGCCTTCTGTGTACTGTTTCTGCCGTGCTTTTGATGTCTTTGGTACCGCCCCGGAAAAGGCGGTGGATAGGCCTGTTTTAATATGGTGGGCGGTACATTGTCTTCCGCCTGGCTGTTGGAGGATACCGCCGCAGTGCTTGTTGCTACCGCCGTGGCGGTCGGTGTGTTAAAGTGGCTGTCTGTGTTGGCGGTTTCTGCCGTGGTCAAAATTCCATTTTGTTTACCGCCGGCCCGTTGGCGGTATTACTGCCGCTTTATCACTGACCGCCAGGGTTGTAATGAGGGCCTTTGTCTTTATTTTGGCAAGTCTGGTCACTTGATCTGAATGTGTCCTTCCAGATCTTCAGGAAACGCCAGCTCCCGCCCCCTGTAAGGAGGAAGGGGACGGGAGGAGGAGACTTACCTTCAATATGTTCCTCCAGAGAGAAGACCTCAGCTCTGCTTATACTGTCCATTACGGTACAGTGTTCCCAAAGTCAAGAAGAGCAGGTTTTTGCATTGTTGGATTGTGGAGCCAGAGGTATATATTTGGATGAGACTTGGGCCAAAGAAAGAGGTATATCATGAGTTCCTAAAAAAATGCTGGAACAAGTCCACACAGTAGATGGGTCCCCTTTAACCTCAAGACATGTGGTGAATACTACACCCACTCTCTGTCTGCTTTTTGGGAGACATCAGAAACACATTACCTTTAATCTAATATCTTCTCCAAATCATACCATGATATTAGCTTATTCCCTGGCTTACTCGGTATAAGCCATATATCAACTGGGAAACAAAAACAATATCTTTATCATCACAGTTTTGCCAACAGAACTGTTACTCCACGAACTCCTATTGGTTTTCAAAAGGTTTAATTCCTTTTTCCAAGAATATGAGCTGCTCTATCAACATGATACAGGGAGTACCAAATTGCTGTCAAGAGTACTGTGACATATTCCAGAAGCCTTGCAAACCCGTTTTACCTCCTCATAGGTTCTATGACTGCGCCATTCCTTTGATTCTGGGAGAAGTGGTTCCTTTTGGACAGATGAATTTGTTGACTGAACAAGAAAAGAAGGAACTTTAAGAATACCTAGATCATAATATACAGAATGGTTTAATCGCCCCCTCTTCATCTCCTGCAGTGGCTCCTCTTTTTTCGTAAAAAAAAAAAAGAAAGATCTGTGTCCCTGTGTTGACTGTTGCGGACTGAATAAAATAACCATAATGGATCGATATCCCTCACTACTTATTAGGGGTATACTTGACGCCGTTCATGGTGCCAAGATGTTTACCAAATTGGATCTGAGGGGTGCCTATCATCTCTTGCGTGTCAAGGAAGGAGATGAATGGATAACAGCTTTTTGTACTCCATTTGGCCATTATGAATACCGAGTAACGCATTCTCCATATTTCAACGATTCCTGGACTCTGTGTTTTCTGACTTATTGAATCACAGTGTGGTGATTCATCTGGACGACATCCTAGTATTTTCTCGTATACCTGAATAGCACACTGAGGATGTACTTCAGGTTTTGGAACGACTCAGTCGGAATCAGCTACACTGTAAACCTGAAAAATGTGAATTTAACAAGACAAAAGTACAGTATCTTGGGTTCTGCATCAATCAGACTGGAATAGCTATGGATCCAGTTTACTTAATGTAGGTGACTGGTTTTGCTACCCTAATTTCAGGTTGTTTCTTTTTTTCTTATGAAGAGGTGATTTAATTAGTGTTTGGTCCTGATGAAGCGTCAATGGATCCGGCTGGACCGCTAGACGCGAAACATGTCGACCTGCGCTTAGAGGTCCTATAATACCTGCCGTCCTCTGAGATTTAATTGTTTTTTTAAAGTATTTGAGCATTATACTCTACTTGTGACTTTCAATTTTTTGGTTTTAATCTTGGTCTTCATCCTTATTATACTGATTAAATGATGATGTAGATTGTGAGATGAATAACCAATTTTAACTATTTTTTGACCTCTCCCTTGTGTACTGGTGCCTAAATGTAAGCATCGTTGACTGTATAGTTGATCTTACCAGTCACGATCAGAGTAGTACGGTTTAGAGCCCCCCTCCCGGGGTGCCCGCCAGGCATTGCAGTGCCGGCCCGGTGAGGAGCATTTCCCAATGATGATGCAAGTCATCCATTGCGATGCTTGTGGGCTCTTGCTCCTGAGACCGACGGTCCCCTAGGATGATAGTCTATTTTAGAACAGTGTACCTTATACTTATTGACGATAGTTGGGAGATTGTACACTGGACCACATAACCTCCCGGTCCCTCCCCCCCTTTTTGATTGAGAACTTTCAAAATCTAAAAGAGGCCTTTACCCAAGCTCCTCTCTTACGACACCTAGATACTACTAAAAAGTTTATAGTAGTCACTGACACCTCTGAGAGAGCTATTGGTGCATTCTTACTTCACAAACAAGAAGGCAATGGCTTGGAACATCCTATCTTTTACTTATCTCACATACTGACAGAAGCTGAATGCAATTATTGTGTGTTAGAATGGGAATTACTTGCTCTCAAGGCTGCCTGAAAAGAATGGAGACATTTCTTAATGGGTACCAAAGAACCGCTCGAAGCAAGAACTGATCACCGTAATCTACAATGTCTCCAAATTTCCAATGTTGAAATAGCCGGCAGGCAAGATGGGCTTTCTTTTGCAGCCAACATGACTTTGTTGTGACCTACATTCCCGGATCTCAGAACTTAGTAGCTGATGCATTATCTAGTTGCTATCCAGAAAGCGCTAACACTTCTTCTCCAAAATAATAGAACCCAGTCGAATCATTGGGGTTGCCCAGTCCTTTCTTGATCGTGTTAAGTCAGAATACCAGTATCATCCACTTAAAGAATGGAATATTTTGAGTCCTCAATAACAAAAGAATCGGGACTGCTTCTACTATGAAAACTCACTATTTTTGCCGACTAAAGAAGTACAGACTGAGGCTTTACAGATGTGTCATGATTCTCTTGTAGCTGGACATAGCAGAATTAAAAAGACACAGGAGTTGCTCCTACGTTCTTTTTGGTGGCCTACACTTAAGACTGATGCCGAATCCTACGTAACATCATGCCCTGTATGTGCCCAAACCAAGACACCTCGGCCCAAGCCAGCAGGATTATTGATGCCCCTGCCTGTTCCCTCTGCTCCATGGCACACCCTGTCAACAGATTTCATGTGTTCTTTACAGTCCTCTTCAGGGAATCATGTCATTATGGTAACTGTCGATTCATTTACTAAGATGGCACATTTCACAGCCTTAAAGATATTACCTACAGCCATGAAATGAAATGAGCCAAATATTCATGCAAGATATCTTTCGCCTACATGGCCTTCCACAAGTAATCATTTCAGATCGGGGACCCCATACGTGTCACGTTTTTGCAAGGCTTTTTGTACCTCATTACATATTGATGTGTCCCTTTCATTAGGATTTCATCCGCAAACTAACGGTCAAACCGAATGCTTGAATCAGGAACTCCAACAGTATTTACGTTGTTTCTGTAATGCCACTCAAAGTAACTGGTCGGATTTCCTTTCTTTAACTGAGTTTTCATATAATAATACGGTGCATAGTGCAACAGGATCAACACCTTTTTTGCACCTATGGCTTCCATCCCAAGATTTTTCCCCCTATACCTCATGTGCTGCCTCCGGTTCCTGCGATTACATCATTTGCACGACAACTCCGCCATATTCAGGACCTGATCCGTACCACTCTTTCGGCTTCTAAACAAACTATGAAAAGAAAGGCTAATAGCCGAAGTCAGGTGGCACCATCTTAACAACCGGGAGAAAAAGTGTGGCTTTCCTCTAAATTTCTACCTTTTTGTTTTTCTCAAAACAAGTTCATATCCCGCTTTTATGGACCTTTTCGAATACTTCAGTTATTGAATCCTGTCGCTGTTCGGCTACGTTTACCCCAGACTTGGAAAGTTCATCCAGTTTTTCATGTCTCACAGCTAAAGCCTTTTGTTCCTGATCCTTACCATAGGCGTTTTCAGTGTCCTCCTCCTTTTTCTGGGGATGGCCATCCTGAATATGAGGTACAGGAGATCTGTGATTCACGTATCTTTCAGAACAAGCTACAATTCCTGATTCACTGGACAGGTTATCCCCTTAGTGAGTGTTCATGGGAAGATACTTCCTCAGTTCATGCACCCCTTTTGGTTCGCAATTTGTTTTCTCTTTTTCATGACAAGCCTGGGGCCTTGGGAAGGGGACCTACTGTGAGGCCGCAGACTACCGCGGCGTCCCTCTTTCGGACCGTGGTCGGGCAGACAGTCCGTATTTCAGGATGCTGGAACCGCCACAGCCTGTTTTTCTGTATTCGTTTTGCTGGGGTGCAGCCCAGGAGGCACATTTTGTGCTCTTGTTCGCGCCTTAGCCCCTGACAGCCTCCCTGATTTTCTTTGTACTTACCTCGTTCGGTCTTTCCTCTGCTTTCTTCCTTTTTCTTTTTCTTCTGTCTTCATTTCTTCTTTCTTCTTGGTTTTCCATATTGTCTTCTTCCTTGGTGTTCTTCTTCCCAGCATGCCTTTTTTCCTTTTCCTTTTCAGTTTGGTCTTTTCTCTCATTCATTTCTATCTGGTCTTTCCCAATCCAAGGTGGTGTCGTATTTTCTTCCTGTTGTGTCACTTCCTGTTTCATGGTATATATTCACTGCTATTCGTTTCTTCCTTATGTTGCAAACACTTCCTTCTTGCTGGTGATCCTCGCTCCTGTTTCCAGTTTTCTCCGTGCTCCTGCTTCTTCCTGCAGAGCCATATTTTGTTTCCTTTTTTCATTGTTTTTTCCTCTTTTTCAGGAGTTCCTATGGTAGAGGTTTTTTCCCATTTTATGGGCTTTTCCTCGGGGACTACTTCTGGCGAGTACGGTCTGCCTTGGCGTCTTTTTCCAGTCAGCAGCACTGTGGCTACTAGAAAGGGTCACCCCCCCTATCTTGGCCAGTCCAGAACCAGTAAGCAACCGGGCGTTCCTCCAAGTTCTTCAGCCTACGGTGGTAAGAGACGTGCAGACCGTGACAGTAACTAGCAAAACAGAGCTCTCATACTTCAACCATTGCGTAGGAGGAACACTAGCTTAGCTTTGAAAAGGTCCATTGGAGGAAACATGTTGGCTGCTGGTTTCTGACTATTATTGCATACTAGAGACAATTATTTGGCTACTTAATGGCATTACCTTACCAAAATGAATGGAAACCTTGAGAGCTTATGGAAGGAAACATTAAAGTACACCAAAATGAAAAATCTATAAAAACCAAACCAATTTACTCTGACTCTTTGTGTAACATTTAAAGGGTTCTTTGTGTGGTCCTATATTATTTGCTATATCTATTATTAGCAGAAACCCTAGGGCTAATGCTATTATCACACCAAGGGGAAGCAGTGTGTTTGATATTGTTGTAGCACTTCTTTATACATGGACAACTGTTTTATGACATACTTAAATCAGAAGCCCTACAAACTTTTCAATGCAACAGGGATGTGTAACCAATTTTAAAACACTGCTACCCTTTGTAATGGGTGACATGAGGTTCCCAAATGCCCAGATTTAAGATATCTGGAAGGCGCCTTTAACAGAGCGCAACCAAGACTGAGCCATCAGTGAGGAGTCTGACCTTTAGATAAGGGAACAACTGGAAGGTTGGTGCAAATTGACTTCTCCCTGAGCACGGTGAGTCCCTTGGTTGCAAACCCAAAGAGAAAGCACAGTTCTAGCAAGTAGATATCCCAAATGAGTAATGAGTAAGAAGGATAACATAAAGATCACAGTATTTCAGAATCAAAAGGGCCAAACCACAGCAAAGCGGCAAGTGTCCCCACCAGCTGTCATACAGTCTGATATAAGCGAGGAAGAAAGGGAGCAAGATCTCTGCCATATTTTTGACATCCCAATAGAGTCCCCTAAAGTGTCCTGGAAGTGGGGAAAAATAATTGCAGATAAAAATACGGATAGAAAAAAATAAAACATCCCAAGACAAGTGTAAAGATTAATAATAAACCTGTGGAAGGAAACAGCTACCACTGAATTAAAACTAATATTTCAATGGGCCCATAGACAACCCTGTGCCCATCTAATACCCCTTGGTTTGAAATTATAACACATTCACCTATTATATTATCAGCTCTCCTTGATGCATTTCTCACAGACATTCACAATTCAGGATTTTAAACCATGAACTGGACACCACAACCCTAGCACCGCAAATAGTTATTTAAATTCATATTGTTATAACATGTATTGCGTCAGGCACCAATCTGCTTAGACCTCCCATAAATGCCCCCACCCCAGATAAAACCCTAGAAGAAGTGTTACCCAGCTTAGCGATAAGTATGGCTGATGTTGGTATATTCTCACGAGAATATATGTGAAGTCAGGTAACCCTTCATGAAATTAACACATGCATACCTTTGCCATATGTTAGCAACATTGATAAGACAAATACATATCAGTAAAGAAGACGGGATCCAAGAGGGACATAAAATAGTAGGCGAATAAAGAAGAGGTACACATAGGAAACACACATCTTTTGGGGACCATAGGGAACCCTCTAGAACACATGATAAAAACCTTCCCTTCAGACAAGAAAAGGACACAAAAATACTGTAAACTTTGGTACAAAGGTACCAAGCACCATGCCCAGCCATGGCCAAAAGAAGGGATATTTGACGAAGACATAGCTATGACTTACATTCACTCTAAGTATAAGAAAAACAAAAGACAGAAAATGGAAGCCACCATATCACTATGGCGGGTATTCTGTGATACAAAAACAAATGTAAAGCCAACAGCACCTGAAGAGGCATTGACCCAGCCCCCCGGGAAGCCCCCAGAGAAGCCTTCAGGGGATCTCCCACCTTATGGCCTTTATTGCATTTTACTAGCTGCAGGGTACCACAATCCTGTTAAAGTTGAGCCTAAAGAGGAGAAACAAGAATTATGGGGAGCTGAGCCAACACCAAACCCTGCCCCTACAGCTCCTCGGGCCAGATCAGAACCGGACCAAAGAGACAGACTAATAAATGAATTGCAGCATACTGTGAGACAGGTAGAACGATCTAGGAGTCTTGCCCCCCTTTGAGGGCAATGGACTACGGGGCATGTTGATCTTAGGCTGGGAGACACTTCTGCAGAGACTCAGAGAAGCAACTGAGGAAGGCTAAGAGAAAAAGAAAGATGGGAAAGGAATGTGAAGATGTCACAATATAATGAACCCCCAACTGAGTTCCGAGGCGTAGCAGGGGCTGAGGACGATGGGGAGTGGGAAGAAAGGCCTAACAGGGGTGCAGATGAACAGGAAACTAACCAGAGATCACATAATTTCTGCCCACGTCATACGCAGGAGCTACTAATGACAGCAAGAGACACCTCAGACATGAAGAGGAAGTCAATCCTAAAAATGAGTAGGCCAGATTTAACACCCCTAGAGATAATAGAACAAAAGGAGGGTAGTTAGTATTGCCAACCCTTTTCAGGTGAACTGACAAGGTGGACTAAAAAGGAAGGGTGAAAGCCATGGCCCCGACAAGGGTCTTTTCAACCCTTTGACTTAGCAACTGCAGAAGATTGTATACAGCAAGGGCAGGGTGACCCAGATTGGAACTGCCCCTACATGCAAGAGTGCCTGGCGGTCTGGGAGCAATATGCTATAGACGAACCAACTGAAGAAATACAAGGTAATAGACCAGACCTGAGGTTTGGCCTTAGTCCCGTAAACCCTCAACCAATAACTCAGTTACCCCATATTTTCAAGGATGGGAAAGTACCCACATATGTACCATGGCCAAAGATGGATAAAGAGAATTAAAGAGGGCACTACCCCTAATGTCTGAGGGAGTGGGAAAATTGATAGAATGCTCTCAAAAACACACTGATGGAGTGAACCTTGCCTTGGGCGTTGTTAAAAGCTTGCTAAGTTCTTTAGTGGGAGACAAAGTAAATACCATTTTTCCCAGAGCAGAGTTCCCCCAAATAGAATTGATAAATACGCAGTTTGACGGGTTATCCTTTAATAATGTCCGCCAATATGATGCGCTCCGACTAACATAGCCAGACAGACCAGACATTAGAGCCCTTATGGCAGAGAGCATAAAACTGACTAAGAAAATTGCAAAATTAATTACCAGAATGAAAGAACAATGGTTACAGGAAGTAGGATGTAATTGGGAAAACACGGTGTAGAAGGCTGGCCTGGTTTGTAGTGGGTACCTTGGGTACTTACACCTTACACCAGGTCCAGTTATCCCTTGTTAGTGAATGTGTTAGTGTTCTAGCAGCTTAGGCTGATACAGGTAGCTATAACAGAGCAGCTTAGGCTGAACAAGGAGACATGCAAAGCTCATGCAATGCCACTTATAGTTACACAGTACTTACACAAAAGCAAAGACAATACCCAGTGTTACCAAAAATAAAGGTATTTATTTGGGTGACACAGTACCAAAAATATCTTAGAGACAATACTCCTTCTGGTGGTAAGTATTATACACAATATATACACTAGACACCAAAATTAGACAAGCAAATAGTCATAGAACAATGCAAACTGTAGGAAATCGTATAGAATGCAATGGGAGAAAATAGGTCTAGGGGCAACACAAACCATATACTAAGAAAGTGGAATGTGAATCACGAATTCCCCCCTATACAAGTGTAGTGTGTGCAGAATCGCTGGGAGAGTAGGAATACAGTAAAGATAAGTAAATTACCCCACCCCAGAGCCCGGAAAAGCAGGAGTAAAGTACTGCAAGTTTCCTTAGGGCACTCTACACCTCGTTTTTGGGATTTTGAAGCAGCCAACCAAGTCTGCAAAGAACAACTGCTGGATATTGGACCTGAAGACCTGCAAAGGAAGGGGACCAAGTCCAGAAGTCGAGAGAAGAGTCCCACGCCGCCGGAGGACAACTCAGGAGGTTGTGCAACGCAGGTTAGAGTGCCGTGGACCCAGGCTTGGCTGTGCACAAAGGAAATCCTCGAAGAGTGCACAGGAGCCGGAGTAGCTGCAAAACACACGGTTCCCAGCAATGCAGTCCAGCGTGGGAAGGCAAGGATTTACCTCCACCAAACTTGGACTGAAGAGTCACTGGACTGTGGGAGTCACTTGGACAGAGTTGCTGAGTTCAAGGGACCTCGCTCATCGTGCTGAGAGGAGACCCAGAGGACCGGTGATGCAGTTCTTTGGTGCCTGCGGTTGCAGGGGGAAGATTCTGTCGACCCACGGGAGATTTCTTCGGAGCTTCTAGTGCAGGGAGGAGGCAGACTACCCCCACAGCATGCACCACCAGGAAAACAGTCGAGAAGGCGGCAGGATCAGCGTTACAAGGTCACAGTAGTCGTCTTTGCTACTTTGTTGCAGTTTTGCAGGCTTCCAGCGCGGTCAGCAGTCGATTCCTTGGCAGAAGGTGAAGAGAGAGATGCAGAGTAACTCTGATGAGCTCTTGCATTCATTATCTCAGGAATTCCCCAAAGCAGAGACCCTAAATAGCCAGAAAAGAGGGTTTGGCTACCTAGGAGAGAGGATAGGCTAGCAACACCTGAAGGAGCCTATCAGAAGGAGTCTCTGACGTCACCTGCTGGCACTGGCCACTCAGAGCAGTCCTGTGTGCCAGCAGCACCTCTGTTTCCAAGATGGCAGAGGTCTGGAGCACACTGGAGGAGCTCTGGGCACATCCCAGGGGAGGTGCAGGTCAGGGGAGTGGTCACTCCCCTTTCCTTTGTCCAGTTTCACGCCAGAGCAGGGCTGAGGGATCCCTGAACTGGTGCAGACTGGCTTATGCAGAGATGGGCACCATCTGTGCCCATCAAAGCATTTCCAGAGGCTGGGGGAGGCTGCTCCTCCCCAGCCCTGACACCTTTTTCCAAAGGGAGAGGGTGTAACACCCTCTCTCTGAGGAAGTCCTTTGTTCTGCCCTCCTGGGCCAAGCCTGGCTGGACCCCAGGAGGGCAGAAACCTGTCTGAGGGGTTGGCAGCAGCTGCAGTGAAACCCCAGGAAAGGTAGTTTAGCAGTACCCGGTTCTGAGCTAGAGACTCGGGGGATCATGGAATTGTCTCCCCAATGCCAGAATGGCATTGGGGTGACAATTCCATGATCCTAGACATGTTACATGGCCATGTTCGGAGTTACCATTGTGACGCTATACATATGTCGTGACATATGTATAGTGCACACGTGTAATGGTGTCCCCGCACTCACAAAGTCCGGGGAATTTGCCCTGAACAATGTGGGAGCACCTTGGCTAGTGCCAGGGTGCCCACACACTAAGTAACTTAGCACCCAACCTTTATCAGGTAAAGGTTAGACATATAGGTGACTTATAAGTTACTTAAGTGCAGTGGTAAATGGCTGTGAAATAACGTGGACGTTATTTCACTCAGGCTGCACTGGCAGGCCTGTGTAAGAATTGTCAGATCTCCCTATGGGTGGCATAAGAAATGCTGCAGCCCATAGGGATCTCCTGGAATCCCAATACCCTGGGTACCTCAGTACCATATACTAGGGAATTATAAGGGTGTTCCAGTATGCCAATGTAAATTGGTGAAATTGGTCACTAGCCTGTTAGTGAAAATTGGGAAAGAGAATGAGAGAGCATAACCACTGAGGTTCTGGATAGCAGAGCCTCAGTAAGACAGTTAGTCATAACACAGGTAAGACATACAGGGCACACTTATGAGCACTGGGGCCCTGGCTGGCAGGGCCCCAGTGACACATACAACTAAAACAACATATATACAGTGAAATATGGGGGTAACATGCCAGGCAAGATGGTACTTTCCTACAAAGGCCAGGTTCAGGGTGTCCCCCCTGACCTGGAGGAAGGGGCTACTGCTAACAGTGCCCCTACCATGTTGTCTATTGGGGGGGTACTCTTAGTTGGGAGGTGCAGGACTCCAGAAGAGAGAGCAGGGGGAGGGATGCCTCACCCCTGGCCCTAGTACAACCTGAAGGTACAGACCCCAGGTTGGAGGACCAGTTGCAAGCTAACTTCCCTGCACTGGTGAAAGAATTGTGCAGGACTGCTTCTACAAGCACCCTGACAATTTTGGACTCTGGGAGTGCAGCTCCTGCAGGGAGGGTACAGAGTCCCAGAGGGGAGGACCAGGGTCAGATTGTCATCCCTGACCTGGTGGAAGAGAGAGTGGTCAAAGGGTTCCAGGCACCTGGGGCTACCGCTCCCCACTCTCTACAGTGACAGTGGTTGGAGAGGCCTGAAGGTGGGCTCTCATCCCTGACAGTTGTCAGGGGTCCCTGTGGGTTGCTGTCGTGGGGGACAGAGTCCCCCCTGGGGGTGGACCAGAGTCACACCCCGGGTGGAGTGGGCAACACCACTGTGTTGGCCCTGGTGGTACTATCTGCCCATTGGGATACATCTGTGAGCAAAGTGAAGTTAGGTGCTGCACAGATGGTATCTGCAGATGTAGAGGGATCCAACTGGAGTCAGAAAGGCATAAAAGTGGAACATGCCCCTGCTGTTGTGGGCCTGGGTCCTTGTTGTATCTCCCCAATCAGGGAAGCACATCAAGGTATTGATTGTACTCCCCTGGCTTTAGGCTGGTAGGGGGTCGTGTTGGACTTTTGCCCTTTTGCCGGGTCATCCCCAATCATTTTTCCTCCTTCCTCCTATTTTATCTGACCTGTTTCTATTTCCTTTTGAACTCTGAGCACTTTACCACTGCTAACCAGTGCTAAAGTGCATCTGCGATATGTGTAAATTGTATTGTTGATTGGTTTATCCATGATTGACATATTTGATTTACTAGTAAGTCCCTAGTAAGGTACACTAGAGGTGCCAGGGCCTGTAAATCAAATGCTACAAGTGGGCCTGCAGCACTGGTTGTGCCACCCACATGGGTAGCTCTGTAATCATGTCTCAGACCTGCCACTGCAGTGTCTGTGTGTGCAGTTTTACCTGTAAATTCAACTTGGCAAGTGTACCCACTTGACAGGCCTAAACCTTCCCTTTTCCTACGTGTAAGGCACCCCTAAAGTAGGCCCTAGGTAGCCCCAAGGGCAGGGTGCAGTGTATGGTTAAGATAGGACATATAGGCCCTCATGCCAACCCTGGCGGTCAGTGGTAAAGCGGCGGTAAGACCGCCTACAGGCTGGCGGAAACAAAATGGAATCACGACCATGGCGGAATCCGCCAACATAGACAGCCACTTCAACACTCTGACCGCCACAGCGGTACAAACATCATGGCAGTAACCACCAACAGACAGGCGGAAGACAATGTACCACCCACACCATTATGAGATGCCAATCTGCCACCTTTTCCGGGGCGGATTCAACGCGAACAATAACACGGCGGAAACAGGACTTGGAAGGGAAAACACTCACCTCTACACACCACAGGAGGAACCAGGACACCATGGAGCCGGAAATCCAAATTCTACCTGCCATTGTCTTCCTGCTCCTCTACCAGGAGCACGGCCGACGGTGGCAATGACCACAGTGAGTACTGCACCTACGACACAGGGGAGAGGGAGGGAAAAGAGAGTGACACACACATGCAACACGCAACACCCCCACCCACAAAAAAATACACACAAATACATGCAGCAACATTACATTTACACCCCCCTATCACCCCTGGAAGAACGCAAGGACTAAAGGAAATGATTTGAACGATTGTAATCAGGAAAAATCCATTAGTCAAAAATATATATACACTATTAACAAATATGTACACCAAGATTTCAAGTCCATGTACTGCACCTCCATAGTCCGTGGACCACTGGGCTTAAAATGCATGGGCGAGGCCCACACTTAATACCCGGTCCAAATGGAGAGAACACTGCAGGGGCATCAGATCGAAATAAAACAGGCACCTCAGGGGGAAGGGAAGGGGGGTCACCTCAGCCGGATGAGTGCACAACACCAGCTCCACAAGGGGGCTACATACCCATTGATGTATCCTGGGGAGTGCAAAGCCACAGTCTCCCAAGTCTCTCTAGTGGGTGGGTTGCCCACTGCTTTATCCTGGGGAGTGCAAAGCCACAGTCTCTCAAGTCTCTCCAGTGGGTGGTTTGCCCAATGCTTTATCCTGGGGAATGCAAAGCCACACTCTCTCAAGTCTCTCCAGTGGGTGGTTTGCCCACTGCTTTATCCTGGGGGGGTGCAAAGCCACAGTATCTCAAGTCTCTCCAGTGGGTGGTTTGCCCACTGCTTTATCCTGGGGAGTGCAAAGCCACAGTCTCTCAAGTCTCTCCAGTGGGTGGTTTGCCCACTGCTTTATCCTGCGGAGTGCAAAGCCACAGTCTCTCAAGTCTCTCCGGTGGGTGGGTTGCCAACTGCTTTAACCTGGGGAGTGCAAAGCCACAGTCTCTCAAGTGGATAACAGTCTCCACTGGTTCTGGAGGGGGCTTTGTGTCCAGAGTGCTTCATCCTGCCAAAGACTGAGGTAGTGGATGCCTTTCTCCACTGGTTCTGGAGGGGGCTTGGTGCTCAGAGTGCATCATCCTGCCAAGGACTGAGGTATTGGATGCCTTTCTCCACTGGTTCTGGAGGGGGCTTGGTGCCCAGAGTGCTTCATCCTGCCAAGGACTGAGGTAGTGGATGTGATACTCCACTGGTTCTGGAGAGGGCTTTGTGCCCAGAGTGCTTCATCCTGCCAAGGACTAAGGTAGTGGATGCCTTTCTCCACTGGTTCTGGAGGGGGCTTTGTGCCCAGAGTGCTTCATCCTGCCAAATACTGAGGTAGTGGATGCCTTTCTCCACTGGTTCTGGAGGGGGCTTGGTGCCCAGAGTGCTTCATCCTGCCAAGGACTTAGGTAGTGGATGCCTTTGTACACTGGTTCTGGAGGGGTCTTGGTGCCCAGAGTGCTTCATCCTGCCAAGGACTGAGGTAGTGTATGCCTTTTTCCACTGGTTCTGGAGGGGGATTGGTTCCCAGAGTGCTTCATCCTGCCAAGGACTGAGGTAGTGGATGTGATACTCCACTGGTTCTGGAGGGGGCTTTGTGCCCAGAGTGCTTCATCCTGCCAAGGACTGAGGTAATGGATGCCTTTCTCCACTGGTTCTGGAGGGGGCTTTGTGCCCAGAGTGCTTCATCCTGCCAAGGACTGAGATAGTGGATGCCTTTCTCCACTGGTTCTGGAGGGGGCTTGGTGCCCAGAGTGTTTCATCCTGTCAAGGACTGAGGTAGTGGATGTGATACTCCACTGGTTCTGGAGGGGGCTTGGTGCGCAGAGTGCTTCACCCTGCCAAGGACTGAGGTAGTGGATGCCTTTCTCCACTGGTTCTGGAGGGGGCTTGGTGCCCAGAGTGCTTCATCCTGCCAAGGACTAGGGTAGTGGATGTGATACTCCACTGATGGTGGGCCAAGATGGAAGCTGCCCAGGTCCCTGGAACTGACCACCAGCCACGTACGACTGACCACTGAGGATGGCAGCCATGTCTGCGGTAGTGCCACTGGCACAGGATGTGGCACGGCCTCAGTAGCGGCGGTGCATGCGGCGCTCATTGGGCAGCGGTGCTGGTGGGTGGCTCAGTGAACGTGCTGCTGGCGGCGGTGTCCTGGGCAGCAGTGCTGGTGTGTGGCTCAGTGAGCATGCTGCTGGCGGCGGTGTACTGGGTGGCGGTGCCGGTGGGGGGCTCAGTGAGCGTGCTGCTGGTGGCAGTGTCCTGAGCGGCGGTACCCATGGCAGCGGTGCACGTGGCGATGTCGGTGGCGGTCTTGTCGGCCGTGCAGGTTGGCAGCGACTTCCCTTTCTTTCTCTGGCCCTTCCCCACCTTGGATGGTGGCGCAGCTGTCTTGCCACTCCCAACTGTAGTCCTGGGAGAGCCCTTGGTGGCAGGTGTTTTGGCCTTCTCCCTCCGGGCTGTGGCCAACTTCTTTTGTTTTTGAGGTGGGGGAATGTCCTTGGCCTGGCTCCTTGGCACACTGGCTGCCCTGCTGCTTGGCGCACTCCAGAAGCCGGTTACTGCTGGCACCACTGTTCCCGGTGATGTGGTGACTGAGGTGCTGGGTTGGGACCTGGAAAGGCAGGCCCTAGGGGACGGAAGGGGTGGGGGAGGTGTAGGGAAGAGGTCAAGGTTTGACGGGAAAAGTTTTTTAGACACACTGGGACGGGTAGATGGAGGGGGTTTGGGAGTGGAGGAATAGGTAGTGGTTGTAGGAGGTGTTTGTTTGCTGACTTTGGGTGAAGGTGCATGGGCTGGAGGCTGTTGTGAGGTGGATGGCTGTTGGGTGGGTGTGTGACTGCGTTTGTTTAGTTTGGGAGGAGGGCTCACTGACAGACTGGGAGAGGACACAGGAGATGTGTGAATGGTGGGAGTTGGTGAGTGCACGTGAGCGGTGTGTGGTGATGGGCGTGCTGGTGATGGACGTAGTGGCTGAAGATGTAGTGCATGCAGGTGTGAGTAGAGACGTGACAGGGAGGGAGGAGGGAGACGTGGAGGAGGGGGACACAGTGGAGGCAGTGGATGTTGGTATGTCTGCATGGGTATGATGCTTGTGTGAGTGTCTGTGGGATGTGTGGTGCTTATGTTTGCCAGAGCTACCCTTGTGTGTTGAGGTGTGTGCATACTGGTCTGATGGTGTGCTTGGGATAGGCTGAGGTACTGGGGATTGGGTCTGGGTGGAGGAAGTTGGAGGGGGGAGGCTGGACACAGGGACAATGTCTGCCATCAGTGCTGAGGCCAGAGCCTGAAAAGCTCGCTGTTGGGTTGCCTGACCAGAATGAATGCCCTCCTGGTCTGCATTTGTCTGTTGCAACTGCCTCTCAACACCCTGGATGGCATTCAGAATGATAGACTGCCCAACAGTGAGGGATCTGAGGAGGTCAATGGCCTCCTCGCTGAGGGCTGCAGGGCTGACAGGGGCAGGGACTGAGGTGCCTGGGGCAAAGGAGATGCCCACCCTCCTGGGTGAGCGGCCACGGGACACACGCTGAGGGGCTGCTGGGAGGGCAGTGCTGGTAGGGGGGGTGGCGGCTGTACCTGTAGATGTGGTGGGCGCAGATGGGCCCACCACCGCAAGGGAGCTCCCATCAGAGGAGGAGTCAGTGCCACTGGTCTCAGCTTCTGTCTCCGCCGTGGAACTCCCCTCGCCCTCCATCCCACTGGTGAATTCGGAGTCCGTAGTCTCGCCCTCCAGGGCCACGTGGGATGCAGCTTCCCCCTGCTCTGGTGGCACTGCTTCTCTGCGTGATGATGCTAATGCACACAAGAACAAGGAGACCACAAAAGGGGGGGAAAGAAAGTAGAAAGACATGTTCAGTGCGTGCAATACCACTACCGTTAGCGGACACTACAGACACAGCAGCCCTCTGCACTACGCCATGCACTTAGAGTTCCCTAATTAATCACAGGGCCATGGGGTACAAGGCCTATGCCCGATTGCTGCACACATGGAAGTCATAGGAGCCTGACTAGGGGTAGATGGCTCTTAACACTGGTGTGGTGGGGTGCCACATAGCCTCCCTCACGAAGGGACCTTGCCTGCAAAACTCGCCCTGGCCTAGGGGAACCCACTGCCCACCTTCCCCACCCAGACACCTCCCATGTGCGCTGAATCAGATAAATGTGACTGTACTTACCCCCTTGTGGCTGCTATGGTGCCCTCAAGAGCCCATCCAACTCCTGATAGGCCACCGCCAGGATCCGGAACATCAGGGGGGTCATGGTGCGACGGGCACCCCTCCCACGTTGGGAGGCCATCCCCAGCTGGGCCTCCGACGTCTTCTTGCTCCAGCGGCGAATGTCCTCCCATCTTTTACGGCAGTGGGTGCTCCATCTGTGGTGGACCCCCTGGGCCTGGACTTCCTTGGCGATGGCACACCAAGGGTCATATTTATACTCCGTTTGCGCCGAATGTGCGTCAAAAATTTTGACGCACATTCAGCGCAAACGTTGCCCCATATTTAAACACTGACGCCCGAGCCGGCGCAAAAGGAAAATGCCGCTATGTGCGTCAGTTTCTGGAAGCGGCACCCCGCCCTGCGTTAAGGACATGCAGGGTAGGCGTTCCCGTCCAAAAAATGACGCACACAGCCGTGCGTCGTATTTATGCTTCCGGGCAAAAATGACTCCCGGACGGTAGGCGGAGCTAAAAAATGACGCAAAGCACGAATAGCGTCAAATTTTAACACCTGGGTCAGGGCAGGCGTTAAAATGGGGCAAACACACCTGTATTTAATTAGAACACACAGAACAAACAATAGAGCAGCAGAGCAGCAACAGGGAGACATGGAGGTGATTTTTCTTCAACGTGCACGTAGACGCAGAGCCCTGCAGCAACAACAGCAGCTACAACAACAACAGCAGGGACCCCAAAGGCAGCGCAGAAGGCAGGAGAGGATATTCCGCCCAAGAACAACCCTGCATTGCCTCAGGGAACGGGACATCATCCAGAGGTACCGGTTGAACTGGCAGGCCATTCAGCAGCTGCTGAGAAATATTGAACAGCAGTTGGCCACCACTTTAGTGACTCCCCGCACTATCCCAACAGAAACAAAGCTGCTTGCCGTACTTCACCTGCTGGCAAGTGGCTCGTTTCAGACAACTGGTGCCCTGGTTGGTGGAATATCCCAACCATCATTCTCCGCATTCCTGCCAAAAGTACTGGATGCCATCATTCGCCTGACCCTCCTCCACATCTGCTTCCCTAACACACTGCAGAAGCAGCAGGAAACAAAACAGGGGTTCTACGCCATCAGTGGCTTCCCGCACGTCCTTGGTGCAATCGACTGCACACACGTACGCCTTGTGCCACCTGCTGCGACTGAACACCTCTACCGCAACAGGAAGCACACACATTCCATCAACCTGCATAGTCGATCACCAAGGATTGATCAGCAACATTGTGGCTAAATATACTGGGAGTGTACATGACGCATTCATCTTCCGTCACAGCACCATCAACCAACACTTCCAGGATGGACGGTATGGCAATGGACTACTTGTTGGTAAGGACAAAAACAAAACTTATATACACACTGCACAGCAACCCTCTAGGACAAACAACACATACACCACAATAGCAACACCTAGCCAGGAACACACTGAGGTACTAACATCACTAGCCATGTTTCAGAAGTCACCATTGAACCTGTCACACATAGGAATTTACTCTACAGCTTAATGTGAAGACATTAATGAGTGTGGTTGCCTAAATGTCACCTTGCAAATTGGAAGTCTCACAATAACCTGTACACTAATACATTGCATAAGTTTAAAGGGATGGGATGGCCTGGGTACTTTCACATGAACGTGTTAACTACACTTTCATGTTTCAACTCTGCATGGAACTATCATTTCACCCCCAGTGAAGACACACGGACACCTGTATCACAAGTCACAATGCTAGGGAGGGCACACTGTACTGAAAACAACAAATACATACTGCTGACAAACGGTTAGCCAACAAACACTTGCTCAGCCAAGGAAAAAAACTCAATGCAAAAGTTTTCACCAACAACCATAGGTTGTCACATTAGTACACAAAAGAGTCACAGACAACACAAGACAACTACTGCCATCAAAGATCTGTACAACAGTGCCTCCTACATCTAATTGATCCCATTCTGTGTTTTTCTTTCAGCTGATCAGGGGTATGGCATCCAGCCTTGGATAATGACACCATTTGTGAACCCAAATACTGCTGCAGAGCGGGCATACAATGACGCCCACAAGAGGACACGCAGCATTGTGGAGCGGACCTTTGGGATCCTAAAGTCAAGGTTCCGCTGCCTTGACATAACTGGCGGTAGCCTACTCTATTCCCCAGAGATGGTCTGTAAGATCATACTCACTTGTACCATATTGCACAATATTTGTGTAAAAAGGAACATTCCCCTCCTTGAACCGGACCCAGACATGCCTGAGGATGACGAAGAGGAGGATGCTGGCCTGCAACAGGAGGGGGAACAACCTAACACAGCAGCAGGAGTGCGTAGGCGCCAACAGCTTGTCAATCATTTTTTTTCATAATTTCTTATAATAACTCGTATTGCACAATTGTAAATAAACACAGATAACAAACACCACATCATGCTTTGGCCTATGCATTTCTGACCACCTTTAGTTTGAAATTGCTGAAGAAGAATGTCGTCTCATTGAGCAAGAATGCTATAACAATCATCACACCAAAAATAAACATCACAAATGTATGCACAGAGGGTAGGATGTGACATGATACATTACAATACACAGAGGCCAACAGGAGTACAAATGTGGCAAATACACATGCCTGATCCAGACACCTGAGACAGTCTCTCACCCAGCCCAAAAATGTAGATCATTTTAAAGTCTCATCACACGTGTTCAGAGACAGGGTGGGACCATCCATGTGTACGTGACCATGTCATCAATGGCTTCTCTCAAGTGTGTGATATAAGCAATACCCAATTGGAACAACATTAGCTGCCACTAACTCATGAGGAGACCTTGAAGTAACAGTGACAACATACACCCAGACAGATGATAGTGGATCCACATTCCCACACACATGTACACATATGTCATCCAATCAACCAAATATTGGAAAGCAGCCCATCACAGTTGTGTCCCAGTTTGAACCTAGCAAGAAGAATGTAACATGCCACTAAACCAGGTAATGCAGAAAGGGCCACAGACAACAACTAAATATTTTTCATCAGCACATGTGGAACGCTGAGAGTTTTGCAAACATAGTCATTGGAAAATGGTATGCAAGATTGTTCCAAATCATCAATACTGCAAACGTCAAATGGGCTAATGAGATGAATGAATGGTTAACAGTGATTCATACCATATGGCCTTACATTAGCCTGCTGCTGCAGGTTTTGCATAACAGAATAAATAAAAGCCATGGATACATTAGCTAATCTGGATGGGCAAATCCTGGGGTGCTGGGGTCCTAAGTCCACCTCTACCGCCCCACAAATATACAAGAATCTTGGACTTGTGAACTAAACACATGCATAAGGCACATGTGTGGGCTACATGTCAAAAGTCAAACACAAATCTGAAACACAAATTCATAATGGGACATGGTTAGCCCCATAAAAAGTGTAAGTGACTATTGCACTCCCTGTTGGGACTATAGATAAAAGCATAACCATCCTAATTGTGGACACATTTTGCAGAATGAATACATCATGGTATCCCATCCATCATTTCAAAATAGCCATCAGCAATTACCCAAATAATGTGGTCAAATATGGTTAATACATTATTTAACGTATCCTAAATATTACAGTGTGAATGCCTTCTAAACATACAACAACGGACGTGTGTCATAGCTAACCACAAATGGGTATCACATAGCACCATTTGGCCATGACAAATCACCTTCCCCAAGTTTAAAAAAAGAAGACATAAATAAAAAATTGCTCAAATTTCTACGCATACAGCATGGGCGTCATAATTTGTTCACGTACATGAGTGCACAGAATGCAGAGTCAAATATAAATTTTAAAAAATGTTTCTCATATTTAGCCATCAAATTATATTTTTCATTATATAATTTTTTGACTCTGCATAATGTGCACTCCTGTACGTGGAAAAAATATGACGCCCATGATGAATGCGTGGTAAATTTGACGCAACATGGACAATATGTTGGACATCTCCTGTACCTTAATAATTTATTAATATTCATATCATATTTTTTGACTCAGCATCATGTGCACTCCTGTACGTGGAAAAAATATGACGCCCATGATGTATGCATGGTAAATTTGACGCAACATGGACAATATGTTGGACATCTCCTGTACCTTATTAATTTATTAATATTCCTGTCATATTTTTTGACTCAGCATCATGTGCACCCCTGTACGTGGAAAAAATATGACGCCCATGATGTATGCGTGGTAAATTTGACGCAACATGGACAATATGTTGGACATCTCCTGTACCTTATTAATTTATTAATATTCATATCATATTTTTTGACTCAGCATCATGTGCACTCCTGTACGTGGAAAAAATATGACGCCCATGATGTATGCGTGGTAAATTTGACGCAACATGGACAATATGTTGGACATCTCCTGTACCCTATTAAGTTATTAATATTCATATCATATTTTTTGACTGTACATCATGTGCAATGTTATGCGTAAAAAAAAATGACGCACATTGTGTATGCGTGAAAATATGACGCATAACGGGAAAATAAAAACGGCGGCCATTTTATGCAGGAAGTGATGTAATAGGATATCCTGTTTACTAAATCTGTACTGGGAGTTAACTTTCACTTTCACTTTGCAGTCTCAGATTTATCTAGACTGTGTGGTTGTGTGAAAGGTGTTGTCCTGTGTTTAACTGCTTTTGTGTCCTGTGTACCTTGTATTTTGTCTTTTTGTGATCCTAGTCTTGTGTGCATTATATTGTCTCAGTCTGTTTAGTCTAGTTTTGTCTAATCCTGTTTTTGTTTGTATTGTCTGTGGGAGTCTGTTCTGGGTAGCATATTTTTGGGGTTAGTTGGGCTATTTTTCTCTTTTTTCTTTTTCCTTCACAACTCTACCTTTCCCCATTTCCCACTTTTACTTTATTATTTCATTTGTCTATTTTTTTCTGTCAATATGTCAGGTAGGCCTCGCCTGTCCAGGATGGGTGAGGATGAATTGGGGGGATTCATTTGGCTAGTTTGCCATTTCCGCCCACTGATGCTGGAGGCTGGGGGCCGTGTGATACAGGGGTATCACACAGAGTCAAGGAAAGTCCGGTGGGGGAAGGTGCGCCATCACCTGGTCTGGGTGTATGGGAGCATGCGCAATGTCCATCAATTGAAGCACCGCTGGGCAGATCTGATATCCAGGGAACAGGACCTGCTGGACCACCTGGGAATCAGGATTGGTGGCCATGTTGGTGAGTACAAATCAATTACATGGGAATAATAGAAATCTGTGTGGGGACATGTGATGATAGTTACCCAATCTGCTAGATGAGTAGCTGACTGTGTGTAATGCTAGGGAAACCTAGGCCCATGTTTATACATTTCTATCCCCAATTTTGCGCCACATTTTCACGCAAAAACAGCAGCAACTTACAAAATATATTTGTATTTTGCTAGTTTGCCCTGTCTCTGCGTCAATAAATGATGCAAATGCTGTGCTACAAAAGTATACATATGTGCCCTAATGTGTATTTGTTGCACAATGTGTAGGAAGACCAATGCTAGCAGTCAGATGGCTCATGTTTTCAACACATACCAGATGCCTGTAGCTGTATGTAATGTAGTGTTGCATTTGTGTCAGACAAGCAACACATTAATGCCTCTATTTGTACTCTACAGGTCATATTGGCCAGTGAGTAAGTCATGTAGAAACAACATACCTACATATGTAGATGCCATAGCTAGACAGAAAATGTGAAACCCATGATGATGCTATAAATGTGTGCTGCCTTCACGTCACATGAAGTTAGATATGTTGTCCACACATATGTCACATGTGTGTCTGGTTGCTGTGTGTTGAACATGTCCACCTAGCCTGTTTGATTGTGAGGGGTCATGCAGTCCTCAAGTAACCAGCTTTTGGATGTCTCTCTGGGATGCACATGCTGAGATGTATGGAATACATTATTGTTGGGGTATACTAATGGAGGGGTAACTTTGACAACACCTGACTGTCCTGGCCACTGCATGTGTGTAGTAGGGTGTGTAACTGTAGCAGGAGACTCATCCAATGTTAATGTTGAATACAAATTCATCCATGCAGTATGAGCATGTGGGAAAGTGTATCATTACCATGTCATATTCACACAGTGTCATTGTAACTGAAATTATTTGTCAGTTCACCCAGTCTGAGTATATTCTTCCTTTTATGCTTTACAGGTGGACCAGCCCCATACACCGTGGGAGAGGTGGCACATTTCGAGGACCCCAATACCTACAGTGAGTGTGGCCTGAGTGCTATTTTCATTGTTTGCTAGTGATGCATGATGGACTACTGTGTGTTCAAGAGAAATCATGATTTGATGCGCTGGCTGTTCATTGGCATTGTTGCTTTAGTGGGATATCAAATAGGACTTCTGTTTCTGTAAAGCAATACCTAGCCATCTCTCAGATTTAGGGGCTGTAGGTCATTCCATTTGGGCCGCAATGGGGAATGGGATGACTCATTTGGAATACACTGGTCAATGTAAGACTTGGTCGGGGACTTGGCATGAACTGAGTCTGCATATCAGACTGACATTGTCCCATATAGCTTTGGCAAATGGCTTTGATGAAAAGTGCATCTTCCTAGTTGAGGATGGACTGTGTACACTGTAGGTTGGATCTTCCGGGGGCATGTACTTCCACAAGGTGAACTAGAAGTGTGTGTGACTTGAGTGCAATGGCCTAGGTGTTCTGTCGACTCATGATAATGGGTGTTCTTGCTCCTCTGTGTGTGTTGTAAAACATGCCTCACTGATAGTATGTGATGTTGGCCTAAGTCCTAGCATTTTGACATGTGTGCACCTTGGATGTGACAATGTTTGGCTGACTCCAACGTGTTGCTAGCCCTTCATAGGTGTTGTGTGTGAAGGCACATACTTGTTGAACTTTCTAAACACTCCTGGGTGTGCATTGAACATGGGATTGTTGGTTGTTCTTCCCACACCACCCTCAAAGACTGCCATGTTAATGTGAAACAGGGTACCTAGGACTGTAGCAACCAGTATGTTACACGTACTTGCAACCTTTTGCGACTTGAGTTGGAACCTAGGGCCAGATGTAGCAAACTGTTTACAAGTTGCAAATGTCATAAATTGCTCTTTGTGAGTTGCAAACGTCTGTTTGCTATTCAGAAATGTATTTTGTGATTCTGAACATACTTGCAAAATGCTTTTCCAAATCCCAAATAGGAAGGGGTTTTCCCGTCCTATTTGCGACTCGCAGTGGTATGCAATTCCATTTGCAACCGAGTACGTGGTCGCAAAGTGAGTCGCAGTTATCATCCACTTGAAGTGGATGGTAACCCACTTGCTAACTGGAAGGGGTCCCCATAGGAACCCTTCACCTTTGTGAGTGGACCTAAATAATCATGTACAAAACAGACAGTGGTCCAAGGGACCACTAACTGCCCTGAAATAATCCAAGATTGAAGTTTTTGTATTTTTTTCTAAGTGCAGCTCATTTTCCTTTCAGGTAAACGGCCTACACTTGGGAAAAAATAACCTGTGTAATTTAGAAGCAGTCACGGCCATGGAGGTCTGCTGTTCCCAGCAGGCCTCCATCCCCGTGAGTGCCCATAGTCACTAAGGGGGCGCAACTTGGAACCCACCTCATTGATGTCGGACACACCGTTCTGCATTGCAAATTGCTAGTCGGAATTTTCCATCTTCCTACATCTGGCCCCTAGTGTAGACATTCGGTTATGGCCCATGGGTTCAATCTTAGCACACAACTAATTACAAATGGCATTGAGTGAGGAGTGTGATAGTTATCACATAGAGTGACATACTGTATGTAGTGAAGTCAGTATGCGGAAGAGGTGCAGCCATAATGTCAGATGCGTTAGGTATGATTTGGATGAGTAGTTTAGGGTGATGTCATCCATCATGTAGAGACATGGATATGCTAGGTGTGATATGCCCTTATGTATGCATGCTTCACATGTACTTCCTCTGAGCCTTTCTGTGAACTATGTTGTGACAATTGCTGCAACCAATACATTTCTAGTAATGTACCAATAACCCATTGTGCTATTCCACCCAATGCAATTCCAAAGGTAAATATTTGCCTTTTCTCTTCACAGCTGCAAACATGAGTGCCGCAGATCGCCACCATTTTGAGAGGCGTGCCATGAGATAAAGGCACATCCTGCAGGTGCAGTGTGGGTACCGGAGGATGGCCCGCAAATACCATTCGGATCGGGCCTCCGGGGCGTGGTGGGCCACACCACAGGCTCCCCCTACATTGCCACCAACAGCCACCAACACCACATCCACCAGGCCTCCCCAAGTGGCCCCAGCAACGTCTGGTACAATGGACCCTGCCTCTTCCTCCAGACCTGGACCCAGCCGTGTTGTGGTAGCAGGACAGTCCAGTGGTCAACCAACTCCTACCACAACCTCAAGCTCCGCCGGCACACAAACAAGCTCAGACCCTCCTGTGGACCCATCTGCCTTCCTGGCATTAACAAGAAAAATGGACAAGCTAGTCAAGAAGGTGGACAACCTGAGGCAGGATATGAGCTATATTAAAAAGAGGGTCCGCTCCATCAGGCGGACACTACGGAGGGCGAACCTGTAGGACTTTTGCCCTGTAGAACTTTTACCCCTCCCCTCTCTCCTCTTTCCTATTTTCTACTGTTAGTTGGGTTTTGGGGATTAGTATTAGGTAAGTATAGGTAATTAGCTTAGTTAGTGTTAGGGAAGCGGGTGGGGGGTCCTTATTCTTTCTATCTTTATTTTTTGTGTGGGTGGGTGGGTGGGGGGCAACGTTGGGATTCCTGTTAAAAAAAATAATACAAAAAACTTTAAAAAAAATATATATATATATATGTTTGTTTAGGATAGTATAGTATGTGTGTAGGTTAGTAGGTGTTGTCCTGCATGTGTCCTGTCTCATAATGGTGGGTGGGGGGTTGATGTTTAGATCGTTTCGTTACATGTGTAGAGTAAGTTTAGCTTAGGTTAGTTAGGGACAGTTGTGGGTTAGTAGTAGTCAGGTTAGATTAGTGTAGGTTTACCTTTCCCTTAGTTGCCTCTTGTGTTACTCAATAGAAATAAATATATAGTTAACCCTTTACATGATGCGTTAGGTGCTACTTTATCATGGCCTTGACATCAGTGTAGATGAATGTTTTAGTATGACATTTGTGTCCTATGCTCGCCATCCCCAGGAAATTGAGGTTTAACATGCCAGCTACCCGTGTGCTAACTTGGTAAGTATCCACCATTTGGGAGACCCACCATTGGTAGTTTGCATTGATCACCAAGGTTTTGTGTTTGTATGTATCCTACTTCACAAATAGTGCTTCCAGACTTGTTATTGTGGGTAAATTGATCGTTCGGACAGCAGTGTGAAGTTCAGGGAGATCTTTGTAGATGAGGAGTTGTTCACACTCTTGTCTTGTTGCTTTCATTGCTGACCTACATCATGTGTGAACTGATTCTGCATGACTTTCCTTCATGGAAGTATACTCCGTAAGGGTGATTGATGCAGTGTAATTTGTTAATGTTTCCTTACATTTTGCGGCATTATTTCTTATTTTAGTATTGCATGGTGCCTACATTTCTCAGCCACCATTAGTTGTCTAGAATAGCTATAGATGGTGCATCATTCTGTCCAACACAGCATGATTGTGTGTGGTTAGTCCCTTCATCAGTTATTTTCCTCAGTATGGTAAGGCTATGATGCAATCCTGGACACTGCACAGATGTTTCAGTATACATGAAATCAGGACAGTAGTATAGAGAATCTACATGGTTGCCACACAGCCACTTTGGAGTTAGGTACTGCACAGTTGAAGTGTGAAATAACACAGAGACACAATAGGTGTGCAAGTGCTATTTATTTATAGGTGGTGTAGTGCAAAATGTCCATTCACCATGTTTGCTGAGTCCGTTCTGGTGCATTCTTACATGGTGATCCTACAGAAGGGGTGTGGATGATGCTCCTGACATGCTGGGGTGATATCACAGACAGTGCAGAGGGACAGGAATTGGCAAATAGTAGGAGAGAGACATTCACTGGCAATGGGGACAAGTCATACAGTGGATTGCGAACAGTCATTGAGTGTAGTTGTAGTGAGACTGGCATTTGACAAAACGTAGGACCTTGGTCAAAGTAGGCCATGGTGCAGGGACTAGTGCTTCCGGGTACTCTTCCGTGTGAATGTTATCTGTTCCATGTCTTCTTCTTCTGATGTGTGTGTTGCCTGGTTTGTCCTTGTTGTTGTTGGTTGTGAAGGGGCAACACACACCTCAGTGTTAGAAGACATGGAGGCAGACATCCCGGGGGCTGCTCCCTGTGGAGTTATGAAGGGCAGTACTGCAGCAAGGAGGGCCTGCTGGTTTTTGAGAATGGCAGCCACATCACGATGGTAGGCAGCCAGGTCGGCCCTGAGGGGTTCTATGTTGCATTCGTGCACACGTTGACTGGATTGCAGTTGTAGTTGTTGTATCAACTGGATGACAGCTGTGCAGATTTCCTTCTGTGTTTTGACAAGTTCCTGCAAGAGAGATGTTCGGCCTTGCATAGCAGCTGCCTGATCAGCAGAAGACATCATGCACGAACGCACCCCCTCAAGGCTGGCTGCCATAGTTTGCATCCCCACCCGCACCTCCTTGGCCAGCTCCCGCTGTACCCCAACGACGGTTCTTTCGAAGCTGGTGCCAGTGTCGTCAGAGTCCTCAGCTGTGTTGGAGCTGGCAGGTCTTACAATTGGGGTGGCGGGTGGTTCTCCTGTGGTGGCTGCTTCTTCTGTGCTCCTCCTTGTGACTGAAGGTGGGGTTTGGAGGCTTTCAAGGACCATTTGGATGGTCTCCTGTGGGATGTTTATGGGCTCGTCATCCATGTCATCAGGGAACTCAGGGACAGGCATATCGGCATGAGATCTATGTTCCTCTGCAATGAAACAGGGTACAATTAGTGTGTCTGTGTTGTGACAATTTTGCACTAAGATACAAGCCTTTGGATGCCTTAACTTTGTGCTCTGTGTTTGTCTTGGTATCTGCTGTCCTTCATAGGACATTGTTGTAGGCCTATGGCCCACCTGTGTGTCACATGTATGATATGGAGCTATCAGACTTGTCTGCCTGATCGCCTCTAGGTGTTGCTTTGTGATTATTTAGGAATAGGCATGTTTTTGTCCTACTCCTCCCTCCGTGTTTAACTATTCTAATGGAGGGACATTTTGTTGGGTGGGCTCTCATTATCCTACATGAGATTACTGGCTTTCTAGGCAGCAGGATAGCTAATGGTGTGGGGGACTAAGTCTGATACACTTGTAATTAACTCTGTCACCCTGATTCTTTCTTTTTGCTCCGGCTAACTAGCAGTGCCTCTGGTCTCCCACAGCAAAGGAATGTTTAGACATCCGAGCGCATGACATCTTTGGAACTTCTCAGGGAAGTCGTGGTCACTCAGATCCTACACAATTCTCTCTTTTCCGGTATGTTCTCATACACAAATGACAAAGACAGTATTTGTTTAATATGATGATTTAATTGTACAACTGACTTGTAGATATTTAGGTGTGAGCCACAATAACCCAAACAATACAAACTGTTAGAATTGAAATAGTCAGCAGGAGAGTAATACATTAGTACAGAGCTATCATGGTGCCTAACTGTTTCTACTCTCCCTCTGCTTGTTCTATTTATAGCACAGCATGTTAAGCTTGGAGCTTGCCTGTCTGAATCACTGGGGAGACATCATCCCGAATATCAGAGCAATGGCCTGTGATCTGGTTCTGCATCTGCAGCAAGGCAGGCAGCGTCTAGTTGTGGTTCTCTGTTTGGAAACTCCCTCTTGCGTGTCTTGGGACAAGGAAGTGATTTTATAAGTCATATGTCATCGTGATGACAAAGTGTCCCTACGCAGGAATGCCAAATCTTAACCCCTACCACGTCTATCGGCAAAGTACCAGACTGTATCCTTGACTGGGGCACAGAGTGAATATGTTCTGGCAAACTCCAGTGCAGAAGTAGGCAAAATAGTGTGATGTGACTAATTAACAACACCGTAGGACTGGCTTTTTGCTAAATTAACTGATAGGAAGGCCAATAAGAAGCATTTAGTGCAAAGTGCTCTGAGGCTCTTAGATGTGAGCAAATGAGTAAAAGTACATTCAGGGTAAGGTGCACAAAGGCCTAAAGCCTGAAGCTAATGCGCAAAGTATACGTTACACTTACAACACTACACTTTGACTGACTGTGGGTGTTGTGAATGCCCTGGCAGCACACTTGACTCTCAGGACCTGCCCCACACACTTTTTATTCACATTGGCCGAAATGTACATGTGATGTGGCATTTCCTATGCATGTCAATGTTAGGATGTGGTATGGATGTAAACACTGTTGATGTTTGAAGATGATGGGGGTGATTCTCACCCTGGCGGGCGGCGGAGGCCGTCCGCCAGAGTTCCCCCCTCCAAAATACCGCTCCGCGGTCGAAAGACCGCTGAGGGTATTTTGGGTTTTGCACTGGGCTGGCGGGCGACCGCCAAAAGGCCGCCCGCCAGCCCAGTGCAGAACAGCCTTCCCACGAGGACGCCGGCTCAGAATTGAGCCGGCGGAGTGGGAAGGTGCGACGGGTGCAGTGGCACCCGTCGCGTATTTCAGTGTCTGCAAAGCAGACACTGAAATACAAAGTGGGGCCCTCTTACGGGGGCCCCTGCAGTGCCCATGCCATTGGCATGGGCACTGCAGGGGCCCCCAGGGGCCCCACGACACCCCATACCGCCATCCTGTTCCTGATGGCGGTATGGGGTGTCAGAATCCCCATGGCGGCGCAGCGAGCTGCGCCGCCATGGAGGATTCTACAGGGCAGCGGAAAACCGGCGGGAGACCGCCGGTTTTCCCTTTCTGGCCGCGGCTGAACCGCCGCGGTCAGAATACCCTGTGGAGCACCGCCAGCCTGTTGGCGGTGCTCCCTCCAACCCTGGCCCCGGCGGTCCATGACCGCCGGGGTCAGAATGACCCCCGATGTTGGGTCATGTGTGTTTAATTGGATTGGCCTGTTTATCGTATGAAGGTTCTATTTGGTTGTCAGACTTTGCATGTGTGTTTCAGTGACCAGTTGCCTGTGTCCCCTCCTCAATGTTGTTGTCTGAGCAGTATGACATTAGTGATGTAGCCTTGTTAGCCAGGCACGTGAGGGACCCTGACGTATGCAGCATGTGTGTGTCCTTAGTGCTGTGTGGCTCCTATTGCTGTTTACTTAGGCTTATGTATGTGTCAGGTATGGGCATTCGGCATTTGAGTGTACTGGTGCCTTTGTCTTATTTCTATGAATAGTTGCAGATGTCATCCTCACCCCCTAATTTAGGTATGTAAGTTCCATGGGGAGTTTCCTGCCATTTGGTCCTATAGCTGCACAGAGATGAGAGGTGTTATTGTCAACTGTTGTGGCAGTTACATTGCAGTTGTTGTTTTGGCTACTGCATTACTGATAGGGACCTAGTTGATGTAGGATAGATTATGCAAGACAAGTGCCTGGATGTGAGTTTGACGTAGTGGTCTTCCCACCTGTCGCTGCTTTCCCTTGGCTCTATTGTTGTACTTACAGGATGTCCCCATGGGACTGTTGTTGGTGCTGTATTTTGTCGTGCCCCAGATTCAGTCTGTGCGTGCCATGCCCCCCTGCCGTGCCCCTTTACCCATGCCACTTCATATATGTGAAGACTTACATGCATTGTGTAGTAGGTATTTCCCCCCCTGTTACAGTCAACATTATTGCATATTAATTCCCCATGCGACTTACCCTGCATGTGCGTTGTGTCGTGGTAGTCTGCGCTGTCCTGTCCTTGAATCCCTGTGACGATCTCCTCCGGGATGACGGCTGCGACCATCTCCTCCATGTGGTCCAGGGCCTCCTGTTGTGCTGGACTCCCACCTCCAGTCTGCATTGCTGCCTTCCTGTTCCTGGCCATTTTTTCTTTTGTCCTACGTTTGCAGTCATGCCAGCGTTTCTTACACTCGGTGACTGTGCGGCGTTCTTCAGCCACACTGTTGATCTTGTCCACAATTTGTTTCCATATGGCCTCTCTCCTACTGAGTGGCAATTTAGAGGTGATGAACAGTTGGTGCTGGTGTTCCGTCACCTCTTTCACCAGGATTTCCTGCTCCTCTTCACTGAAGCAACACTTTATTTTTTTTCTAAAAATGTCCTGGTTCCTGTATGGATCCTCCTGGCGGTTCCTGGTCTGCTGTCATCCTCCTGTGGTCTGTTGTGGCATCTGGGATCCATTTTGGCTCTCCTCTGCTGAAAGGGCAGTTTTTGCGCTAAAATTTGACGCAATAGCGTCAAAAAAAACAACGCATTCCGGGTTGCGCTGTCGTAAATTGACCCACAGTGATGTGTGTCGCCTTAACGTTGGTTTCCTTTACGACGTAACACCGCTGTGTGCGTCACAAAATAATGACTCCCACCTGTTGGTTGCGCCGCCGTACGTCAAAGTATAAATTTGACGCCCGCACAGCGCTTCGAAATGGTGTTAGCCGGCGCTAATTTTTTTGACGCAAAACTGCGTTAGCTGCACAAAAGATAGACTTAACAATTACGGGTGTTCAGCCCCCTAATGCAAAATATTCTTGGACAATTTTGGTACATTTTTGAGATTTTAGGATCAAGGAATGTATCTTGGCTAACAACATCAGAGATAAAGTATATCAGACTTCTGAAAACTTTTCTTTCAAGATATTTTTCGATATGTCTATACTTTCAGTATGATGCCAAAAAAAAGCATGGTCAACTGTTTTCAAAACCTCTGTGTCACAGCTGGTATGTCAAGAGTTGAAGCTGGAAGTGCTACACAAGGGACAGGCACATATTTGTGAGGCTGTTGATCAGGCCCAAGACTTTCTGCACTCTTTACAACAACAGGGGGAGGGCTGGGATGAGCCAAGTCAGTCAAGTAAAAGTGCATAAATGGTTCAATTTTGGCTTGCCCTATTGGCCTTGCTTGGCCAGATATTACATGCACTGCCGTTGGTAGCCCTAAACAGTCTCTAGGCACCATGCCAAAGCGCCATGATTCTGGCAGGGTAGGGAAAAAGGGAGGGGGATCAAAGAGAAGTAAGGATTTTATGGAGGTAGTAAAGGAGGGGAACTCTCCGAGGAGGCCCAGAGAGGGAGGGCTCCAGAGTCAGGGGGAGTTCAAGGGTGGAGAAGGTTTTTTTGGGCAGTGAGGCTAGGGTAAGGAGAGCAATTACGGGAAATGATAATCAGGGAAGTAAATGTTACAGAAATTGAGCCCATACTGTTTTGCTGAACAAGCTACAGGGAGACAAGGAGCATCTTTGTTCTGGAATTGTTATAAGGGGGGACTTAAGCAAGAAGATGGTGGAGGGAAAAGACTAGTATTATTATTCTAAAAGTAATAAAAGCACAACATTAAAGTTATCAGTTTAGTATCATGCAATACCAATAGCGTCAACAATCAGTGCAAAATCAGATCTGTTCTATCATGGCTTAATCAATAGATGCTCAGGAACCTTTTTTGCTACAAAAGATGCATCAAAAAGTGGCAGCCAAGTTGCCAAAAATGCCCAATATGTATCACAGGCATTCTTTGCATTTGCAAACGCGGCAGTTAGGGGAGTCGCCATTTTACTTACATAAAAGTTTGTTTGTGAAGTGACACATGGGGTGCGTGACCTCAATGCTAAGTGGGTCTTGGTAAGTTTAAAGGTCTAGAATCTTGCAGTGCATACATTTTGCTTCTATGGACCTACTGGGGATGAGGCGACTAGAGGAGGAGGTGTATAATATTTTAACTTCAATTACGGAATTGGTTTTGATTGGGAGGGGATTTTAACCTTATTCAGCAGGTTAGCGGTGATTGTTCTTGCCAAAATAATCACCAGAACAAGCCCAAATATTGTGCAGGACCTCGCTCTGCTTGTTCCTTGGAGAGCTGATCACCTCACTGTGCGGGAGTTTACTTGCTTCTCCAAGTGTTTTAAATCCGCTTCACGTATTTATTATTTTTTAATATCACATAGTTGGAGGACAGCATTCTTTCTTGTAACGTTCTTATTATGCCTCTTTGCCAGCAGTAGTTGGAGCTGATGAAATCGTCCAATACAATTTTTGGGCAAGGACCTGCAGGTGGACTTGTGCTATATATTATTATTTTTCCAAGATAAAGTTTACTCTGCCCTTATCGGCTGGTTCGATAACTATTTTATTGTCATTTTTCAGTTACAGTATTCGTGTTTTCATTTCAAGTTGATTACTTGCAGAAAGCCTGTTCAAAACCTAGGACTTCTTTGGGCATGGTGTTCATTGGAGGGCAGAAGGAAGACTTGTTATGTGACCCAGAAGGTTCATCAAAAGTAAAGGAATTATAATTATGAAAAAAAACACTTTAAGGCAGATTTTCCCTAAAATGCCAAAGTCTCAGTTGAGGGAACAAAAGATAACCCTTTTTCTAAGACTTGCTTTGTCAGGGCTTAACATTTTTTTTAAATAAGATTAATAGTGGAAGATTTCATTGGTTCTTGAAAAACTGTTGTCGGGTTTGCATTTCCCATGATTGATTGACCAGTTTATATCTTTCCCTCCCACTTTGATGTCCTCTAACTAAAGTGGTTTGTTGTTGTTTTGGGGGGAAAGTTTGGTTAGAGGTACCTTCATCTGGATATTGTTCACCAGAAGAATCAGAGGTAGACGTTTCAGAAAAAATGATGAATCGTTGTTTCGATCTTCCTTGATAATCTGGAAGTGCTTGTTGATCTTTGTCTTTGAGATGGGGCTATAATGTATCTAGGTTGAAATTCCTCTTGTCACTTTCAAATTTTGTGTTTTTTTAAATAATGGTGAAGTTTTTAAAGTAACTGATCACGTTTTCTGTCTTTTCCAGTAACACATCCCCTCTTGTTTCAATTGAAGGTTTTCTTCCAGTTGTTTTGTTACAGAAACGCTGGACTGTCTCAACTGATAAGACCATCCAGTCTTGACTGCACTTGATGCCAATGTAGCTATATTCTTTACAGTAGACCAGGTCTTCTGTGAATATGACTGGCGAATTACAGACTTGTAGGGCCCATGGAATGGTGCCAGCTTTCAGATGCTCTGAGAGAATATGACCATGTAGCTCAGTTCAAATATGCTTTTTATTTAAGAGTAGTAGTTTATCAGCCTCAGTTTGTTGTATGGCAGATGTACTTAATTTGACTGAAGGAAAGGGAGAAGGGGTGGCAAGTAGTTTTTGGATATGATCATCAGTGTACGCTAATGTTTTGTTCAGACATTTTAGAACAGCTGGTACTCTTTACACTAAATGGGGCCTCATCCCCAGTCAAAATAGTTAATTAGTTCTTAACTGAATGAATCCTTGTTAGTTAAAACCCGCCACTGAAATTAGTTAAACAAGAGTGATTGGGGCCTTTTATACAAGTAAGGTTGGACCAGTTATGAAGAGCATAAACGATACAAAGCAACTCACCTGAACCACTTGCAAAAGTATTTTTATTTATAGATCAAGACAGTTAATTTTAGGATTACACTGGTTATTCTTGCTTCTTTGAGTCCATTGCCAAACATTTAAAACAAGAAACTTAAAGTTAGTACACAACAATAACCATTAGTAACATTATTAAAAGCAAAGCAAATATCTGCATTAGCTTAGTGGTCTAATCTGGCTTGTATACCCTCTTGTGTAACTATTTAAAAGTGGCATTTTCAAAATTGTAACCTAAAATTCGACTCTATTGTTAAAGAGGATTTTTAATTACAATTTCTCAGACACCAAAATTAAAAGATTTACCCGTTTCCATTCAAAAGTTGCCTAATATTATCCTATGAGACATGTAGGCCTCGCGGTGGTGAAAAATTAATACAGGACTTCTTCACTATCAGGACATATAATATTTAAAAGTACATGTCCAAACTTTTAATAAAAATGCACCCTGCCCTGTGGGATACCGAGGGCCTATCTAAGGGGTGACAAATGAAATAAAAGGTGAGTTTAGGGCTTGGCATTGGCAGTATATATCTATGGCGAACTGACATTTCAAAACTGCATTCAGGCTGCATTGGCAGACCTGGGATAAGTTATAAGGGGCTATTTAAGTGAGCGGCACAATGAGTGCTGCATCCCACTATTACAATTCATTTTGCGGGCCCTGCATACCTCTTTACTAGGGACTTATAAGTAAAATAAACATGCCAATCAGGTGTTAGCCAATGATGCCATGTTATAGAGAGTGAGCACATGCACTTTAGCACTTGTTCACAGTGGTAATTTCCACAGAGCCCTAAGCCCAACAAAAATTAGATTGGCAAAAATAGGAGGGGGTGACGGCAAAGTTTTTGGGGGTAGCCCTGCAGAAAAGGCCAGGTCCAACATCAACACTATGTCAAACAGGTTTCATCCTCCACTGCTGGGCTCACTGGCAAAGAAGGCGTCTGAAAACATGGGTACTTGGGTCTGTAACTGGCATTTATTAGGTGTGTATAGACAAACACACCACTAGCTAGGGTATACTTCCATTTCTCTCATATTCACAACCTACACACAAAGATAATGATAAACACAAAGGGATTCTGTCGGATAATCTTTTCAGAATAATTTTATAATCTAAAAGGAGGACAAAAAAGGCACTTTTTAGGTTCACCAAGTAGGTCTTTGGAAAACAGACTCTGTATTACACAAATTGTAAATAATAAAGAAGTGCTCCACAATATGAAGATCAGTGCAGCAGAACAGTGCTTCTAAGGTGTGGGATATGAGTGCTCAAAAAAGTGAAGAAGAAGCTTAGTAACCTAGGGAAAATTCAATAGTACACAAAGCAAACTAATTAATTTTTACATAGTTTTGCTAATATTACAGACAACACATCTAAGCATGAATACAATTATGTGTCTATGTTTCAACCCTGTGAATATCCATTGCTTAGGTATAGTGTCTTCATCAGGACTAAAAGCAGAGGCACCCCAGGAAAAGAGGGATCGCATTTGGCTTGTGCTCGACATCCCAAATGTAGTAACTATCAGGGTTGACTACCTCCTCAATGTTGATGACTAAGAAGCTCCTCAAGATCCATCAAATATGGGGCCAACGTTGATATGACATGAGTGTGGCTTCCAAAATGTAGTAACTATCAGGTTTGAGTAACTCCACGATATCCAGGAAGTCTCACTTACAACCCACATCCCCTAGGATTCGAGAAACGTGCATCTGTAACTTTTACAGTTTAATTATGTCCATCTTACAAATTTGACTCTGACATAGCTACATAGGATGATCAGCACTGCTTAACATTAATACATAAGGTATGACTTTGACAGGGGACAAGTTGGAGGTACACGGGGGTACACAGTGTCCACCCACTATTTTCACAAGGTGGATGCTGTTCACCCTGCCAAAGTAGTTGTGTTGCACTGTAATTTGCTGAAATCGCCCAGGTACAATGTTAAATACTGCAACACATTCAGCTGCTCCTGCATGTTGTCTGCTTTCCTTTTGAGCAGCAACGTGCGGGTGGCAGTGAGGATGCTTTTTTAATTATCTTCGAGCTGGGGCCAAAACAAAGGCCGATGTAAAGTGGTGATCAGACCTCCTTTTGTTCTCACTGGAGCAATCTGGAGCCTCACATCCAACTGCCAATGCAATGGAGTGGAAACAAAGGCACATGGCTTGTTGTCACTTCATAGATACTTAAGAGAGCATGATTTTTACTTTGGTCAGTCCAAGGATTTAGGAGATATGAATGCACAGGAAGAATGTCAGATATGCTGATCTGTTCCTGTATTTACACAAATAGTAATTTCAATATCACTATTTTGTTTTATTTCTTTTCTAGTGCTACGCATCCCAATGCAGGGTGTCAGAGAGCTTTACATCATGTACTCATTATACATTGACAATGAATCATGTAAGTGTAAATCTATGTACCGGGTGTGTTACATAGGATAATGATGGTTACAAGGTATAGGAGTCACATGTCCTTCATAGCTCACTGTGCTATATTAAGAGGATAATAATTTATAAACTGCAAATAACAAAAGGATCTCCAAGTTGAAAAATAGTAGCTCACTAACATATCTATATAAAATAAAAATCAGTCCTGATATGCTTTGCAGCAGACACGTTAACCCTCTATGCTACTTTGAGTCAAAACTGGGACTAGACATGACACACATCTCTTCAGCAAATGTGTTAACCACCTGAGTCATTTTACCATTAGTATTATCCCCTACAATTTCATATGAAGCTCTCTGCAGTCGGTGCTTTAACTCCACAAGATTTTTTTACATGCAGTCTTTGCAACCAATTAAGCAGAACATATTTATTTACAAGTTTCTCCTTTTGTCAATTACTTTGTGGCAGTGATTTAAAACAATTAAAGTTGAAATTGAGGCCCAGATTTTGCGTCAGGGTTGTGTCACTTTTTTGGCACAAACCCAGTGCAAAATGTGATTTGTGAAATGTGGTAATTCTCTCAAATGTACACCTTATAGACCTGATAAACATATGTGTGAGGTCTTCAGATCAGATGTCACTTCTTGTGATGTTATGGGTTGTAATGCCAATTCCTGTGATGCCACTTGCAATGTCTCGCGCTATAATGTCACATGCTGTGATATCACATGCCATGATGTCACTTGTATACTGCCTTCTGTTTTTTAGAACTTGTGCCCTGGACTCTGACCATGCATATTTTCATCACATGATGTGGCAGCGCTCCGCTTCGTGATTTTCTCACACACACCTGGGGTGGTTTCTTCTTGAGGGCGGGGGAGCGTCACCTCTCCTTGCTCCTGCGAGTCATGCAGGGAAAAATAAAATGGCAATGAAAAGATTTCTTTGTCACTTTATTTTTACAGGGTCAGCGCAAACCAGCCCAGAAACATGCTAGGCGTTTGGAGGACTGGAGCAGTGGCTTGTCTGGATGCTCCAAAGTGTGCATGGCACTTTGACCAGGTCTTTTGCGCTGGCCAAGGTGACTTGCGCACTTTGAAGTTCTCCAAACAGCTGGGTGGAGACCAAGCACAGGCCTATGGGGCCTGAAGGAGCGTCTAGCCTGGCCGCTCCATCCAATCCAGTCACTTCTCTAATTCTGGTTAACAGCATGAGAGCAGCGTCTGGATTGGTTAGGCCAGCTGTTCCGGCATCGGTGAAGGAGAAGAGTACTGAGAAGGACACATAGCCCATGGGTAGGTGCTGTATTTTTATTTTAAATGTGTAATGCATATAAGTGTGTAATGCATGTAAGTGTACTGGTTGTGTTTATTTTGTACTTAGTGTTATGGTTCTATTGGGCTTCTGAATTGAGGGGTGGTTTACTTTGTAGGTTATGGAGGGGGGTTAGTATTCTTTTTTTTTTGGGAAGTGGTGGGGCCCCTCATTCGCCCCACTACTTTCAAAAGGTACAAGCCACTCTTGCACACATACCTGGCAGACACTGCATTAACACTTTGTAAACTTGCTTAATGGGGCCTAGTGCCCCATCCCAAAATGAACATTGCTGGGTCAACTTCATTGACCTGCCTCGCACACCAGCAAAATGAGAGATTGCTATAAATTGTAGGGCGGTTGACCTTCCTTCCATTACTTGCCTGGAAACTCGATCTTTGTCGCTGGGCACTTGTTGAAGACCATGCAATACAGCGGCTGCAATTCAAGGCCGGACGGAGCACACAAATCACAAGGTGGGACATAATACTATTGACTCTAGAACTGGACTCAGATTTAGGGTCACCATATCCGACGGCCAACCCTCTCCACTTTCACTGCATTATTACACATACACTCTGCCTATAGCACCTGCTGGCCACAGTACCACTAGAAAATTAGAAAGAGCCGCTGTGTATTTGGAGCTCCCAGCACAAACAATCCGATTTTCAGCAATATATTTTTGTGTGTGCTTAACACCCATACAAGCTCTTGTTTATCTGTAATATTTCACTTCACCTCTTAACATAACCACTGCCTTACGCTACACCTTGCAGTCACACTAATCCTTACCTTACCCTTCCTCGGTCACATCTCCTCTACAATGGCGGAGGAGGATTACCGCACTGGCTCAGAGCCAGCAGCTGAAAAATAAAACAACATTTTATTATTGTTTTATTTTACAGCTGCTGGCTGAGCCAGCGTATGCAGGAAGGGGCGGGGCTAGGCCATGGGAGGGCGGAAGAGGAGTGGAGTGCACTTAATTGCGCTTGTCAGTCAGCCATAGGCAGACCAAATAGAAATGCACATGCACACTTAACGACTTCATCGGTCCTTTTCCAGGACCGCCGAAGCTGCTGCAGGCAACAAACCGCAAGTGCTGGCAGTCTGGTCCCCGCCACATTAGGAGTCCTTGGAAGACTTCTTGCCATTTCTGGGCAGAAGTCTGACTCCATAGTGGCGGGTGCATCGCCAGCACCGCCACAGTAGCAGGACTCCGCCCGCCATATTACAAGCCGTAATACGGCGTGGCAGAGTCCTGCTAGCGTGATGGTGATGCCAGGACCCATCCCCTCTTCGACGTCCTTCTTGACGGAAAAGGTAAGTGGGTGTCCGAAAGGGTGGGGGGAGAGGGTCCCTGTGTTTGTGGGTGCATGTCTACAGAGGGGGGAAGTGATGCGTGTGTGTATGCGAGGGAATGTGAATCTGTGTGTGCCTGTATGTGCACGTGTATGAGGGTGTCTGTGGATGAATGCAAGTGAGTGGGGGTGTCTGTGTGCATGTTTGCGAGTGAGTGGGGTAATCTGTATGGATGTATGCGTATGCTGAGTTGCGTGTATGTGAATGCATGCGTGTGTGAAGGGGTGGGGGTTTGTGAGTGTGTGGACAGGTGGGGGGATGTGTGCATGTGTGAGGGCATGTGTGCATGTGTGTGCCGGTGACAGGAATGTCACCGGGTGCATGACCGCCAGGGTTTTCTGGCAGGGTTCACCACCACAGAAAGCCTGGCAGTTTGCAGCCTTGTAATCTGGCCAGCAGGCTGAGGCCTGGCACTGGGATGGAGGAGCTCACCGCCGGCCGGGCCGGTGCGACTGCACCAGCGGGCCAGGTGGAGTTGTGGAGGCTTGGCATCTGCCAAGCCCCACAAGTCGTGATGTAGCAGTCCTTACCGCCGGATCCGCAGCAGAAGGCCCGCCACAGCGAGGGTCGTAATGAGGCCCCTATTCACTAATCCATCTGTATTTGACTGGTTGAAGAAAACAGCACAGACTCCCTGTGGCTGAGTGAGCAGTAAACCTGCCTGCTTAGCCCAACACTCGCCCTGCTCTCATGCTTGGTAATAGCATGAGAGCAGCACAGGGATTGCACAGGGAGTCTCTGAAGCTGCTGGGACCAGGAAGAGGAGCGTGAGGTGGCAGCAGCACCAGGTAAGTTTTGATTTTTTTCTTTTTAAACCCCTCCAGTATGTCCCCAAAGTGCTCTCCCCACCCCCATTACTTTTCACTTGCATCAGCCGCCACTGCCCTTACCCCTTAACTGCAGGTGCCCAATATTTTTCAGTCAATCAACTTGTTTTTTTCAATTCACAAAATCCTTTAAAAAAGTACAAGTTTATGAAATAAATTCCATTTCATTTATATTGTTAAAATCAAGTTAAAACAAGTTTTATAAAAAACAATTCAGCTATAAATTAGTATTATATAGTACATTGTTATCCATTAATTCCAGACATGAAGAGTCTGCCTACATTTTGAACATCATAACATTTGCAGCAGGGAAAGGAGTTCTTTGACCATGCATGGAAACACAACATTAATGCTTCAGAGTCTGATCGTACATTGTGTTGCTTAAAGAGGGAACTAACCATTTCTTTCTTTTCTAATAATATTGTGAACAAAACAATAAAACATGCATAATTGTTTCACAAATATTATCATTACATAAGAAGACCCCCAGATAGATTTTGGCAGACACTCCATTTCTGAACTTCCTCATCCAAGGTGACAATGCCCAACCTGAACTAAAGATCCGATATAAGGTGGATACATAACCTGCAAGTATGGTTCGAAAACTACTGATGCTTTTAGTCAATAGACAGTGCAGACTTTAGTGGTGGAAAAAATAGCATCTCTGCTTCTGCATTTTCTGTCCCACGCCATTGTGCTTTTGTTCTCCTGTATGTAACTCGCTGCCTAATAGGTACCCCTTCTGGCTGGCACCAGTTGGGTATAAACTGTGCAAGATTTCAAGTCCCAGAAGGCCATGGCTCTTGCCCCAAATGCAGTTGTGGTCGGGCCTTATTCAAACTTAAATGCAAGCATTTGCAATGCAATGGGTCTCGCGTTAGCTTGAGTTAGAGCTATTAGCATTGTAAATTCCTAATTGTAATTTTCTTGCCGCATAAATTGAAAATATTAAGTAAAACAGATTACATAAGCAAGCCGATGCAAAGCCCCACCGCTGCCATGAGCATGAGCTCAAAGGAGAGACACAAAAAGAAAAAGAAGTTTGCTTGCAGTTAAACGTATCGGCAATTATGCAATTATCCATGTACCAGGGTCAATGTCCAAGGCGGTATCAAAACTTCCACAAGGAGGGACAAATGTAAAGCATTTAACAATGATAACAAAGGATTTTTGACAGGCAAGCCCATGAATGTGTGATAGTGATGGCCGTGCGGTGGGTGTGGTAAAAAAAGGCCACAGATAAATTACAACAGTCCAGAGCGCTTGCGCGCTGGCCTAAAAAGGGGGGAAGTTGGCTGATTTTGCAAATCAGAGGGTTTACGACTATTAAAAGGTTTTATCAGACTCACAATATCTTCTTAGGCCAAAGCACAGTTAAGTGAGGAATGCTGATTTAAGCCTTGATAGCTGTAGCACAAAGCAGCAGGCTTTTGGACAGAGAAATGTGGATTACGTATTTACGCTTCCAGAAAAAAATGTTAAAGTCCAAAAGCAGTGCAATAAAATCCCCAATAGAGAACACAACAGAAAAACTTAATAAACAAAATTACATGAAAAAGAAAACATAAAAAAAACAATGTGAGGCAAGGGCTGCCATTCACCAGTACCTAAGAGCAATTTGAGGCTGACGGCAATGGAGTGGAGTTGAGCAAGCTGAGCGGGTTGCGCCAGTCAAGAGTTTTACAGTGGGAATTAAGGGGCCATTAGAGGTTGGAGGGGTGGGAGCTCTACCAGTAATGAATTTATGAATTGATACATTGGTACAGCTCTCATCCCACTAAACCAGCAGTTCTCCAACACATTTAGATGTGGGGTGCCAATGCCATAGCCTCAGTTATCTCTGACGTTGGAAACTCTTGGCCTGGTGATCTGCCTACCATGGCATCACTGAATCACAGTGGCACCCACCCTGTTTAGCATAAGGAGACAACTAATGATTGCCCTGCCCACATTGTTGAAGTAAGCCTCAGCAAGGCCTACTAGTGCAAGGGGTTTGCCCTTCTCTGCACAAAGTCCTCAGACCATATAGGAAGAAGTTGGCACAGAAACTGAAATAAAAGACAAAGGGGGTCATTCCGACCCTGGCGGTCAAAGACCTCCAGGGCCGCGAATGACGGAAGCACCGCCAACAGGCTGGCGGTGCTTCCATGCCCATTCTGACCGCGGCGGTAAAGCTGCGGTCAGAAAACCGGGGCCGGCGGTTTCCCGCCGGTTTACCCCTGGCTGGGCGAATCCACCAGGGCAGCGCTGCAAGCAGCGCTGCCTTGGGGATTCTGACCCCCTTCCCGCCAGCCTGTTTCTGGCGGTTTTCACCTCCAGGAAGAGGCTGGCGGGAACGGGTGTCCTGGGGCCCCTGAGGGCCCCTGCACTGCCCATGCCACTGGCATGGGCAGTGCAGGGGTCCCCTAACAGGGCCCAGGGCGGCTTTTCACTGTCTGCCTAGCAGACAGTGAAAAGCGCGACGGGTGCAACTGCACCCGTCGCACGCCCGCAACACCGCCGGCTCCATTCGGAGCCGGCTTCTGTGTTGCAGGCCACCTTCCCGCTGGCCCAGCGGGAAGGTCGGAATGCCGCCAGCGGTCTCTTGACCGCGTGGCGGCCAAATGGCGGTTTCCGTCGCCGCCCGCCAGAGTTGGAATCAGGGCCAAAGTTTATTAAACCTCATAAGGTGGTACTACAGTTCAAACAGCACCCTTCGGTAATGTTTGAAGTAGCACACTGAACTAAGAGAGCATGGTCCTTTTATACCCACGCAGGGGCTATAAGAAGGTGGTACAGTTATAGAAGCAAGACTTACAAACATGTAAGGTCAAATGGAAATGCACAGTCGACAGGTAGGAGGGGCTAACAGTTTCAAGGACTAGTTGACACATTACTGTCTGTTACTGATTACTAACAGCTGCAGATCTTACTGGGCATGTGCAAAAGTGGGAGATGCTAAATATAACTTGTCACTAGACAGATTTTCAAGAGTAGTTAACAGAAAGGTAGGACAGAGCACATGGCCGAGAAAATGGCTGCCATGAATACAAAATGGATTCCGCCAAATGTTCACAATAGTTGCTAAATACAAGATGTCTTCTGCTAATGCTTAATCTAATCGCTATTAAATTACAACAACATCCACGATGCAAACCTGCCATATTAGGGCAGTAAAAACACACAGTGGCCAAGAAAAGCAATGAAACAAACTCCCTCCCTGCCTGCATGCCATTTCTATTTTACTTTTCAGAAACAAATCCCTGCTTTGGGGGTTTATCTCTGAGAAGTAAATGGAAAATGCAGAGGAGGTCAATAAAAGCATGGCGCCCATTCATCATTTAACGGGTGCCTAGAGAGCACCCACCATACCGGTGAGTACATTGTAGGCACATCGAACCTCACTGAGATCTCTAAATGTGGTGGGTGGGCCTCTGCCAGCTGGTGGAGGTTGAGGCCTCAGTCGACCTAGCAGACTGGCAGGCTACCTCCCATATACTAAGTGACCCCTTAGATTACTTCTGAAACTTAAATTCCTCCGGCGGATGCTCTAGACAGCAAAGGTCCCTCGAAGTTGAATATGTTGCATCCTAGTGGCTGATAAAGTCATCAATTTTGGTGTAGAAAGCACTCTGTAGGACAACGCTTGATTGTATAGTAGCTGAGGTCACTTTGCAGCTGAGGTCACTTTGCTACCTGCTTCGGGTCCCAAGTTGTACCTTAGGTTTAGGCTGTCACTAAGGGTTTGGCAGGCAAGGTATTCCACCACAAATGAAGCAGAGCACCATGTCTGCCCAAACTCACGATCTGCAGACTATTTTTAGAATGAGGGGGTTCGGCATGCCATTGCTGCAAGAATCAGGGGCCGCTCCTCCATAGGGGCGGAGGAGCGTCGCCCCCCTCCCTGCAGCGGCAGATGCAAACCCTTTCCCAAAGAGTGATCATAAATTGTGTTTACAATTGTTTCTTTGGGGGGGAAGAGGGTGGAGCCACGGGGTGACGTGCACTGGAGGGAGTGCTCAGCACTCCCCCTCAGAGAGCATGTGCTCTAAGAAGTGTCAGGATTGGCGCAGGGCAGGCTGGGAGCCTGTGTCTGCAGCACCAGCGAGACGGGAGGAGGCCGAAGAGTGGGGCAGGAGCGAAGGGTAAGTGTTTTTTTATTTTTTTACATTTAATTTCATATTTAATTCTCCCCCCGCTCACGTGTGCGCTGCCCCACCCCTTTCAGTCACCGCGAGCTGTGACTGGTAAGAACATCAGTCCATCCACCGTACAATTGTCCAGAACATATAAATTTAAATGAAACACACAACCTGGACGAAAACCTTGAGGATATCACGGCCATTATTTTTTTTTTAACCAATGTTTATTGGCATATTTTCTTTTAGATGTCATCTATTTTTGTCATCAAATATCAGTTATGCATTATCCATTGCCTTTGGTATACAGCCGATTTAAAGCACCACGCCTTGAGCGTGAAGGAGCACACAAAAGGAAACAGAAGTTAGCTCACAGTCAAACGTATCAGCAGTAATGCAATTATCTATGTAAAAGGGTCGATGTCAGGCAAAGCGCTGGACTACTGCCCAGCGAGATTGCGCTGTGTAGGAAATAAAAAGAAAAATTAGACCAGAAGCCATGTGAAAAACATGGAGCCTTGTATGTTTTCAGTAGTTTACTGGTGCTGTCGAGAAGGGCTAAACACCAGAAAAGGCATGACGTATTCATGCCTTTCACAAATTAAATCAAGTGAATTTTAAAAGGCAAGCCCACGAACCAACGAAACTGATGGGCGTGAGATGGGCCTGGTTAAAACCCAACAGACAGATTACAGGGCCAGAGCACTTGCGTGCTGGACACTGAACACAGGTGGACTACATTCATCTTGTGATCTGCTGCTGTGTTGCTGCCTGAGGCACTTGGTCGTTTGTTTTCCTGCCTGCCTGGCCTGCCCATCCTCGGGCTAGCTTTTCTTACTTGTGCCAGCGTGGTATGCAGTGTCAGAAGAGGACACATTACTTGGGACATTAAATCCCAGAAGCATGGAGGAAGTGTCGAACTCTGGATTTCCCCAAATCCAGCTACAGTGCGTAATTCAAACTTAATAACTGGTGGGCCGGGCCATGTGTAGCTTGTGATCTGCTGCTGCCTTTGTTTCCTGAAACCGTTGCTATTTTGGGCTCGCTATAAGACCATTACACATTGACACGCGCAATTTGCAAGTCGCAATCTGTAATGTAAAACAGTGTCTGAGATACTGTTAGGGATTACCACATGGGTCACAAAGGACCTATCTCATTAATATTCATAAGGCAGGTCACAATTTGCAACACATTTGGGAATGGCTGCATTCACAGGGATGGTGGTCTGCTGGGGTCAGCATACCGCCATGTCTGTGAGTGCTTTTTCAGTAACGCAGTTTTTATTTTAATAGCAGCCCGTTTTCCTTAAAGGAAAACGGGATGCATTTCAAAAATAAAAATAAAAGTTTTCTTTTCATTTTTTCAGAGTAGGCAGTGGTCTACATTTTTGCTACCATTCACAAAATGGGAGGGGTCCCATGGAGACCCCTTTACGTTTGCGAATGGATTAACACCAGTATGAAATTGGTGTTAACTGCAATTGTTTTGCAATCGCATTCACGGTATGAAAACAATCGAAAATGGCCCTGAGAGTCAAAATTAGGAGTGGACGCACTTGGTACGCCCCATTCTAATTGGATACCAACTCACAAAATAGGGATGGTACATTGTACAAGGCCATTTTGCGGACCCAAACGGCAAAATTCAGCTTTTGCGACTGCAAAATAACTTTGTACATTGGGTCCTTTGTTCTTTTGCTTGCCTCCCTGCCCCTGGGCTACCCCTTCTTTAATGGAGCACTTCAAGACCCAGAAGCCCAGTCTACCACTGGCTCAGGCACCTGAATCCAGCCTGGTTTAGGACATAATTCAAACAAAATAACAGAACTTGGATCTTGTGATCTGCTGCCTTGCTGGCTGCCCAAGACACTTGCACTTTTGTTCTCCTGTATGCCTTCCTGCCCATGGGCTAGCCCTTCTCTCTTCGGTTGGCGGAGGATAAGCTGTGCACTACAAGAAGAGGGCACATTTTGAGCCTCATTTATGAGGCCTAAATGCCACTGCAGCGTCACTTTTTGCGATGCTCTGTTGGCGCTGTGCAGTGCACCATATCTACAAGGTGATGTGAAGCCACTTTCTCTGGCTTAAAACAGCCTTGTACATATGGGCTGTCCTGACGCAGTTTGCTGTTGCTAAGAGGCATGCAATGGGTGTTGTTGTGGCCATACCCACGCAACACCCATTGCTTTTTGACACTGCCTCATATTTTCAAGAAATCGTAAACCTGAGGCAGCGTAAAAAACTAACGCCTCTCCAGGGGAGGCGTCGGAGTAGTGCAACGAGGAGAAATACTTTTATTTCTCCTAATTTTTTCAAGTCATCAATAGAGATTGTTTTTGTGCAGGAAGATGTCCCTTCCTGCACAAAAAACAATCTCCCCTGCAACACAGCCATCCTTGCACCATGGTGCAAGGGTGGCTGTGTTGGTGCTTGGCAGCTAATTTAGTGCTGGCACAGGGAAAAACACAGTGAAGCGCTGTATTCTTTTAAGTATGGCACATCCCTGCAATTTGGAGATGACGCACCTGAGCGCAGCAAGATTGCTTGCGGTACCACACTGCATCATTTCCTTGTAGGTGAGGCCCTTCTTGTCCGGGAGCACGGAGAAAGCATTAGATGCTGGCTCCCCGAAATCAGGCTAGGAATGGGGACTAATCCAAATTAAAGAGCAGGTGAGCCCTGGATAGCTTGTGATCTGCTGCTGCCTTTGCTGCCTGAAACCCTTGCTCTTTTGTTCTCCTAGCCTTCTTGCCCAGTGTCTGCAAGGAATGCACTATGCAGGTGCAGGACTTGAAATCCCACCTGTCTGAACGACATATCCATCACTGTCTCCTGCACCATGAATCCAGCCTTGGTTGTGGCCTAATCCAACCTTAAATATAAGTGTCTGTTGGTCACGTGCAGCGTGAACATGCTGCAGGCTTGGTGGGCAAAGAGCAGACCTGTGTGTAGCACATCAGAGACCAAAAGAGACTGGGTTGTCCTTCCTTTCATTTGTCCTTAAATTAATATCCTTTAACAACATCTTTTGCTTTGTAAGAGCTCCAAAATGTGGAATGATAATACAATTTGACACTGTAAATGATAGAAATCTATTACTGGCTGTTAGACCATTTGATCTCAGTTAATCCAAAATTCCTTTATTGGCAAAAATCAGATAAGAGGGTTAAGGGTGCAGTTCCTAAGAAGAGCCCCATGCTTAATCCACTACCTTCCGGCCAGCACACCTTTCTTTTCCTAAACCAAGCTTAATATTTGTATGCAATTATATTGTTCTTCTGATTTAATTACCCTGAGATTTCTGTATCCTGATGTAGTTCACTCATGCAAAAGGCAAAGCACTCACAACAGCACCTCCAAATGGTCATGTGAACCTATTGACCAATCAGAAGACTACAGAGGCTGTTGGGAAGACAGCATCTTAAATAGTTTGCATCTTCAAGGGTTTTAGGCAATGAAAAACCTATTTAAAAAACAACAGCTGTAAATGTAGCAGGAAAACCGATTAATAGGAATGCTGAAGCCAAAGTAGTCTTTCTTGTTTTCAGTTTCTTTTGATGTGAATTCTGGTGGGGGGTTTCCGCCATGTTCAAGCCACATTAAAATCAGTAATCATCATTGTTTACTTTATATTGTGTCAATTTATGGGGATGATGATTTTCAGGTGTTTACATTTTGCTTTTATTCTCTTCCTTCTCTCATTCATTCCTTCATTCCTTCTTGCTCCTCATCCTTTCCATCTGCCCTTTTTGAGTTTGTTCTCTCATGTAAGATTGCATTATTTCTCACACCTTCCTGCCTATCTTGTTTCCCTTCGGTCACACTCCTCTGCCCAACTGACCAGCCCCACCCAAAGTTGAGGATAGCTGGAGGTAAAGCTCACTGCAATTTGATGGCGACTAATAGGAGCTTTATAGTGGGCATTTAATGCACCATCTAGCTTCTCTTTTCTTTAGTCAAATGGCAGTGATTGGCTGAAAGAGGTTTTCCTACTTGGAACATGAGGTACATGCGGGGGTATATTTGTACTTTGTTTGCGGCGAAGGTGCATCAAAACGTTTGACGCACAATCGGCGCGAACCGTGCACCATATTGAAACTTTGACGCCCGAGCCCGTGAATGCCAAAAGTCTGCTGTGTGCGTCATTTTCTGGATGCAGGAAACCGCCTTGTGTTAATGACAAAAAATGACTTAAACTCCCATGCGCCTTATTTATGCTACCGCGCAAAAATGACGCACAGCCGGGAGGTGGAGGCGGAAAATGACACACAGCCCGATTTGCGTAAAAAATAACGCCTGGGTCAGGGCAGGCGTTGAAATGGGGCAAACACAGCTGTACTTAATGAAAACACACAGAAGCAACAGCAGAGCTCCAAAAGGAAGACATGGAGGTGCTTTTCATCCAGCATACACGCACACGCAGAGCACAGGACCAACAACAGCAGCTTCCACAACACCAGCAGGGAACCCAAAGGCAATGCAGAAGGCAGGAGAGGATATTCCGCACCAGAACAACCCTTCTGGGACTCCGGCAACAAGACATCATTCGTAGGTACAGGCTCAACTGGCAAGCCATTTAGCAGCTGCTGCGCAACATTGAGCCACAGGTGGCACCCAGCTTGCACACACTCCGCACCATTCCTCCAGAAACCAAGCTGCTAGCTGTACTCCACATGTTGGCAAGTGGCTCCTTTCAAACCACTGGTGCCCTGGTTGCTGGTATCTCACAGCCATCATTCTCCGCCTTCCTGCCCAAGGTACTGGATGCTATCATCTCCCTCCCACCCGCCACTTCAGCTTCTCCAACACACAGCAGAAGCAGCAGGAGACAAAACAGAGGTTTTACCAAATTAATGGCTTCCCACATGTCCTTGGTGCCATTGGCTGCACACATGAACGGATTGTGCCACCTGCTGCAACCGAACATCTATACCGCAACAGGAAGCACACACACTCCATCAATGTGCAGGCCATTGTCGATCACCGGGGTTTGATCACCAACATTGTGGCAAAGTATCCTGGGAGTGTACATGATTCATTCATCTTCCGTCACTGCACCATCAATCAACACTTCCAGGATGGATGATATGGAAATGACCTACTTGTTGGTAAGTACAGAAACCCAGTTATATACACACTACACAGCAACCCTCTAGGACACGCAACACATACACCACGGCATCGACACGTGGACAGGAAGACAACGAGGTTGTGACACCGCTAGGCATGTTTGATATCCTCACTCAATGGGATACACACCTAGGGACAAATGACAGTTCCAAATTACAACAGATGCCACTCCACAGACACAAGGGGACAATTTAAAACAACACAATGACAGATACATGGCCCCAACTGGCAGTACAATTTGGAAGATTAATCTTTCAATATCACATCAATAACACTCAATCAAACACCCTTCCAAACAATAAGTACTGAGTAAGGGGTGTGTAATGTGTTTCGCTGCAACACCATGACACACATAGCATGATGCTGACTACAATGAAGGTCACATGCAATTATTGAGGCTGTACCAATATTTCACATCACTCCTGCTCTCACATTGCCCACTACCAATAAGCAAGTGGACTGTGCAAAGAACACATATTGATGGGACAATATTGAAAGTGCACATTCCTACACATACACATTGCGACAAATTAACACACACACACAACAGATGTACAGGCATACGGACCTTCTGAAACTCAAAATGACAACCTCACAGCCAAGTTAGCCATCTGAACTAGAACATGTTCAGTAGTATAGGTACACGTTACAACCTGAGTCGACTTGGCAAGGGCAGAGAAATAGACCTGCAGTGAACTTGTCACACATGTGAAATTAGTGCATAGTCTATTGTCAACACGTCAGTGCTGACAACGTACGGAGATGTTTTGTACATTGTCACCTTGCCAAATCTAAGGGTCTCACTGATGGTTAAATAATTCTATTGCATATATATAATTGGATGAGATGTCCAGGGTATACAGACGCAACCGTGTTACCACCACTGTGGAATTGAATCTGCGTATGGAAGTATCATCTCACCCCCAGTTCAGACACAGGGATAGCTCTTTCACGTGACACAATGCAAGGGAGTACACAATGTACTGCAACTCAACAAAAATACTGCTGACATCCGGTCAACAGCCAAAAACCCATTTAGATAAGTAAACAACCCAATGCTGATGGTACATCCTAGAAGCCTAGGATTCCCCACAATAACACAAACACTGAGGAGTCACAGACAACACAAGAGAACAACTGCCATGCAAAGTGATGATTATGGTGCAAGGTACATCAACATGTTCTCACTCATTTTCTCTTTCAGCTGATCAGGGGTATGGGATCCAGCCATGGATCATGACCCCATTTGCAAACCCAAGCACTGCAGCAGAGCGTGCCTTTAATGAGGCACATAGGATGACACGCACAATAGTCGAGAGGACCTTTGGCATCCTGAAGTCAAGATTCAGGTGCCTCGACATCACCGGAGGCAGCCTCCTATACTCACCAGAAATGGTGTGCAAAATTATTTTGACCTGTGCCATCCTGCACAACATATGTGTAAGAAGGAACATTCCCCTATATGAACCCGACCCACAAATGCCTGAAGATGAGGAAGAGGAGGATGCTGTCCATCAACATGAGGGGGAACATCTAAACACAGCTGCAGGATTGCGTCGGAGACAACATTTTGTCCAAACTTTCTTTTAACTCTACTCATCCATCACCACTGTCTTACCATATGCCAATGAACACCTATACTATCCACTATATCATGGTCTGGATAATAATTTTTGCATAACATTATCTCTAACTATCAGAATCAGAGTGTAGCCTCATGGAGCATTGCTGAAATACAGATTATGACACAGAAAAATCCAAATCGATTTTGATGCGTATGAATGTACAGCCACATTCACACACACTGTAAATGACATATATCCTGTACATTTCACATTTGAAGGGCAATAGCAGAGGACCACACCTATTGCACACATACATGTTGGCAACATAGTTCATCGCAGCATATGACACACAACTAAGACACCATCAGTCAATAAAGGAAAACAAATGCCTCATACATGAGGCAGTGGATGTGCTATTGCATTGGTGACAAGAAGGTATGACCAGACCCTTGACAGCAGTAAGTCTTACATCACCTATCTTTGCAAGGACTATGTGTGACAAGAATTCCATATAAGCTGCAAATTGATAGCACAAGTGCCCCAGGTATGACTAGCATTGCTCACATGACATCCACTGCACATGGCAGGCCATATCCTAAGTCCAGCCACACCCATGTTCCCTGTCTCAGCCCACCCTTCTTCAGAGGTCCCTGGAACGGGAATATGTGTACCCAGATAATCCCTCCTCTACACACACTCATACTCACAATATGAATCCAGTGTGCTTCCCTCTTTAGTATGGTATGCCATAGTCATTGTACTTCTGTCTGCATGGACGTCAGGTTAAATAATGCACTGCCTTGTTGTCTGTAGGACCTGGAATCACCTTTACATTGCTTCCCATGTGAAAGGTACTGTTGGACCTTTGAACTTGAATCTCACCTACAGGACTTGTGAGAGACTGATGCTGTACACATCTATGAGCACCTCCATGGAGACCAGCCATTTGAACATGCACTGCCCTTGCAGCTGTCTGGAACAGCATAAAAGCTGCCATTTTATCTATAACACTGTTATGCATTGCCGTAAAAATCAGCCTAAGTAAAACAGCCCTTGGGTTAATGTGTTATGTTCCAACCAACAGGAGAAACACTGTTTTCAGTTTCCACAGTGTTGTTCCACCTTTGACCAGTCTCAGTCTGACAACTGTGTATTTACCTTGTTAAATGGTTGGATCCTTATTGACCCTGCATCCTGTTAGCCTCACTGGTTCCTGTCTTTGCGTTACCCTAGAGGTTCCTTGTGGCTACATTTGTATCATAGTTGCTTTCCCAACCCTCACTTTCCTCATGGAGTATTGTGTCAGCTGGGCCTACAATGCATACTCAAATACATTGTATAGCATAATCAGTTATTTATCGTACCATGGGGGGGAACTTGTCTCCAAATAGCTGAATCATGGCCTATCCCTTGTCTGGGTTTCATGTATGCTTGAGTGACAAATAGTGACAGTGTACCATTGCTGTATGCATGGATTGGGTATGGTGCCTCCAGCACAACATACAACATCAGATAATCTGCATGAAATGTCTACACATGTTAAGACCCTGACAGTCCACACGCTGATTCACATTGCTCCCAACATATTGATGGGGCTTGCGTGGTGAATAGCTGTGAGTTTAATCAGCACAGAGGCACTGATGTTCCCAGATGCAGTTGGGAATTTTAGAGGCCAACCTGTGTACAAATGTTGTGAGGACACCTGGCGGTATAAGAATCCTGAGACATTAACTTTGTCAGCACACCAAGGTTGCCTCATAACACATCTGCAGTGACAGAGCTAGACTATCCCCATGTGTGCTCTCAATTCCTCATTGGCTTTCCTTCCATTGATCTGCGAAGGATACTTTGTAGATGTAGGAAATGGCTCCACAGACTCATGACTAGACCTGCACGTAACTGTGACAACATAGACCCCAATAATGATACAGGCTAAACATTGGCCCACACACATGAACCAGACACCCCTGTGCATTTTACCACTGGAAATATGTGAACACGTGCTGCTGGGTCTGCTGGTCCTCCACTGCCACAGGAGAGACATGGCTCATTTATATGACTCCAAGTGTGGCGTAACATTACATTTGTGTATTATATTTGGGACTCGGTGTCACAAACACGGTACCCACATAGCATTATCCCATGCCTGACTCATGGTGGGTAAACAAAAAAGTGCCTAGGAAGTAGTATTCAACATTCTAGGACATGTGATGGCTATGTTTTGGAACATTGCCATGAACAACTGTGCATTCTTTGGCATTGGTGGTGCTTATGTCCCAAAAAACCTAGGAAGTGCACACAGCAGTTGTTGCTACGTGTATGAATAGCACACGTCCTCTCTCATTTCCACACTGAATAGCATCTGAGGGTTGGACACATTGACTCCACATGCATACAAGCAGATTTGCAAAAATGCATCTTGTGATGGACACACAGTGGGACAACAACAATGGTAGTAGCTAAATCACACACATTGACCCATAGGCATTGAGTTACTGTATTGAGTTGGGTCGCCTTGCTATCCTCTCTTGATGCAAAACATGCCCAAACTGGGTAATACCTAATTGTATCCCAAATGTTTGGCCATCTATTGCGTCAGTGAAGAGTGCAAATCCGGTACAACAAGTAGAGGATCACGTCCGCAGTAGTATGATCCGTCACATGTGCCCATATACCGTAATGCCCAATGTGGGTGCAATCAGCCTATCTCTGTATTGTCACAACTGTAATGTACTATTACAAATGAGAAATGACCCAAACCCAGTTAAAGACAGAAATGTTGATGCATACGTGTAAAAAAGACGCACATGTGTCAAAAAATGACACATATGCATCAAAATATGACGCACATTACCATGAAACATCCATTGGCCCTGAGCGGTAATTCCCACACTGTACCCCCTGAAATTGGTTAAGTATGAAACATATTTCAAAATATGGATGTGGGGTTATTTCTAATCATGTGCGTAAAGCAAAAAGGCGCACAGACTGTAAGCGTTATTTTGATGCATACCAATAAAAACGCACCGCATTTGTTTACAGAATTGGTACAGTGGGGGTACTTTCACTTTCACTTTGCAGTCTGTGATATTTCCTGACTGTGTGGCTGTGTTTTGACTTGTCTCTCTGTGCATTTTGTGAATTTGTCTCCAGTGTGGTCTTTAAATTTTCTTTTTGTGTTTCATCACTGTCTGTGGTATCCTGTCTTAGTGTTTTTTGGGTCATTTGTGGTGTCAACATTTGTCTTTGTTGTGTTGGGAGTCTGTTGTGGGTAGTGTTAGTTTGGGTATAGTTGGGCTGTGTTCGTAGTTATTTTGCATTTCCCTGTCCTACTTTCCCTCTATTCTCCTTTGTACCCCTTTATTGCCTTTTTTTTTGGTGCAAGCATGTTGGATAGGCCTCATCTTGGCAGGATGGGAGAGGAGGAGCTGGGTGGGTTTATTTGGCTGGTCTGCCACTTCCTACCCTTAATGATAGAGGCAGGTGGTCGTGTGATACAAGGCTATCACACAGAGGCAAGGATGCTCCGGTGGGAAAAGGTGTTGTACCATCTCAAGAGAATCTACAACACACCGCGCAATGACCACCAACTGAAGCACCGCTGGGCTGACCTTGTTGCCAGGGAGCAAAACCTGCTGGACCACCTGGGGATTGTGATTGGTGGCCCTGTTGGTGAGTACAAATCAGAGTGATGTGCACGTTTAAATGCTCTGTAGTGACAGTAACCGATTTGTCCATATGCTGCAGGCAATGATCTTGAACATGCAGAATGCTAGTGAAACATACAGGGACATATTTCTCTTTATTAGCACCACATTTGTGACATGTTTTGAAGCAAGAGCGGCGCAAACTTACAAAATACAATTGTATTTTTTAAGTTTGCGCCGCCTTTGTGTCAAAAAGAAGCACAAATGCGGTGCAAAAAAATGTATAAATATGGGCCACAGTTGCCTGTGAGGTATACAATAGTTCCTACACATTACCGTCATTTGTTGACGCAACAGCTAGACTAACTTTCAAAACACAACTGGAGCATGTAAATTAGTGCTGGCTTCACGTCAATTGATGGTGCCAATGTGGCTCTAACATATGTTTCATGCATGGTCTGTGAGTGTATCAGGAAACACATGTTTTAAATCCAGATATTTTCAAGAAATAATGTGTCCCTCAATTTGTTCAGATACATGTCTGAACTGGATTCTGACACACAAGTTATAGCTGACCTCAGGTAACATCTTAGACTGATATTTGGAGGTTGTAGTGCCACATTTAAATTAGGGATGGATGGCACACAGGTTCATATATCTATGGTTGGTGCAACTTACCATAGCTGTAGCACATCAAATGATGAAAATGATACAAATTGAGGGCTAACAACTGTCCCTGGCCCTCTGTACCTTTTACCTGTGTGTCTTAAATTGGTCTTAGTCACAATGTCTGGGTGACTGGTATTGCAGCCCTCCCAGAAAGGGGCTTGGCATCTCTCTCATGGATACACATGATGAGAGGAATACACTCCATGAATTAGTCTGCTAACCAATGAATGAGCATGTTTGCCACCACATGATAGTTAGGGCCATTGCCTGTGTGCAGATATGTGTGTCTCATTCACTGGAGTCCCCTGATCTGTACATGTTTGCAGTGGTATGTAGGATGCAGTATCATCATGTCTGAGAGGCTTGACTATTATTACACATAGTATTTGTATTTGGAAGTGTTGTACAGTGCACAGACATTGAGCACATTTCTCCCTTCCATGCCTTACATGTGGACCTGCCCCCTACACTATCGGAGAGGTGGCTCGATTTGCGGACCCAGACATCTCCAGTCAGTGTTGATATTTCTGTTCTGTGTTGTGTTTGCTGATGATGTGTGATTGACTCCTGTGTGTTGGACACATAGCAAGGTGTGATGCGCTGGTCAATGATGGGTTTTGTTCCTTGAGTGGAGTATCATATTTTCCCCATCTTTGAGTTGGCCAATCATTAGTGTATTGTCATAATTTGGGATTGTAGGTCAGTCCTGTAGGCACGGCAATGTGAATAGGGATGAGTTATGTGGATAAAACTTGAAATAATAAAATGTAGCAGTGGACCATATTAGTGATTTAGTCAGCAAGTTAGACCATGACACAGACTTCAGCTTCCCTATTCACTAATGAACATGTTTGACTGTATGTTTAACTTCCTAGTAGCATGTAGCTCCACATATTGTGCTATGAGTATGAGGCACTTGAGTACAATGGCCTAGGTGTGCATGCAGCTTATGGCCAGAGGTGTGCTTGCATCTATCTGTTTGTTGTAAGTCATGGGTTACTGGTAGGAAATTATGTTGACAATGGTCTGCATTTCCAAAGGTAAGAGTTGAGGGGATTGTCCAAGGTTTGGGTGTCCTAGTTGGACTTTCTACTTACCTGTGGTGTGCTGGCCAAACCCATGTACAGCTGTCCAAAGCTTCCTGGGTATCCTTGTTGTTTGAAATTATTCGTTGCTTGTCCACCCCCCACCACCAGGCACAGGCGTAGGATTGTGAATAGTGTACCTAGGACTGATGATCCAAGTTTAGTACACAGACATGTAAATTGGTAAATCACTTGTCCAAACCTAGGATACCTATTCATGATTAGCAACTGCATTCTATCCTGGCAATTCCATTTACAACTCACAGATCTTGTGGCCCTAGATTGTCATCAAGAACATAGTATTTTGTTGGCATGTTAGTGGTGGAGGATTTGCAGCATGATTTTTACCTGACAAATGGCTGAACAATGATGCCAAAGTCAATCCAGTTGTTACCCATCTTTTAGGGTTTTGATGTGCTGTTTGATGATAGGACGTGTAGGCTGGCTTGGCATGTACTGCCTCAGGGACAATCAGTGATCTATATGATGATATGGGCTGTTCCAGGTACATTAGATGTATTGTCTGATTTACTTCTTGAGCTATTTCACACAGTGAAGTACCTAATGTTTGGTTTTCAATTTGCCTTAACAGCTGGTAACATGACTCCCATCCAGATTCAAGAGTTTCAGCGCAGGGCAATGCGTTACCGCCACATTCTGGATGTGGAGTCTGGGTTCCGCAACATGGCAAGGCGTTATTGCCATGAAAGAGCCTCCAGAGTGTGGAGGGCATTTGCCCAAGGGGGCCCTGCCGTGTCCACCACAGCCACCACCACCAGCACCACCACTACCACCCCGGTGGCACCAACATTAGCAGGGCCCTTTGCTGGACCATCAACATCCACAGCTCCAGGACCTGTCACAGCACCACCTGCACCTCCTTCTACAGACATGGCACCGACAAGGGCCCATACTTCCTCCACTGGCACCCAGACCACCCCGGCTGCTGTCATAGATCCTGCAGCTTTTCACCAGATGCAACGGAACTTGGACCGTGTGTTGCGGAAAATGACCAGGCTGCAGCAGGAGGTGGCACAAGTGAATCGGAGGATGCGTGCCATCAAAAAGACTCTGCGGAGGGCCAACTTGTGGACCTTAGACTCAGCCATGATTCCCTCCCCTCCCTCCTCTTTCCTGGTTCTTTAAATTAGTGGGTTTAGGGGGCTTAGTGTTAGGTTAGTATAGGCTGTTAGTTTAGTTAGTAGTAGTGGGTGGGGGTATCATACTTTTTAGAACTGTTTTGTATTATGTGTGTGGGTGGGTGGGTGGTGTACGATGTTGGGGTTTTGGTGTTTTAAAAAAATATATATATATTATAAAAAAAAATACAAAAAAATATATATTTATTTAGTTCAAGATAGTATGTGTTTAGGTTTGTATATGTTGTCCTCCATGTGTCCCGTCTTATAAGGGGGGTGGGGGGTTGATGTTTAGATCATTTCGTTAAATGTGATAAGTATGTTTAGTTTAGATTAGTTAGGGAGAGTTGTGGGTAATGTGTAGTTAGAGTAGTTTAGGTTAGGTAAGGTGTTTCCCCTGGTTTTAGCTTCTGTTTTTACTGTTTAAGAAATATCTAGGTAACCCTTTACAGTATGTGTCAAATGCTTGTAGATCAGGGCCTTGGCATGAGTGAACAGTGTCTCTTTTGTAATAGCTTTTGTGTCCCATGCTGCAACCAATTCCCAACTGAGCTATTACATTGGCAGCTACACCAAAGCTACTAGCTAAGATTCGGCCATCCATTGCACCCACCACTCACGGTTACTATAAATCCCAAAGTGTGGTTAATTTGTGATGTATGTTTTCAATGTCACATACTTTGCTACCAGATTTGGTGTTGAGGACACTGTGTTAAGTCTGCCTGCAGCATGATGTCCAAGCGAATCCTTATAAGGTGAGTGGTAGTATGCTCTCATGTAGTATGGTATACATAACTCACACCTATCATTTGTTACAATGTTTAGCCCAGTGACTTACTTCTATGGAAACTCATACACATCCATTCATGCTGTATGGTGTGTGTTAGGTAAAAATTGGGGCAAATGTCACATACGTAAGTTTTGGCTTGCAGAAAAAATTGAAGGTACTATTTTCTGGCTTAGACATCCCTTGAGGAAGCGTTATTCTGTCCAACACAGCATTATGGTGTATAGTTCCTATTTTCTTCTGAAATAACCCTCAGGAAGGGCGGATGATGGTACAATCCAGGCCACTGTGCATAGTTATCAGCAAAGGTTCGTTCAGGTCAGGTGTATTGACAATCAATAATTATTGACCTGAGGTAAACATCACTGATGGCCATCATGGTTGATGTGTCACATTACACAGAGACAAAGTTGTTTTGTAAGTGCTATTTATTTGAAAGTGCTGTAGTGCTATATGTACATTGTCCATGATTGTGAGTCCATTAGTGTGACATCTTCCATTGTGATCCTACACAAGTGCAAAAGTGAAAAGAACATGCCATTGGACATGCTGGGGTGAAGTGTCAGACAGTGCAGAGGGACAGGATTTGCCAGTGAGGTAGTGAGAGACAATCACAGGGCAGGGTGACAAGATAAACAGTGCGCTGAAGAACAGTGCTTGAGTACAGTTGTTGCAAGACTGGCATGTTACAAAACACAGGACCTTGGTAATAGGTGGCCAAGTGGCAGGGACTAGTGCTACCGGGTACTCTTACGGGTGAAGGTGATTTGTTCCACGTCTTCATCTTCTGATGTGTGTGTTGTCTCCTCTGCCCTTGGTGGTGGTGGTTGTGAAGGGGCAACACACACCTCAGTGTTTGAAGACGTGGAGTCAGACATCCCGGTAGCTGCCAACTGTGAGGCTCTTAAGGGCAGTACTGCAGCAAGGAGGAGCTGCTGGTTCTTAAGATAGCAGCCAGATCACAGTGGTAGGCAGCCAGGTCGGCCCTGAGGGGTTCAATATTGCATTCGTGCACGTGTTGACAGGATTGTTGTTGTAGGTGCTGAGTCAACTCAATTACAGCTGTGCTGATTTCCTTCAACCTTTTTTCAAGTTCCTGCAAGATTGTTGTTCGCCCTTGCATAGCTGCTGCCTGGTCTTCAATTGACATCATGTACGAACGCACCCCCTCTAGGCTGGCTGCCATATTTTCCATCCCCACCCGCACCTCCATGGCCAGCTCCCGCTGTACTCTAACTATAGTTCACTCAAAGCTGGTGCCAGGGTCGTCAGAGTCCTCAGCTGTTTTAGAGCTGGCAGGTCGTACAATTGGGCTGGTCCTCCGTGATGGCTGCTAGTTCTGTGCTCCTCCTTGTGACTGAAGGTGGGGTCTGGAGGGTTCCAAGGACATCTTGGAGGGTCTGCTGGCTGATGTTTGTCAGCTCGTCATCCATGTCATCAGGGTAGTCCTGGACAGGCATATCTGCAGGAGAGCCATCGTCCTCTGCAATGAGGTATGGTACAATTAGTGTGTCTGTGTTGTGGCATTTGTAATGTGATATGCCTGCCTTCCGATTATTTTCACATTGTGATCTTGGTTCCTGTTCATTGTTCCTGTCTTTAATATTAGCATTCTCCGAGGCCTATGCCCCACCTGCATGTCACATGTATTGTGGTCAGGTTGTGGACTTGTCAGCATCACATCCTCTAGGTGTTGGTTCTGGCCAAATTGTGAATTGCCACCTTCTTGTCCTACTCAACCCTCCGTTTACTTCCATTCTCATGATGAGGACTTTCACTGGCTGTGGGTGTTCTGATGGCACCAGCACCACACTTAACAAATCTGGAAATGAGTCAGTCTCTGCTCCTTCACACCCACCTATATGTTGTTGAGATCTAGCATATACTATGTATAGCATTGGTATGGCACGATATGGATGTCAGCATTGGTAATGTGTACTGCTGATGTTGGGGAATGTGTGGTACATTGGATTGCACTGATTGTCCTAGCAGTGCTCCTCTGACTGTGCGGTTGTATTTCTGTAACCAATTACATGTGTCCTCCCCCTCAATGCTGTTGTCTGAGCAGTATGACATTTGGGATGTTGCATGGTGTCATAGGAGCTATTGTGACCCAGGCACAGGGTTGACCCTGACACATGCAGCATGGGTATGACATTAGTGCTGTGTACCTCCTAATGTTTATGACAATTGCTGATGTTTGTGGCAACTATGGACAATCACATTTGACAGGATTGGAACATTTGTATCGATTTCAGGGGATTGATAATGTTGTCATCCTGAACCCTCTAATTTGGGTGTGTTTGATCCATGGGGACGTTACTGCCATTAGCTGCTTGACCTGCACACACAGAGGAGGTGGTAGTGGCAACTGTTGTCAATGTTAAATTCCACTTGCAGATATGGCCTGAGACTGTTGATTGAGCCCTAGTTAATGTAGGGTGACGTGTGACGGGCTGCCAGTTTAACGTTGTATCCTACCCTCCTGGCCTGGCTTTACCTTTCCAACATCATTGGCATGGCAGCATGCCCCCATGCACAGGTTGTTGGTGTAGTGTAGTATTGTGCCCCAGGTTTCCTCTGTACAGCCCATGCCATGCCCCTTTACCCATGCCACTCCCTGAATATCATGACTTACATGCATTGTGTAGTAGGCATGTCCACCCCCCTGCTTACAGTTAACATTTGTGCATTTTTATTCCCCATGCCACTTACCCTGCATCTGTGTTGTCTCCAGGTAGTCTGCGCTTTCCTGTCCTTGAATCCCTGTGACGATCTCCTCAGGGATGACGGCTGCCACCATCTCCTCCATGTGGTCCAGGGCCTCCTGCGGTGCCGGACTCCCACTTCCAGTCTGCAGTTCTGCCTTCCTGTTCGTGGCCATCTTTTCCTTGGTCCTGCACTTGCAGTCATGCCAGTGTTTCTTGCACGCGATGACTGTTCTCCGTACTTCTGCCACACTGTTGATCTTGTCAACAATTTGTTGCCATTTTGCCTCTCTCCTACTGATTGGCAACTTTGAGGTGACAAACAGTTGGTGCTGGTGTTCAGTCACCTCTTTCACCAGAATTTCCTGCTCCTCTGCACTGAAGCGAAACTTTCTTTTCTTCTTCTCCCTGTCCTGGGCCTTGTGTGGGTCCTCCTGGCTGGTTCCTGGTCTGTTGTCATCTTCCTGGAGTCTGTGCAAGCATCTGGGATCCATTTTGGCTCTCCTTAGCACATTTTGCTGTGTTTGTGCCGCTTTTTGATGCAATTCCGTCAAAAAACAGCGCTTATCCGGTTTGCGACATCATAAACTGTCTCACAGTCATTTTCGCCACGTTAACGTAATTTTCCTTTACGACGTGAGGCATTGGTTTGAGTAAAAAAAAATGGCTCACACCTTTGGTTTGCGCCGCCGTGCGTCAAAGTATACATTTGACACCCACATGGCGCAAAGAAATGTCGTTAGCCGGCAGTAAACCTTTTGACGCAAAACTGCATTGGTGCAGGTTTGAGTCAAAAAGTATAAATATGGCCCCAGGTGCGGTATTCTGTTCTCCAAAATTGCAAGACAATGTTACATTAGCCTGTTGTTTCTCTTGTGATACAATTAAGTACGGACTAATAAATAGATTTATTCAGTTATATCTGCACTTCCTAGTGATAGTGGAACAGCCTGCTGAGGAATTCATATCTATGTTTTTGACTAAATATTGGTGACAAATTACTATGCTGAGAAATGGATAAAAGCTGAGCTGACGTAGTAAAGACACTTCATGGCCTACTGGATACCTTTTGTCCTTCGAGTGTGTAGGTCACACTGTGAATGAAGTCAATTAGTGTGATATAAGAGGTGAAAAAATAAGAGCAGTACACCACAAAGGAAAGTATGTGTACTTTTCTGAAGCGTTTCGTCCCTTCTTGTGTTTTTTACATTGCTGGGCTGTGCTTAGTGGATATCATGTTAAGTTAAATGTCAGTGTGAAGACTGCTGCCCAATGACGTCTGCCAAGCATGTGAACCACTGTTTATTTGAAAGTAGTATGAAAACTGCATTGCTCCTACTGGATGTGTGTAAGAGTTGCAATAGCTACTTTATCTTTATGCTCTGTGCAGGAGTTTTCAACATTCACTTTTCTAGTGCATTTGCCATCTTGTGAGTAATGTACAAGAGCACCTAAAAATGTTACCATTTAATACATCAAAGAAACATGCAGAAAACATCCAGTTGATTCAAAATGTAAGCCATGATCCCACAATGGAATGGATTGGGAAGTTGACAAAGGTAACCTTGTGGTTTCAGGGAACATGAGGACTGTCACATGAACATTTAGTGGATTACTATGGGTTGCACCTGTTGCATGGTCTGTACTTGTACACCTTTAACACCACAGGGCACAAAAGCAGTGTAAGTGCAGCTAAATTTAGGGGCCTCTTCACAATATTGCTTTGTGTAGTACATTTACTAGTACTACAATAATACTACTAACATACTACAGAATGCTATTCACAAACCTACAAGCAGAGGTCACTACTTATCCTAACTTTTATGTACAGAGATTTCCACCCACACTTCAGAGATTTCTGCACATATAGGTATTCATTTTAGTAGTAAATGTAGGAGGGACGGTGAGATGGCTTGAAAATGGCTAATTCGTATGGTAAAGGGGACTGATTTTGAGAGGATTGAGGAGGAATGAGGAGTAGCAAAGGGAGGGTTAAGGAAGGGTTTAGGAAGTTACACGCACCCTCCAAAAAAAAGAGTAAGACCATTGCTATTCATAAACTCCACTTATAAAATGACTGCAGCCAAAAGAATTCCAAAATAGTAGTAAAGGTACTCCAACTCAGACCTGGAGTGAGTCCAGCCCTACACATGGATAACCACTAGTACCACAACACCCTCCCATAGAAGATAAAATAGAACCCCAGAGGAAATAATGGTAAAATAAATTAATTTATTCAACTTTTGAAAAGTACTTATACATTAATTTTAATGTTATAAAACTAAATATAAATTATACATACTTATATATCTTATTTGTTTCAAATAGCTTGTATTATCTCCTTTGTCTTACAAATAAGTGTAGACTTAATTTAAACAAACAACAATTTATTTAAAATTAATTTTATACATAACATCTAGTACCTTTTGTTACATATCAAATGCATTTAAAACTTTCCCTTTAGGTGATTGTTTTCAAAATATATCTTTAAAAAATAATTTTAATTGAATTTAATATACTAAATCTAATAACATATTTATTTCAAGATTGAGGGCCTCATTAGATTGTGGTGGATGTGCTACTGCATCACAAATGTGATGATATCCCGTCCACCTTCTTACAAATGCATTATACCTTTAGCAACTTGTAATGAGGCTAATGGGATATCCATCATGTTTGTGATGGAGTACCTGTCCACCAAACTCTAAATCAGGCACCTAATTAGTTAATAGCACCATAGCATTTTTTTATTTGTACTAGTTTGAAAATAAATAAATACAATTAACATTAATATTTAAAATACATATATTTTTTAAGACTTTAACAAACTTTAAAACCTTGTCCTATATTTTATCATAGAGAGGTCTCTGTCTCGATTGCAGAGGTCTCCCTCAAAAGGGCAAAATGTAAAATATAGTCATAACATCACTAGTAGTACTAACTTTACAGATGTATATTACTTTTTACACACTTAATCCATGTTTTAGGGGGTGAGACATGCAGGTCTACACTTTTGAATAGTTTTACATTCCGAAATGGTGAATAGCCAAAGGTATTGAACTTCTAAAAAACGTGTAAGAATAAATTACAAGTGTAGATTTACTCACATGAAAGTTGACCTTTGTGAATAGCCCCCATAAGTGCTTTTCAGTTTTTGCAGAGACGATATTGATGGGGTTTTATAAGTTAAAATAAACTTGACTGAAAACCAGAAACCCTAAGCCTGAATAATGGTGCCGAAACAAATGTGCCCAAGACTGTCTTCAGGTGTAATGAAGGACATGCCACAGTAGGGTTAGTGTCAAAGGTGGGATCGAAGCAGTGAAATACCAAGGGTCACAGTAATTTTAATGCCAAAAATATATCTCTCTTAGATGTAAATGCACTTCTTGTACATACAACTAGCAAAGTGTGGAAACTCATTTTTTTGAGATAGCAGCAAACATGGGCATAGAGTTATAATGTGATCTACAATCATGCTGTGTGGTCAGGTGTGGAAGCCATGAGTAAACAGCAGGGCCATGAAAGCAGAGGAGATAGGCCAAGGTGGACAAATAAGGCTTGGATCTGTAAGCCTATCAACCTAGAGATGATGGCATGCTGGAGAAAACTGTGATGGTTCAGGAGCAGAAGAGCTTGTACCAGGAGAAATAAGGTGATTTTCAGTAACCTAAGAACACTTTCAATGACATCAGATACATCACAATCATAGCTACAAACACAGAAAATGGCATGTCATCATTGTCAAATTCTTTTATCAAATTCTCTCAAATCACTTGAAAGGTAGTTTTTATCATTCATTCACTTCACAGAAAAAATATAACATTTTTTGGCTAAAAGTATTTTGACAAAATGATCATACCAAGCACTCCAAGTTTGGCAGGGAACATTAATGTCACTGCTAGTGGCAATCCAATCACATAGTAGCCAATGGCAAATGTGACAGCTCCAAACTTTTGCTTCCCCATTCCTCTAAGAACTCCATTTGATGTACACTGTGGAGAAGGGAAAAGGACAAAGCAACACTGATGTTTTTGTGCCCAATCAATTCACATTTGATACCTGAACATGACATTAAGGATTAGTATTGGGCCAATCCAACATGAAGCCTGCTATCAGAATGTCAGCCTTTATTTAGCCTGGCATTACATCCGGAGTCATTGCACCCTGGTAAGTACATTAAGAGTACCTTTACATCGGGAGTGTTTAATCGGAAGTAAAATACTTTGCATCATTAATAGTAAATGTACTTTAAATCTATATTTGAAAGTATATATTTATACCTAAAATATGCAGTAATATAAAAAAAGTTACTTATCTGTGCGGTTTTATACAATATGATCTCAACCCGAAGGTCTTGGAGCACTTTACATGAGTACCCGTTATGTTACACAAGGACACATCCATGTTTTGGTAGGCACAGGGAGATCAAGTGATTTGTCCAGAATCACAGGATGTTGAGCCGACTCCGAGACTCAAGCCTAGTTCCCCAGCTCCAAGATCGGCAGCTCTAGCCATTACGCCACATCCTGGTCTCAATTATGTTATGACTCCAAATGTAAAGCCTGTGAGGCAACGGTAACATGTAATGCTACCACATTCACTATGCACTTGAGCTGGGCTCTGAAGGAAGCAACAAAACCAGTATATTTCAAATGAGATGTGAGTTTAAGGCAAACATGCGTCTCTTTTCATCCAGAACTCCAGGAATGGTATTTACTAAGGGTTGCGTGAGAACTTGAGTGGAGCTGCATAATTTTGTGCAGAGCCTGCAGGCTTTTTCAATAGTAGTAAATTGATGCAAAACTTTGTGTTGCTTTGCACAATTTTGATGTCTTGCTCCGTGAGTAAACCTTTAGTAAATAACTTTTAGTAAATAAACCTTTAGTAAATAACTTTTAGTAAATAAACCTTTAGTAAATAACAGTCGTGCTGTGCCCCTTTACTAGCCATACGTTTGGCACACTACTCTGATTGGTTTAATTGGAGTGAACCAAAATGTCATATGTTAGCATGCAGTAGTACAAGGAAAACCCAGTGTCACAATGAAGTCGGGTAGTCAGGGACGCTGAAAGTAGGGAAGTACTGCAGTACCCCCAAAAAAACCTTGCAGGAGGACGGGGGAGAAAAGCATTAAGGAAGCCTTTGCATTATGTTTGATCAAGTTTGCAATTGGTGTGCATTTAAAGACAGTGGTCAAATGACAGGCAAAGTGTTGCTCATTCTTTTACCATGGAGATTGCTGTTGGGCAGTTTTATACAGGACGAACTCGGCCCGAAGGTACTGGGGCACCTTACATAAGTACCAGTTACATTTCTCCTAGTGCAAGGTGAGGGAAATCAGAAATATGAACCAATGTGGCAATCTTGCTGAGCTAAGCTAACCATGAAATGAAAGGCTGTATCAAATGTTTTCTAACACACGAAAAATAGTTGTAAATGAGATATTCAAACATTTCAAAATATATCAGCACTAAGGAAAGTACAAAAGATGCATATTGGATTTTTGTAACTCTTACATTTAATGGAAACAATGATTTTATTAAGATTAAAGCCAACCTAACACTATACTTGTGTTATACACACATTATACATATGTGCTAAAAACCCAGTTTCCTCAAGTTATCGTTTGTGAGTCATATATGTTTGTCTGTGACCCTGCATGTCATATGTAAATTTGGTCGCCATATCGAGAGGTCATTTCAATGGAAACTGTGCTCTTTGTCATTGCCAGTATGTGGCCGCAACATGCTTTAGTGATATATTCGGAACAATGTGCTCCAAAATGTACCACTTGACCATACATCACCCCTACGACTCTCCTGCTGACTGTGCAGAGCTCACTTTCCCCACTTGTTCTGTGCAACACTTGGATTTATTACTTTCCCTATGACTTCAGTGTTATAACATTGATATCAGCAACCCCACTCTTACAATTGCTGTAGCACCAGTACCCGTAGCTGCAAATCACAGCAATGCAATTTCAAATAGATTGTATAGGATAAAGGAGGTGGCATAATGTTTTGCGGATACTAATGGCCATTCCTTGCATAGCTGTCAACTAGCTTCATATCACGGGGGTGACTTGCAGGCAGTCCTGCTTTTTCAACCAACAGCACAAAGTCTGTTGGTACTTGTAGGCCCAAACCTATAATAGGATACATGAAAATATAATTTCCAGAATGTTTACTGCTGAGAAAACAAGTCTGGTCACGGCCTGTTATAATGGGGTAAACTTGTATTCCTCGGAATCTGGTATAAATAGCGTTATGAGTGGCAGTGGTTCCTAATAGATTAATCTGGTAATTATTTTGGTTCCTAACTTGCATTGTAGAAATGGTTTGTTTCAATTTGTACTTGGAATTTAGATCGAAACGTGTGGAACTATTGTGTTTAGTTGCAGAACTTAGTTCATACTCGGGAATTTCAAGGAGAAAGAGCCGGCTGCAAGCAAGGATGCTGCTCTCTCTGTTTCGGTCCGACACTCCAAGCTTGCGGAAGTAGTAGTCATGTGCCTGTTGCTATGCTATGCACTGACTTCCTTGAGAGATAAGAGCATGATCACAAAGGCTTACAGATGTCAGCTGTTTCCATCCCCTGAGACCATGTCAACCAGGAAAACGTATTGACATGAAACGAACTTTTACAAATCAAACTAGTCAATCTTCTTTACATATCCACTCCTAAATTATTTAAGATGATGTAACCGTGTGTCATGTCACTTCCATAGGCCAGTTGAGTGAAGTGAGATGTCGTAGCTGAAAATATCCTAGGGAATGTGTTCTGCGTGTTTATGGATCGCTCCCACACTTTTGCTAAAGGCAATTTAGCAAGGTTCTACAGATATACTCAGGCCCATATTTATACTTTTTGACGCTAAACTGCGCTAACGCAGTTTAGCGTAAAAAAATTTTGCGCCGTCTAACGCCATTCTGAAGCGCCATGCGGGCGCCGTATTTATGGAATGGCGTTAGCCGGCGCAAGCGGACCGGCGCTGCCTGGTGTGCGTGGAAAAAAACCACGTACACCAGACAGCGCCGGCGTAGGGGGAAAATGGCGTATGGGCGTCTTAAAATGGGGCAAGTCAGGTTACGAATAAAAAAAAAATATAAAAAATAATACTTACCTGAACTTACCGGAATGTCCCTGGGGTGGGTCCCTCCATCCTTGGGTGTCCTCCTGGGGTGGGCAGGGGGGGTTCCTGGGGGCAGGGGAGGGCACTGTGGGCTCATTTTGAGCCCACTTGTCCCTTAACGCCATCCCTGACCCAGGCGTTAAAAAGCGGCGCAAATGTGCCGTTTTTGGCCACGCCCACTCCCGGGCGTCATTTTTGCCCGGGAGTATAAATACCACGTAAAGGCCTGGGAGTCATTTTTTAAGACGGGAACGCCTCCCTTGCATCTCATTAACGCAAGGAAGGGGTTCACGCTAAAAAATGACGCACACTCCGGGCACTTTGGCGCCCGAAGCGTCTAACGCCATAGTATAAATATGGCGTTAGTTGGCGTTGGTTTTGCGTCGAATTTGCGTCGAAAAAAACGACGCAAATTCGGCGCAAACGGAGTATAAATACGGGCCTCAATGTTACTTCAATGCTCCTTGAATTCGACACCCACCTCTCTCTTAGCAAAGTTACCATTTACAGATGTTGTTTTACTTATTTTTCAAGAGAAGGCTGCAACTGCAAAGAGAAAGAGGAGAGACACGTTTTTACCAATTCGTTCATCCTTATTGGGATGAAAAAGACGCTTGTTTCCGCGGTAACCTGTGAAAAAATACAAATGGTAAAAATAACATTTACTATTTTATTACATAACCTCATCTGAGGTTAGTGCTTAAGATACCATCCCAAGGCGCCGGCCGAGCGTCATATTTATGGGATGACGTTAGCCGGCAGTAAGGCCCAGTTAGCATCAAAATATTTGATGCTAACTGGGTGGGGGAGATGTAGGGAAAACTGGAGGTTGTGTGTCAAAGAATGACGCTAGTCAGGTTAGAATCCAGAAAATGACTCTAACCTGATTAGCGACATATTTTGGAGCACAACCCCCATTGTCATGACTCCTAAGAAAAGACAGGTGTCATGGCCCCCAGCCCAATGTCCATGCCCAGAGGATTTATGGCCCCTAACACCTGCCCATACCCAGGCGTTAAATAATGGAGCTAACCAAGCTTAGTGTCATTAATTAAGGCCCTAATCCCCCGTGCATGATTTTAGCATGGGGGGATAAATATGGAGCAAGGGCCATAATGTCGTTTTCTGCACAGGAACTCTAGGTTTCCACGTTGAAAAAATGACGTTAATTCCATAACTTTGATGCTGGACGTGTCTAGCGCCAAAGTATTAATTTGGAGTTAGGTTTACGCTGAATTAGCGTAAAAAAATGACGCTAATTCGGCACAAACAGAGTATAAATATGCCCCTAGGTGTGCAACCAGTGCCGAATTTTGTCTGCAAATACTGGTACTTTCAGTCCTACATGTTTAATGGGAACGCTAACCTATAAGTACCAGAAAACAGCAAAAGAAATTAAGACTTTAAGAACAATTCACACTTAAGAACAGTACACCACAATCATATGCTCCGACAAACGAAAGCCATTGAGAACAATGCACAAAATCATGAATGTCATTTATGGGTCACCAGAGGTCAGAGCTGCGACCCCATGGTTGCTTCTTTGTGACTCCTGGCACTACCTTTTGCCAACTATAGCCTGAAAGGTGGCTAAATCACTGCCAGGTATATAAAGGTGGCCAAGATTAACAGCGTCAGGCTCCAACTGCCTTGTTTTCTGTTTTATTATTAGTCTAATGAAAATTGGAGCAGCAGGGTCTGAAACGGACCTTTCATTTCTCCTTAGGTAAGTAAAATCGAATACTTTTATAAATGCGCATTGTGTAACTGCATGTGGGTGAGAGTTGGGTAAGAGACCATGGTGGTCATTCTGACCCTGGCGGTCTTTGACCGCCAGGGCGGAGGACCGCGGGAGCACCGCCGACAGGCCGGCGGTGCTCCAATGGGTATTCCGACCGCGGCGGTAAAGCCGCGGTCGGACCGGCACCACTGGCGGGGTCCCGCCAGTGTACCGCCGCCCCATTGAATCCTCCGCGGCGGCGCAGCTTGCTGCACCGCCGCGGGGATTCCGACCCCCCCTACCGCCATCCAGATCCCGGCGGTCGGACCGCCGGGATCCGGATGGCGGTAGGGGGGGTCGCGGGGCCCCTGGGGGCCCCTGCAGTGCCCATGCCACTGGCATGGGCATTGCAGGGGCCCCCGTAAGAGGGCCCCTACATGTATTTCACTGTCTGCTGCGCAGACAGTGAAATACGCGACGGGTGCAACTGCACCCGTCGCACAGCTTCCACTCCGCCGGCTCGATTCCGAGCCGGCTTCATCGTGGAAGCCTCTTTCCCGCTGGGCTGGCGGGCGGTCTGAAGGCGACCGCCCGCCAGCCCAGCGGGAAAGTCAGAATTACCGCCGCGGTCTTTCGACCGCGGAACGGTAATCTGACGGCGGGACTTTGGCGGGCGGCCTCCGCCGCCCGCCAAGGTCAGAATGAGGGCCCATGTGTATGTGTGAGCAAGCACGTTTTTATGTGGGATTGTGGTTGCATGTGAATGGAAGTGAGTGACTGAGGAAGTATAAGTGAGTCAGTTAAAGTGAGAGAGAGAGTGCAAATAAGTGAGTCATGGTAAGAGTTTTGCAAGAGACTTAGGCCCTGATTTATACTTTTTTTGCGCTCATTACCGTCATTTATTGACACAAAAGCGGCACAAAATTACAAAATACAATTGCATTTTGTAAGGTTGCGCCACTTTTGCGTCAGAAAATGACGGTAATGCAGCACAACAAGTGCCTTAGGGCCTCATTTAAGGAAAGTGGCGCTGCACCCAGTGAACTGCAACTTTCCTTGTGTCCCATTGCGCCCCCTAACGCCACCATGTGTGCGCCATATCTAAGATACGGTGCACCATGGTGATAGTTAGGGGATCTAGCATCAACATGTTTGACACTAGTTAGGAACTTTGCAGGTCTAGCATTGAAAATGTTGATGCTAATCCCGCAAAGTCCAATGAGGCCCAAACAAGTGTGTGCCTCCTTTTAACGCCTGCTCTGAGCAAGCGTTGAAAGTGCTGAAGAAAATAACACAAAGAAAACTCTTTTTTTGCACCATTTTTTCACCCCCCCCTAACGGGGAAACACCCCCCTTTGCATTCATTATGCCTGGTGCAGGCATAATGTGGTGCAAAGGGTTACAAAGTGGCGCAATGCATGCATTGTGCCACTTTGTAAATCTAGCACAGAGATTTTGGCCTCGTGGGGCCACATTAGCGTAAAAACAATTACGCTAATGTGGTGCAAGGAGGCGCTAGGGGCTCTTAAATCATCCCCCTTTTGGGCTGATTCCGAGTTTGGCGGTCAGAAAAACCCGACCACCAAACTCCAGATGAGGAGACCGCCAAGGTGCTTACAGTCTCCCCACTGGCCCCATTACGAGTTCTCCACTGAGCTGACTGGTGGAAACCAAGGTTTCCAACGGGTAGCCCAGTGGAAAACGTGCAGCAGCATTGGGCTCGGCTCCACATTGAGCAAAGACCAATTGCATCACAAAGGGTCCTCACTAGTGCCCTCAGAATGTGCACTGTCTGCACATCAGACAGCACGCATTCCGAGGGTGCTGGGCGGGGGGCCCCTGCACTGCCCATCCCAACACTTGTTCTCCGACAGCCTTTTCATGGCGGTTGAGCCACCATGAAAAGGCTGGCGGAGAACATGTTTGTAATCAGCATGGTGGCACTGACTTCATTGCTGCTGTGGCTGATTACAACACGACTTCCATCATCCCGTCGGGATCAAAGATCCTGGCGGAGACAGTGATCTTTTGGCAGTCCCACCACCAGTGTGGTAATAGGGCCCTAAGTGGAAATGAATGTGTACATGTCAGTGCAAATGTGTCAATGAAAGTGTGAGTGAATGAGAGTGAGTGTAAGTAAATGTAAGTGAGCCTGAGTGAGACTGTGTTCTTATGCTCCCAAGACTTGGCATTCTTCTTGGTTTGTAGAACAACCCATGGCAAAATGCTGGCATTGTCATACTGGAGGTAATACTTCCATATGAGATACCAAAGGCAGCATGACGGTGCTAGCACACTGTAAGTAAATCTTGGCCTATGAAAAAAGGCTGATGCTGGATACTGAAGGAAATTCTTGGCCTGGCTGGCACATTAGAGGAAATTCTTGTCATAAGGGAGGACAACTAGAGAGAACCATGCCATATGTTGTGTATTCATGACGGAATGCTATCCTCAACATAGTTGATGTACTACCTTTTGACGTAAGGGACACTGATAGTCCATAGACAGCAGTATTGACAAAATTCTGGTTCTGGCATATTGTACATAATTTTTGGGCGAAAGAGGCACCCATGAGAAAATCCTGGCTCTAGCAATCGAGGTAATTTTTGATATAAGGGACACCCATAGGACTTTTGAAAATTAAATGCTGTCAGTTCATGGGGTCTCTCAGGATTCAATAGCTTTTCCCACTGGTGAAGGCCTTGGATTTCTAATGATTGTCTTTTCAGAATGTTTGGCTTTTTAGCAATTGTACGTAAAAATTGTACTTTAAAATTCACTATTAGAGCCTATTTTTTTCAAAGCTTTCTTGGGTGAGGGGAACTGCCCCAGCCCCTCTAAAAGGTGTCAGAATCACTCACCTTGCTCGCTTACTACAATACAGACAAATATCTACTTGTAATGTAATTCATGCACTTATTATGAAGCTTCAGTAATGGTAATTATTGTGATGTCATAAGGGTTCAAGTCATAGATCACTTCAAAGAACATACGATGTCACTTCCTGTGGCGTCATTAGGATCAAAGTTTGTATGGTGTCACTTCCGCTAGCATTTTGGTGAATTCATGCCCAGGCACAAAACCACAAAATTTTGGGTCATAAAATAGTTGCAGTAAGAGAGCTGTAGAACAGCGTTTATATTAACAAAGACAAACAGTACATCAGGCAGTGCTTTTTCATTAGCTTAGAAATAATATGGACCAAATGCTACAAAACTCCTTCAAACAATATAGTACTTTTGGACTTAACAGGAAGTCATAAACATGATTCCCAATCCTTATTTTGATAGTAAACGACCCCCATTAAAAGAAATGTATGCCAGTCCATGTGACACACTAAATCCGTAAGAATATTATTTGTTTTTATAGTGGGACACCGTTGCCTTTCAATGAAAATGGTTAACTTTTTACCGTAAAACATTTGATAAAATGTGTGTGAAAAATGGTGTGTAATTAGCAGTATGTCTTAAGTGTACAGCCAAATAAAAAATAGCTATTTTTCTAAATAAAATTCCACATCACACAACTTTCATAGAAACAATACACCCGCAGTGTGCGTCACTATGCATTTTTGTTTCTATTTTCATGTACACAACTTACCAATGGAACCGGAAAATTGCTGAAGCCCAACTGAGAACACTTTTGCTAGTCTGACACTTTTTTACTAGCAAGGCGGAATTCCGTTTGAATCTAGAAAATGTGGATTTCTGAACCAATGCTTTGTAAAATCTGAATGAGTGTTTGGCCATCTTGTAAATAGCATCTGCAACTTTTCATCTTGAATAGGTAAAATGTCAGTTTTTCAGATTTTGTCAGACTTTAACCTAATGTCTACTTGAAGGCGAATTTCAGACTAGCCCATTATCAAAAACATATTTCATAGCCATTAATGACTGACCTTAAATATGACCTGGGCTAATGATGAATTACTTAGCGTATTGTGGATGTCCCTTCTGCGGGGCAGGCTGTGCGTCAGTTTTAACAAGCTGTGCGTCGAATTTCTGCCACACAAGGAGTCCAGTTGCAAGAGAGAAGTCTTTTTGGTCCAGAGACTTCAGGGAACAGGAGGCAAGCTCTATCCAAGCCCTTGGAGAGCACTTCTTCACAACAGCCAGGGAGCAGCAAGGCAGCAGTCATTCACAGAAAGCAGTCAGGTGAGTCCTTTGGCCATCCAGGCAGTTCTTCTTGGCAGGATGCAGGTTCTGGTTCCAGTTATCTTCTCCAGGAAGTGTCTGGGTTGGAAGGGGCAGAGGCCCTGTTTATATACCCAAATGTGCCTTTGAAGTAGGGGAGACTTCAAAGAGTGGCTTAGAAGTGCACCAGGTCCCCTTTCAGTTCAATCCTGTCTGCCAGGGTCCCAGCAGGGGGTGTGGCAGTCCTTTGTGTCAGAGCAGGCCCTCCACCCTCCCAGCCCAGGAAGACCCATTCAAAATGCAGATGTATGCCAGTGAGGCTGAGTATCCTGTGTTTCGGGTGTGTCTGAGTGAATGCACAAGGAGCTGTCAACTAAACCCAGCCAGACGTGGATTGTGAGGCACAGAAAGATTTAAGTGCAGAGAAATGCTCACTTTCTAAAAGTAGCATTTCTAAAATAGTACTATTAAATCCAACTTCCCCAGTCAGCAGGATTTTATATCACCTTTCTGGCCATACTAAACATGACCTTCCTACTCCTTTCAGATCAGCAGCTACCACTCAAACAATGTATGATGGCAGCCCCAACGTGGGCCTATGTAGGGAACAGGCCTCACAGCAGTGTAAAAATGAATTTGGGAGTTTTACACTACCAGGACATGTAAACTACATAGGTACATGTCCTGCCTTTTGCCTACACAGCACCCTGCCCTATGGGTTACTTAGGGCCTACCTTAGGGGTGTCTTATATGTAGAAAAAGGGGAGTTTTAGGCTTGTCAAGTACTTTTAAATGCCAAGTCGAACTGGCAGTGAAACTGCACACACAGGCCTTGCAATGGCAGGCCTGAGACAATGTTAAGGGGCTACTTAAGTGGGTGGCACAACCAGTGCAGCAGGCCCACTAGTAGCCTTTAATCTAAGGCCTTGGGCACATATAGTGCACACTACTAGGGACTTACAAGTAAATTAAATAGTCCAATTGGGTATGATCCAATGTTACCATGTTTAAGGGGAGAGAGCATATGCACTTTAGCACTGGTTAGCAGTGGTAAAGTGCGCAGAGTCTAAAAACCAGCAAAAACAGTGTCCAAAAAATAAAGGGAGGCAGGCAAAAAGTTAGGGCTGACCACCCTAAGGCTGTCAGGTCTAACAGGTAGGCAATTTATCAATGGTTTGCGAAAGAAAAACAACAGAAAGGTTACTGACTGCACTTTGGGGTGTAACACTTGTTAGTCATTCTGTTAAAGGGCCCACCCTGAAGAAATCTTTGCCAAGTGCTCCCAACACAAAATATTCTGATCGACAATACTTACAGCAAATTCCTCAGATATATGGACGACTATATAGATGAGCAGAGTGCAAGCAGCCAGCTCAATGATATCTCTGTCGAAAGAAGAAGGCAAACATCAGTCACAAAGCAGGTTTCGTAGCAGTATATTTCACATTCTTCATAATGAGACTGTCTAGAGTTTGCGCAGCTCTTTATGCTGTGCTTTTCTTAGCATAAGTACTTCTAAGGCAACATCTGTGTCCTAGTCACCCACCTGGGCTTCTCCATAAATGCTCCCCAATCATAGTGTTCAATACCATATACAAAGCACATAGAGTTATTGACCACAACCTGATTCCGGGAGGTCTACCACCGATCTATGCTCTCTTCATCTCCAAATTATTTACATGTGGTATTCAATGGTTCAACTTGTTGAAGTGCCATATCTGTCTTCCACAGACAAGTGACCATCAGAAAGTGATCATCATACAGTTCATAGCACCTAATTAAAAGAGTAGGATTGACCGTAGTACTACTAGATGCTTTCATCATTACGGATATAAGTCTGCCGTCATTACTGCTGTTAGACGCTTAACTCATCATCACTATAACCGTGAATATTGTCACTCCTAATTTGATGTAAATGATGATAAGGCCCCACTGAGCCAAGACCAAAAAGGAGGAATGTGCATGTACAGTCTCTACAGCAGCACACATTTATTAAGATGTATAAACAGTCTGCTTCAAAGTTCTTCAAGTCATAGCAATGTGACTTATGGAGGACTGGAGTTAAACACATGAAATGTGTACCCTTTATGTTTGGTATGAGATCCTTTTGGATTTTAAGTTCATCCCAGTTAAATCACCCTCAAGTTTTAAAAACATGAACTATTTTTCTGCAGTTAAAAGCAAATGGAGAAGTTTTAGGCAAGGTATCCTGAGCTTGAATGGATGTACATTGGGGGTTTGCTACTTTGTACATTTGAGTAGTGTTTGCTAGTTTGTATATTTTCCCGATAATATTCACCCATTATTCCTCTCTCTGGCCCACTAAAACTGTGCTGCTGATCTTCAGCTGTTCGTCTGTCACCAACTTCCAAGTTTTTAAACATGTTACAGAGCGAGATTCCACCAACATGGGTTGACACTTTTACCCCACTAATAAAGATTTTCCCAGTTCAAGGATGAAACTGGGGGTCAAATGCACTGTCCATTTTTTGAGTTGCAAGCACTCCAAATCGGAGTTTGCAACTGGGAAAATGTATTTTACAATGTACGAATCCTATTTAGGAAAGTGTAAAATTTTAAAGGCTCCTAAAATGAGATTGCGATATTGCTTCCGTAATTTGAGGGGCGTGTTGTGGATGTTCCTTCCAAATACAAACTCAGGATGCAGTTTATCAACGGTTTGCAACCTCAAAACATTCAATGTTACTGACCCCCAAGCTGAGGTGGTTAGCCATTTGCAAAAGGAAAGGGGTTTCTTTAGGACCCCTTCCTCTTTGTGTATGTTGAAAAAAGTTTCTGGGAGAGTAGGCAGTGATCCACAAGACTTTAAAAAAAAAAAAAAAAAAAAGTTTTTTTAAACACAATCCAGTTTCCCTAAAGGAAAACGGACTACATTTTAAATATGTTTTCTTTATTTAAACACAATCACATACATACTGGTCTGCAGACCCTAGCAGGTTACCATCCTTGTGATTGTGAACCATTAGAGTGAGTTGCAATTCGCAACTTACCTCATAAATATTAATGAGGTGTGCTGGATTGTAACCCACTGCGATTCAGAATTTTAGGAAACGACCTGTTAGTACAGATATTGATGCACAAAATTCCACACTGGTCACAAAGATACTGGTTGCAGTTTGCGCCACCGAGATAACATTACATCTGGCCCTTAACTCTATAGACATAGGGCCAGATGTAGAAAAATTGCAAATTGCGACTTGCAATTTGCGAGTCCGCTCGGGCCTTTAACGCAGGAGCGGGCCTTTAATGGGCGGTAGAACCCGCTACAGCGGGTTCTAAGGCTATATAAGAACTACATTTTTCCGAACTAGGCATCCTCCAATGAAAATGGAAGAATAAACCAACAAGATGGTTCAATTAGTTAATACATTATTACAGATGCAGATACAGATGCTTCCCATGCACCCTCGCCAACTTTAGAGGTGATCAGTTACCTTTCCACCCTCGAAGGGGGGGTATCCCAGTTCTTTGCTGGAGTAGACCTCCAAACATTTCTAGGGTGGGAAATGGCCAGATAGTAGTTTGTGAATGGCCGCTAACTCACACGTTTGTAGGTATTCACAAAGCTATATTGCAAACCATACATTGATCTCCACATTCCCTATGTAAGGTTTACTGTGGTATAATTCTAACCAGTAGCGGTGAAGAACTATACAATAGTAAAAGCATCTACTCATGATAGGGATTCATTTGTGAATACTTGTCACACTAAAATTAATCATTGTCTTCTTCAAACATGGGTATATAGCAATAAATGGCCCATTAATCAGGTCATCCGTGTTTATTTTTTAAATGATTATCTAAATAATAATATAAGCCACCTATTCTTAGCACTGGTAGGTAACAGAATATGTTCACCAGAATTCCCCCATATGGTCATCAATTCATGAAATTCACATTTTCACAATTCACTTTTGTGTATGTATTGCCTCTGACTGTCCATCCCCCAGGTTCCCATTAAAATATCAAACACAGGAGATGTTTTATTCCTCAACCACGTAATTCATCATTATGATGCCTTTATTGCATCATAGGCAATATTTGATTGAAATGGTGCATCTATAGCCATCTCTTTAATATAATAGCTGAACATTACCACAACCGCTTTAGGTGCCAAATTCATTTCTTGAAATCCTGGTAATTTACCAAAACAGCTTCAAATTTTTTCTTAAAATAGGGCAAAGGGCAATATTGTGAGCCAGTGCTCCCTGAACACTGTATCTTTATCTTGAAAAAATGGCATGTTTTAGAAATATCACTGTAAACCCAGCAGGTAAAAGAACACCAAGAGCATGCACACATTTAATACAGTCTTATCAGATTATTAAGTATGCCCCTATGTCTACTCCCAGTTTTTTAGGCTATGTTAGCAACTGTCTCATTCACTTTTGGTAATTAGCGAGTAAAAGAATCTCTTTATCCTCAATTCGGTGAGATATCTTTTAAACCTCAGAAATGTCCCTCTCCTTGTAATATCCTTCAAAGGCACTCACCGCCTTCCTAAAAGTGCATTCAGAAAACAGATTTGGGTATTCTGCATTTGAGTATAAGGACAACTTTAATAGTTGTAAATTTAGAAACTAAACCAACCTAAATTTTCTGCAATTACCTGGGCAGTACCAACGACCAGATACTATCCTGGATTATGTTGACCGTGGACCGGCTGCTGTCGCTTGATGTCTCAAATAATTGTATTGGCCACTGAACAGTAACCGCTAACGAGCAATATGAGTAATGTTGATAACATGCACTACATCTATATGTTTTTTATGGTTCAAAACTAATAAAAACAGTTAAAAAAAAAAAACTAAACTTTATTACATATTTTAATGCCCCTTGTATTGCCTTTTTACATGTCTTAATTGGTGGGAAATACACTATAGTCTCTTGGCTATCTGTGATTGCAGAAAAATGAATACATGTAATCTATGTACCACTGCGGTACAATGCCAACTCCAAATATTATGTTGTGCACATATACCTCTCAACTTTGGGAGACACAATATTTTCAGGAAATTCGGTGCCATTTAGAATTCTAGAAAAATACTTGGGGCCTCATTAAGACTTTTTGCGGTCCCAGGACTGCCATGTTGGCGGTGGCAGTCGTACCGCCAACAGGCTGGCAGAGGAGACCGCTAAATTATGACGTTTGCGGTATTCAGAACGGAATACAGCCAAAGCACCGCTGGCACCGCCAAAGCGGTCTGGCCGCCACTGACGATGGTAGCCACCTGCAGGCTGGCGGAGACCATGTTTCCGTGGGATAGATTACCAGGTTGCACACCGTCAAGTTTTTGCTGCGGTCGCACCACCACGGAAACCAAGGCAGAAATGAACTGCATAAAAGAAGACACCCACCTTCAGGAAGCCATACTAGTCCGGACCCGCCGTGGAAGCTGAACTACACGTCATCCTGCTGCTCTTGTTTTCACAAAGACTTCAGAATCTGCAATGACGACAGCAACCGTAAGTACACACACTTACCTGTTACTGTTATATACATTTGGGAAGGAGGTGCAAGGGCAACACTCACACGTAACAGCACACTGACACTCACACTCACATACAGCCACACACACATACACAACAACCACCCAACAGCCACCGCACACACATACACACATGATAAACACACACAGGTACGCAGGGGAACACTATACAGGACCACCCTCATACAGTACCACAAAACACCAAACACATCACAACTACCACCCACCCGCACCATCTCCAATGTCTTGGCAGGGACCCATTGTGGAGACTACCCAGGGATACATCACACATACATCACAACATAGCACCAACAGGGAACAAACACACAATAACACAAACATACTGCTTACCGATTGACTTACACAGAGCATCGTAGCTAATATACCATGCACAAAACACACAGATGCATACAGTCAAAGCACACAAAGCCACACAACACACCAACAAACACATGTCAACACAAACACCACTCAATACCAATACAAAAACATGTGTTAAACACACAAATGTCCATCACACAACACACACCCTACCACTGTCATACCAATGCACTGCACACAACATCACACACTGGCTAAACAACACAGGTAGCACAAGCACCACACACACACAGATACAGACACACAACTAATGTCATCCAGGAACAACTCCATGTTAGGGAAAGAAATGCATGACAAATATTTTACAACAAAACCAACAACAGGTGCAAGTCAAAGACCAAAGGCCAGTCCAAAATATAACAGTCCTTATGCACACAGTGCACAGATGTGTGCCCCGAACTTGACTCCTCACTACCATGTAACCTCCACAGGTAGGGCATCTGTGAAGCAGGCAGGCACCTCAGGGTTTATCGGAGGGTGGCTGGGGGGTGGTTAGATTTAGGTTTTGGAGGGGGGCCTTTGGGATCAGGTTTGGGAGGGGGGTTTTGGCTTTGTTTTAGGTTTAAGGGAGGGTTTTTTTTTTTTGGGAGGGGTAGACTTCTTGGCAGGGGGAGGGTCATGGGTACTTGCAGGGGGGGCAGGGAAGATCTTGGAGGTGGAAGGGCCGAACTTGGGACACAGAATGTCTAGGGGTATCTTGGGGTGGGAGAGGAGTAGGGAAAGGGGTAAACTCAGAAAGGAAAGCTTTTTTAGACACAAGGGGTCAGTCATAGCAAAAGGGTTTGGGTGTGGAGGGAGGAGGAGTAGTTATCTGAGGTGCTGTTGTGGATGTCTTGGGTGCATGTGTGTGTGAGGTATGTTTGTGTTTGTTGGGTGGGTGAGTGAGACTGTTTATGTGTCTTGGGATGAAAGGGGGTGGAGGTGCTGGGGGATGCCAAGGTGGGTGGGTGACTGTCTGTTGAGGTGGTGACTGCAGGTATGGTGGATGTGCTGTATGTAGGTGTCAGTGGTTGTGGTGTCTGTGGGTGTGGTCACTGGGGTGGATGTCTGACGGTCTGCTGTGATGCTGTCTGTGGGTAGGATTGATTTAGTGGCTGGATCTGTGAATGTTGGTGTGGTGACTGCAGGTGTGTCAGGTGTGCTGTCAGTGATGCTGGGGGGTAGTGGGGGTATTAAGGCAGGTTGTGACTGTTGCTGTGTGTGCATCTGAATGATGCTTGTGTGCATGCCGGTGGTGTGTCTTGTAGTGCTTGTGTTTGAATGAGCTACCCTTGGATGTTGAGGTGGATGCATACCTGTATGTCTGTGTGCTTTGGCTGGGTCGGGGAAGAGGGGTTTGAGATTTGGAAGAGGAAGGTGGGGGGGGGGGGCTGGGAGACAAAGGGTGACTGGCTGCCCCAGTGTGGAGGCAAGAGCCTGAAAGGATTTCTGTAGGTCAGACAGTGCACTGTGAATGCCCTCCAGGAACGCATTACTCTGTTGGATCTGAGTTGCAAGTCCCTGGATGGCATTCACAATGGTCAACTGGCCCACGGAGATGGACCACAGGAGGACTATAGCCTTATTCACTGAGGGCAGCAGGGCTTACAGGGGCAGAGGTGCCTGTGGCAAAGGAACACTTGGGTGAGCAGGCACTGCCAACTGGGTGGGGAGCTACAGGGAGGGCGGTGGTAGCAAGGGGGAGTGACAGACTTAGATGGCGCTGGGGTGGTCCCGGATGGGTCTGCCACCGCCAGGAAGGGTTCACTGGAGGAAGATTCAGAAGATGAAGAAGTGGATCCTGTCTCCCCTGTGGCACTCCCCTCGTCCTCCGGGCCTCTGGGTCCCTCTTGCCAGTGGTATCTTGACCTGGGCTACCATGGCCTGCAGCTTCCCCACTTAGCTGTGCCCTGTCTCCTTTGCCTGCCAATGCTGATGTTGAGAAACAGAGAGCGAGGTAGGGTCATCAGAGTCTTTACATACACATACATTACAACATACACAACAGTGACATCACATCTTTATGTAATACACTCCCATTTTGAGCCAACATCATGTCACAACAACATACTTTCCACAACCCTATATGACAACAATGTCACACACACCATAAGCCAACTATCTGACTATTACGTTACCATCCTATTCGTAAAGCTATAACACAAACTATTCCTGCACAAGATGGTTTGTCAGCATAAAAAGTGTGTCCCTATACAGAGCTTCACTGTGAAGCAACAAACCATCAATAGGAATAAGTGTTAACTTTGATTTCAACATCATACATACTCCAAATCCACATGTGCTCTGTCCATTACCAGATGTCATGGTCCATGAAAGTTACCTCATCTCATTCCTGTTACAACACAGCATGTTGCTTAGCAATCACTTCCATAACATGTAACCATGTCTATAACATTCACAATGGCAAAAAACATAGATGCACCTACTTCATTTGGCATATCCAATTTAAGAGTATACTAGACTTCAAATCCAGTTCAGCAACACATGTACAAATTGTATTTTTGCAAAAGGTTTTAAAGACTTTGGGGGTGATTCTAACCCTGGCGGTCGGTGTTAAAGCGGCGGCCAACCCGCCAACAGGCTGGCGGTAAAAAAAATGGGATTCTGAGCCTGGCGGGAACCGCCAACACAGACAGCCACCTTAACACTCCGACCGCCACGGCGGTACAAACAAACAGCGCGGCGGTCACCGCCAACAGACAGGCGGCAGACAATGTACCGCCCACACTATTCCAACTCACCAATACGCCACCTTTTCCGGGGCGGGAGCACCGCCGATAAAAACACGGCGGAAACAGACTACGGACGGGAAAACGCTCACCACTACGCACTCCAGGAGGAAGGAGGACAGCATGGAACCCGAATTAAACATCCTACCTGCTCTCGTCTACCTTCTCATCTACCACGAGTACGAAGTCCGGCGCAGACGACAACGGTGAGTACTGCACCTACGACACACGGGAGGGGGAGGACGAAAGGTTACGGGCACACACATATGCGACCCCCCCCCCCAACTATGTACTCACCAATGCAGAGCACCAAGTCACAGTGACACCACCCAAACACCCCTGAAAAATGCCAGGACATAATCATATTTGGAATAAATATTTATGTACCAAAAAGCTCCAGAAAATTAGCGTACAACCATGAAAGATATCCACAACAAAACTAATGACATACACATCAGTGTATAACTGAAGTAACAAGTCCTGCACATCCTACGAATTCAGCATGTCCGTGGGCCAAAGTCTTGAGAAACAAGGGCAAAGCCCACACAGGAGACCTGAGTCCTTTGGAGAGAACACTGCAGGGGCATCAGATGTAAAAACTACAGGCACCTCAGGGGGAAGGGAAGGGGGGGGCACCACAGCCACATGAGTCCACGATGCCAGATCCACGAGGAGCCACCATGCCCACTGGACCATCCTGGGGAGTGCAAAGCCACAGTCTCTCAATGTCTCTACAGTGGGTGGGCTGCCCACTGGACCATCCTGGGGAGTGCAAAGCCACAGTCTCTCAATGTCTCTACAGTGGGTGGGCTGCCCACTGGACCATCCTGGGGAGTGCAAAGCCACAGTCTCTCAAGTCTCTACAGTGGGTGGGCTGCCCACTGGGCCATCCTGGGGAGTGCAAAGCCACAGTCTCTCAATGTCTCTACAGTGGGTGGGCTGCCCACTGGACCATCCTGGGGAATGCAAAGCCACAGTCTCTCAATGTCTCTACAGTGGCTGGGCTGCCCACTGGACCATCCTGGGGAGTGCAAAGCCACAGTCTCTCAAGTCTCTGCAGAGGGTGGATTGCCCACTGGACCATCCTGGGGAGTGCAAAGCCACAGTCTCTCAATGTCTCTACAGTGGGTGGGCTGCCCACTGGACCATCCTGGGGAGTGCAAAGCCACAGTCCATCAGGTGGATGACAGTCTCCACTGGTCAAGGAGGAGGCATGGTGGGCACAGTGAACCATAAACGGTGCTTGAGACGGCGGTGCCCAGCGCAGCGGTGCTTGAGACGGCGGTGCCCAGCGGAGCGGTGCTTGAGAGGAAGGGCCCAGCGGAGCGGTGCTTGAGACGGCGGTGCCCAGCGGAGCGGTGCTTGAGACGGCGGTGCCCAGCGGAGCGGTGCTTGAGACGGCGGTGCCCAGCGGAGCGGTGCTTGAGAGGAAGGGCCCAGCGGAGCGGTGCTTGAGAGGAAGGGCCCAGCGGAGCGGTGCCTCAGAGGAAGGGCCCAGCGGAGCGGTGCTTGAGACCGCGGTGCCCAGCGGAGCGGTGCTTGAGACGGCGGGGCCCAGCGGAGCGGTGCTTGAGAGGAAGGGCCCAGCGGAGCGGTGCCTCAGAGGAAGGGCCCAGCGGAGCGGTGCTTGAGAGGAAGGGCCCAGCGGAGCGGTGCCTCAGAGGAAGGGCCCAGCGGAGCGGTGCTTGAGACGGCGGTGCCCAGCGGAGCGGTGCTTGAGACGGCGGGCCCAGCGGAGCGGTGCTTGAGAGGAAGGGCCCAGCGGAGCAGTGCTTGAGACGGCGGTGCCCAGCGGAGCGGTGCTTGAGACGGCGGGGCCCAGCGGAGCGGTGCTTGAGAGGAAGGGCCCAGCGGAGCGGTGCTTGAGAGGAAGGGCCCAGCGGAGCGGTGCTTGAGAGGAAGGGCCCAGCGGAGCGGTGCCTCAGAGGAAGGGCCCAGCGGAGCGGTGCTTGAGACGGCGGGGCCCTGTTCAGCGGTGCTCTTCTCCACGGCGGGGCCCGGTTCAGCGGTGCCTATCTCCACGGCGGGGCCCTGTTCAGCGGTGCTCTTCTGCACCGCGGGCCCTGTTCAGCGGTGCTCTTCTCCACGGCGGGGCCCTGTTCAGCGGTGCTCTTCTGCACCGCGGGCCCTGTTCAGCGGTGCCTATCTCCACGGCGTGGCGCTGTTCAGCGGTGCTCTTCTGCACCGCGGGCACTGTTCAGCGGTGCCTATCTCCACGGCGGGGCCCTGTTCAGCGGTGCTCTTCTGCACCGCGGGCCCTGTTCAGCGGTGCTCTTCTGCACCGCGGGCCCTGTTCAGCGGTGCTCTTCTCCACGGCGGGGCCCTGTTCAGCAGTGCTCTTCTCCACGGCGGGGCCCGGTTCAGCGGTGCTCTTCTGCACCGCGGGCCCTGTTCAGCGGTGCTCATCCAGCAGGTCAAGGGAGCCAGACCTGGCCTCGACTCCCTGCTCAGTCGCCCTCGGACCGTGACGTTTCTGGACCCTTCGGGGACGGACTCCTGGCCTCCTTAGTGTCCTCCTTCCCAGCTGGGATGTGGCATGTGGGGTCCACCTTCTCCGCGCTCCTGCTGCCCTTCCGCTCCTTTGATGGGGCTCTCGGGCCCTTGCCTCCCCTAGATGGTGTGGGTGGTGAAGTGGCCGCACATTGCTCCTTGGGGGCAGCCCTGTCGGTCCTCGCACGGCGGTCCTTGTTTTTGCGGGTCCTCTTGCCGGGGGGGGGGGGCTGGACGTGTCCTTGCTGCTGATCGATGTGTCACTGCTGGCAAAGGGTGGGCTCCAGAACCCAGGCACAACAGTGACACCCGAAGCTGGGCTGGTGGTGGCTGCGGTGCTCTTGGGACTCTTTGAAGATGGATGGGGGAGGTCATCGGGGGGAAAGAGGTTAAGGTTAGCCAGGAAAAGTTTTTTAGGGCCAAGGTAAAGGGTAGGAGAAGTGGAGATGGAAGTGGAGGTAGAGGAGGTGGTTGTAGGAGAGTCAGGCGTGCTGTCATTGGGTGAAGGTGCTGGTGCTGTAGGCTGTCGTGAGGTGGATGGCTGTTGGGTGGGTGGCTGCCTGCGTTTGTGTGTCTTGGAAGAGGGGGTGACAGACACAGTGGGAGAGGACACAGGGGACGTGTACATGGCAGTGGGGGTGGTGACTGCACGAGTGTGGACTGTACTGGAGGGTGAGGTGGTGATGGAAGCACTGGCTGATGTTGGGGTGCATGCAGGTGTGAGTGTAGACGTCACAGGGAGGGAGGAGGGAGACGAGGAGGAGGGGGACACAGGGGTGGCAGTGGCTGTTGGCATGTCTGCATCTGGGTGTTGCTCGGGTGAGTGTTTGCGGGATCTGTGGTGCTTGTGTTTGGATGAGCTGCTCTTGGGTGATGAGGTGTGTGCAGGCTGGTCTGATGGTGTGGATGGGATAGGCTGAGGAACAGGAGACAGAGACAGGCTGGAGGCAGTCAGAAGAGGGAGGCTGGAAACAGGGACAATGGCTGCCGTCAGTGCTGAGGCCAGAGCAGTGAACGCTCGTTGATGGGCAGCCTGACCCGAATGAATGCCCTCCAGGTACGCATTGCTCTGTTGCACCTCCCTTTGCACACCCTGGATGGCATTCAAAAGGGTCGTCTGCCCAACAATGAGCGTCCTTACCAGGTCAATGAGCTCCGCACTGAGGGCAGCAGGGGCAACAGGGGCAGGGGCTGAGGTGCCTGGGGCGAAGGAGACGCGCGCCTCCCTGGGCGAACCGGCACGGAGCGAAGACTGAGGGGCTGCTGGGAGGGCGGGGCTGGTGCGCTGGGTGGCGGCTGTACCTGTAGAGGCGGGGGGCACGGATGTTGCCGCCACCCCTAGGGAGCTCCCATCCGAGGACGTGTCGCTTTCGCTGCTCTCACCAGCGGTCCCCGTCGTGGTGCTCCCCTCGCCCTCCGGATCACTGGTGCCCTCAGTGTCTGTTCCTGGGCCCACCGGGGCCTTGTGTCCTGCAGCTCCCTCGTGCTCCGATGCCATATCTCCTCCGCCTGATGATGCTAATGCACACATGCACAAGAAGATGAAGAGAAAGGGTGGGGGAGAAAAAAGAAGACCAGGTTGAGTGCATGCAATGTCAACACCATTGGCGGAGAGGACAGACACAGGTGCCTAATGCACTAAGCCGCGCATTCGGGGTACACTACTCAGTACTACTGACTAAGATAACAGGCCAAGAGACGTCAAACGCGCACATGGGAGATGCTGGACCTTCAATGGCTGTACTTGTCACCCTACAGAGGTGGGGGCCGGGGGCACAGGGCCATGCCTAAGGGAGAGGACTACACTACAGAAAGCGCCCTGGCCTAATGTCACCCACAGCCCTCCTCCCCCACCCAGACGCCTCCACTGCGCAGAAAGATAGGAGAATGTGCTGATACTCACCCCCTTGTGTCTGCTGTGATGTCTTAAAGCGCCCATCCAATTCAGGGTAGGCCACCGCCAGGATCCGGGACATCAGGGGGGTCATGGTGCGACTGGCACCCCTCCTAGGTTGGGAGGCCATCCCCAGCAGTGTTTCTGCGGTCTTCCTTGTTCCGCGGCGGATGTCCTCCCACCTCTTGCGGCAGTGGGTGCCCCGTCTGTTGTGGACCCCCAAGGTCCGGACTTCCTTGGCGATGGCACGCCAAATCTCGATCTTCTGATGGGCGCTGACCTATTAGACATGTACAGGGTGGAAAGGAGGAAATCATCAATGACCTGCATGTTAGATGTAATTGGCCCCCACCCACCCACTTTGCCATATGGCACATGCTCTCATCTGTCGGGCGTTGCACTCCTCATTCGCCCCCCACCCCACCAACTTACATCCACCCCAATCCACACAGGCATAGCCCATTCCATTAGCACCCGGTGTACTCACTTGTTGGTCTGGAGGACCGTAGAGTAGCGCATACTGGGGGAGGACCCCATCCACGAGCTTCTCCAACTCTTCAGACATGAAGGCAGGGGCCCTTTCCCCAGTCGCAGCAGCCATTGTATCTTCCAGACCGAGGTCACAGCAGCACTTGCAGTATAGGTCCTCTCCTGTGGATGATCAGGTCTCGAGTGATTAAGCAGATAGAAAATGGCGGTCACGCCCGCGGCGGTGCGTACCGCGGCGGTGCGTACCGCGACCGCCGGCGCACTTCGTCATTGGCTCCTGAAACCCATAGGCTTCAATGTTAACCAATGCGGCTTTGCACCGCGGTCTTCGACCGCCTACCGCCACGGTGTGCCCCGCCAGCGCATTGACCTCACATCCCATTGTCCCACTTCACAGGTCAGGCAGCCGCCATTTCAAGGGCCCACATGGCTTAATTTTGACTGCGACACACAGGCCTAGGCCTTGCATTGCCACACATACACGCCTTTCAACCCATTGCCATTCTTTAACTGTGCAAGCTGTCTGTACGTACCTGTGGTTTGCCTGACTCTGTGCTCCATGTTGTCCTTCCTAGGCACCGTCCGCTGGGACTTGCGATGAGAAGGAGGAATCCTCGCGTGTACCGACCGCTGGTGGACCTGTCGACAATGGAAGAACGCCATATAATACTTCGATACAGACTTGACCGTGCCACTATCCATGAACTGTGTGCCCAGCTGGAGCCAGCCCTGATGTCCCCCATCCGCCAACCCACAGGGATTCCCCCTCTGGTGCAGGTTTTGTCAGTCCTCCATTTTTTGGCCAGTGGGTCATTCCAGACCACAGTGGCAAGGTCATCTGGAATGTCTCAGCCTATGTTTTCTAAGATTTTGAGCAGAGTGTTGTCTGCCCTGATGAAACTCATGCGGAGCTACATCATTTTCCCCGAGGAGGGTGACTTGCCTACAGTGAAGGGTGATTTCTATGCCCTTGGACATATCCCCAACATCATTGGTGCCATTGATGGGACCCATGTGGCTTTGGTACCCCCAAAAGACGATGAGCAGGTGTACCGAAACAGAAAAAATTATCATTCGATGAATGTCCAGGTGGTCTGTTTGGCTGACCAGTACATCTCCCATGTAAATGCCAAGTTCCCAGGGTCAGTGCATGACGCGTATGTGATGCGAAATAGCAGCATCCCCTATGTGATGGAGCAGCTACAGAGACACCGTGTGTGGCTAATAGGTGACTCTGGTTACCCCAACCTGCCGTGGCTACTGACCCCAGTAAGGAATCCCCGGACAAGGGCAGAGGAACGCTACAATGAGGCCCATGGGCGTACTAGGAGGGTGATTGAGCGAACCTTTGGCCTCCTGAAGGCCAGGTTTAGGTGCCTGCATATGACAGGTGGATCCCTAATGTACTCACCAAAGAAGGTGTGCCATATCATCGTGGCGTGCTGTATGCTTCACAACCTGGCTTTGCGACGCCAGGTGCCTTTCCTGCAGGAGGATGGTCCAGATGGTGGTGTTGTAGAAGCCGTGGAGCCTGTGGAGAGTGAAGAGGAGGAAGACTCAGAGGACGACACAGACAATAGGGACAGAGTGATACAACAGTATTTCCAGTAACACCCAGGTAAGAATCACCCACGCCATTTCACAATTGCTTATAGCCTCCTGCATCTGTACTTTCTGTAGTTCCCCACAGATGTTTTTCATTAATTTCTGCCTTTCCCTTCCCTTCTCAGTGCTGTCTGACTCAGTACCTGACTTCTGCTTGGTTCGCCCATGAAATACAGCGTATTGACATTGGTATGTTGTCATGACTAATTGACAGAACAGAAATCGAACAGTAATATGTAATACATTTGTCAATAATACAGCATGACTCAAAACAGATTTGTGTGCAAAATGTGATTTATTTACAGTGCTAGATATCGGTACATGTGATTCTAAGGGTGATGGGTGGGGGTGGAGGAATATCCATGGCAGAGTCCAGTTCTCAGTCTCACAGGTGCATTGTCCTTTTGCCTGTGGAAGGATGGAGCATAGGCAGTTCATGGTTGGACAGGGTGGCAATGTGGGACAGTGGGAAGACTTGAGGGGGTAAGTCCTGCAGGCGGGGGTCTTGACATCCTACTCTGTCTTTTTCTTTGGTCTCAGGCTCCTCTTACGGGGTGGTTGTTCTTCAGCAGGAGGTGGGGTTCTGGGGGGCTGTCGAGGTGTTGGGACCTCCTGTCCACTAGCGCCGGCGGAGGTGGTAGGCTGTTCCTGGTCCGGGCTAGTGACAGGGGCCCTGTGTGGTGCACCATGGTCCCGCAACGCGTCCTCTATCCTGTGGAGGGCCAGGACGATGGTCCCCATTGCGGTCCCGATGATTCTCAGCTCCTCCCTGAACCCCATGTAGCGTTCCTCCTGCTGTGCCTGGATCTCAGTGAACCTGGCCAGTACCGTCGCCATCGTTTCTTGGGAGTGGTGGTATGCCCCCATGATGGTGGTGAGGGCCTCTTGGAGAGTGGGTTCCCTGGGCCTCTCCTCCCCCCCCTGTCGCACAGCAGCCCTCCGAGCTGCCCGGTTTCCCCCGGCCTCTGTCCCCTGGACGGTGTGCCCGCTACCACTGCCCCCAGGTCCCTGTTGTTGTTGGGGTGTTGGGTTAGCCTGGGTGCCCTGTAGTGGCAGACACACCGCTGATTGAGCTGTCCTAGAGACAGAGGCATGGGCCCGCTGGGTGGGAGCTGTGCTGGTGTCGGCAGAGGGGGTCGGGTCTGGTGTGGCCTGTGGCTGCCTGAGGGGAACCGACTGCCCAGAGGTCCCCGATGGTCCGGGCTGGTCATCAGGTTCACTGTCGACAGAGCTGCTATCCTCAGTGTGGGCCTGTTCCGGTGGTGGGATGGACACTTCTGGACCCTCCTGGCTGGTGTGTTGTCGTTCGGGTCCTGCATGGGGTAAGAGAGTTTGGTTATTATTTCTGTGTGTGCAATAGCATGCGTGTTGTGGGTGCCCTTGTCCCCCAGTGTAGGCATTCCTTGGAGGGAGGTGTTGTGAGGGTATTTAGTGGGGGGGAGGGGTTAGTGCAGTGGTCATGCTTAGGTGATGGGTGCCCATGATTTGTGTTGGCATGCAGGAGTTGGTGTTGGGATGGGTGGGTTGTGCTGGTGAGACATTGTCAGGGAGGATGTGTGCTGGGGGGTTGGGGGTGAGGGTGGGGGTGTGGGTTGGCGTGCTGGGGGGGTGGGGGGGATATAGTAGTTGAGATGGGACTTACCAGAGTCCATTCCTCCGGCTACTCCAGCGAGGCCCTGAGGATGCAGGATGGTCAAGACCTCTTGCTCCCACGATGTAAATTCGGGAGGGGTGGGTGGGGGTCCGCCGCCAGTCTTCTGGACCGCGATGTTGTGCCTGGAGACCATCGATCGGACCTTCCCCCGTAGGTCGTTCCATCTTTTGCGGATGTCCTCCCTATTCCTGGGATGCTGTCCCACCGCGTTGACCCTGTCCACGATCCGCTGCCATAGCTCCGCCTTCCTGGCTATACTGGTGTGCTGCACCTGCGAGCCGAAGAGCTGGGGTTCCACTCTTAGGATTTCCTCCACCATGACCCGGAGTTCTTGGTCCGAAAAGCGTGGGTGCCTTTGGGGTGCCATGGGGTGGTGTGGGTGAGGTGTGGGGTGGTGTATGTGATGAGGAGTGTGTTGGTGAGTGGTGCTTTGTGCTACTATGTGGTGTGTGTGATGGTGTAGTGTGCCTCAGTGTGTCTTGCTATGGATTGTCTGCTGTGTCTCTCTCTCCTTCTCTCAGTAATTAGGGTCGCAGGGGTTTGTGGGTGATGTGGGTGTGTGTTTTATAGTTGGTTGATTGTGTGGGAGTGGTGTGTGTATGTGTATCAGGTGTGTGTATTTCAAATTGTCCAATGTGGCTGTGTTTTGGTGATGTGTGTGTATTCTGACCGCAGCGGTGTGTACCGCCAATGGAATACCGCGTTTGAATGACCGCCGTGTGGATTCGTGGGTCGTAATGGCATGGGCGTATTTCTGTTGGCGTGACGGTGGAGGTTTGGTCATCTCCAGTTTATCGCTGCCCGCCGATGTGGCGGGCTGCAGTGGAGGACGGATTTTTGGAGGTTTGGCCGTTGTGGGTCAGAATGACCGTGGCGGTTGGCCGCGGCGGTGTTATGGCGGTCTTATGACCGGCGGTAAGGGCATTTTACCGCCGAGGTCAGAATGACCCCCTTTGTGTACTACTCATCTTAGTAATTCTCAAATAGAAAACAAAGTCATATACAACAATAGGGGCCTACTTAGCACACAGGAGTTACACACTGACAACCGCAGGGAGCATACCAACACCTTCAAAACAAAGGGCACCTGTCATGTGCATGAAGGCCACATACATTCCTACTAATGATGAGTGTCAACCTCAAAATAACAATACCAAAATACCAACATCATTACCAACACTTCACACATGAGTGACCTTACATCTTTGAAGTAAATTTACATAAACAATTTCTAAAGAAATAATGATTGAGACATAACCTAGAGTCCAGTCAATTGACTGATAACATATACCATTCCACCAACATGTAAATGTTAACTAGAACTCCTGCATCACAATGAAGTCAGTGTGGATTGAGCTTAGCCATACTAAAGCCCTACAAAACAGATTCAGAATAGCAAAAGTAAGTATGCCAAACTTGAATCACAAAATGAAAAAACGGCACGAATTACCAATGTACACATGATGTTGGCAAAAAACTGTGTGTATTGTACCTATATAGGAGATGTCCTGCCCCATGTAGCATGCCCACAATACATTGGCTAAGGGAACAGCAGGCTAGCAACTTACCTTCACAATACCATAGACATGGTTCAAATACTCTGAACTCACATGTCAATTCTGGGGCGTTTTCCCTTTTTCAGGGTCATCTCCAATCTCTTTGCCTTCTTCCTCCTATGTTTTCTAACCTGTTGTTGGCTTTAGGATTCTAGGCACTTTACCAATGCTAACCAGTGCTAAAGTGCACATGCTCTTTGTGTAAATTGTATTGGTTTATCCATGATTGGCATATTTGATTTTCTAGTAAGTCCCTAGTACAGTGCACTATATGTGCCCTGGACCTGTAAATCAAATGTAACTATGAGGCTCGAGGCACTAGTTGTGCAACCCACATTAGTAGCCATGTAAACATGGCTCAGACCTACCTTTGTACGTTCTGTGTGCGCATTCTTGCACTGGCAATTCGACTTGGCAGTGTACCCACTTGCCAGGCCTAGACCTTCCCTTTTTATACATGTAAGGCACCTCTAACGTAGGCCCTAGGTAGCCCCATGGGCAGGGTGCAGTGTATGTTAAAGGTGGGACATGTACTTATGTGTTTTACATGTCCTGACAGTGAAATACTGCCAAATTCATTTTTCACTGTTGCACGGCCTATCTCTCTCATAGGTTAACACAGGGGCTGCCTTTAAATATTATTAAAGCATAGATTTCCTTTTGGAGCAGATAGACATATGGAGTTTGGGGTCTCTGAACTCACAATTTAAAAATACATCTTTTATTGAAGTTGATTTTTAGATTGTGTGTTTGAAAATGCCACTTTTAGAAAGTAGGCATTTTCTTGCTTAAACCATTCTGAGACTCTGCTTGTATGTTGATTCCCTGTCTGGGGCAGTTTGACAGTTGAGCTGTTTGCACCTCTCCTCTAGACAGTGACACAAAGGGAGCTGGGGTGTAGCCTGCATATCTTGATTGGTCATCTGGGCTGAGGGGAGGAGTGGTCACTTACACCTGAAAGGGCTGTGCCTGCCGTCACACAATGCAGTCTCCAACCCACTGGTGTGTGTTTGGGGCCTGGGCAAGGAAGGATCTCACAAGCAAGATAGACTTTCCTTTGAAGTAGGCCTATTCAAAGGCAGAAAGGTATATAAGAAGAACACCCAAAACCCCTGAAAATCAGATCACTTCTGGAATCAAGAGGAACCTCTGCCAAGGAGAAGAGCTGAAGAGCTGAGGAGAAGTGCTGCCCCTGCCTGTGCTTTGTTGTGGGGTTATCCTGAAGTTGCTGCTTCTGTCTGTGAAAGGGGACAAAGACTGGACTTTATTGTGCATTCCTGCTTGAGAAGAATCTCCAAGGGCTTGGACTGAGCTTGCCCCCTGTTCTGAAGTTTCAGGGCCATGAAAGGAAAAGCTGGTGAAAATCCAAGAAAACCGACTTCGGACGACTCCGGACCGATGCTGCTGCCGAATCCCGTGACGCTGTCTGCAACCGACTCAGTGGTCCTCGCTGGAGTGCAACGAGCCTCGCAAGCCTGACACCGCTGCAGCTCAGTCGAAGTCCACGACTCCGTGGAAGTCGCAGCACCACCTTGTGACCGCTGGATATCGACTCCACCCGAAGTGCGGAGATTCAACACTTCACACCTATGCCGCCTCACCTCCAATGCTCTGCAGCAAGGACACAACGCCTCTGCTCCTTCGCCCTGCAGCACCGGAACCAATGCTGCCTCGGATTCAGCGACATCGCGATCCCGGACTTCGCGCACCGACTTGTTCTCACTTTATACTAAGGTACTGTACCTGGTGGGATCTGAACAACTCCGTACCCGGCACCATTGGTATTGGTTTGTTGGGAACTACTCCGTCACGATGCCGTGTTATCACCTCATTAAAGTATTTTGTGTTTATAAGTACTATTTTTGAGTTTAATCTTTAAAAATTAATAACTTGACTTGTGTATGTTGTTTTGGTCTTGTTTTGTTTAAATAAACATTGGCTATTTTTCTAAACCTGTGTTGAGTCATTTTATGTTGTTTTTACTGTATTACTGTGTGTGTTGATACAAATACTTTACACATTGCTTCTGAAGTTAAGCCTACCTGCTCGTGCCAAGCTACCAAGGGAGTAAACGGGTGTTAACTGAGGGTGATTCTCCTTTACCCTGACTAGAATGAGGGTCCTTGCTTGGACGGGGGTAACCTGACTGCCAACCAAAGACCCCATTTCTAACGTAAATCATATGTCTTTCACTAGGAAGTTGTATTACCACCATGCGTTTCATCTTGTAGGATGTCCACCCTGATTAAATATTGCCAATGTACAGTTCACACTTAACAATGGGGACATCTCCTCACACCTCTGAGTAAGCGTAGCAACTATACCATGTGAAATTTCAGATTGAGATCACTCCCTCACATGAACCTTACATCTATTTCACAACTCAGGAATATTTATACTGTTTCTCACCTGCCAGAGCTATGTTGCACATAGACCTAGATCTAGTGGAACAGGAATGGACAGAGTCCAAAGGCCTTGACAACCTACCAACAGGATATCTGGAGTATAGACCAGTAGGTGGGAAGGATGACCCAGCAAGTTACATACATATAGCAGTATGGAGGTATACATATGACACAGTCACATATGCACCACCACATGCTGTTATACAATAGTCCACTGCCAAAATGCGGGCCATTAGGGGTGTCAAGGTCTGACGGACACCCCTCCCTTCTTAGGAGGACATCCCAAGCTGGGCCTCTGCGGTTTTCCAGGCCCAGCGTCTCAGGTCTTCCCACTGCTTCAGACAGTGGGTGCTCCGTCGGATGAGGACCCCTAGGGTCTGCACTTGCTTGGAGATGGCAAGCCAGATTCCCTTTTTCTGATGGGTATTGACTGGCATGGACGACACAGAAAAAGGAGAAAATTATGTCCACATGCACTATACTAACACAAGTGGTCAGAACACTTCAGTCACAGCAAGTAAGCAAAAAATCTCTTCCTCTCAGTTCAAACTCCTTCTCAATTTTCCATCTTCAGTCAGCCCATATGTAAAGTGGAGCCACGCATACAACATGCATGATCAGTAACAGGTATTGACTAGACACATATGTCCAGGCAACATGATTGTCCATAACATGGTATGTCTCTGTTAACATTTCTCACACCATTATTGTTGTACATGCTGCAATCTATGTTGTGTATAAAGGAAGTTAGATTACAGTTTATCTACCATGTATCACTACTGTGGCCCTCATTATGAACACGGCGGTTTACACCGCCGTGTTCATGCTGGCGGTCTTTCCAGTGACCGCAAGCTCCCCCGGAACCCCACCGGCCATATAATAAACACTCTTCTGGGCCAGCGGGCGGAAATATTGTTTCCGCCCGCCGGCCCAGAGGAATGCCTGGCAGGGACATTGACGGGGGCTCCACATGGAGCCGCTGTCAATGTCTCCGTGCAACGGGTACAGCTGCACCCGTCGCACAGATCACTGCCCGTAAATCGGGCAGTGACCTGCGCGATGGGACACTGCACAGTGGCCCCTGCACTGCCCATGCCAAGTGCATGGGTGGTGCAGGGGCCCCGAGGGGTGCCCCGGTGCACCCCTTCCGCCAGCCTTTCTCTGGCAGTTTCCCCACCAGGTAAAGGCTGGAGGCAAAGGGATCATTATCCGAGGGGCAGGACCGCTGCCCTGTCGGATAATGATGCCGTCCACCGCCAGGCTGCCTGTCGGAGGCAGGCTGGTGGTGGGTGAGGGCCGCCTATGACGGCCCTCCATGGCTTCATTATGTGGCGGTGTGGGCCACCACTCCGGCTGGCGGTATTTTCAGCCACCGCCGGCATGGCGGCCCACATCGCTATGTTCATAATGAGGGTCTGTATGTCTGCCTATGCACATGTAAACATGTCCGTACATCCACACATGATTGCCCAATACTTCACTACTGCACATCTCATGTACACCATCATACACTCCACCTTTCACACATTGGTATACCATTGGACTCACCTGCTCCTCTGGTGCCCCGTATACCTGTGCATACAGGGGTAGGACCTCATCCACAAGCTTGTCCAGCTCTTCTGGAATGAAGGCTGGGGCCCTATCACCTGCAGGATGTGGCATGATAGCTCCCAGAGGCAGTACATAGCAGCTCAGGTAGTGAAGGTCTTCCTGGTAGCAGTGTCAGGAGTCAAGTGAGCAATACTGCAGAAGATGGCCGTCACGTCCGCCACATACATGACTGTCACCGCTGGCGGACATCGCCATTGGCTATAGTCCACCAATGGTAGCAATAAGTTCCAATGGCAATGTCCACTGTGGTTGTAACCGCCTCCCACCATGACGACATCCACCGGCGAAGTTAGGTCAATTCCTCACGTCCAGTACAGTAGGTCAGGCAGCTGCCATGTTGAGGCAATTATATGTATGGAAAAGTAATAGAAGGTGCATCATTTACTATTAACAATATTTTGCAAACACATTTTATGTGCTGCCTTCATGTTTATTAGTTTCAATGTCAATGTGAGTAGTAAAAGCTGTGCAAAAGAGGCATAGGTCGTAATGGAAATTAATGTCCATTTTCAAGATCCTATTTGCGACGTCAATGCAGTATAGGTGCAACAAATATATTTCACTTGTAAACTAGGTAGGACTATCAAATATTGCCAGTCACATATATATGAATGTAAAGTACATCTGAGGGTTTTGGGATTCTGAATCAAGGGAACTGTCATAGAATGCATAGCAATCTGCTGTACATCAAATGTCAAATGGTTCATCTTACATCCTATGGAGATATGTGTGACTTGTATATGAACCTAATCATTATGTGTACTTCGTAAATTTCACCTACAATCTGTTTTTGTCCCACATAGTTACACTGGCATGAGGAGAGGAAGACAACCTCCAGTGTACGGCCCACTAGTAATCCTGCACACCATGGAGGAGAGACACATTATACAAATATATCGCCTGAATAGGTATACAATCATGGATCTCTGTCATCAGTTGGAGCCAGATCTGATGCCTGCCATTCGCAACCCCAAAAGCATACCTCCAATCGTTAAAGTCATGTCAGTGCTACACTTCCTGACCACTGGGTCCTTTCAGAATACAGTGGCCCTTACTGCAGGAATGTCTCAGCACATGTTCAGTCTGGTTTTGAAGGCTGTACTTTCTGCATTGCTGAAACATCCGGACAGTTACATCAGGTTTCCCCAACATGCCGATTTGGCCTACGTGAAGGTTGAGTATTATGCTTTGGCACACATTCCACATGTGGCTGGAGCTATAGATGGCACCCATGGATCCCAGTGCCAATAAACAGGTATTTAGGAACAGGAAAAACTGCCACTCCATCAACGTCCAGGTGGTGTGTTTGGCAGACCAGTACATTTCACAAGTTTGTGCAAAGTATCCTGGATCAGTCCATGTTTCCTTCATTATGCAGAACAGCAATATCCCCCTGCGGGTGACATGACTCTACACAGAGAGGGCCTGGCTGATTGGTAAGTCACATACGACATGTGTGTCAGCAACGTTTTCTCCTGCTATCACAAATGTGCATGTCCAAGATCTATGTTTGTGTTGTCATACCTATTCGTTACAGGTGAATCTGGCTATCCAAATCATCCTTGATTATTGACACCAGTGAGGTACCCACCCACACCAGGGGAAGTCAGCTTAAATGTTGCCCACGGAAGGGCAAGGCGTGTTGTAGAGCAGACTTTTGGGCTCCTGAAGGCAAGAGTTTGCAGTCTGGGCAAATCTGGAGGAGCTCTCCTCTACTCACCCAACAAGGTATGTCAAATAATTGTTGCCTGCTGCATGCTCCACAACCTTGCCCTGAGACGTCAGATACCATTCATACCAGATGAGGGGATGCCAGCAGAACCCGTGGGTGGTAATGCAGATTTACCAAGTGAAGATGTGCCTGAGGAAGATGAAGCTGGAGACATCAGGGCAGATCTTATCAATCAGTACTACAACTGACTAAAGATATTTGATGTGTTCCTAAAAGTGAGATTCCATTTTGTAGTCTATAATTGATGCTTGGCATGTCACCTCCTATTAAACATTATCTGTGAGGTATTAGGTAACTCCAATTCCAATGAGTCAGGTATGCATGCATATTGTGTATTGGACAGTATGGTATACAGTGTCATGATTTGTTATTGCACAAGCAAAGTCACACTTGTACAAATTACTTGTCAGAATTGATATATGTTTACAATTATGTCCTATCCCTTATCTTTGAAAATCACAGATTTGCTGAGTTACTGTTTGGTTCATCCTCATTGGAAGATCACAGACAATGCCAGAGGCAGATGGGATTTGCAGGCAGACATGAGAAGTGGACATGGATGAAACCAGGTACTGATTAGCATGAGTATGTGGAGTGTCACTTATATGGCCAGACTGTCAGGACACTGGGATGAAAGTGTGTTTTTCAAACAAGAATACCTGTTTTGTACTTGAGGTAGTAAAATGGTGCCATGTCGGTGTCCATATGCATCTGACATGCAACTAATGAACCAGAACCTCTAACATCCTAATGGTTTCTGTTGTATGTCACCTACCTTGTACATAGCTGTCAGTGTGTTACTACTTTGCTGACCAATGAGCATGTCTCTGAGGAGTGACATAGGTGAGTGGCAAGCCTACAAGTACCTGACCATGGTAAGTGAAAGGTTCCAGGACTGGGGACATCAGCACTGATCTTTGTCTGTAAAATGGGGTATGATTATTAGGAAGCTACGGTATGGGTATGTGATAAGGCTATACCTGGTGACACAAAGGAACAATTAGTTTGCCTCCTGGCTTGTAGAAAGATGGACATGTCCCTAACTTCAGTATTCTGCTGGTTAGTACTGTATGACACCTAAGCTGACATTCTGAAGCCACCAGCAGTACTACCCTATCTGCTGAATTCAAATCTACAAATAAATGTGTGGAGATGTACAATACAGCTGATTTTGGTTATGTCTATGTTACAATCTCAATGTAATGTGTCTCCTGGTTATACAGTTTACGGGTGATGTCCATAAAAGAGGTTATACAATACAGAGGGACATTTTGGGACAAGAAGTGTCATACATGACACTTGTACATGGTTGTTACATGACAATTACACAGTACCTGTGTTTAAGTGTTTTTTTTATTGGGGAGTGCAAAACAATATGTGTAAATTGAAACAGAAATAATAGAAAGTAAACAGTGAATGGTTCAGTCATGGTGGATGACATCATCAGGGTGGATGCTACACCCTTTGGAAACAGAAGTCCAGTATCCTTGCACCATAGGTAAATGTATTTAGGTTTCAGAACAGTCAACAGGTTGTATCTGTGGCACACAAGAGGAAGCAATCCAGAGAGGATCATTTCCTGGCAGTGGGTTTGGTCTTGGCATCTGCTTCTCCTGGATGTCTCGGTAGATGTCCATGTTTGCGAGGGGGTTCCTCCGCTATAGAGGGTGGGGTGTCTGAGGCTTGTCCTTGCCCTGGCAGAGCCTCCATTCCACTAGCAGCCACAGATTTTGAAGTGCCTGATGACTCATTACTAGTTAAAGGGGCCTAATGTTGTGTGGCAGACCTACTCAGGATAGTGTTGATGTCCCTCCGCACCCCAGCAATGGAAGCCAGGATGGCATTTTGTGCCTGCCACTGTTGCATGGCTTCCTGGTGGTTGTCGCTCTTCAGCTGTTGGATTTCCCCCATCATGGTGAGTATCTATCCCATCATGCCTTGAGAATTTTGGTAGGCCCCCAACACTTGGAAGATGGTTTTCTGGTCAGTATTGTCCCTCTGAGCCCCCATCCTCTGGCCCACACCATCTCTCCCACGCACCTTAACCCCACATGCCAGTGCCCCTGGCACAGTGTGCCCACTCTAAGTGGTGGCAGCTCCATCATTGTCAGGGGTGACAAGAGGAGTCTCAGGTACCTGTCTGGTGGGCAAACAATGGAAGAAACAGTCCTTTTGACCCAGGTTTGGGGGAGAATGGTTGCCTGTGATGTAGAAGCAACAGGGCTGGGAGGAGTGGTTGTGGGCAAAGTGAGGCTGACAGTTGTTGTCTCACCAGGTGTCCCTGATGAGCCAGCTTCGTCATCAGTGTCCAAACATTCAGGGTTGTTTTCCTCACCAGGGCCTTCACCCAGAGAGGCTGTGGCAGTCTCTGGTATCCTCTCAAGGGTGACAATGGTAAGGTTACCTGTGGGAGAAAGGGAACACACAGTTGCTGTAAGTGATACAAAAAGTTGTGTTAAAGTTTCAGTAGTTGTGCTGTTGTGTGAGAGGCACACACTGCCTTAACATGATCCACACAAATGACAATGACAGCTGCCACCAATTCTCAGTTTGAACAAATTGAGACTCAGATATTTCAATACCATACACCATGCTCAAAGATGTTAAACTATGTTGGTAGTTATATGACTACTGATACCCTCTTATGTTGTCTGACTAATGACATGGGTGATAACTTTATTGCCTAGTCAAGAGTATGGCATTATACATGACACTGAAAGCTGAACAATGCACAATAGTGTTAGAGTAGGGACATAGTATAGGAATAAGCAATTGGCATTGACCTCTATATGGATGTACTGCATGTGCATACACTTTGGCATCTAGATTCCCACCCCAGGTGTGTAAATTTCAATTTTTCTAATCGCAGTTTGATTGAGCACTCAGCTGTAGCTGTGTTTTACTTGTAATGGTAGTGGGAGCGGGCAATTGCACATTGGGTGTTAGTTTCACATGCAGGACATCTCATATTTGGTACACTGTTCTGGTTTTCTTTATGGTGGAATATTGCCTTCTCTGATTTGGAGTGCTGTCAGTTCCCAGGACTTCACATGCCATTCCCAAGGGCTGTGGACCCAGGTGAGTTCAGTGGACATGCAGCATGCCAGAGAGGGGTATTTGTACTTTTGGCACAGAGGGATGGTGGGTAGTTTGGTCATTGAGATGGGGAAAGGTGATGGGAGAGCATGCAAGACAAAACATTTTTGTGACATGGATGTTGTACCCGACTCCACTCCTCCAGGTATTCCTGTCAGGCCCTCAGGATGCAGGATGTCCAAGATCTTTTCCTCCCAAGATGTGACAGTAGGGGGAGGAGGTGCGTGCCCACTGTCAGTTTTGAGTACCGCCAGCTGGTGCCTGGATGGCATGGAACGTGCCTTCCCCCTGAAGTCATTCTACCTTTTCCTGATGTCCTCCCTTTAGATAGCTGCCTACAGAATTCACCCTGTTGACTATTCTTTGCCACAACTCCATTTTCCTGGCTATTGATGTGTGCTGGACCTATGCTCCGAAAAGGTGTGGCTCTACTCTGACAATTTCTTCCACCATGATCCTCAACCCATCATCAGTGAAACATGGGTGTTTGTGTAGGGACATGGTAGTGGTGGTAAGGACAGTGAGGTAGTGTTAGAAAAAAGGTGAAAGGAAACGTTAGTGATGAGGTGTAGGTGCTGTGATGTGAGTTGGTGACAGCTGTTGTGTATTGTGCGTGATGGTAAATTGTGTGTTATGCATGTTGTGCTGGTGTGGGATGTATGTGTGGTGAAATGTGTATAGGTGCCAAAAAATGTTTGCGAAATCTTTGGATAGTTATTCCTTCTCTGTAGCTGTGAGTGGCGTTCTGTTTCTAAAGGATTGTGGGTTGTGTAGGGGTGTGTTATATAGTGCAGTGTGTGAATGTGTGTCATGTGTGTCATGTGTGGGAAATTAAAACTATCCAATGTGGTGTGGTGTTGAATATGATGTGAGTACAGACCGCTGTATTTCGCACCGCCATTGGTTTTCTGCCATGTAAGAACCGCTGTTGTGATTTGCGCATCGTAGTCTGCTGGGAGGATTTTTTGTCGGGGTGGCAATGCTAGTAGTGGGACTGCGTTTTTGCCGTCCTCCAGTGTCCTGGAGATGTTGGAATTTTGGCTATTTTTTGGCAGATTTCACAGTATGACTCTTAATACGGAAGTCAGATGACCACAAACATGGTGGTGTTTTGGTGGCCGCCACCGAGACGGTCTCACCGTCAGACCCCCAAACTCGTATTGACTCCCTAAATGCTGATTAAAGGTGGACAAATAATACTATAGAAGAGCAGGAGTGAGATAACACAAATTAAATCTTAGATATCATTTTAATTATAAACATTGCTACAACAGCACTCTCTTTGTTCAGAACATATAACAAATGGTCCATAACATAAGTCTTTCAGACCAATCCATCTTGTGTCGGCAGGTCTTCTTTTATTAGGAAACTTTGTTTCAGTTCATGTTTCCACATAGTTCTTCATTGCAGTTGTTTAATATTTGGACAGCCAACATGTATTTCGTCACAAAATGACTTTATCAAGGCTGTGAAATATATAAATGATCATATGTACATGAAACAAGTGTACAAGATGGACACTGGCTTAGTTTGACGTGACTTCCCAACGATAATCACTGGTATGCCTACACCAAGGGTGATATGGAGATATATATAAAAACAAATATTATGTAAGAGAAGAATAGAAAGTAAAAAAGGTGCAACGTGTATTATGATCCTAATGTGAAGGATACAGTACATGCAGAGACAGACATAGGTAACTGCAAGTCAGATTAAAAAATCCCTTAGTTGTCCATAGGAAGAGAATGTTTAGGAATGACAAGTCAATACGTTCACCTCCCATAATTACTAGTGCTCGTTACTTCCCGGTAGCTGGTGGAGAGGAAAAAGTATCAGGGTCTTTTTACTAATATAATGACCAGTGAGAGTTCTAAAAATCCGAGGAAAACTTGTAATTAAGTCTAAAATAGCCCTTCACTGATTAACGAATCCGGTCAGGAGGTGGTGTACTCTAAAGAAGTTTGCCAGTACAGTGATCAGTATGAAGTATATTATATGAGGTATGTCATTGAAGTAGTAAAGTCAGAAAAGTATTTTTTTTGTTTTTATTCTTGTTAATAGACACGGGCCAGGATAAGCCCCGTGATCTGTAAGTAGAAAGAAAAAATGGGTAATAAATAAGTTGACTGAAAGAGTTGATACAGGTTCATAATTGATAGTACGATATTATCAAGGTGCTTGTTATCATAAGGAGGCACTATACACCGTCAACAGGTCATGACCCAGAAATAATAATTAGACAGTATCAGGTAGGAACGCAGAACAGGGGAATAACCCATGATGATTTGGGTACATAGTAATACAGTCACAATCAAAATTATAAAGCAAAAACAACTAGAAGTGAAAACAGGTTGAGAAAACATAAGTCACCTGTCTCATTCTATATCCAAACACAGTTGCCCTGGTGATAGCAACAAGATTGTATCACCATGTGTTAGAACTCTCGTATTTGAGAACATACAAGTCAAGTTCTCAAATACTGAGACCTGAGTCACTAAGGCGAGGTATATTATCACAAATGCACACAAAGAGAAAATAGCTTACTGTATTTCCTGCCGCCCGGTGTTTTGGTCGTGTGCTGTCGGGAATGAACAGTTGGGACGGTTCCCGGCGTGGGTTTAAGTACAGGTTGGAAAAGTGATAGAAATGGAACAACTAACCCACGTCTATACCGGCGGCCATCGTAGAGTGATAAAAACTGTTGAAAAGTTTGGGGAGAACAAGGACTTAACTAGTATAAAAGTGATTTGGTATGCAGAAAATAAGGTAAATAATAAGCACTGTGCACATAGAGCAGCTTTCCAAAAGCAGAATGGTGTGGAGTTCTAAATTAGGAAAGGACCCCAAAAGGGACAGCGGCCATCTTGAAGTAGACATTCTTAATGGAGAGTAAGTCCAGCAAAGAGCTCAAATAAGATAGGAAAAGGAGAGAAGAAGAATATGAATTTCACTGTTCACCTAAAAAATAATACAGTGTTGATTGATATGCCAAAATTACAAAGCGTTAAACACACATGAGAGAGTGTACCCAGTACATGCAAGTAGAAGATTCTTTAGAGGTAAAAGTCAAAGGAGAGTATGAACGAATGTTTTACATGTATAAATGACTTCCTAACATAAATGTAATGGCAAATTTAACATAAACAAGAGTAGAGGTATCAGTAAATAACTGCGTAAACCTAATAACATATATTTCTGTATGCTGTCATATGTACACTCCATTATTTTATACAGTTACAGAATTATTAAATAAAACAGTCTTAGTATACAAGCTTAATCCAAAAACACATATAGTTCCCTGTCTAAATTTAGTCCATGATCCACATCCCGTAGTCTAGTGAACCATCTGGCTTCCTGTTTCCTAAGTTCTTTACTTCAATCCCCAGCCCTTGGATGACTGGGAACATGTGAAACACCATGAAATTTGATGTTAAGAACTTCTATATTGTGATGTATCTTATTGTAGTGTACAGCTATGGGATAGTTAGGTTAGCATTGCGAATAGCTATAATATGTTCCTGTATCCGCTCTTTGAGTGGACGGATAGTGCTACCCACGTATATTTTGCCACACACACAGATGATACAATAGACAGTAAATCTAGTGTTACAATTGATAGATTCTCTCAGGTGATGCACCTCCTTAGTGTTATAGGAGAATATTAATGTTTTGCTCACTGCAAATTGGCAGGAGATGCATCCCCCACATTTATAGCATCCCTTAGGTTTTATGGGCAACCATGCCTCCTGTTTTTCTTGTGTGTCTGGTGCAACATAACTGAGGCATAGTTTTTCCCTCAAGGTAATGCCTCTGCTATGTAGCATTGGGGGTTTCTTATTAATGACCTTCTTTAGAGTGGTATCCATGTGTAACAGGTGCCAGTGTCATCTGCGAATATGATACACCAAATTGCTAGCTGTACTAGATCTGGTTATCATAGACAGCTTAGTCCCTTTAGACGTTGCGCTTTTTCTGAATTAGTAGGGTCCTACATTCAACAGCCATGACACTTTTCCTGGCTCTGGAGAGTACATGGTTGGGGTATCCCCTTTTTTAAAACATTGTTTCAAAAGGTCCAACTCCTGGTTGAAAACCTTGTCATCACTACAGTTACATCTGGTTCTAGACATTTCCCCATATGGGAATATGTTAATTTGTGTGCTCATGTGTGCACTGAGAGCATGTAAGATGGAGTTGCAAGCCCTTGGTTTTCTATACATTTTAGATAGTATCTTGTTTCCTACAACATATAACGTTACATCAAGAAATTCAATACTGTGTATGCCTACATGATGTGTGAAAAGAAGATTATAGGAGTTCTGATTCAGGTGTTTGATCAGAGCTTCCAGACCTGAGTCAGTACCAGTCCAAATGATCAGTATGTCATCTATATACCTACCCCAAAATATGATATGCTGTAGAATGACTGGTAGACAATCCGTCCATGGATGTTGCCTTTCGAAGTGACCCATATATAGGATAGCGTATGTAGGTGAGAATTTGGCCCCCATTGCCACACCCTGAGCTTGTCCGTACCACCTGCTGTATGCAAAAATACATTGTTTCCCAGAACCAGATGTATAAGATCAATCAACATCAATGTGTGTTCATACAGGGTTGCATCCCTCTTATACAGTATGTCAGTTAATGCTTCCAAACCTTTCTCCAAAGGAATGGACATATATAGTGAATTGACATCAAAACTCACAAATTTACATCGCTCTGTCCACTGAACATCCTCCAATTGACATAGTAGCTCTCTAGTATCCTGAATGTAGGAAGGTAAGTTACATACCAATGGTTGTAAAAATGAGTCGATGTATTCGGAGATATGAGCCAATCCCAGATATGATGGGTCGACCTGGAGGAAATTTGCCAGGTTTGTGTACCGTAAGTTCTATATAAATACATGGAGCATGCAGTGCATTTTTAAACATGTATTTATACTCAAGGTTCGAAATTTAAAAGCAGTCCCTCCAATGTGTAAGATACTTCTCTACTGTATGTGTGATATCTACTAGTGGATTACCCTTTAGGTGGATGTAAGCTTTCTTATCGTCTAGCTGTCTATCAATTTTGGTCACATAGGGGGTCATTACAACATTGGCGGTAAAAGCCGCTTACTGCCGTGCAGAAGACCGCCAATACTCGGCCGCAGCCGTGGAATTCCGCCACAGCTATTATGACACACATCTCGGAATCCGCCGAAATACAGACACCAACACAAATCCGCCACACCAAAGGTCAGTGCTAAAGTGGCGAAAACAAATCCTCCACCGTCACGCCAACAGAAACACGCCCATGCTATCACGACCCACGAATCCACGCAGCGGTCTTTCAACCGCGGTATTCCATTGGCGGTACACACCGCCGCGCTCAAAATACTCACACATCTCCAAAACACCGCCACATTGGACAATTCCAAATACACACACCTGATACACATACAAACACCACTCCCACACACCCAACACAATATAAAACACACACCCACATCACCCACAAACCCCTACAACCAGAAATGTTGAGGAAGCCGAGAGACAGAGAGCACAGCAATTGAGAACCCCACCACACAGAGGCACACAACACCATCACCCATACAACAGTCCACGCACAAAACACCACACACCACTACACATCACCACACACATCAACACATACACCACCCCACACATCACCCACACCACCCCATGTCACGCCAAAAACACCCCAGGTTTTCCGAGGAGGAGCTCAGGGTCATGGTGGAGGAAATCCTCCGGGTAGAGCCACAGCTATTTGGCTCACAGGTGCAGCACACCTCCATAGCCAGGAAGATGGAGCTATGGTGCAGAATCGCCGACAGGGTCAACGCTGTGGGACAGCATCCAAGAAATTGGGAGGACATCAGGAAGAGGTGGAACAACCTACAGGGGAAGGTGCGTTCTGTGGTCTCCAGGCACAACATCGCGGTACAGCGGACTGGCGGCGGACCCCCACCTCCTCCCACACAACTAACAACATGGGAGGAGCAAGTCTTTACCATCATGCATCCAGAGGGCCTCGGAGGAGTCGGTGGAGGAATGGACACTGGTAAGTCAAATCTTAACTATTATATCCCCCACCCTACCTGCATGCTATCACACACCCCCACCCTCACCCCCTCCCCTATCACTCCAACTCCTCCCTAATGTACTAATAACACAAACCACCCATCCCAACACCAAGCCCTGCATGACACAACTAAGCATGGTCACCCCTCATACCCATAACAACCCCCTAACCATCATCACACAAACCCCCACACAGGAATGCTTGCACTGGGGTACACGCACACCCACCCATTGCACACCATGACACACACACATGCAATAATCATGCTCTTATACCCCTGCAGGACCACTACGGAACGTCACCACACAGGAGGGTCCAGACATCTCCACTCCACCCACAGAAGAGGCCCACAGTGACGACAGCAGCTCTGGCCAACTGGATCCAGATGACCAGCCCGGACCATCGTGGGCCTCGGGACAGTCGGTTCCCCTCGCACAGGCACAGCCAAACACTGACCTTCCACCCTCTGGTAACACCAGCAGAGCACCCACCCAGCGGGCCCATACCTCCGTACCCAGGACACGTCAATCAGCGGTGTGTCCACCACTACAGGGAACCCAGGATAACCCACCACCCCAACAACAACAGGGACCTGGGGGCAGTGGTAGTGGGCACACGGTCCAGGGGACGGAGGCACAGGAACACAGGGGAACTGGGAGGGCTGCTGTGTGACAGGGGGCGGACGGGCCAAGGGAACCCACCCTCCACGAGGCCCTCTCCTCCATCGTGGGAGCATACCACCACTCCCAGAAGACGATGGCGACGGTCCTGGCCAAGTTTCAGGAGACCCAGCGCCTGCAGGAGGAGCAGTATTTGGGGTTCAGGGAGGAGCTCAGAACCATCAGCTCCACCCTGGGCACCATCGTAGGGGTGCTGAAGGACATACAAAAGACCATGAGGGACACCGTGGCACTCCAAGGGGCCCCTGACACTAGCATGGACGATGAACTGCCCACCACCTCCGCCGGCGCTAGTGGACAGGACGCCCCACCACAGGACCACCACACCAGCACCCCACCCCCTGCAGACAGAGAACCACCCCGCAAGCGGTCCCTGAGATCCAGGAACAGGACAGAGCAAGATGGCAAGACCCCCGCCTGGAAATGAGACCACCCTGATTGTCCTCCAACTGTCCCACTTTGTTACCCTCTCCAGATTGGAACTGCCCCAGCTCCACTGCCTATGCCCATATGGGCAAAGCACCTGTGAGACAAATAGATTGGACTCTGCCATGGACATTCCTCCACCATCACCATTTTACAACCCCCCTCCATTTTTGAGCCCTTAAATAAACACCCTTGAAGCACATAACAATCTGGAGTCAGTCTGTGATTTGGTAAATTTGTATTATCAATGACAGTGTTAAAATGCGTTTTCTGTTGTAATGCCAACATACCTATGTCACACATCACAAGTCCATGAAGGATGCAAGCAGATGACACACGTTAGTAACCACACCTGTGAAACCGTAATGGAAAGGTACAACTCAGTTACCAAATACTGCTACTAAATGACAGACAGGATAGAGGTAGAAGTGTGAAAGTGAATGTAATAGTAAAAAAAAATGTTCTCACCTGTGTGTCACTGAAAATATTGCTGTATGACTGACTCCCTCCTCATCACTGTCCACAGGCTCCACAGCTGCCACAACACCGCCATCTGGACCATCCTCCTGCAGAAAAGGCACCTGGCGTCGCAAAGCAAGATTGTGAAGCATTGAGCAGGCGATGATGATCTGGCACATCTTCCTTGGTGAGTAGAATAGGGAACCACCTGTCATATGGAGGCACCTGAACCTGACCTTCAGGAGGCCGAAGGTGCGTTCGATCACCCTCCTAGTCCGCCCATGGGCCTCATTGTAGCGTTCCTCTGCCCTGGGATTCCTCACTGGTGTCAATAGCCAGGACAGGTTGGGGTAACCAGAGTCCCCTAATAGCCACACCCGGTGCCTCTGGAGTTGACCCATCACATACGGGATACTGCTATTCCGCAGGATGTAGACGTCATGCACTGATTCAGGGAACATAGCATTTACCTGGGAGATGTACTGGTCTGCCAAACATACCATCTGTACATTCATCGAAAGATAACTCTTCCTGTTCCTGTACACCTGTTCAGTCCTGCGGGTGGGGGGGGGGAGGACCAGAGCTACATGGGTCCCATCAATAGCACCTATGATGTCGGGGATATGTCCAAGAGCATAGAAGTCACCTTTCACTGTAGCCAAATCCTCCACCTGAGGGAAAACGATGTAGCTCCTTACGTGTTTCAGCAGGGCAGACAACACTCTGGACAATACGTTGGAAAACATAGGCTGGGATATCCCTGATGCCATGGCCACTGTTGTCTGAAAAGACCCACTTGCAAGGAAATGGAGCACTGATAGCACCTGCACTTGAGGGGGGATTACGATGGGATGGCGGATTGGGGATATGAGGTCTGGTTCCAACTAGGTACACAGTTCCTGGATTGTGGCACGGTCAAACCTGTAGGTGATGATTAAATGTCGCTCCTCCATTGTCAACAGGTCCACTGGCGGTCGGTACACCGGAGGATTCCGCCATCTCCTCACATGTCCCAGCTGACGGTGCCTAAGAAGGACAACAGCGACCACAGAGTCAACAAATTCCCAGGTATGTACCCACAGCTACACAGAACACAACACCAAATACAAAACTCTTCCTGAATGTGTGTTGAGTGTAGGTCTAGGTATGTGTGACGCAGTAGTAAATGAAGCTATGTGGGCCCCTGAAATGATGGCTGCCTGACCTCTAAAGTGGGACAATGGGATGTGAGGTATCTGCGCTGGCATTGCTAGACCCGGTGCAATGCTGCATTGGTTAACATTGGACCCTATGGGTCCCAGGAGCCAATGATGAAGTGCGCCGGCGGTGATGAGACGCACCGCCGCAGACGTCACCGCCGGGGTCGTGACTGCCATTTTCTATCTGTTCAATCACTCGATACCTGATCTACGACAGGAGAGGACCTACACTGCAAGTGCTGCTGTGAGCTCGGTCTGGAAGAGACAATGGCTGCTGCGTCTGGGGAAAGGGCCCCTGCCTTCACTGCTCAGGAGTTGAAGAAGCTCGTAGACGGGGTACTCCCCCAGTACACGCTACTCTACGGTCCTCCAGACCAACAGGTAAGTACACAGGGAGCACCTTGTATGGGCTATGCCTGGGTGGAGAGGGCTGGATGTCAGTAGGAAGGGGGCAGAGGTCAGGGAACATGAAGGACTGTGAATGTATGTGCCACATAGCAAGGGTAGGGATGGGGGCCACCCACTTCGACGGTGCTGTTGTTAATGACTTCTCTTCTTCCCCTGTACATGTCATGTAGGTCAGCGCCCACCAGAAGAAGGACATTTGGCGTGCCATCGCCAAGGACGTCCGGACCCTGTGGGTCCAACAGAGATGGGGCACTCACTGCTGGAAAAGATGGGAGGACATTCGCCGCTGGAGCAAGAAGACGGCAGAGGCTCAGCTGGGGATGGCCTCCCAACGTGGGAGGGGTGCCCGTCGAACCATGACCCCCCTGATGTTCAGGATCCTGGCGGTGGCCTACCCTGAGTTGGATGGGCGCTTGAGGGCATCACAGCAGACACAAGGGGGTTAGTACACTCTCATTCTGCGGACTTTGCGCGCAGTGGAGGGGTCTGGGTGGGGGAGGAGGGCTGTGGGTTTCCCTAGGCCAGGGCGAGTTCCGTAGGCTAGGCCCCTCCATAATGCAGGCCATGTGTCACTCCACCCACACACCCAACATCCATCCACCTCACGACAGCCTCCAGTACCTGCACCTGCAACCAAATCACCTAAAGTTACACCTCCTACAACCACCTCCTCTTACTCCACTCCCAGGCCCCCTCCAGCTACCCATCCCAGTCTTCGTCAGCAACTCTTGCTCAGCAACATTGACCTCTTTGCCACCACCCCCACCCCCACCCCTCCAATTCATAGGTCCCGTAGTAGCACCTCAGTCAAAAAAAGTCCAGTACCAGTGGTGCGTGTTCAAGGTGTGTGGAGTGCACCAGCCACCAGGGCAGCCAGTGTGACACGGAGCCAAAGCACTGCCAGTCCACCCCCTGTAAAGCACCTTAAGTTGGAAAGTGGCCGACGGGACAGGGTGAAGACTCCTGGCGGCAAAACTGCTCACAACGGCCCCAGGGGGAGTGCGAGTCAGCTGTGACTCCTCCAAAGGTGGTGAAGGGCCAGAAGAAGTCTGCACAGTCTGGGAAGAGCAGCACGGCGGAGAAGGCCGCCATCCTCTCCGGCAGGACGCCACCGCCAGCACTGTCGTCACAGGTCCGGAGACCACCGCCAGAGTCAGTGCCCAGGAGGGCAGCACAATCGTCACTGGGCCGGAGACCACCGCCAGAGTCAGTGCCCAGGAGGGCAGCACAATCGTCACTGGTCCGGAGACCACCGCCAGATTCAGTGCCCAGGAGGGCAGCACAATCGTCACTGGTCCGGAGACCACCGCCAGAGTCAGTGCCCAGGAGGGCAGCACAGTCGTCACTGGTCCGGAGAGCACCGCTGAACAGGGAAAAGACCGCCATGGTGAAGACCGCTGAACAGGGCAAAGCACCGCTGAACAGGTCAGAAACTGCAAAGTCAAGCACCGCTGAACAGGGCACAGACCGCCATGGCAAAGTACTGCTGAACAGGGAAAAGACTGCCATGGTGAAGACCGCTGAACAGGGCAAAGCACCGCTGAACAGGTCAGAAACTGCAAAGTCAAGCACTGCTGAACAGGGCACAGACCGCCATGGCAAAGCACAGCTGAACAGGAAGGGGTCTGGGTGGGGGAGGAGGGCTGTGGGTTTCCCTAGGCCAGGGCGAGTTCCGTAGGGTAGGCCCCTCTGTAATGCAGGCCATGTGTCACTCCACCCCACCCTGTAGAGTGCCAAGTACAAGTATACATGCCCCTGTGTCATCGATCCCAGGAATTGCATCTGTAGAGGCCAAGAGCACGGCGTAGTGCAGGGGGCTGCTGTGTCTGTATTGTCCGCCAACGGTAGCGGTAAGCCATGCACTCAACCTGTCTTTCTTCTGTCGCCCCCCCCCCCTTTTTGTGCTCTCCCTGTTCTTGTGTGCATCAGGATCATCAGGCGGAGGTACAGTGGCACCGGAGCACGAGGGAGCTGCTTCCCACATGGCCATGGAGGGCCACAGCACAGACTCTGAATACACCAGTGGGACGGAGGGCGAGGGGAGCTTCACGTCGGTCACCGGATCACCAAACAGCGACACGGACTCGTCCGCCGATGGGAGCTCCCTTGTGGTGGCGGCACCATCTGTCCCCCCACTTCTACAGGTACAGCTGCCACCCCCCCTACCAGCACCGCTCTCCCAGCAGCCCCTCAGCCTTCGCTACGTGCTCGCTCACCCGGGAGGGTGGGCATCACCTTCGCCCCAGGCACCTCAGGCCCTGCCCCAGTCACCCCTGCTGCCCTCAGTGAGGAGGCCATTGACCTCCTCAGGTCACTCACTGTTGGGCAGTCTACCATTGTGAATGCCATTCAGGGTGTAGAAAGGGAGTTGCAACACGGTAATGCATTCCTGGAGGGCATTCATTCTGGTCAGGCTGCCCTTCATCGAACTCTGCAATCTCTGGCCTCAGCACTGATGGCAGCCATTGTCCCTGTCTCTAGCCTCCCCCCTCCAACTTCCTCCACCCAGACCCAATCCCCTGTACCCCAGCCTATCCCAAGCACACCATCAGACAAGCATGCACACACCCCAACACACAAAAGTAGCTCAGGCAAATATAAGCACCACACATCCCACAGGCACTCAAGCAAGCATCACCCACATACAGACACAGCAACATCCACTGCCTCCACTGTGTCCCCTCCTCGTCATCTCCCTCCTCCCTCCCAGTGTCGTCTACACTCTCACCTGCATGCACTACATCTACAGGCACTAGGACTCGCACCACAACACCCAGCACCACGCCCCGCTCACCTGCACTCACCACCCCCACTACCATTTACACGTCCCCTGTGTCCACTCCCAGTGTGTCTGTGACGCCCCCTCCCAAAGTACACAAACGCAGGCACCCACCCACCCAACATCCATCCACCTCACAACAGCCTCCAGTACCTGCACCCAAATCACCTAAAGTTACACTTCCTACAACCACCTCCTCTTCCTCCACTCCCAGGCCCCCTCCAGCTACCCATCCCAGTCTTTGTCAGCAACTCTCCCTCAGCAACGTTGACCTCTTTGCCATCACCCCCACCCCTCCAATTCATAGGCCCCGTAGTAGCACCTCAGCCAAAAAAAGTCCAGTACCAGTGGTGCGTGTTCAAGATGTGTGGAGTGCACCGGCCACGAGGGCAGCCAGTGTGACACAGAGCCAAAGCACTGCCAGTCCACCCCCTGTAAAGCACCTTAAGTTGGAAAGTGGCCGACGGGACAGGGTGAAGATTACTGGCGGCAAAACTGCTCACAAGGGCCCCAGGGGGAGTGCCGAGTCAGCTGTGACCCCTCCAAAGGTGGTGAAGGGCCAGAAGAAGTCTGCACAGTCTGGGAAGAGCAGCACGGCGGAGAAGGCCGCCATCCTCCCCGGCGGCCGTGACGCCACCGCCAGCACTGTCGTCACAGGTCCGGAGACCACCGCCAGAGTCAGTGCCCAGGAGGGCAGCACAATCGTCACTGGTCCGTAGACCACCGCCAGAGTCAGTGCCCAGGACGGCAGCACAACCATCACTGGTCCGGAGACCACCGCCAGAGTCAGTGCCCAGGAGGGCAGCACAATCGTCACTGGTCCGGAGACCACTGCCAGAGTCAGTGCCCAGGAGGGCAGCACAATCGTCACTAGTCCGGAGACCACCGCCAGAGTCAGAGCCCAGGAGGGCAGCACAATCGTCACTGTACTGGAGACCACCGCCAGAGTCAGTGCCCAGGAGGGCAGCACAGTCGTCACTGGTCCGGAGAGCGCCGGCAGCATCAGTGCCCTGGAGGGCCCCGGCAGCCACAGCACCGCTGGGCAATGAGGGACCGTCATGCCACACAGCAATGCACAGGTCAGAAACTGCAAAGGCAAGCACCGCTGAACAGGTCAGAGACCGCCATGGTGAAGACTGCTGAACAGGGCAAAGCACCGCTGAACAGGGAAAAGACCGCCATGGTGAAGACCGCTGAACAGGGCAAAGCACCGCTGAACAGGTCAGAAACTGCAAAGTCAAGCACCGCTGAACAGGGCACACACCGCCATGGCAAAGCACCGCTGAACAGGGAAAAGACCGCCATGGTGAAGACCGCTGAACAGGGAAAAGACCGCCATGGTGAAGACCGCTGAACAGGGCAAAGCACCGCTGAACAGGTCAGAAACTGCAAAGTCAATCACCGCTGAACAGGGCACAGACCGCCATGGCAAAGCACCGCTGAACAGGGAAAAGACCGCCAGGGTGAAGACCGCTGAACAGGGCAAAGCACCGCTGAACAGGGCACAGACCGCCATGGCAAAGCACCGCTGAACAGGGAAAAGACCGCCATGGTGAAGACCGCTGAACAGGGCAAAGACCGACAGGCAAAGCACCGCTGAACAGGGAAAAGACCGCCAAATCAAGCATTGTTAGCCCATGTGCAGCTGGGACAGTGACGGAACAGGAACTGTCACGGGGAGCCTGATGCAGTCTGGGCACCAGTCCCCCTCCAGAACCAGTGGAGACTGTTATCCACTTGAGAGACTGTGGCTTTGCACTCCCCAGGATTGAACAGTGGGCAACCCACCCACTGTAGAGACTTGAGAGACTGTGGCTTTGCACTCCCCAGGATGGAACATTGGGCAACCCACCCACTGTAGAGACTTGAGAGACTGTGGCTTTGCACTCCCCAGGATGGAACAGTGGGCAACCCACCCACTGTAGAGACTTGAGAGACTGTGGCTTTGCACTTCCCAGGATGGAACAGTGGGCAACCCACCCACTGTAGAGACTTGAGAGACTGTGGCTTTCCACTCCCCCCTCCCCTATGTCATAGGTGCAGTACTCACCGTTGTCTTCGGCGCCTACGTAGATGGTGATCGTAGAGGAGCAGAAAGACAAGCGCCAGGAGTATTTGGAGTTCGGGCTCCATGGTGGCCTCCTTCCTTGTGGAGTGTGTTCAGGTGAGCGTTTTCCCATTGCAAAAGCTGTTTCCGCCGTGTTTTTATCCACGGTGAATCCGCCCCGGAAAAGGTGGCGGATTGGCGGGTTGTGATACTGTGGGCGGTACATTGTCTTCCGCCTGTCTGTTGGCGGTGACCGCCGCGCTGCTTGTCTGTACCGCCGTGGCGGTCGGAGTGTTAAAGTGGCTGTCTATGTTGGCGGTTTCCGCCACGGTCATAATTCCCTTTTTTTTTCACCGGCCTGTTTGCGGTATTACCGCAGCTTTAACACCGTCCGCCAGGGTTGTAATGACCCCCATAATCTTTTCTGTTCATAACAACAACCTTGCCTCCCTTATCTGCTTCTCTAATCACAATGGGCCAGATGTATGAAAAAAGTCTTTTGCGATTCGGAAATAGCGATTTTTAAGAAATCGCAATTTCTGGTTCGCAAAATGCAATGTATCATATTTGCGATTCGGTAATAGCGATTTCTTAAAAATCGCAAATGCTATTACCGAATCACAAATTGCGATACCAGCCCCCATTCGCATCCATGGGCTTGTCAGCCCATATTGGCGAATATTTAGCATGTCCCAAATTGCGAATTCCTAACTGGAATTCGCAATTTTGGGAAATGCAAAGTCCAGGGTGCTGGGGGCCTAAGGCCCCCTCTGCTGCACCACAAAACATTTTTTAACAACATGTAAGGTGCACACATGCAAAAAGGGCATGTGTGCTTTACATGTAAATTTAAAAAATGCATTTTAAATGCATTTTTAAAATTTGCACATGGTTACCACCAAGTTCAACTTGGTGGTAATAGCGATTCCTTAATGCCCAATTCGCATTAAGGAATTGCTTCATACATGTGCTTTAGAAATCGCAAATAAGGATTCCTTATTTGCGATTTTTTATTTAGAGAGTTGCAATTTGCGACTCTCTAAACAGGGTTGAAATTTTAAGGAATCGCTATTTTAGCGATTCCTTAAAATTGCATTCAGAATGCCTTTGATACATTCTGAAAGGGCTTTTTGCATTCGCAAACGGGCATTCGCACTGTTTGCGAATGCAAAAAGCTTTGATACATCTGGCCCAATATCCTTTTTCTGAGTCAGTGTTTTCAAAGCTAGTCTTTCACCAGGACTGAGGTTATCAGTACATCTATTTCTCTGTCCTCTATGTTTATCCTCAAGGCGATATAAGTCCATATGTACTGCCTCATAGAAGGTATCTATGTAGTTATCAGGGGAGAAAGAAGGGATAAACCAAGATTTGGGTTTAAGACCACTGTCTGTATCCAAATTGGGTTGGATATAAAGATGTTCCATAATATTAAGTATTCTGAGAGTATCTGTATTTTCCAAAGAAAGGACCATTTGTATGTCACGTCTGTCCTTAATGGTTTTATTACACTTGGAGATCTGACACTCAAGCCCCTTTGGATTGTTACGTTTATCCATAAAGTATTTTCGCAACTTCAAACGTCTGACAAATTTAAAAAGCTCTATGTGTATATTGGTATAGTCTGGTCTAGAAGTAAGAAAAAAACCTAGACCTTTGCTTAGAACATTTATTTAATCATCGGACATTTCAACATCAGAGAGGTTAATGACTTACACAGTGTCAGCGTTGTTAGTATTACATTCCATAGTGTTGGGAGATATGTTACGTGAACCTTTGTTTAGGTCCTTTGATTGCGTAATGCTGTTCTTGTGGTTATACCCTCCCTTTTCTCTGCATCGTTTGTGTCCCCCCCTCCTTGTTTTATGTTTGGATTATACTTCTATTTGTGAACCTTTTCTGTATCTCTCTAGTTCCAATAAAACAATCAAAGTGAAACTGCTCTCCCCACATGTATTCATTGTGTTGTTGGTACCCTCCTCTTGTTTATCAGTTCCTCCACGAGAAATGGCAGAAACATCCATCACACTGTTAGGAGCAGATATGTTGTTTTTACCAGTATTAGACTGTGTATTGATTCTAATGTCATCAAATTTGCGAGAGAAAGCAAAAATTTGACGATTGCAGTAATCATTGTCGTCTCCCCTTAGTTTTCTTAATTTTTTATCTTTAATGGCAAGTTGGTGTGTATTTAGTACATCTTTTAGAATTGTGTAATTCTTCTCTGTTGCTTCTGGCAATTTCAGGTCTTTAATCTCTTGTTCCAAAGCTGTTATGTCTTCTAAGAGTTTCTATCTCCTTCTTTCTGCATGTTTAATAAGGATATTGATCATCCAAAATGAGGATGAAGCAATTAGGTGTTCCCATTCTTTTAAGAGATGTGAGTCTAAGTCATCAAAAGATGGAAACATAATTATTCGTAAATCTCTGGGGACCTGTCTTAGTTCTATATATCTGTTTAAAGTAATGGCATCCCACCATTTAGAAAGTTCCTGTTTTTTCAAGCGTTCTAGTTTAATACATTTTTGTTTAAGGCCCTCTTTTGTGTGTGTACCACTAGTTTTAATTATGCTGTTTCTGTCTAACTGGGAGAATTTTAATTTGCTGTGTCTGGCCTGCTTAAGCTTGATTGATCCACGATGTTTTAAATTTGTTTTAAATAAATATAAGTGTCTTAATTGTTTTTACTTTTCCCTTTCTGCATGTTCCAAACTATTAATTATCTGTTGTCAAGTTTTATTTTATAATCGAGTTTTCCGCATCTTTGTTATTAATTTTCTAAAACTCTGGCCAGTTTGTACCATGAATCATAGTATGAACAATAATGTCATTCATGTACAGTGACAGTTTCACAGAGAATCCTTAACATAGACAAATCCATATTTACTCCTATCTTCTAATTAATTGTAACAGAGTGTTGGATGTAACCCTCTCTGAAGGGCCATCCTCCAAACCCTTTGCCTTCACCCCCCCTGTTTTCAGAATTAGTATGTGTCAGCATTAAGTTCTCAGTGAACTTCACCACTTCTAAAGTACTTGTACTCTCTCTTTCAAACATGGTAAAATTATCCTACCCCCAATTGGCACATTTAATTTACTTGTAATTCCCTAGTAAAATGGTACTGCGTGTACCAAGAGCCTGTACATTAAAAAAGTTAATTGACATCAAAACTCACAAATTTACATCCCTCTGTCCACTCAACATCCTCCAATCGACATAGTAGATCCTTAGTATCCTGAATGTAGGAAGGTAAGTTACATACCAATGGTTGTAAAAATGAGTTGATTCATTCGGAGTAGTGGACTTGCAGCAGTTATTGTGCCACCCACTTAAGTAGCACTTTAAAACTTGTCTCAGGACTGTCATTGCAGCGTGTGTGCAGTTTTAAACTACCAATTCGACCTGGCAAAATAAACCATCTGCCAGTCCTAAGCCTCCCTTTTTAATAAATATAAGTCACCCTTAAGGTATGCCCTAACCAGCCCATAGAGCAGGGTGCATTTTATTTAAAATGTAAGAAGTGTTTAGAAGTTTTACATGGCCTGGTACGGAAAAAGCTCCTAATTTTTTTTTTCACTACCTTTCCCTTAGTATAACATTGAGTTACCTTAGTACATCTAATTAGTTAACGTTTGATTGGGAACATATAGGAATGTTATGTTTGGTCTCAAAATAATTGTTATTTAAAATCCTCTACAATTATAAAGTTGGATTGTAAATCACAATTCTGAAAACACCAATTTCAGAAAGTTGGGGTTTTCTCGCCCTAACCATATGGTGCCAGCAACATGTGTCCTATGGCACATGACTGTGAATAGTTAGCAGTTGGCCTTTGTGTTTTCCTCCCAGACTGTGAAACAAAGGGGGACTAAATGTTGGCACATTGGGCAATCCTGCCAGAATGGGTGTGGCAGAGAATTCCCTGCCCCACTTTCATTTCAAAGGGCTGCCTCCAGCACACTTACAAATAAACTTAACATCAACATTTTGTCTCCCTAGACAACTTGAAGTGTAGACAGGGGTAAGCAGGACATTTCCATAACCAGATGGTGGATAGCCTAGAAGTTTCTCCAACTTCAAAGGATTTCACCAGGTATAAATATGTGACCCTCGGACTAACTTTTCCACGTTGACACTACAGAAGAAGGATTACCTTGTTCCCCAGTGGACTGTCCTGCTGCTTGAGACCAGATGGTTACCCAGCTGTTTTAGCCCTGCCTTGTTCCTCAGAGAACTGCCCTGCTGCTACCAGAGGACTGCCCTCTGCTTGAGAATTGCCTTGTTCCCTAGAGGACTGCATTTCTGCTTGAACATGCCTTGTTCTCCAGCAGACTGCCTGCTGCTTGAGGCATGCCCTGCTCTCTGTCAAGGAAGATTGTACCAGCTTCTTTAATTCAAGGCTACCTGAGTGACTCCAAGGGTCAGCTGACTGACCTCAGGTTCTGAGCTACTTGGATACAACAAGCTCTAGAGGCCTCCCTGCAACAGCCCAGATGACTTCCTGTGCAGTGCACCTCCCTTGTAAAGAAAAGGAAAAATCCTGAAGTTCTGGGCTCTTCACGCTGGACTTTAAGACAGTAAAGAAGGTACATTTTTCAGAAGTACTAACCTGATCCTTGTATCCTATCTGTGTTCCATTGCAGTCAGCCTGAACTTGTAACTTTACCCTGGTCCAGCATGATCAGATGTCTGTTAGTGGGGCTTTGTGCTTGTAAGTGATATATCTACCTACATTCAAATTGAATTGGGATTTTTCTCCTACTGTGTTTTCACTTTTTTACTGTTTGTGTGCTACATGAATACTTAACACAGTGCCTCTAAGTTAAGCCCGAGTGTGTTTGTGTCGAACTACCCGAGGGTTATGCACTTTCGAATTAGTCACTTTTGTGCTTCTTTATGACAAGATTTATGATTACTGCTTCAGTAGAGTTTTTATACCCCCAAACAATAACCCAGTTTCTTACACAAAGACTCTATCAAAAGGCAAACAAGCCTTTATATATTGGGCACCCTTGAAGCATGGCTCCTATAATTGGTAGACTAGTGCTAATTTAGCAGATTCCTTCTTCTTGTTTGTAGTAGTGATTTGATTTTATCATTATAAAAAACATCAAAAGACTCCCACACATTCCCACCATCTTTGAGAGGAAGCCTCACTCTGCTACACTCCATCAAAACACAATTCACCATCTAGGCATATTGTAGTGATTGGAATCCAGACAAAGCAATACCATCCAGGGTTATTGCTGGGCATTTGTGTAAAAATAATCCCCTCAGGGAAAAATGCCTGATATTCTGTAACTACCAGTGTTGGTATTAACACATTCATTTTATTGGATAAACTGTTTGAGAATATGTTCTCTCCAGCATTTAGGAGAGCGTGGAGTCAATATGGTCTGCACAATTGTAGGATCTTCCCTTCCTCTAGTATGAAAGACTTGTAGATCTACCCCCAGAAAACACTTGGTGCACAAATTACCCCAGGGAAAGGGGGCAGTCAGGAACAAATAATAAACTGAAAAAAGCAAAGAAAGAAGACAAGTTGCATATTCACATGTGAAAATAAAAAGATGATAATCATTATAGTAAGCAAGAAAGCAAGTAGAGCCCATCTACCATATTAGGATTTGCCGGAATGCCTCTGTGCTCTCATTTCGTCTTGTATGAAAGGTGACTGTGACAAAGTGCTTTTTTGGGAAGTCACCCCCATTTTGTGTGGACTTATGCTTCCAATTTTCTAACTCTGTCCATTGGGGCATTGCTTTCCAGTCCCAAGTGCATGTGCTCTCACTCATAAAACATGGTAAAATTGGCTAATTCCCAAATGGCACACTTAACATTACAGTAAGGCCACATTATATAGTGTAAAAACACTAGTTGCATAGAAAGTTCAATATCACCCAAGGATTGCTATGCCACATCCTCTCCCCTAAGTGTAACAAATAATTGAGTGATCAAATGGATAAAAAAACATAAAGATAGCAAAGAATTTAAAAGTGCTTTGTAGCTTTTTGAGAACTAAAGGAAATGCTTTACTTATTACAGTTTTGATTACATCAAGACGACGTGAAACGTGCCACTCTTTTGTAATAAATATAGAATGTTAGCAATCTAGTCATTCATGAGAATACCATAGGCAGGCAAAGGTTAAGTGCACAGAGTCCGATAATTGAGGGCAGAGAGGTAGGTGTAGAGGCAACAGGTTGACCAAGCTGGACAGGCAGGAGGGGCAGTGGCAGTACAAAAGACCATGGAGAGCGAGGGAAATGGAGGCAGATGCAACAAACCAACCATGCAGGACAAGCAGGAGAGGCATGGCAATATAACAGACCATTGAGAGCAAAAGGAATTGGCAGTGGCAGTATTACCATATGTCAACAGACCCAATTCAGGTAGGAGGCTTCTGATGTTTGTAAGCCCAAAAGGGCTTTACTTTATCTGCCTCCTGCCTAAAATCTCCTCTTTTTCAGGGTAAGTCAATGAGGAAAATCAGTACCCCAGGTTTTTTTTCAAAATCTCCATCTTACCAAGTTCAAAATGTTGGCAAGTATAGCATATTGGATCACAGACAGCAATAGGAATAGGGTGGGGACATGGACTTGGATAACAGAGGGCAGGATGGACTTGGGGAGGAGCACCAAACTGACTTTACAGGGAAGCGCCAGGGGTTGCAGCAGCACAGTACACCACACAGGGCAAGCTGGATGGCAGTGCAGTAGCAACGAACTATGGAAAGCAATAGGGAGGGGACAGGGCCATGTGCATGGACAAGAGAGAGCAGAGGGGAAAGAAAAAAGGGCACCAAGCTGACCATACCGGACAGACAGGAGAGACAGTTGCCGTATAACAGACCATGAAGGATAGGAGGGAGGGGACAGTGGCAGCACATCAGACCAAGCAGGGCAGGAAGGAGGAATCTGGTGCATGGACTTGGACAACAGAGGGTGGGGAGGAGGTGGATGGGGCAGTAAGCTAACTGTTGGGGGCAGGCAGGAAGGGCAATTGCAGAACAACAGCCACACATGGCTGCAATGAGGAAGCAGGGGGATGGACCTGGACATTGGATGGCAAGGAGAAGGGAAGCAGGAGCAGCATGCTTAGGTGAGGGTGGCGCAATGCCAGGCCAGGCCCTGTGTCAACCACCCCCACCATGCATTGCGATGGGCATCTTACTTAACTTTTAAAAAACCCTAGAAAATTAAACTCACTTAAAAAACAAAGATTACAGGGACGTTATAATTAGAAAATAGACTTTAAAAAAAACTTAGAAATTCACTAAAAACCCAAAGATTACAGGGATCTTATAGTTCAAATGTTACATGCACAAAACTATAAAAATTCAGCTGTTAGATTTATTTCAAGTGACTAGAACTCATGCCCTAAGGTAACTATAACTTGGCTAGGTAGTTTCTGAGAAATTAAGGTGAAAAAATAATTATATATTTTGGCAGTTGGATTCACAAGAGTCTGTGAGACTCTGAAGGGAGAAACAATGTAAAAAAAGAGAATTCAGATTGACCCAGGGAGCTTTGTTTCCCACTGGCTAGCTTGCTCTTGCGGGAGTCACTCTGATTGACTGACAGGCATTACAGGACTCAGGGACTAAGGGCCTTATTTCAGACCTCCACACTCAGGTGGTCCAACTGCCACATCAAGACCCGGGCGGTCAGACCATCAGGGGACCGCTGTCCCCACCAGTCTGAGTTTCCGCCAGCCTTGTCCCCACCATGGAAACGCTGGCAGAAACACAGTGTAGGGGCCTCAGGTGGATCCCTCACAGTCCACCACTGTGGGCAGTGCAGCGGTCCCCCCTGCCCAGCACCCTTGGAATGTTCGCTGTCCGCTGTACAGACAGTGCACCTTCCGTGGGTGCCAGAGGCCCCCTCTGTGCGACGGCATTGGCCGCGGCACCATGCCAACGCACTGTTTCCACAGATGGGCTAGTCAGCCCAATGGAAACCTTGTAGACTGCCAGCTCTGCAGCAGTCTCCTCCTCCCAAGTTTGGCTGTCAGCTCATCCAACTGCTAAACTCATAATGAGTCCCTAAGTCTCCTGTCCTGAATTTGTGAAAAACTACAGATATATGGGGGCAGGGTAGGCATACCCTGACCCCACAGGCCCCACAGTGGTGACCCAGAGGGATTCCTCCCCCCCCCGGCCAAAAATAAAAAATAAACTGCACAAAAGGCAGCAATCCCATGAGATTCCCATGTGATCTAAAAAACAAAAGGGTATCTGAGCCACATTCAACTGGGTAATGCCCAGGGAAAACTTAACCCTGGCGGATATTTCGTATGGGGAGGGAAGCCTCGGGAGGTCCCTGGGAGCCAACTCCGGGCTGAAATTTTGTGAAATGGAGAGAGGGGCCCACCCCAGGACATAGCTGATTCCCTGCCCCCAGCAGCACGGGCAGGGAAACCTCTGTTTGCTCTCGCTTGGTGGTAGCATTCTTAAATCTTGTGCCAAGTGGGAGCAAACACCAAGGGGGTCATTCTGACCCCGGCGGTCTGAGACCGCCGGGGCCAGGGTCGGCGGGAGCACCGCCGACAGACCGGCGGTGCCCCGCAGGGCATTCTGACCGCGGCGGTTCGGCCGCGGTCAGATGCGGGAAACCGGCGGTCTCCTGCCGGTTTCCCGCCGCCCTGCAGAATCCCCCATGGCGGCGGAGCGCGCTCCGCCGCCATGGGGATTCTGACACCCCCTACCGCCATCCTGTTCCTGGCGGGTCTCCCGCCAGGAACAGGATGGCGGTAGGGGGTGCCCCGGGGCCCCTGGGGGCCCCTGCAGTGCCCATGCTCATGGCATGGGCACTGCAGGGGCCCCCGTAAGAGGGCCCCACAAAGTATTTCAGTGTCTGCCATGCAAACTGCACCCGTCGCACATACCCACTCCGCCGGCTCCATTCGGAGCCGGCTTCCTCGTGGGGAGGGGTTTCCCGCTGGGCTGGCGGGCGGCCTCCTGGCGGTCGCCTGCCAGCCCAGCAGGAAAGCCTGAATGGCCTCCGCGGTCTTTCGACCGCGGAGCGGCCATTTGGCGGTTCCCGCGGGGCGGGCGGCTACCGCCGCCCGCCCCAGTCGGAATCACCCCCCAAGTCTGCTCCCTGTTTGGGGGAGCTTAAAATATGCTCCCAACCACTGGGAGCAGTCTTTAGATATCTTTCATCATTGGGTACTGGGGAACAGATATATTGCTCCTCTTGACAGGAAACAGTATTATTAACTGCCTCCTGTGGGCAATAGCAGTGCCGGCTCGCTCTGGTTACAGTGAGGCGGTTGGGGATGTGGGGGCCATGGGGCTCTCTCTGTGGCCACAGTGAGGAGATGATGGATGGCCTGAGTGGGCACCAGGGTACCCACTGTGTGTTGGACTAGGGCCAGGAAGGGAGGGGTGTATGCCCCCTCCCCTTTTAAAACATGCCAGGCCCCGGTGGACTACCTCCCCCATTTACCATAGTGCCAGGCCCTGGGAGGAAATCGCTCAGAGAGGGGGGCTGCGTGCCCCTTTTCCCATTGAATATAGTGCCAGGCACTGGGGAAAGGGGTCTCTGGGGCTGAAATCTGCCCATGGAGGGGAGCAGCACCCACCTCTCCCTTGAATATAATAGCAGGTCCTGGGATTCTTGGGGTAAAATTGGCCCAGGGAGGAGGGCTGTGTATCCCTCCTTTAAAATGCAGCCAGGCCTGGGGATGGGGTCTTTGGGGCCAAAACAGGCCCCGGATGGGTGCTGCACATGCCCCTTCCCCTAAAAAATTGTACCAAGCCAAATTGGGGAGCCCAGAGCCGCAATTGAATCAGGGAGGAGGGCTGTGTGCCCCTTCCCCCTACAAATATCACTGGGCCCTGGGGTCCCTGGGACCAAAATCAGCTGAGGAAGGGGGGGCCGCATGGCCCCCTCTCCTTGGCCCTGGGGAAGGGGCTCACATGGCCAGGCCCTATAGCCAATCCCCCACTGGGCAAAGGGGAACACCATGCGTGGAGTGGCATTGGCTGTATGGGGGGGTTGGTTGCTAGGCCTGGCCACAGCTGGGGTTGCATTTATGTATGGTAATTGTTACTTTGCATTAAAAAAGAAACTAGAAATTCCCTGTAAAAACTAAAGGTTCAAGTAACGTTATAGTTAGGCGTGGTAAAAAAACAACTTAAAAATTCACTGAAAAATCCAAAGGGGAAAGTAACGTTATAGTTACGTAAATTTGTCCGTGTCAACACTAACGTTTTGTACAAAAAAAAAACACAGAAATTCACCAGTTATACCTAGCAGCACTCACTGTAACTTGCTCCCCTGCCATGTACTGCTTATGTTCTATGACATCATTTATGGCATCTCAAATGACATAATTGATGACATCAAAAATAGTCTATACATTATCGCGGTAATACTTACAAATTGCTGTGTTACCTCAAAAAATTGACCAAAAAAGGTATCATTTGTGAAAAAAAACATGGTTCGTGGTAGGTACTACCGCACTATTGCATTAACTGGTTAAATAACCATATTGAAAATCATTAAAAAAATTCCGGTACCTTTTTCTACTTTAAAAAATGTAATACGTTGAGAAAAACAATAAAACCTACTACTTAACTGTGTTTAAGGCCCAAAGCCACAACAATCCAAAACTCTACTAAAAGGATTACGGCTGCCTTTTAGATTTGTAAAGGCAGACCTTAGCCAATCATATGCTCCCTTGTCACCGATATGTACCACATTATACTGTTAGTGTACCACAGTATGCTGTGACATAATATATCACTAGGGGACAAATTTAGGTTTCTGCTGCATTACCCTTGTGTTACGTATAGCGTTTCAAGGGCAACAAAATACCACTGTAACATTTACCAAACTACGCAAATCCACCATGTGTCGCACACCTCCTCCGTACAAAGTGTTCTCACCTCACTTACCATACTACATTGACCATAACTCGTGCCTTCTCTATGCACTTCATATGACATCACTTATACCATGCCAAATCATATCTTTCATAACAACAATTATGGCATTTCAACTGAGATGATTCTCCTGAACACAGTGCATGTTAGAAAAGCGAGTTATAGTTAATGTAGTATGGAAAGTGAGATGTGAACACTATGCCCTCATTACGACCCTGGCGGTGAGTGATAAAGTGGCGGTAATACCACCAACAGGCTGGTGGTAATTACCGCCAATTTATGACCATGGCAGTGATAACTCCCATAGACAGCCAATGTATCACACCAACCGCCAGGACAGAAACACTCACGATGGCAGTAGCCGCCAACAGCCAGGCGGGAGACAAAGTACCATCCACCATATTAAGACACTGCAAACCGCCACCTTTTCCAGGGCGATACCAACGCCATCAAACGCCGGGCGGAAACACATCTCTGAAGAGAAAAGACTCACCATCGGAGACATAGGAAAGAAGAACACCGCCATGGAGCCCGAACTGCAAGTTTTTTCGATGATCTTCTACGTTATGCTCTTCCTGGAACACCAATGCCGACGAAGACAATGACGGTGAGTTCAGCCGCCTAGCACACAAGGGAGGGAGGGAGAAAAATTAGAGTGACACACACATGCACAACACACACCAACACACACACCATACCGACAACCAGATGCACACACAAAACAATTTGCCCCTGATACACAGCAGAATAATGCAAGGACAACAGGAATGGACGAAAGTGATTGTATTCAAATCATCATCTAAAAAATTATCAATTTGTCAATGAAACAGATATGTACACATGTACAAAAAGAGGGACACTGCCTAGTCCAATGTTCAAAGGGCTCACATGGCCACAGGGCAGTGTCTAAGGCCCAACTCGAATCCTGACTTCATCCAAAAAGAACACTGCAGGGGCATCAGTTTGCAAGTGGGCAGGCATCTCAAGGGGAGGGGGTGGGGACACCTCAGCTGGATACGGGAACAAGCCCACTGGTTCTGGAGGGGGCAACATGCCCATTGCTCTGTCCTGGGGAGTACAAGGCCACAGTCTCTCAGATGGGTGACTTGCCCACTGGTTCTGGAAAAGGCAACATTCCCATTGCTCAGTCCTGGGGAGTGCAAGGCCACGGTCTCTCAGGTGGGTGACTGCCCCACTGGTTCTGGAGGGGGCCCCTCATACAGTAGCCCCTGGAGTGTAGCCTACATGGTGTCTGCTGGTGGTGACGGCTGCAGTATGGTGGCAGATGGAGGTGCCTCCTGTGCAGCCTCTGAAGTTGGTGATGGCTGCAGTGTGGTTGTGGATGGAGGTGCCTCCTGGGCAGCCTCTTCAGTTGGTGATAGCTGCAGTGTGGTTGTGGATGGAGGTGCCTCCTGGGAAGCCTCTGCAGTTGGTGGTGGCTGCAGTGTGATGGTGGGTGGAGGTGCCACCTGGGCAGCCTCTGCAGTTGGTGAGGGCTACAGTGTGGTGGTGGATGGAGGTGCATCCTGCATAGCCTCTGCAGTTGGTGATGGCTGCAGTGTGGTGGTGGATGGAGGTGCCTCCTGGGCAGCCTCTGCAGTTGGGGATGGCTGCAGTGTGGTGGTGGATGGAGGTGCCTCCTGGGCAGCCTCTGAAGGTGGTGATGGCTGCACTTCCTCAGCTGGCGGTTGTGGCCCAGTGACTGCTGGAGGTGGTGGAGGTGTCACCCTGACAGCCTCTGCTGGAGTAGAGGGCTTTGTCTCCTCCATTGCTTGGGCTGTGGATTCCTTACCCTTCCTGGCAGGGGTCCATGGCTCCTTCCCCTTCTTGGATGGAGGTGCAGGCTCCGTCCCCTTATTAGAAGGAGGTGCAGGCTTCTTCTCCTTCTTGGATATAGGTGCAGGCTCCTTCCCCTTCTTGGATGGAGGTGCAGGATCCTTCCCCTTCTTACCTAGAGGTGCAGGCTCCTTCCCCTTCTTGCCTGGAGGTACAGGCTCCTTCCCCTTCTTGCCTGGAGGTGCGGTATCCTTACCACCATGAGAAGGTGGTGTCACCACTGTCCCCGTGGACTGTTTGGCTGAGGAGCTGGGCTGGGTCTTTGGTACCCTGCTCATACGGGCAGGACAGGACGGGAGGGAAGAGGACAAGCTGGGCAAGGAAAAGCTTTTTAGGGACGGTGGGGCGGAAGGAGGGAGGGTTGATGGGAGTGGAAGTAGAGGGAGTGGTTGTAGGAGGTGTATGTCTGCTGGATTTGGGTGCAGGTGCAAGGGTAGTATGCTGATGTGAGGTGGATGGCTGTTGGGTGTGTGAGTGCTTGCACTTGTGTCCTTTAGGAGGGGGGACAGGCAGGGTGGGAGAGGACAGAGGGGACGCGTGCATGGCTGTTGTGGAGGTGTCTGCTAGTGAGGTGTGTGTGCTGCTTGGTGTGGTGATGCTGGTGGTGGCTGTTGATGCAGTGCATGCACGTGTGAGTGAGGACATGACTGGGAGGGAGGTATAGCAGGAGGAGGAGGGGGAGACAGTGGAGTCAGTGTATGTTGTCGTGTCTGCAACTGTATGGTGTTTGCTTGAGTGCTTGTGTGATGAAGTGTGGTGCTTTTGTTTGCCTGTGCATGCTTGTCTGTATTTGTACCTGGGATGGGTTGAGGTTGAGGAGAATGGGACTGGGAAGTGGTAGTTGGAGGGGGGACGGTAGAAACAGGAACAATGGCTGCCATCAGAGAGTAGGCCAGAGCCTGAATCGATCTTTGCTGGGTCACCAATCTACCGTGAATGCCCTCCAGGAATGCATTGTATTGCTGCATCTGGGATGCCAGCCCCTGGATGGCATTCACAATGGTTGATTGCCCTACAGAGATAGATCTCAGGAGGTCAATAGCCTCCTCACCTAGGGTAGCAGGGCTCACTAGGCAGGGACTGAGGTGCGTGAGGCGAAGGAGATGCCCACCCTCCTGGGTGAGTGGGCACAGGCAACTCGCTGAGGGGCTACTGGGAGGGCGGTGCTGGTACAGGTTGGCGGCTGTACCTGCAGCTAGGGTGGTCACAGAGGTGTCCGCCACCACCAGGGAGCTCTCATCGGAGGAGGTATCTGGAGCTGTGTTGTCACCTCCAGTCTCCGCTGTGGTGCTCCCCTTGCCCTCTGTCCCAATGGTTACCTCGGCAACGGTAGACTCTGCCTCCTGGGTCCTGTGGGATGCAGCTCCCTCTGTCGTCGGTGCCCCTGCTCCTCCGCCAGATGATGCAAATGCACACAAGGACAGGATGACAAAACAAGAAAGGGGGAGACAAACAGGATACACTGGGTCAATGACTGCACCAACACCACTATTGGCATACACATCACCGTCACACACAGGGAAAAGGCTTAAGCACTACGCATTGCACTAATAGTGATATGGCTAGTTACTAAGGCAAGATGAGGACCACACACGATGCCCTGCCTGAAATGGACTGCCAACACGCTAGGTTACCTATATTTGCCATACACCCATTACCCTTGAGATGATCCACGCTGCAATGTCTGGCCTGGTCTTAGGGGCACCCACTAACACACATCCACCACCTGGATACCATCCCACCTGCCAAAATATGTAATGATACCCACTGTACTCACCCTCTTGTGGCTGCTGTGATTCCCTCAAGTGCCCATCCAGCTCAGGGTAGGCCATCACCAGTATGCGGGCCATCAGGGGGGTCATGGTGCGACGGGCACCCCTTCCTCATTGGGAGGCCATTCCCAGCTGGGCCTCCGCTGTCTTCCATGTCCAGCGTCTCAGGTCATCCCACCGTTTCTGACAGTGGGTGCTCAGCCTGTCATAGACCCCGAGGGTTCACACGTCCTTGGTGATGGCACGCCATATTCCCTTCTTTTGATGGGTGCTGACCTGCAGAGGCAATACAGACAGGAGAACACCATTAAACAAACAGTCCAGCCTGTCACACAAATGGCCTACCGTACCCGTTTCCATCACCATTATCACACACATTGCCCAGGCACAACATGTACACCACCACAAGACACTTCCCCCACCCCCCACACCCCTTACACGATGCTTGCACACACATCTCCAGCAATCCTTCACACATGCATCGTGCCCAAAGTGTACTCACCTGTTGGTCTGGAGGCCCATACAGCTGTCGGTACTGGGGTAGGACCACATCCACCAGTCGCTCCAACTCCTCCGAAGTGAAGTCAGGGGCCCTTTCCATGGTCACATGGGCCATGGTAGCTTCCAGACACAGGTCACACGCAGTGTAGGTGTTCTCCTGTTGAAGGTCAGGAAACAAGTGAGGAATCAGATAGAAAATGGCGGTCATGTCCCCCCATTGGCAACTATATGCCATTGAGCCCCATATTATCCAATGAGGACTGCCTTCCACCACGACACCCAACGTCAGCGGAATTACCTCACTTTCATCTGGCGCTACATACAGGACAGGCGGTTGCCATTTCGGGGGGGGGGGGACAGTAATATCGACAATAACTGTGCCACAGAATAGATTGGCACATAACTCGCCATTAACACTGTCCCATTACATAAGTGCACCATGTAGACTGCAGTTGTGGTTTCATTGTTCTAAATGTGACAGCCTTATCACTCTTGTGTCCCTTAGATACCTACCGCTGCTGATGAGTAGGAGCTGGAGACATACCCCTGTCTACAGACCCCTGGTAGACTTTGCTACACTGGAGGAAAGGCACATTATCCTCACCTATAGAATGGACAGGGCCACAATCACAGAGCTGTGTGCCCAATTGGAGCCAGACCCAATCTCATATATCTGTCATCCAACTGGGATCTCCCCTCTTCTGCAAGTGCCATCAGTGCTCCATTTCTTGGCAACTGATTCCTTCCAAGTGACAGTGGGCTTGGCAGCAGGAATGTCACAGCCAATGTTCTCAATTGTGCTGGCAAGAGTGTTGTCTGCCCTGGTAAAACACATGTGCAGCTTAATTTCTTTATCCCAGGTGGACAATTTGGCCACTGTGAGGGCTGAGTTCTATGCAATGAGACATATCCCCAATATTATTGGGGTGATTGACGGGACACATATTGCATTTGTGTCCCCCCCTGCAGAATTAACAGGTGTTCAGGAATCATAAGAGTTTCCACTCCATGCATGTGCAAATGGTATGCCTGGCGGGCCAGTACATCTCCCATGTCAATGCTAAGTATCCAGGGTTGGTGCATGATGCCTTTGTTCTGTGGAATAGCAGCATCCCAAATGTGATGGCCCAACTAAAGAGGCACAGAGTGTGGCTAATAGGTGAGCCTTGGTCCACACCCATTGTTTGTTAGTGTATGCCTGTGGTGTTAACCCCATACTATTGTGTGAGGCTAAATGTGCTTCCTCAATACATGCAGGTGACTCTGGCTACCCAAGCCTATTGTGGCTGCTAACCCGTGTGAGGAATGCCAGCACAGGGGCAGAGGAACGTTATAATGAGGCACATCGGCGAACCAGACGGATCATCGAAAAGACCTTCGGCCTCTGACAGGTGGACCCCTGTGCTACTCACCCGAGAAGGTCTGCCATATAGTAGTAGTATGCTGCATGTTGCACAACCTAGCCCTCAGACTCCATGTACCTTTTCTGCAGGAGGAGGAGACTGGAGATGCCCCTGTGGCAGCAGTAGACCCTGAGGAACAGTGTGGATGAAGAGGCTAGGGATGAGAATGAGGACAACAGAACATCAGTTATCCGTCAGTACTTCCAATGACACACAGGTGAGACAGTGCAACTGCACATTTCTATGACTATTGGTGTATTTTGTGTGGCTGTAGCATGATGGCATTACCTTCCTTTGCATCTCAACTTACTGTCACCTATGGTTTGTCATTTTACAGATGCCGGTGATATAACAACTGTGTACTGATGTGCTGACAACAGCCAGTTACAGGTCATTATGTCTATGCTCTCACAGTGTACAGTTCATTTCCAATGGAAGTGACTGTTTCCATTAATACACATTTTCAACACATAGAATACTAGTAGTCATGATGTGTTCAAGGGTGTTTACTGTAGTGCTAATACATTGAGGGTAACGTGCAATGGAATGGGGTGATGATGGAGGAAAGTCCAGGGTATTGTTCCAGTCTGTTTATGGTCTAGTGTCCAAGGGGCCATAGGAAGGGGAGCAGTTCAAAGTGGACAAGGTGACTGAGTGGGACACAAGGGGGACAATCAGGAGAGTCTCATTTCCTTTCAGGGGTCTTGGCAAGTGTCTCTGGCTTCTGTCTGGGTTGCAGGAAATGGGTGCGGGGTGGTTCACCTTCTGCAGGGGGAGGAATGCTGGTGGCCTGTGGGTCCAGTGGCGGGACCTCCTGCCCACGAGCGCCAGCGGAAGTGGAGGATTGGTCAATGGACTGGCTAGTGGTAGGGGCCTGCTGGTGTGCTGTTGCCTCCCTCATGATGTTCGCCATGTCTGCCAGCACCCCTGCTATGGAGATCAGGGTGGTGTTAATGGACTGCAAGTCCTCCCTGATCCCCTGATGCTGTCCCTCCTGCAGCTGCCTGTTCTCCTGCTCATTGTCAAGGATCTGGCCCATCGTGTCCTGGGAATGTTGGTAGGCTCCCAGGATCTCAGAGAGTGCCTCCTGGAGAGTCGGTTCCCTGGTCCTGTCCTCCCCTTGGCACACAGCAGTCCTCCCAGTGTCCCTGTTGGCCTGTGCCTCTGTCCCCTGAACGGTGTGCCCACCGTCACTGACCCCAGGTCCCTGATTGTCTTGGGGGCGAGGTATAACCTGGGTTCTCTGTACAGGTGGGCACACTGCTGACTGACGTGTCCTGGGCACAGATGTGTGGGTACGCTGTGGGTGCTGTGTTGCTGGATACTGAAGGGGGATGCTCTGTGGTGGACTGTGAGTGGGCTTGGGTGACCGGCTGTCCAGTGGTCCCTGATGGGCCCGGTAGGTCATCCAGATCCAGAAGTTCAGAGTTACTGTCATCACTGGGAGCATCTTCTGTCGGGGGACTGGATAGTCGTGGCACCTCCTCTCTGCTGTCATTGGCTGGGGTACCTGTGGGGATGTAAGTGATGTATTATGCTTCATGTGTATCACATATTGTACATCCCTGGCTTCCCCTCTATCGCGGGTGTTTCCCTGCCACCTTTTGCTTGTGTATGGTGATATATTGTGGGATTGTTAGTTTCCCTGTGCTGTGCATGCTTTTGTGATGGGTGTCCGTGCAGGGCTGGGAGGGCTGTCCATGCATTGGTATGGCATGCAGGGCTTGGCATTTTGGTTAGTCATATGTGTAGGTGCAGTGTGTGGGATGTAGTGGAGTGATGGGAGTGAGGGGGTGATGGCATGCAGGTGATAAGTAGTAAATGTTGACTTACCAGTGTCCAGCCCTCTGGCTACTCCTGCGAGTCTCCTCCCATGCTGTGAGCTGTGGAGGAGGAGGTGGGGGTCTACCGCCAGTCTTCTGTATGGCAAGCTGGTGCCTTGCTGCCACAGAACGTGCCTTCCCCCATAGGTGATTCCACCCCTTCCTGATGTCGTCCCTTGTTCTTGGGTGCTATCCCATGGCGTTCACTCTGTCTACGATTCTCCACCATAGCTCCATCTTCCTTGCAATGGATATCTGCTGTACCTGTGCTCCAAAGAGCTGTGGCTCTACCCTAACAATTTCCCCCACCATGATCCTTCACTCCTCATTTGTGAAACAGGGGTGTCTTTGTGGGGACATGGGTGTTTTGTGGTATGTTTTGGTGAGAGTTTGTTGAGTAATGTGGTGGGGGGTGTGATGTGGGGTGAGTGAGGGATGTGTGGGTGTAAGTGGTGTGTGTGTAGTTGTCGCAGTGGTCTTGGTGTCAGTCTTGTGGCAATGATTTGAATCCGTAAAAGGTTATGGCCAATGTGAGTGAGTGTTTTATAGTGGTGTGGGTGTGTGGGTGTGCTGTGTGTATGAGTGTCAGGTGTGTATTTTTTGCATTCGCCAATGTGGTGTTGTTTTGTATGTGGGTGTCCATTCTGAGCACAGTGCTATGTACTGCCAATGGTGTACCGCCGTTGAATGCCCACCATGGTGATTCATGGGTCATGATGTGATGAGAGTTGTTTTGTTGGATTACCAGTATGGGTGTTGGGACCTCCACTTTTGCACTTTGGGCTGGCAGATTTGTATATGTGGCTGTATTCTGTCGAATTGGTGTTTGTGTGTCATAATATGGCAAACGGATATTCGGCACCGCGGCGGTACGTTGCCGGCCGTCAGTGTGGCGGTAAGCAGAATTTACCACCGATGTCACTATGAGGGCCTATGTTTAAGCATGGTTTTTATGGTAAGAATAAATAAAGTGTTCCTAACTATAAGTTATCTAAAATCTTGTTTATTTGATGGTCTTGAAGGTCTATCTGTCTGTCTATCTATCTATCTATCTATCTATCTATCTATCTATCTATCTATCTATCTATCTATCTATCTATCTCTCTATCTATCTATCTCTCTATCAATCAATCAATCAAGGATTTATAGAGCGCACTAATCACCCATTAGGGTCTCAAGGCGCTGGGGGGGGGGAGCTACTGGTCGTAGAGCCATGTCTCGAGGCGTTTCCTGAATGTCAAGAGGTTTTGGGTCTGGCGAAGGTGGAGCGGTAGGGAGTTCCAGGTCTTGGCGGCTAGGTGAGAGAAGATTCTTCCTCCGGCGGTGGTGTGGCAGCTGCGGGGATGGAGGTGAGGGCGAGGCTGGCGGAGGGAAGATTGCGGGTGGGGGTGTGGAAGGTGAGTCTGTCGTTGAGGTAGGCTGGGCCTGTGTCGTGGAGGGCCTTGTGTGCGTGGATGAGGAGTTTGAAAGTGATCCTCTTTGATACTGGTAGCCAGTGAAGCTCTCTGAGGCAGGGGGAAATGTGGTTGCAGCGTGGGATGTCCAGAATGAGGCAGGCGGATGCGTTCTGGATTCTTTGTAGTTTTGTTAGGAGTTTGGTTGTTATTCCTGCATATAGGGTGTTTCCGTAGTCCAATCGGCTGCTGACCAGGGAGTGGGTGACAGTTTTCCTAGTTTCGACAGGAATCCACTTGAAGATTTTGCAGAGCATGCGGAGAGTGTTGTAGCAGGAAGAGGAGATGGCATTGATCTGCTGAGTCATGCTGAGTGTGGAGTCCAAGATGAAGCCTAGGTTGCGTGTGTGGGTGATGGGTGAGGGCGCGGTTCCTAGGGAGGTGGGACACCAGGAGTCATTCCAAGTTGAGGGGTTGGTGCCAAAGATGAGGATTTCTGTCTTGTCTGTGTTTAACTTGAGGTGGCCTGATTCCATCCAGCTGGCGATGGCGTGAAGTCCATTGTGGAGGTTGTTCTTTGCAGTTGTAGGGTCTTTCGTGAGGGAGAGGATGAGCTGACTGTCCTAGGAAACTATGTTGATGTGGTGGGTTCGTGCAATGTTAGCGAGGGGGACCATCTATCTATCTATCTATCTATCTATCTATCTATCTATCTATCTATCTATCTATCTATCTATCTATCTATCTATCTATCTATCTATCTATCTATCTATCTATTTATCTATCTATCTATCTATCTATCTATCTATCTATCTATCTATCTATCTATCTATCTATCTGTGTGTATGTGTCTTTACATAAATATTTCCTAGTGGTGGGTGCCACAAGGTAGTTATAGTTAGGACTTAGGCGGTCATTACAACATTGGCAGTAAAAGCCGCTTACCGCCGTGCAGAAGACCGCCAACACACCGCCGCAGCCGCGGAATTCCGCCACAGCTATTATGAGCCACATCTCGGAATCCGCCGAAATTCAGACACCCACACAACTCCGCCACACCAAAGGTCAGTGATAAACTGGCGAAAACAAAACCTCCACCATCACGCCAACAGAAACACGCCCATGCTATTACGACCCACGAATCCACGCGGCGGTCTTTCATCCGCGGTATTCCATTGGCGGTACACACCGCCGCGCTCAAAATACACACACTCTTACAAAACACAGCCACATTGGACAATTCCAAATACACACACCTGATACACATACAAACACCACTCCCACACACCCAACACTATATAAAACACACACCCACATCACCCACAAACCCCTACGACCAATTAATCTGAAAGAAGGCCAAAGAGAGACAACAGCAATAGACAACCCCACCACACAGAGGCACACAACACCATCACCCATACAACATCCACGCTCAAAACACCCTACACCACCACACATCACCACACTCATCAACACATACACCACCCCACACATCACCTACACCACCACATGTCACGCCAAAGACACCCCAAGTTTTCCGAGGAGGAGCTCAGGGTTATGGTGGAGGAAATCCTATGGGTAGAGCCACAGCTATTTGGAGCACAGGTGCAGCACACCTCCGTAGCCAGGAAGATGGAGCTATGGTGAAGAATTGTCGACAGGATCAACGCTGTGGGACAGCATCCAAGAAATAGGGAGGACATCCAGAAGAGGTGGAACAACCTACGGGGGAAGGTGCGTTCCGTGATATCCAGGCACAACATCGCGATTCAGCGGACTGGCGGCGGACCCCCACCTCCTCTCCCACAACTAACAACATGGGAGGAGCAGGTCTTGACCATCATGCATCCTGAGGGCGTCGGTGGAGGAATGGACACTGGTAAGTCAAATCTTATCTATCATATCCCCCACCCTACCTGCATGCTATCTCACACCCCCACCCACTCCCCTATCACGCCAAATCCTCACTAATGTACTCATAACACAAACCACACATCCCAACACCAAGCCCTGCATGCAACACCAAAGCATGGTCACCCCTCACTAAAGCATGCCCACAGCACATACCCTTAACACCCCCCCAACCATCATCACACAAGCCCCCATACTGGAATGCTAGCACTGGGGTACACTCTCACCCACCCATTGCACACCATGACACACACACATGCAATAATCATGCTTTTATACCCTGCAGGACCACTACCCAATGTCACCAGACAGGAGGGTCCAGACATCTCTACCCCACCCACAGAAGAGGCCCACAGTGATGACAGCAGCTCTGGCCAACTGGATCCAGATGACCAGCCCGGACCATTGTGGGCCTTGGGACAGTCGGTTCCCCTTGCACAGGCACAGGTCAACACTGACCTTCCACCCTCTGGTAACACCAGCACAGCACCCACCCAGCAGGCCCATACCTCCGTACCTAGGACACGTCAATCAGCGGTGTGTCCACCACTACAGGGAACCCAGGATAACCCACCACCCCAACAACAACAGGGACCTGGGGGCAGTGGTAGTGGGCACACGGTCCAGGGGACGGAGGCACAGGAACACAGGGGAACTGGGAGGGCTGCTGTGCGACAGGGGGCGGACAGGCCAAGGGAACCCACTCTCCATGAGGCCCTTTCCTCCATCTGGGAGCATACCACCACTCCCAGGAGACGATGGCGACGGTACTGGCCAAGTTTCAGGAGACCCAGCGCCTGCAGGACGAACAGTATTTGGGGTTCAGGGAGGAGCTTAGAACCATCAGCTCTGCCCTGGGCACCATCGTAGGGGTGCTGAAGGACATACAAAAGACCATGAGGGACACCGTGGCACTCCAAGGGGCCCCTGACACTAGCATGGACGATGAACTGCCCACCACCTCCGCCGGCGCTATTGGACAGGACGCCCCGCCACAGGACCACCACACCAGCACCCCACCCCCTGCAGATGGAGAACCACCCCACAAGCGGTCCCTGAGATCCAGGAACAGGACAGAGCAAGATGGCAAGACCCCCGCCAGGAAATGAGACCACCCTGATTGTCCTCCCACTGTCCCACTTTGTTACCCTGTCCAGATTGGAACTGCCCCAGCTCCACTTCCTATGCCCATATGGGCAATGCACCTGTGTGACTAATAGACTGGACATTCCTCCACCATCACCCATTCCCATTTTGCCACCGCCTCCAATAATTAGCACTTGAACCACAAAACAATCTGGACTGTCGTGATTATGAAAATGTGTATTAACTATGACAATGGCAAAATCCGTTCGAAAATGTAACGTCAACATACCTATGTCACACATCACAAGTCCATGAAGGATGCAAGCAGATGACACACGTTGGTAACCACACCTGTGAAACCGTAATGGAAATGTACAACTCATTTATCATATACTGCTACTAATTGACAGACAGGATAGAGGTAGAAGTGTGAAAGTGAATGTGATAGTAAAAAATGTGTTCTCACCTGTGTGTCACTGGAAATATTGTTGTATGACTGACTCCCTGTTGTCTATGTCTTCTTCCCACAGCTTCCTCCTCATCACTGTCCACAGGCTCCACAGGCTCCACAGCTGCCACAACACCGTCATCTGGACCATCCTCCTGCATAAAAGGCACCTGGTGTCGCAAAGCAAGATTGTGAATCATGTAGCAGGCGATGATGATCTGGCACACCTTCCTTGGTGAGTAGAATAGGGAACCACCTGTCATATGGAGGCACCTGAACCTGGCCTTCAGGAGGCCAAAGGTGCGTTCGATCACCCTCCTAGTCCGCCCATGGGCCTCATTGTAGCGTTCCTCTGCCCTGGTCCTGGGATTCCTCACTGGGGTCAATAGCCAGGACAGGTTGGGGTAACCAGAGTCCCCTAATAGCCACACACAGTGACTCTGGAGTTGACCCATCACATACGGGATGCTGCTATTCCGCAGGATGTAGGCGTCATGCACTGAGCCAGGGAACATGGCATTCACCTGGGAGATGTACTGGTCTCCCAAACATACCATTTGTACATTCATGGAATGATAACTCTTCCGGTTCCTGTACACCTGTTCACTCCTGCGTGGGGGCACCAGAGCTACATGGGTGCCATCAATAGCACCTATGATGTTGGGGATATGTCCCAGGGCATAGAAGTCACCCTTCACTGTAGCCAAATCCTCCACCTGAGGGAAAACGATGAAGCTCCTTACGTGTTTCAGCAGGGCAGACAACACTCTGGACAGCACGTTGGAAAACATAGGCTGGGACATCCCTGAATCCATGGCCACTGTTGTTTGAAATGATCCACTTGCAAGGAAATGGAGCACTGATAGCACCTGCACGTCAGGGGGTATTCCTGTGGGATGGCGGATTGGTGAGATCAGGTCTGGCTCCAACTGGGTACACAGTTCTTGGATTGTGGCACGGTCAAACCTGTAGGTGATGATCAAATGTCGCTCCTCTGTTGTTAACAGGTCCACCAGCGGTCGGTTCACCAGAGGATTCCGCCATCTCCTCAAATGTCCCAGCTGACGGTGCCTAAGAAGGACAACAGCGACCACAGAGTCAACAAAATCCCAGGTATGTACCCACAGCTACACAGAACACGACACCAAATACAAAACTCATCCTGTATGTGTGTTGAGTGTACGCCTAGGTATGTGTGACGCAGTAGTAAATGAAGCCATGTGGGCCCCTGAAATGGCGTCTGCCTGACCTCTAAAGTGGGACAATGGGGTGTGAGGTATCTGCGCTGGCGTTGTACACCGTCGCGGTAGGCGGTCGTAGACCGTGGCGCAATGCTGCATTGGTTAACATTGGACCCTATGGGTCCCAGGAGCCAATGAGGAAGTGCGCTGGTGGTGATGATACGCACCGCCGTGGATGTCACCGCCGCGGACGTCACCGCCATTTTCTATCTGTTCAATCACTCGATACCTGATCTTCGACAGGAGAGGACCTATACTGCAAGTGCTGCTGTGACCTCGGTCTGGAAGAGACAATGGCTGCTGCGTCTGGGGAAAGGGCCCCTGCCTTCACTGCTCAGGAGTTGGAGAAGCTAGTCGACAGGGTCCTCCCCCAGTACACGCTACTCTACAGTCCTCCAGAGCAACAGGTAAGTACACAGGGAGCACGTTGTATGGGCTATGCTGGGTGGAGAGGGCTGGATGTCAGTAGCAAGGGGGCAGAGTTAAGCGACGATGAAGGACTATGAATGCATGTGCCACATGGCAAGGGTAGGGATGGGGGCCACTCACTTCGACGGTGCACTTGTTAATGACTTCTCTTCTTCCCCTGTACATGTCATGTAGGTCAGCGCCCACCAGAAGAAGGACATTTGGCATGCCATCGCCAAGGACGTCTGGACCCTGGGGGTCCACCAGAGACGGGGCACCCACTGCCGTAAAAGATGGGAGGACATGGAGGAGCTAAAATGGCGGCCGGGATGGTCGCTTGAGCCGAGCGCTCCGTCCCGGGCTAGGCCAATTTATCCTGAAGGGCGCCCCTTGGAGACCTGCAGCCATCCTTGGGGCGGTGGCTTAGCTGGAGCGGACCGGAGTGTTCACCTGGGGCCGGCCGCGGCTCGAGCTGAGCGGGAGGACTGAGACCCGGCTGCGCGGGGCTTGCCCCGGACGAGGTGACCGGCACGGGGAGCTGCTTCAGCAGTCCCGCCGCGCCTCCGCTCGGCGCGGCCGGCACCCGATTGTCTTCCTCGCGGCTGCGGGTGCACCGCGACTGCGCCCTTCGATCTTGGCCGGAGCGTGCCGGGACCTGGGGGCGGCGTCCAGCACCCTCGCGGCATGGCAGGTGGCCGGCGCGAGGCTGGTGCGGGGAGCTGAAGCTGGCCCGAGGCGCCATTTTGTGCAGCGCCGATATCGCGCTGAAAAGATTCGCCATAATGGGTAACATGGGCACTTCTGCCCAGGATTAAAAGAATTATGCAGCTGGTGGCCTGAGGAGGAGAAGAGGAGCACACACAAAAGACAGCATATCGCGGTAAGGGGGGGCGACCTGGAGGGGATAGCTTGAACTGTGTGGATGGGCCACTTCTGGACCCCTGGCCCACCCTCCCCCGCTGACTCATTATTTCCACAACAGCCCGCGCCCCTCAAAAAAAGAGGGAAGCTGCGCTTGAACTAAAGGAGGCCTCAAGCTTAAAATGTGCCGCAGGCCCCTGCTGGATACACCCTGACTGCCCGCGCAGTGTCGACGGCTGGCGCGTGCTGTGCACGCTCGGACCGCGCTTGGGCCTTGCGAATTGTATATGTGCAGCAAGCAACTAATTGCCCTGCGCCAATGCGGGGCCCACTTGTGGCCCCGGTCATTCGCTCCCCCCTTTTCCGAGCCCTCGGGGCTGCGCTGACCGTCTCGGACATTGGCTGAGTTCCCTCTCTCCACCGGGGGCACTCCTAGCACTGGGCCCCGCTACCACCACAGAGGGCAAAAGCACTTTATTCCAGCTAACACGCTCCACATCCCCCTCTGGGGGCATCAAGTAGAGGCTTATGGGGGCTCGGTGGCCGCCGCACCCACCAGTGAACACGCTGTTACAGGCCCCGGTCACTCAACGACAGGAATAAGTTCTTCCTCGACACTGCTAGCCAATCTCACGCCCCAAGTGCCAAACGCGCACACTACACAGAGGACATAAAGCAAAAGGCCAATCCGCCGACTAGAAAGCGCCAAATAGTGCAAAATAACTGCAAGCAAGGCAACCCCGGGACAGCCAAAATGTTCGGCAGGGCCAAGTCAACCAAGAACCTAGACCGTAGCACTCATGGATCAACACCCATTGACCAGCAATCTAATCTGTCCCTACAGTCACTAGAAAACTCTCTCGCATCGCACTCTGCTCAGTTCGAGAGAGTATTACAGGCGATTTTGGACACTAAGTGGGTGATTCTAACCCTGGCGGTCGGTGATAAAGCGGCGGCCAACCCGCCAACAGGCCGGCGGTCAAAAAAACGGAATTCTGACCCTGGCGGGAACCGCCAACACAGACCGCCACTTTAACACTCCGACCGCCACGGCAGGACAAACAAACAGCGCGGCGGTCACCGCCAACAGGCAGGCGGCAGACAATGTACCGCCCACCCTATCACAACTCACCAATCCGCCACTTTTTCCGGGGCGGGAGCACCGCCGATAAAAACACGGCGGAAACAGACTACGAACGGGAAAACGCTCACCGAAACACACTCCACGAGGAATCGGAACAGCATGGAACCCGAATTAAACATCCTACCTGCTCTCGTCTACCTGCTCATCTACCACGAGTACGAACACCGGCGCAGACGACAACGGTGAGTACTGCACCTACGACACGGGGGAGGGGGGAGGACGAAAGGTTACGGGCACACACATACGCGATACACCCACCCCCCCACCCCAAATACCTACACACCAATGCAGAGCAACAAGTCAGAGTGACACCACCCAAACCCACCGGAATAATGCAAAGACATAATTAAAGTGACAAACAAAATTTATGTAAATATAGTATCTTAGAAGTCATGGTCAAATAGCAATATAAATATTAAAAAACTAGTAAAAATGTTGTGCAACCGATAAACAGAGGCTATTAGTCCTGCCCATTCAACTAAATTCCAAGTGTCCGTGGGCCAAAGTGTATCAACACAAGGGCAAAGCCCTCACAGGAGACCTGAGTCTGTTGGAGAGAACACTGCAGGGGCATCTGATGATAAAACTACAGGCACCTCAGGGGGAAGGGAAGGGGGGGCACCACAGCCACATGAGTCCACGACGCCAGATCCACGAAGGGGCCACCATGCCCACTGTGCCATCCTGGGGAGTGCAAAGCCACAGTCTCTCAAGTCTCTACAGTGGGTGGGTTGCCCACTGTACTATCCTGGGGAGTGCAAAGCCACAGTCTCTCAAGTCTCTACAGTGGGTGGGTTGCCCACTGGACCATCCTGGGGAGTGCAAAGCCACAGTCTCTCAAGTCTCTACAGTTGGTGGGTTGCCTACTGGACCATCCTGGGGAGTGCAAAGCCACAGTCTCTCAAGTCTCTACAGTGGGTGGGTTGCCCACTGGACCATCCTGGGGAGTGCAAAGCCACAGTCTCTCAAGTCTCTACAGTGGGTGGGTTGCCCACTGCCATATCCTGGGGAGTGCAAAGCCACAGTCCATCAGGCGGATTACAGAGACCACTGGTCATGGAGGAGGCATGGTGGGCAGAGTGAACCGTGAACAGTAGCTCGACACAGAACCGGCACTGTCATTGGGCCAGCGGTGCTTGAGACGGCGGGGCCCAGCGGAGCGGTGCTTGAGACGGCGGGGCCCAGCGGAGCGGTGCTTGAGACGGCGGGGCCCAGCGGAGCGGTGCTTGACAGGAAGGGCCCAGCAGAGCGGTGCTTGAGACGGCGGGGCCCAGCGGAGCGGTGCTTGAGATGAAGGGCCCAGCGGAGCGGTGCTTGAGACGGCGGGGCCCATCGGAGCGGTGCTTGACAGGAAGGGCCCAGCGGAGCGGTGCTTGAGACGGCGGGGCCCAGCGGAGCGGTGCTTGACAGGAAGGGCCCAGCGGAGCGGTGCTTGACAGGAAGGGCCCAGCGGAGCGGTGCCTATCTTCACGGCGGGGCCCTGTTCAGCGGTGCTCTTCTGCACGGCGGGGCCCTGTTCAGCGGTGCTCTTCTGCACGGCGGGGCCCTGTTCAGCGGTGCTCTTTTGCACGGCGGGGCCCTGTTCAGCAGTGCTCTTCTGCACAGCGGGGCCCTGTTCAGCGGTGCTCTTTTGCACGGCGGGGCCCTGTTCAGCGGTGCTCTTCTGCACGGCGGGGCCCTGTTCAGCGGTGCTCTTCTGCACGGCGGGGCCCTGTTCAGCGGTGCCTATCTTCACGGCGGGGCCCTGTTCAGCGGTGCTCTTCTGCACGGCGGGGCCCTGTTCAGCGGTGCTCTTCTGCACGGCGGGGCCCTGTTCAGCGGTGCTCTTTTGCACGGCGGGGCCCTGTTCAGCGGTGCTCTTCTGCACGGCGGGGCCCTGTTCAGCGGTGCTCTTTTGCACGGCGGGGCCCTGTTCAGCGGTGCTCTTCTGCACGGCGGGGCCCTGTTCAGCGGTGCTCTTCTGCACGGCGGGGCCCTGTTCAGCGGTGCTCTTCTGCACGGCGGGGCCCTGTTCAGCGGTGCTCTTCTGCACGGCGGGGCCCTGTTCAGCGGTGCTCTTCTGCACGGCGGGGCCCTGTTCAGCGGTGCTCTTTTGCACGGCGGGGCCCTGTTCAGCGGTGCCTATCTTCACGGCGGGGCCCTGTTCAGCGGTGCTCTTCTGCATGGCGGGGCCCTGTTCAGCGGTGCTCTTCTGCACGGCGGAGCCCTGTTCAGCGGTGCCTATCTTCACGGCGGGGCCCTGTTCAGCGGTGCTCTTCTGCACAGCAGGGCCCTGTTCAGCGGTGCTCTTCTGCACGGCGGGGCCCTGTTCAGCGGTGCTCTTCAGCACGGCGGGGCCCTGTTCAGCGGTGCTCTTCTGCACGGCGGGGCCCTGTTCAGCCGTGCTCGTCCAGTCAATCAAGGGAGCCAGACCTGGCCAGGACTCCCTGATCAGTCGCCCTCCGACCGTGCAGTTGCTGGACCCTTCGGTGACGGAGTGCTGGGCCCTTGGGTGTCGTCCCTTACCCCTGGGATGGGGCTTGTGGGGCCCTCCTTCTCCGCGCTCCTGCTGGTTGACTTCTCCGCCCTGCTGCCCTTTTGCTCCTTAGATGAGGCTCTCTGGCCCTTGCCTCCCCTGGATGTTGTGGCAGGTGAAGTGGCCGAACTCTGGTCCTTGGGGGCAGCCGTATCAGTCTTCTCACGGCGGCCCTTGAGTTTCCGGGTCCTCTTTCCAGGGGGGGGGCTGGCAGTCCCCTTGCTGCTGACCGATGTGTCACTGCTGCCAAAGGGTGGACTCCAAAACCCATGCACTACGGTGACACTTGAAGCTGGGCTGGTGGTGGCTGAGGTGCTCTTGGGACTCTTAGCAGATGGAGGGGGTGGGTCAGGGGAGGCAAAGAGGTTAAGATTGGAGAGGTAAACTTTTTTAGGACCAAGGTAAAGGGTGGGAGTAGTGGTTATGGGAGTGGAGGAAGAGGATGTGGTTGTAGGAGAGTCAAGTGTGCTGTCTTTGGGTGCAGGTGCTTGTGACGTAGGCTGTGGTGATGTGGTTGGCTGTTGGGTGGGTGGCTGCCTGCGTTTGTGTGTCTTGGAAGAAGGGGTGACAGACACAGTGGGAGAGGACACAGGGGACGTGTAAATGGCAGTGGGGGTGGTGACTGCACGTGTGCGGACTGTACTGGAGGGTGTGCTGTTGTTGGAAGTACTGGCTGATGGTGGTGTGCATGCATGTGTGAGTGTAGACCTCACAGGGAGGGAGGAGGGAGACGAGGAGGAGGGGGACACAGAGGTGATAGTGACTGTTGGCATGTCTGCATCTGTGTGTTGCTTGGGTGAATGTTTGTGTGATCTGTGGTGCTTGTGTCTGGATGAGCTGCCCTTGGGTGTTGAGGTGTGTGCAGGCTGGTCTGATGGTGTGGATGGGATAGGCTGAGGAACAGGAGACAGAGACAGGGTGGAGGCAGTTAGAAGAGGGAGGCTGTAAACAGGGACAATGGCTGCCGTCAGTGCTGAGGCCAGAGCATTGAACGATCGTTGATGGGCAGCCTGACCCGAATGAATGCCCTCCAGGTAGGCATTGCTCCGATGCACCTCCCTTTCTACCCCCTGGATGGCATTCAAAAGGGTAGTCTGCCCAACAATGATGGTCTGTAGGAGGTCAATGACCTCCTCACTGAGGGCAGCAGGGGTAACTGGGGCAGGGTCTGAGGTGCCTGGGGCGAAGGAGATGCCCGCCTTCTTGGGCGAGCGGGCACGGAGCGTAGGCTGAGGGGCTGCTGGGAGGGCGGAGCTGGTGCGCTGGGTGGCGGCTGTACCTGTAGAGGTGGGGGGCCCGGATGTTGCCGCCACCGCTAGGGAGCTCCCATCCGAGGACGTGTCGGTGTCGCTGGTGTCACCACCGGTCCCCGTTGTGGTGCTCCCCTCGCCCTCCGGATCACTGGTGCCCTCGGTGTCTGTACCATGGCCCACCGAGGCCTTGTGACTTGCAGCTCCCTCGTGCTCCGATGCCAATTCTCCTCCGCCTGATGATGCTAATGCACACATGCACAAGAAGATGAAGAAAAAGGGTGGGGGGAGATAAAAAAACAGGTTGAGTGCATGCATTTTCAACACCGTTGGCGGAGAGGACAGACATAGGAGCCTCATGCACTACGCAGCGCAATCGGGGTACACTACTCAGTACTTGTGACCAGCCCTACAGGTCTATGGACAACAAATACACACATGGATGATGCAGGACCATGGATAGCTGTACTTGGCACCCTACCGAGGTGGGGGGCGGGGGCACAGGGCCATGCCTAAAGGAGAGGACTATACTACAGAAAGCGCCCTGGCCTAATGTCACCCACAGCCCTCCTCCCCCACCCAGACGCCTCCACTGCGCATAGAGATAGCTGAATGTGCTGATACTCACCCCCTTGTGTCTGCTGTGATGTCCTCACGCGCCCATCCAAATCAGGGTAGGCCACCGCCAGGATCCGGGACATCAGGGGGGTCAGGGTACGACTGGCACCCCTCCTAGGTTGGGAGGCCATCCCCAGCAGTGACTCGGCGGTCTTCCTGGTCCCGCGGCGGATGTCCTCCCACCTCTTGCGGCAGTGGGTGCCCCGTCTCTGGTGGACCCCCACGGCCCGGACTTCCTTGGCGATGGCACGCCAAATGTCGACTTTCTGATGGGCGCTGACCTATTTGACATGTACAGGGTGGGAAAGGAAATATCATCATTTATCTGCAAGTTAGATGTGATTGGCCCTCCCTCCCCAACCTTGCCATGTGGCACATGCTCTCATCTGTCGTGCGTTGCACTCCTCATTCTCTCCCCACCCCACCATCTTATATCCACCCCACTCAACACAGGCATTACCCATTCAACGTGCACCAAGTGTACTCACCTGTTGGTCTGGAGGACCGTAGAGTAGCGCATACTGGGGGAGGACCCCATCCACGAGTTTCTCCAACTCTTCATGAGTGAAGGCAGGGGCCCTTTCCCCAGTCGCAGCAGCCATTGTCTCTTCCAGACCGAGGTCACAGCAGCACTTGCAGTATAGGTCCTCTCCTGTGGATGATCAGGTCTCGAGTGATTAATCAGGTAGAAAATGGCGGTCACGCCCGCGGCGGTGCGTACCGCCGCGGTGCGTACCGCGACCGCCGGCGCACATCGTCATTGGCTCCTGAAACCCATAGGCTTCAATGTTAACCAATGCGGCTTCGCACAGCGGTTTTCGACCGCCTACCGCCACGGTGTGCCACGCCTGCGCATTGACCTCACATCCCATTGTCACACTTCACAGGTCAGGCAGCCGCCATTTCAAGGGCCCACATGGCTTAATTTGAACTGCGTCACACAGGCCTAGGCCTTGCATTGCCACACATACATGCCTTTCAATGCATAGCGATTCAATTACTGTGCAAGCTGTGGTTACATACCTGTGGGTTGGTTGACTCTGTGCTCCATGTTGTCCTTCCTAGGCCCCGTCCGCTGGGACTTGCGAGGAGAAGGATGAATCCTCGCGTGTACCGACCGCTGGTGGACCTGTCGACAATGGAAGAACGCCATATTATACAACAATACCGACTTGACAGAGCCACTATCCATGAACTGTGTGCCCAGCTGGAGCCAGCCCTGATGTCCCCCATCCGCCAACCCACAGGAATTTCCCCTCTAGTGCAGGTTCTGTCAGTCCTCCATTTTTTGGCAAGTGGCTCATTCCAAACAACAGTGGCCATGTCATCTGGGATGTCTCAGCCTATGTTTTCAAAGGTGTTGTCCAGAGTGTTGTCAGCCCTGATGAAATACATGCGGAGCTACATTGTTTTCCCAGAGGAGGGTGATTTGCCTACAGTGAAGGGTGATTTCTATGCCCTTGGACATATCCCCAACATCATTGGTGCCATTGATGGGACCCATGTGGCTTTAGTACCCTCAAAAGACGATGAGCAGGTGTACAGAAACAGAAAAAATTACCATTCTATGAATGTGCAGGTGGTCTGTTTGGCTGACCAGTACATCTCCCATGTAAATGCAAAGTTCCCTGGGTCAGTGCATGACGCGTATGTAATGCGAAATAGCAGCATCCCTTATGTGATGGAACAGCTACAGAGACAACGTGTGTGGCTAATCGGTGACTCTGGTTACCCCAACCTGTCCTGGCTATTGACCCCAGTGAGGAATCCCCAAAGCAGGGCAGAGGAACGGTACAATGAGGCCCATGGGCGAACTAGGAGGATCATAGAAAGAACCTTCGGGCTCCTGAAGGCCAGGTTCAGGTGCCTGCATATGACAGGTGGATCCCTAATGTACTCACCAAAGAAGGTGTGCCAGATCATCGTGGCCTGCTGTATGTTGCACAATCTTGCATTGCGACGCCAGGTGCCTTTCCTGCAGGAGGATGCTCCAGATGGTGCTGTTGTAGCAGCTGTGGATCCTGTGGAGAGTGAAGAGGAGGAAGATGACGGGGACGACACAGACAACAGGGACACAGTCATACAACAATATTTTCAGTAGCACACAGGTAAGAATCACCCACGCCATTTAACGTTTACTTAAAGCCTCCTGCATCTCTACTTTCTGTATTTCCCCCCAGTTCCTTTTAACAGATTTTTGATTTTCCCTTCCCTTTTCAGTGCTGTATGACCCACTGCGTGACTTCTGCTTGGTTTGGCCATGGACTAAATCTTATTGACATCGGTATGTTGTTATCACAAATTGACTGTACATTATTGAATCGTAATGTGTAATACATTTGTTAAGAATACAAGCTGACTCCAGAATATTTTTGGTGCAATGAGTGTTTAATTTGTAGTGCTAGATGATGAGACATGATATAAAACGGTGATGGGTGGGGGTGGAGTAATGTCCATGGCAGAGTCCAGTTCTCAGTGTCACAGGTGCATTGTCCATATGCCTGTGGAAGGATGGAGCAGGGGAAGTTCAAGGTTGGACAGGGTGACAATGTGGGACAGTGGGATGACATCAGGGGGTATCTTATGCTGGCGGGGGTCTTGTCATCCTACTCTGTCTTCTTGTGCAATCTCAGGTTCCGCTTGCGGGGTGGTTGTCCTTCAGCAGGAGGTGGGGTTCTGGTGGCCTGTCGTTGTGTGGGGGCCTCCTGTCCACTAGCGCCGGCGGAGGTGGTAGGCTGTTCGTGGTCCTGGCTAGTGACAGGGGCCCTTTGTGGTGCCACATGGTTTCTCAATGTGGTTTCTATCCGGTTGAGGGCCAGGACTATGGTCCCCATAGCGGTACCGATGTTCCTGAGTTCATTGCTGAACCCCATGTAGCGTTCCTCCTGCTGTGCCTGGATCTCCGTGACCCTGGCCAGTACCGTCGCCATCGTCTCCTGGGAGTGGTGGTATGCTCCCATGATGGTGGTGAGGGCCCCTTGGAGAGTGGGTTCCCTGGGCCTGTCCTCCCCCCCTGTCGCACAGCAGCCCTCCCAGTTGCCCTGTTTCCCCGGGCCTCTGTCCCCTGGACGGTGTGCCCACTACCACTGCCCCCAGGTCCCTGTTGTTGTTGGGGTGTTGGGTCAGCCTGGGTTCCCTGTAGTGGCGGACACACCGCTGATTGATGCGTCCTAGAGACAGAGTCATGGGCCCGCTGGGTGGGAGCTGTGCTGGTGTTCCCAGAGGGGGTTGGGTCTGCTGTGGCCTGTGTCTGTGTGTGGGGAACCGACTGTCCAGAGGTCCCCGATGGTCCGGGCTGGTCGTCAGGTTCTAGGTCGACAGAGCTGCTGTCCTCACTGGGGGCCTGTTCTGTCGGTGGGATGGACATATCTGGACCCTCCTGGCCGGTGTGTTGGCGTTCGGGCCCTGCAGGGGTGAAAGGGTATGGTTATTAATTTTGTGTGTGCCATGGCGTGCATTTTGTGGGTGCCCTTGTCCCCCAGTGCTGCCATTCCCTTGTGGGAGGAGTTGTGAGGGTGGTTGGGGGGAGTGTATGGGTATGTGCAGTGGTCATGCATAGGTGATGGGTGTCTATGGTTTGTGTTGGCATTCAGGGGTTGGTGTTGTTTGGGCTGGGTTGTGCTAGTGAGACATTGGCAGGGAGGATGTGTGCTGTGGGGTTGGGATTGGGGGTGAGGGTGGGGGTGTGGGTTGCCAGGCTGGGGGGGGGGCAGTAGTTGAGATTCGACTTACCAGAGTCCATTCCTCCGGGTACTCCAGCGAGGCCATCAGGATGCAGGATGTTGAAGACCTCTTGCTCCCATGCTGTGAATTCTGGTGGAGTGGGTGGGGGTCCGCCTCCAGTCTTCTGCACAGCGATGTTGTGTCGTGACACCATCGAGCGCACCTTCCCCTGTAGGTCGTTCCATCTCTTCCTGATGTCTTCCCGATTTCTGGGATGCTGTCCCACAGCGTTGACCCTGTCTACGATTCTTTGCCATAGCTCTGCCTTCCTGGCTATTGTGGTGTGCTGCACCTGTGTGCCGAAGAGCTGGGGCTCTACCCTTATTATTTCCTCCACCATGACCCTGAGTTCTTGGTCCGAGAACCTGCGGTGTCTTTGGGGTGCCATGGGGTGGTGTGGATGAGGTGTGGGGTGGTGTTTGAGGTGATGTGCGTGGTGATGTGTGGTGATGTGTGCGTAGATGTGGTGTGGGTGATGATGTTGGGTTCCTGTGTGTGTTGTGCTTTGCGTTCCCTGTGCTCTCTCTCAGTGTATTGCGCCTTCTCTCAGAATTTCAGGTCGTAGGGGTTTGTGGGTGATGTGGGTGTGTGTTTTATATGGTGATGGGTGTGTGGGAGTGTTGTTTGTATGTGTATCAGGTGTGTGTATTTTGAATTGTCCAATGTGGCTGTGTTTTGCATGTGTGTGTGTATTTTGACCGCGGCGGTGTGTACCGCCAATGGAATACCGCGGTTGAAAGACCGCTGCGTGGATTCGTGGGTCGTAATGGCATGGCGTGTTTGTGTTGGCGTGACGGTGGAGGTTTGGTAATCTCCAGTTTATCGCTGCCCGCTGATGTGGCGGCCTTCCCTGGATGTCGGGTTTTTGGCGGTTTGCCAGTTGGAGGTCAGAATGACCGTGGCGGTTTACCGCGGCCGCGGCGGTAGAATGGCGGACTTCTGACCGGCAGTAAGCGCCTTTTACCGCCGAGGTCAGAATGACCCCCTAAATCATCTCTAGAAAACAGAATCGACGCAGTTGCACAAGACTTGAATCTCCTGCGCGTGGATCACCGAAACCTAGCCGAAAGAGTGAAAACGGCCGAGGATGAAATATCCGACTTAACCCCAATGGCTCAAGGTAACCAAAAACAGATCCAGCACATGGACGCGGAGCTGAAGATGCTCTGGAGGAGATCGGAAGAAATGGAGAGCAGGGCGCGCCGCAATAACGTACGTTTCCTGGGTTTTCCAGTAAGTATGCAGCAAACAGAATCGGAAATCCCCATGGAGCACCCGCTAATCAAGGGGGTGCTAAATGGGGCTCCATCCAAGTTTTTCTCTGTGGATAGGGCATATAGAATACCGGGCAGACCCCCGGCCCCTGGCCAACCACCTAGACCATTGATCGCCAGATTCCTGAACCATAGAGACCGAGATGCAATAGTACAACAATTTCGCAACAAAGGCCCATTTAAGTACGAGGACTCGACTATAAACGCATACCCAGACTTTCCACAGGAGGTGCAGAATCAACGGAACTCGTACGTTAAAATTAAACAGCGCCTGCGAGAGCATAACATAAAATATGCCCTGCTCTTTCCCGCAAGGGTAGTAGCGGAGGACCGTACCCACATATTCACCAATCCTGAGGATGCTTGGACATGGCTACATGCCAAGGGCCTAGCTTGCCCGCGGGAAGCTGCGGAGGGAGATGTGGAATGGCAAACTTCTGCTTCAAGGAAGCGATCCAAGAGACGTACCAGGGGCCAGCCCAATGACCGGCAGGCAGCGGAAGACAGAGCACGTGTGCTAAAAGAGACGCCCTTACACATGCAAAGCAACTTTGCAACTGCTAGGAAACCCCCGGAGCTGGGCTCGGACTCCGACACGGCCAATTCCACATCTACAATATCTGGAGAGCTAGGTGGGCCAAAGGTCACTCTCAGGTCCGCAGACAAACTTTAAGTCGCATTTATCTACTTCATCGGCCCGCTGGCTTCAATGATGCTCGAAATCCGAAAAGCCTCCGGAGACTCTGTAGCGCTGTCGAGGACCGGGGCGAATGCGCCTCCAGCAATGTGTATCTTTGATATAAATTAACAGCTAATTCATAGGGGGTTTATGGGGGCGGATTGCGGGCGGCGGGCGGTGCGGGAAGGAGTCAAATATCCGAGGGGCGCCTAACGGTATTAGCAGACTATGTCTGTGGAAAGATGTGAGCCCCTTATAAGAGCCACATCTGGAAGAAATGAGAATCCCAATATGCAAATCCCACCGGATATGGGTTAGTTCACGTGTTTTCGAGTTCAGTAGTTGTACACCAGTTATAAGTAGTAATGGGGATTTATTAAAGGGGGTTGGGGTTAGTAGTTTAGCAGAAATGCATGTATCGGAACCACTCAAAACACAAAATAAGCAGCTGCACTCTATATATTCAACAAATGACAGCTACAGAAGGGTTGTGACCAGATGGGCCAACACCAAAGCTCAGTACCTAAGCACAGAGATTTACCCCCAAAACTCCATATGATGCCTTCCGGTAAAAATAACAAAAAACAGTATATTATAGTGACATGGAATGTTAGGGGCCTGGGGGCGCTGAGCAAGCGGACCAGAGTACACGCACGGCTCAAACGACTAGGAGTGCACATTGCCATCCTACAAGAGACACACATGCTAGAGGGGGACCTACGCGACCTGCGCCCAAACGGGGAGGCCTGCTGATAGGCACAACGTACTCGGCCTTTGCGAGGAGGGTGCTGGTCTGGATAGCGGCAGGAGTCCCATTCCACTTATTGACACATAAAATAGACCAAGGAGGAAGATACGTGGTAGTGGAGGGCAGATTAGATGGTAGACAAATAGCAGTGGTTGGTATATATGCTCCAAACAGCGGGACTACGGGATTCCTCACCACTCTCACTACAACTTTACTGTCCCACCCCATGACCTTGGCCCTATGGGGTGGTGACTTCAACAGCACACCATCTGCAACATTGGATAGATCTAGTGCCCAAGCGAGCTCGCTAGCAAACAGGAAACCCACAGGTCCCCTGCAAGAATGGGCAAGCGTCATGGGACTACACGACATATGGCGACTAGGCCACCCAAAACAAAGAGAATACTCATTCTACTCATCTCCACACAACACCCATACCACAATAGATATAATATGGGGCACCCGAGATATAGTGGCACTGATCAGCGAGTCGGAATATTTAGCGAAGACACTGTCGGACCATGCACCACTTAGAGTAACACTGAATTGGGGTAGGTCACGCCAGGCGGTCCCCACCTGGCGGTTCCAGGCGGAAGCACTACAGGACCAGGCATTTGCCGAAACATTGAAAGATTCTATAAGCCAGTACTGGGATATAAATGCCATGTCCGCAACAACACGAGCGATAGAGTGGTACGCCCACAAAGTGGTAGCACGCGGAGTATGCATATCCTCCACGTGGGGAGTGAGACGCTCCTTGCAAGCGGAGATTAGCAAACTGGAGAAGGAGCTCAGAGCAGCGGAAATAGCGGTAGCACTAGGGGAAATCTCTCACACTGTCCTAAAAGAAAAGCGCTTAAAATATAATGTCGCTGACAGCAAACTCCGTTACCACGATTACAACTATCACCTGACAAGGTTGCAAACAGAAGGGGATAGATCAAGCAGAATGTTAGCTTGGCTGCTCCATGAGGATAGACAGCAATCTCCAATAGGGGCCATACGTGTGGGCGCAGATGCTATGGCTACCACACAAGCAGAGATAAATGAGACGTTTAGAAAATACTACTCAAACTTATACACCAAACGCACCTCATGCACTGCACCACAGCTTGAGGCTTTTCTCGCTGACTCTCTCCTTCCGCCGCAATTGTCACAAACTGATAGAGAAAAAATCGAGGCTCCCATGACAATGGATGAAATAGAATTAGCCCTTGCACAATTACCTAGAAATAAAGCGCCTGGTGCAGATGGCCTCCCGGCAGAATACTATAAAGCCCACTTACCTTGCCTGAAACCTCACCTTCTAAGAGTGTTCGTAGAAGCGTGGACTAACGAATGCCTGCCCACATCCCAAAGAGAAACTATGATAGTGGTACTCCCCAAACAGGGCCGCGATCCCACAGGTGTCAAATCCTATAGACCACTATCACTTCTGAACTCAGACTGTAAAATACTAGGCAAAATTCTAGCTAACAGATTAGCTCCCCTCATGCACTCATTGGTACACGCAGACCAAAATGGCTTCATTCCTAGGCGCAACATCTTCCTAAATATTCGCAGACTACTGAGCATAATGGGGGATACTCCCCGAGACACACAAGAGGAAATGTTGCTCTCACTGGATATCGAAAAGGCTTTTGACACGCTCGAGTGGGACTTCCTCTTGGCCACAATAGCCCGCATGGGAATAGGCCCCAACTATATTCGCTGGGTCCAGACACTGTATTCTAACCCAAGTGCAAGGGTGAAGACGGGTGGGGTGATCTCCGATAGCTTTTCGATCTCCAGGGGCACAAGGCAGGGCTGCCCTCTATCCCCGCTACTGTTTGCCATAGCAATGGAACCATTGGCGGCAAGAGTACGCCTCACGGAACGCGAATGGGGAAAAATCAGGAATGGGCTCCATCACACGATCTCATTGTACGCAGACGATGCCTTAATATACATTCGGAACGGCCGCGTAGTTGTTCCCTTAGTAGTATCCTTATTGGCTGAGTTCGGAGACCTGTCAGGTCTAGTGGTAAACTGGGAAAAGTCTTGTGTGTTCCCTCTGGCAAAGCAGTCAACCGATAGTCAGGGTGCCCCTCAGGTAGGGCGTCTAAAGTGGTGCCCGGAAACGTTCAAATACCTTGGGATAAATATATACCACGACACAGAAGACCTAAGAGATGGGAACCTGGGGAGAGCGCTGACCTCCATAAAAGGCTCATTGCAATTCTGGAACAAGCTCCCGCTTTCGCCGCCTGGCAAGGTGGCGATTGCAAACATGTTGATCCTACCCAGGCTACTATACTACTTCGCGGCCTTACCGATAACTATTCCCAAAAGCTTCCTCAGCAACTTAAACACAGCCCTGCTCCAGCTCATCTGGGGCGGTGGCAGAGCACGTGTGGCTCTAGCCATGCTACAACGGCCGGTGGATGTGGGCGGTCTGGGAGCCCCCAACTTCGAACGCTACTATGCAGCCGCACAGCTACAGTGGGTTCTGAACTGGATCCACAGACCAGCGCAGGCAGAAGCCACATGCCTGGAGCCCTGGTTGGAAGGGACCCCCCTGTTAAAGTGGTTGACATCTAAACACCCCAAGGCGGAACATGTCAACCCATTGCTTGCGGTGGCGCACGCGTGCTGGGCTAAATGTGTGCAAAACGGAGCGAGCAAGCTCCCCTACTCCCCACATATACCATTGGACTACATACTGGGGGGCATCGCAGCTGGAACGTGGGCGATGCGGACATGGATGGAGGCAGGGGTACAGACAGTGGGCGACTGATTCGAAGATGGCAAGCTAATGTCATTTGAGGACTTACAGGCCCTCACTGAGATAAGCCCCGGCCAGTTTCTGACATACCACGCTATATGCCACGCAATAAGGAAAACGTGGGGGGCAGGCATCTCGGAACCGACGGTCTCCCCAGTGATTCATCATCTCCTACAATACAATGACAAAATAAAAATAATACCTAGCCTGTACAAAATCCTAAACAAATCTCCCGAACCACAAGTGGAGAAAGCCCGGGAGAGATGGAACGCTGTACTCCCCGCCCCGATCCCACTGGTGGACTGGCCAAAAGCCTTGTATCATGCCCGCGGCGTGTCAAGGAACCCCAGATTCAGGTACACTCAATTTAACTTTACGCATCAAACATATTTCTCCCCCGCCAGGATAAAGCGAATGTTCCCCGACTCCGAGCCAGTGTGTCCCAGATGCAAGGCACTGTCAGCATCCTTCTACCACATGGTAAGGGACTGCCCTAACGTACAAACAGCCTGGTTGGAGGTGGTGCGGGAGATTTCCGAGTTAACGGGGCTTGCGTTGTCAGCAGACCCCGGGTCTTGTCTACTGGGATTGAGGGAGAGACCTAAAAAGCAAAGATGCCTGCACAAATTAGTAGATCTAGCCTGTTTAATGTATAAAAGATTGATAGCGATGCACTGAAAAGCTCTCAATGCTCCTGATCGTAAATCTTGGCTCACTCTAATACTACGCTGGGCTCGCACTGAATACCACGTACTTAAAAAACTTGCGCGGGAGGGGCTACAACACACAGGGTGTACCACTTGGGAAATTCTGGTAACCAAACTCGAAGCCAAAAATGACGAGATGCCTCCATAAGCCAGGGAATATATACCTATAATAAGCATGATACAACTCTCTCCACATCCTCCATCACAGAAGCAAAGCCCGCAGGGCGACCCGGCATGACGGCACAAACACCTCTCCCCCCTCTCCCTCCTGTATTCACAACTCACCAGCTTCCCAACGCAAGTACTCTTTTAAAGTATAGGGTGTAGAGCCACCCGGGCAGCCATCCACGGTTGGCAACCTAATCGGAATCTCCACCAGGCGGCTAGTGATATAGGCCCAGCTGAATAGGGTCCACTCTGATCACGAGCGTGCAATCCCAATGATAGCTAACACAAGACAAACCCCCGGCAACTGAAGTAAGAAAAGATACTATAGGATTGATAGTGTTCCGATGCGTGTATTAGGAGTGGGGTTTGTGGTTGTTAAATGGTTTCAATATTGGACAATGTTTTAGAGATCCTGTTGCCAATAACTGAACAGTTTGTATTTCATGTCTGAAACATAAAACCAATAAAAAAAAAATATTTAAAAAGTAAAATAAAATGGGAGGACATTCGCCGCTGGAGCAAGAAGATGGCGGAGGCTCAGCTGGGGATCGCCTCCCAACATGTGAGGGGTGCCCGTTGCACCATGACCCCCCTGATGTTCCGGATCCTGGCGGTGGCCTACCCTGAGTTGGATGGGCCCTTGAGGGCATCACAGCAGACACAAGGGGGTGAGTACAACATCATTCTGCGGACTTTGCGCACAGTCGAGGGGTCTGGGTGGGGGAGGAGGGCTGTGGGTTCCTCTAGGCCAGGGCGAGTTAGGTAGGCTAGGCCCCTCCGTAATGCATGCCATGTGGCACTCCACCCCACCTCTGTAGAGTGCCAAGTACAGGTATACATGGCCCTGTGTCATCTATGTGTGCAGATGTCCACCATAGCCATGTAGGCCAGATCCAAGGAATTGCACCTGTAGAGGCCAAGAGCACGGCGTAGTGCAGGGGGCTGCTGTGTCTGTATTGTCCGTCAACGGTAGCGGTAAGCCATGCACTCAACCTGTCTTTCTTCTGTCACCCCCCCTTTTTTGTGCTCTCCCTGTTCTTTTGTGCATCAGCATCATCAGGCGGAGGTACAGTGGCACCGAAGCACGAGGGAGCTGCATCCCACATGGCCATGGAGGGCCACACCACAGACTCTGAATACACCAGTGGGACGGAGGGCGAGGGGAGCTTCACATCGGTCACCGGATCACCAAACAGCGACACAGACTTGTCCGCCGATGGGAGCTCCCTTGTGGTGGCGGCACCATCTGTGCCCCCCACTTCTACAGGTACAGCTACCACACCCCCTACCAGCACCGCCCTCCCAGCAGCCCCTCAGCCTTCGCTCCGTGCCCGCTCACCCAGGAGGGTGGGCATCACCTTTGCGCCAGGCACCTTAGGCCCTGCCCCAGTCACCCCTGCTGCCCTCAGTGAGGAGGCCATTGACCTCCTCAGGTCACTCACTGTTGGGCAGTCTACCATTGTGAATGCCATTCAGGGTGTAGAAAGGGAGTTGCAACACGGTAATGCATTCCTGGAGGGTATTCATTCCGGTCAGGCTGCCCTTCATCGAACTCTGCAATCTCTGGCCTCAGCACTGATGGCAGCCATTGTCCCTGTGTCTAGCCTACCCCCTCCAACTTCCTCCACCCAGACCCAATCCCCTGTACCCCAGCCTATCCCAAGCACACCATCAGACAAGCATGCACACACCCCAACACACAAAAGTAGCTCAGGCAAACATAAGCACCACACATCACACAGGCACTCACGCAAGCATCACCCACATACAGACACAGCAACATCCACTGCCTCCACTGTGTCCCCCTCCTTGTCGTCTCCCTCCTCTCTCCCAGCGTCGTCTACACTTTCACCTGCATGCACTACATCTACAGGCACTGGGACTCGCACCACAAAACCCAGCACCACCCCCCGCTCACCTGCACTCACCACCCCGACTACCATTTACACGTCCCCTGTGTCCACTCCCAGTGTGTCTGTGACGCCCCCTCCCAAAGTACACAAACGCGGGCACTCACACACCCAACATCCATCCACCTCACGACAGCCTCCAGTACCTGCACCTGCACCCAAATCACCTAAAGTAACACCTCCTACAACCACCTCCTCTTCCTCCACTCCCAGACCCCCTCCAGCTACCCATCCCAGTGTTCGTCAGAAACATTTCCTCAGCGACGTTGACCTCTTTCCCACCACCCCGACCCCTCCAATTCATAGGTCCCATAGTAGCACCTCAGCCAAAAAAAGTCCGGTACCAGTGGTGCGTGTTAAAGGTGTGTGGAGTGCACAGGCCACCAGGGCAGCCAGTGTGACACGGAGCCTAAGCACTGCCAGTCCACCCCCTGTAAAGCACCTTAAGTTGGAAAGTGGCCGACGGGAGAGGGTGAAGACTCCTGGTGGAAAAACAGCTCACAAGGGTCCCGGGGGAAGTGCTGAGTCTGCTGTGACTCCTCCCAAGGTGTTGAAGGGGCAGAAGAAGTCTCCAAAGTCTGGGAAGAGCAGCACGGCGGAGAAGGCCGCCATCCTACCCGCCGGCCGGGACGCCACCGCCAGCAGTATCGTCACAGGTCCAGAGACCACCGCCGGAGTCAGTGCCCTGGAGGGCACCAGTATCATCACAGGTCCGGAAAACAACGCCAGCGCCAGTGACCTGGAGGGCCCCGGCAGCCACAGCCCCGCTGGGCACTGAGGGACCGTAATGCCACACACCGTTGCACAGGTCAGAGACAGCAAAGGCAAGCACCGCTGAACAGGGCAAAGACCGCCATGGTGAAGACCGCTGAACAGGGCAAAGGACCGCCATGGCAAAGCACCGCTGAACAGGCCAAAGACTGACATGGTGAAGACCGCTGAACAGGGCAAAGACCGCCATGGTGAAGATCGCTGAACAGGGCAAAGCACCACCATGGCAAAGCACCGCTGAACAGGCCAAAGACCGACATGGTGAAAGACCGACATGGTGAAGACCGCTGAACAGGGCAAAGAACGCCATGGTGAAGACAGCTGAACAGGGCAAAGCACCACCAAATCAAGCATTGTTAGCCCACGGGCAGCTGGGACAGTGACGGAACAGGGACCGTCACGGGGAGCGTGATGCACTCCCGGCACCAGTCCCCCTCTGGAACCAGTGGAGACCTGCATCCACTCTGTCTGTCCTTCACAGGATGAAGCACTCTGGGCACCAGTCCCCCTCCAGAACCAGTGGAGACTGTTATCCACTTGAGAGACTGTGGCTTTGCACTCCCCAGGATGGTACAGTGGGCAACCCACCCACTGTAGAGACTTGAGAGACTGTGGCTTTGCAATCCCCAGGATGGTACTGTGGGCAACCCACCCACTGTAGAGACTTGAGAGACTGTGGCTTTGCACTTCCCAGGATACATCAATGGGCATGGAGCCCCCTCGTGGATCTGGTGTGGTGCTGTAATCCGGCTGAGGTGCCCCCCTTCCCTTCCCCCTATGGTGCCTGTTGTATTTCTATCTGATGCCCCTGCAGTGTTCTCTCCGTTTGTAGACAGGTCTCTAGTGTGGGCCTCGCCCATGCATTTTGGGCCCAGTGGTCCACGGACATTGAAATGTGCATACCTGCACTACTAATCGTGATGTATATATTTGGAAAGTGTATATCTATCTGTATATAGTAGGTTACTGTATTTTGATACATTACAATGTTTGAACTGATTTCGTTTTGTCTTTGCATTCTTCCGGGGGGGTTGGGGGTTGTTACTGTGCTGTTTGGAACTGCATTGGTGTGTGTGTTGTAGTGTGCGAGGGTCGGGTTGGGGTGGGGGTGTTGCGTGTGTGTCCCCCTGACTTTTGCCTCCCCTATGTCCTAGGTGGAGTACTCACCGCTGTCTTTGCCGCCTACGTTGCTGGTGATTGTAGATGAGCAGGAAGACAAGCGCAGGGAGTATTTGTAGTTCGGGCTCCATGGTAGCCTCCTTCCTCGTGGAGTGTGTTCAGGTGAGAGTTTTCCCATTGCAAAAGCTGTTTCCGCCGTGTTTTTATCCACGGTGAATCCGCCCCGGAAAAGGTGTCGGATTGGCAGGTTGTGTTACTGTGGGCGGTACTTTGTCTTCCGCCTGTCTGTTGGCGGTGACCGCCGCGCTGCTTGTCTGTACCGCTGTGGCGGTCGGAGTGTTAAAGTGGCTGTCTATGTTGGCGGTTTCCGCCACGGTCATAATTCCCTTTTTTTGTCCGCCGGCCTGTTTGCGGTATTACCGCAGCTTTAACACCGTCCGCCAGGGTTGTAATGACCACCCTAGTTTCTATATAAAAGAGGGTTTTTTTACTTGCCTATATCTTTGGTGCCACTTGATGAAGCTTCAGAAAACTTTCAAAAAATATTTGCCAGTCCCGTCAGCTGCTGCCTGGAAAGTTTTATGGTGAACCGTCCAGGGGCGGCCGAGAAAAAGGGCGGTCCCACAACCCATTTTCCCCATTCATATTTGCATAGGGATTTTGAACAGCAATAGTGTTTCTTTTTGTTTTGGTGTAATTCTAGTCATTAGTTTTAGAGAAATTAAATAAAGTTCAAATTGGTATAACTAGGGACACAAAGGAATCGGGACCCCTCCCGATCTCATGCAGAGATCTAATTGGCTGATAATACTTCAACAACAGAAGTCATTAAAGTATTGTCAGCCATCTTGGGACTTGGCTAAAGCCGAGTCCCCCAAAACAATTTAAAAAAAAGAAAAGGGGCCAGGGTACAAACACTCTGACCCCTGAGCTCTAGACGTGGGAACCCAAAGGTACCCCGCCAGGGCTAAAAAGCATTAAAAAAATGTTTTTAGAGATGGATATGCAGTGGATCTGTGACTCCGCCATAACATTTAAAAAAATGAAGTGCAGCTTCTGCGCTTCGTTAGTATCGGGCCCCCTGGTGGGCCAGGTCCCAGGGGCTTATGTGTATAAAAGCAGGGGGGGGGCTCCTGGCCCCCTCCCGCTGCCCCAGGGACCGCAACCCCACCAGGGCTCATTAGTTATATGCCGGGCATAGTTCTGACATGTGGGGAGTGCCAGGCTCCCTCCTGCTGCCCTGGGGACCACCACTTCCCTGGGGCATTCATGTAATAAAATGTTGGGGATCCTGTGGCCCAGCCATGCCCTAGTGACCACCAACCGCAAGGGTTACATTTTATTTGGACGGGGACCACGCAGCTCCCGCACCCCAGGGACCATCACTCCACGGGGCATATCTTTGAAAAAAGAAAGGGGGTCTCTATCGGACCCCCAAGCTGTATAAAACACCACTCATTAGGTCCTCATTGGAGGTGGGGCACACAGCACCCTCTTGGAGCCACTCATGGCCCTGAGATGGCAACCTCCTAGTGCCGGCTCCTGCTATGTCCCGGGGTGCCAACCCCTGGGACATAGCTGTTTGCTGTGCTTTGGCTGCGGCTCTGCAGCTACAGCCAAGCCAAGCAAACACTCTGGTTTATGACAGCAGGACCTGTAATACAGGACCCGCTGTCAAAAACTAGAGCTTTAATCTCTGTCCCCTGCACGCATATATGGGGACAAAGATTAAATGCTTCACAAGCACTTGCTGAAGCAATGCCACTGTGAGGGAAGCCTTAAGGCTTCCACTGCAGTGCCAGGTAGGCCGTAAAGGCTTTTTATTTGAAAAACAAATATTTTTAATAACCAAATATTGTGTGAAGGCCAGAGCCTGAAAGGATCTCTGTAGGCCAGGAAATGCACCATGAATGCCCTCCAGGAACGCATTGCCGTGCTGGACTTGAGCTGCCAGTCCCTGGATGGCATTCATTTTGGTCAACTGACCCACAGAGATCAACCTCAGGAGGTCAATAGCCTCCTCACTGAGGGCAGCAGGGCTGACAGGGGCAGGGGCAGCGGTGCCTGTGGCGAAGGAGATACCCACCCTCCTGGGTGAGCGGGCATGGGCAACTGAGTGGGGATCTACAGGGATTGTGGTTATAGTAAGGAGGGTGGCAGACAATGATGGTGCTGGGGTGGTCCCAGAAGGGACCGCCACCACCAGGAAGTGTGCACTGGAGGAGGATTCTGAAGATGACGTAGATGATCTGGTCTCCCGCATGGCACTCCCCTCGCCCTCCATGCTACTGAGTCCTACGCTGTCGCTGGTAGCAGCACTCTGGGTCCCGTGGCCTGCAGCATCCCTACTCACCTGTGGCCCTTCACCTGCAGATGCTGAGGCACACAAATAGAGAAAGAGAGGGAAGGAGGGAGAGAGTGTCAAGGAGACCAGATCCTCGGGGCTTGCGCATGTTCCCAACATGTCCACCTCTTGGCAGCTCCAAACTCCACTAGTTATATAGCACATAGTTAAAGAATGGCCAAGTGGGGGAATGGGTTTTGGGGTGGGAACAGCGGGGAAGGAGACCTGTGGAAGCAAGAGTTAACAACACAATTGCAAGATTAATCACAATGACTTTCAATAAGTTTTGTTTCAAATAAACACTTATGCTGAAAACATGACTGGCCTAAGGCTTCACTATAACAAGGCCTCAAGAATCTAGGTACCTGGAAATCAAGAAAGGTTATACAAGGTTTTCTTATGAACATTCCAGAATTAACGTATTATATTTTTTTGAACAATAAACTCTCTCCAAATACTTTGTAGAATAATCTCTTATGCTCTGAACACTGAATATCACTCTGTTCGAACTGTGTTTCAAGAATACGATGAACATTGAATAACACTCTTTTGAATCTGTTTTTCAGGAATACTATGAACATTGAATACAACTATATGGAATCTGTGTTTCAGGAATACTATGAACATTGAATAACACTCTTTTAAATCTGTTTCAGGAATACTATGAACATTGAATAACACTCTATGGAATCTGTGTTTCAAGAATACTATGAACATTGAATAACACTCTCCAATTAGTTCTTGGAATAGTCACTGCATTATAACAAAAGTCGAAGAGCACCTGGTTTTCTCTGCATGAATGAACTGGACAAGTACCATGAATAACACTGCTACGTCACTCTCTGATTAAGAGTTTCAAGATTCAAATGTTCAGGAAATATCATGCACTTAAATCAAAACTGCACATCTAGGTTTCAAAATATAGAAACGATTGCGCACTCCGCCGATCTGTATTTCAAAGGTTAAACAACAGAAGTGAATTGCGCACCTTATTACAAATTCGAACATCAAAATTTCATTGCAATGAAACGATTGCGCACACTGCCGATCTGTGATTCAAGAACTTAATGCCGGGAAAGAATCGTGCACACTGTTGCTGATTCTATTATCAAGAACCAAATGCCATGGAAAAAATCGTGCACACTGCCGATCTGAATTCCAGTAAGTATATGCCTGGAATGAATCGCGCACGCTGTTGCCGATTCGGAATTCACAATACAAATGGCATGAAATAATCACGCGCACTGCCGATCTGAATGCCAAGAAATAAATGCCTGGAGTGAATCACGCACACTGTTGCCGATTCGGAATTCACAATGCCATGAAATGATCGCGCACACTGCCGATCTGAATGGCAAGAAGTAAATTCCTTGAGTGAATTGCGCACACTGTTGCTGATTCGGAATTCACTATACAAAGGCCATGAAAACAACCGCACACGTGATTTGAAGTTTAGGCCCAAAACTCGAGTGTCACTGGAAAGCGGAGTCGAGGGCCTAACCGGACCTCTGCCTTACCGCCCTCCTTGAAGATCACCAAATACACGAATGCAGGCCTAGAAATGACTGGATAGGCCTCCGGGACAGGAGCTCTGGAAAATGCTGCTGCTCTGCACTGGGACCTCTAAATAGTGAGCACGTGGAGGTGGGCTGGCTCCCTCATATAGAGCCACACCCAACCATGCTGCAGGAAAGGCTTCTAGAAAGTCTTAGAATAAAGGACCACATCCTGCAGTCCTGCAAACAAGCCTTGCAAATGAACAATGAATAACAAACAGCATTAATGGCTTTTCAAGGTGAAAGTTCTGCAATGCAAAAGGTTAATATACTGCATAGAAACACAATGCATGAAATATGCCTCTGCATAAAGACTGGGTTTTTGCATTTATGTCACCCGTAGAACGCTCACTGTCCTGATGTTGACAGTACTCCCCCCTCCCAAGCGCACTCTAGGGCCTGGTTTGTCTGTATGTAGGCAATGAAAACGCCTCACTAGTTGTGGAGCATGAATGTCAGATGCGGAGACCCATGAGTTACTCTCAGGACTGTAACTTTTCCAAGATATTAGATACCAGAGATTACGATCTTTACATTTTGAATCCAGCACCTGTTTAACTTCGTATTCCAATTCTCCCTGTACTAGAACTGGAGCTGGTTGGGAGCGGACTTTTTGGACAGCTCTTTTCAGGAGAGAAGTATGAAACACTGGATGAATACGTAGTGACCTTGGTAACTGTAGTTTATAGGTCACTGGATTGATTTGCTGAAGGACTGTGCAAGGACCTATGAATTTCGGATTAAACATATGCTTTTTCTTGAAGTTCATATGACGTTTGGAAAGCCACACTCTATCAACTGGCTTATATTGGCGTCCTTCACAATGTTTCTTGTGATAGTGCTTCTTATACGTTTGTTTAGCTTTATCTAGATGTTGCTGGGTTTGTTTCTGGGTTTGATGGAGTTGTTGCATCGTCTCTGACACGGCTGGTGTAAGTGAACTTTCTTGTGGAATCGTGATTGGCAGGGTAGCAGGATGTAACAATCCTTTTGGTTTTGAATGACTTGACTTGATGCGAGCACAAACTTCACAGTTAGCTACCATCTGCTTGATGTCTTTTATCAAAGTAGGCCACCAAAAGTAGCGTTGGACTAATTCAAGAGTTTAAGGAATACCTGGATGACCTGCCGTAGGTATAACATCCAACCAATGAAATACCAACTTGCGCAACTTGGTATTTGGAACAAATAAACAGGCAACATGGAAAGGTAGTCCTTGTTTGATTGACCTCTTGGGATTGGCTTGAGCCATGTCTGCCATTTCTCAATGGTGAAAGAATTGCAGATTTTTTTCAAAAAAGTCTTTGGTTTTTATGATGCAAAGAACCTTGTCTGGGACAATGATAGACTTAGGAGATTGGATTGCGGCTAACATGGTAGATTCTTGTCTGGCTAGCTCGTTCATTTGGTAATTAACTTTGTTGTGTTGTGATAACGCTGACCCAATTGTCATGTCTGAAGGGGACAAGGGGACAGCTTGAAGAGTCACTTGGCCTCCAGTTAAGCGTTTTCCATCTACGCTTTTCTGGTGTTTTCTTTTTGGTGCATGGGATCCCCCATGTTTGAACCAACTGTGCATCAACAAAGTTACCAGTAGCCCCAGAATCGACTATGGCTTTTTTTAGATAAGTCTTTTGTTTTACCAGTACTTCTAGATCTAGCCTTAGATGTCTTGACTCAAGTAAAATATTTCTACCATCTTGTGAAGGTTCCATGGTTACATCCAAGAGCAATCCTTCTGTACACCTTGGGTGTTCTATTTTTTCTGCTTGATCTGTGCATTTGCTACAACCTTCTTGGTAGGGGTTTGTCTGTCTTTTGGGTTTTGCTGGACATTCTCTGGTGAAATGGCCCTTTCGACCACAGTAAAGACATTGTCCGTTCTTTCTACAGAGGTCTTTTTCGTCTTTTGTCAAAGGCCGCCTGACAGTTACAATTTCCATTGGTTCAGGACTGTTCTCTCTCTGAAATTGTGATTCTCTGTACTCATGAACACACCAGGAATTTTTCTCAGTCTTTTTGCGTGTCCTCTGTCGTTCCGCAAACGATGGTCTAGTCTCAAAACAAGATTTATCAGATCTTGACAATCTGTAGGTTGAGGATCGATCTGAGCAAGAATGTCTTTTAGCTCATCTTTGAGTCCTTGATAGAACAGGGCTGCTTTCTTCTCTCCAGGCCAGGATGTTTCTGCTATCAGCCGATTAAAACTAGCCAAGTAGGAAACTAAGGCCCTCATTACAACATTGGCGTTAAAAGCTGCTTACCACCGTGCAGAAGACTGCCAACACACTGCCACGGCCGCAGAAATCCGCCACAGCTATTATGAACCACAGCTCGCAATCCGACAAAATTCAGACACCCACACAAGTCCGCCACATCAAAGATCAGTGATAAACTGGCGAAAACAAAACCTCCACCGTCATGCCAACAGAAATACGCCCACTCTATCACGACACACAAATCCGCGCGGCGGTCTTTCAACTGCGGTATTCCATTGGCGGTACACACCGCCGCGCTCAAAATACACACACATTTACAAAACACATCCGCATTGGATAATTCGAAACACACACACCTGATACACATACACACACCACTCCCACACATCCATTACAAAATAAAACACACACCCACATCACCCACAAACCCCTACGACCACAATTACCGAGAGAAGGCCAGAGAGAGACACCACAAACAACTACCAAGCATCCACAGGCACACAATACCATCACCCACAGAACTTCCATGCACCTCACACAACACACCACTAAATATCACCCAACTTATCACTACACAAACCACCCCACACATCACCCACCCCACCCCATGGCACGGCAAAGACTCCCCAGGTTCTCTGAGGAGGAGCTCAGGTTTATGGTGGAGGAAATCGTCCGGGTAGAGCCACAGCTATTTGGATCACAGGTGCAGCACACCTCCATAGCTAGGAAGATGGAGCTATGGTGCAGAATAGTGGACAGGGTTAACGCAGTGGGACAGCACCCAGGAAATCGAGTTGACATCAGGAAGAGGTGGAATGACCTACGGTGGAAGGTGCGTTCCGTGGTCTCAAGACACCACCTTGCAGTTCAGCAGACTGGCGGCAGACCCCCACCTCCTCCCCCATAACTAATAACATGGGAGGAGCAGGTCTTGGCGATTCTGCATCCTGAGGGCCTCGCAGGAGTAGATGGAGGAATGGACTCTGGTAAGTCAAATCTTAACTATTACAGCCTCCACCCTACCTGCATTCCATCACATACCCCCACCCTCACCCCCATCACTCCAACTCCTCACAAATGTCCCATCACAAACTACCCAACCCAACACCAAGCCTTGCATGCAACAACAAAGCATGGACACCCATCACCAAAGCATGGCCACTGCACATACCCATACACCCCCATAAACCACAATCACAAAAGATCCCACACAGGAATGTAAGCACTGGGGTACACGGTCACCCACCTATTGCACACGATGGCACACACAGATGTAATAAACATACTTTTATACCCCTGCAGGACCGCTACCCAACGTCACCAGACAGGAGGGTCCACACATGTCCACACCACCAACAGAAGAGGCCCACAGTGATGACAGCAGCTCTGTCCAACTGGATCTAGAGGACCAGCCCGGCCCATCGGGGACCTCGGGACAGTCGGTTCCCCTCACACAGTCACAGGCCACTACAGAGCTTCCCCCTCTGGAAACACCAGCACAGTGCCCACCCAGCGGGCCCATACCTCTGTCCCCAGGACACATCAATCAGCAGTGTGTCCACCACTACAGGGAACCCAGGCTAACCCATCACCCCAACAACACCAGGGACCTGGGGGCAGTGGAAGTGGGCACACGGTCCTTGGGACGGAGGCCCAGGAACACAGGGGAACTGGGAGGGCTGCTGTGCGACGGGGAAGGACAGGCCAAGGGAACCCACTCTCCACTATGCACTCTCCAACATCATGGGAGTCTACCACCACTCCCAGGAGACAATGGCAATGGTACTGGCCAAGTTTCGGGAGGCATAGCGCCTGCAGGAGGAACAGTATTTGGGCTTCAAGGAGGAACTCAGAGCGATCAATTCCACCCTGGGCACCATCGTAGGGGTGCTGAAGGAAGTACTCAACACCAGGTGGGACACTGTGGCACAACAAGGGGCCCCTGACACTAGCCTGGACAATGAACTGCCCACCACCTCCGCCGGCGCTAGTGGACAGGAGGCGCCGCCACAGGACCATCACACCAGCACCCCACCCCCTGCAGAGGGAGAACCACCCCAGAAGCGGTCCCTGAGATCCAGGACAAAGACAGAGAACGATGCCAAGACCCCCGCCAAGAAATGAGACCACCCTGAATGTCATCTGTCTGTCCCACTTTGTCACCCTGTCCATCCTCAAACTGCCCCAGCTCCACTTCCTATGCCCATTTGGGCAATGCACCTGTGAGACTAATAGGCTGGACTCTGCATGGACCTTCCTCCACCACCCCCCCTCACCATTTTACAACCCCCTCCAATATTGAGCACTTAAATAAACACCCTTGAAGCACAAAACAATCTGGAGTCAGTCTTTGATTTCGAAATAGTGTATTAGCAATTACAGTGTCAAAATGCTCTTTCATATGTAATGTCAACATACATGTGTCACACAGCTCTAGTCCATGAGGAAACAAAGCAGATGTCACACAGTGGGACCCACTTCTGTGAAATCGTAAGGGAAAGTGACAACTCAGTGACCATACACTGGCTGAAAACGACAGACAGTAGAGAGGTAGTAGTGTTAAAGTACATGTAGTAGGCAGGTTTGTATTCTTACCTGTGTCTCATTGGAAATATTGCAGGATCACCGAGTTCCTGTTGTCGATGTCCTCTTCTTCTGCTTCCTCGTCTTCACTGTCCACAGGTTCCACAGCTGCAACAACACCGCCATCTGGACCATCCTCCTGCAGAAAAGGCACCTGTCATCGTAAAGCTAAGTTGTGAAGCATACAGCAGGCCACGATGGTCTGGCACACCTTCTTTGGTGAGTAGAATGGGGATCCACCTGTCATATGGAGGCACCTGAACCTGGCCTTCAGGAGGCCGAAGGTCCGCTCTATTATCCGCTGAGTTCACCCATGGGCCTCATTGTAGCATTCCTCTGCCCTTGTCCTGGGATTCCTCACTGGGGTCAGTAGCCATGACAGGTTGGGGTAACCAGAGTCACCTGCAAATGGCGAGGGACAACTGTTAGACACGCACTAACCTGCAGGGATATCCCAAGACCCAGACAACCATTCCCACAGACTTGCTTCCAGGTGCTCACCTAATAGCCAATAAATCAACAAAGATTGCGCACAGTTCCAAATAATATAGAGGGTTTCTTTCAAGAGGATGGTTCAATCAGTAGATGAAAAAACGAAATTTTCGAAGCAAGAGCCCTCACTCACCTTCCGGTGACATGCTTCATCATAGGGCCCAGCTCCTCGTCAAGCCGGCGCTGCAATGCCTGACGGGCCCCACAAGGGGGCTCTTTGCCGGAGATCTTTTAAGAATCGTGTGAAGCCGGTCAGAAAAAATAAAGTGAAGGATTGGTATATGATTTTTTTTTTTAAATGACTAGAGGTAACTACTAATACTTTTTATTCTAATGCTGATACCTCTGACATGATTAAAAACCAATATGAGGGGAATTAGTGGAATAATGTCCACATACCTCATCAAAACCAGGTAGGTATGGTTACTGTGTCTCTTAATAGGGAATATCCCGGGGGATAGGAACAGGCATAGGTGATCCGGCAGTGCCCGTCTTCTATTGAAAATCAGAGTGGATTTTTAGAGCCTGATACTACCCCGATGAGGCCCTACCATTAGTTTTTGGAGGGTTTTGATTTCCTTATTTTTGGGAATATCCATGGTTTAAAGGATTAGGTATGTAATTAGGTCCTGACGAATCGCATTAGATCAATTGTTGACGAGAAGAAAGCGAGAAACATGTTGACCAACTACATTAAGTGACACAGGGGATCCTGTGGGCACTGTCTCTTTGTTAATATTCCCTATTAAGAGACACAGTAACCATACCTACCTGGTTTTGATGAGATATGTGGACATTATTCCACTAATTCCCCTCATATTGGTTTTTAATCATGTCAGAGGTATCAGCATAAGAATAAAAAGTATTAGTAGTTACCTCTAGTCATTTTTAACATTTTTTCATATACCAATCCTTCACTTTATTTTTTCTGACTGGCTTCACACGATTCTTAAAAGATCTCCGGCAAAGAGCCCCCTTGTGGGGCCCGTCAGGCATTGCAGCGCCGGCTTGACGAGGAGCTGGGCGCTATGATGAAGCATGTCACCGGAAGGTGAGTGAGGGCTCTTGCTTCGAAAATTTCGGTTTTTCATCTACTGATTGAACCATCCTCTTGAAAGAAACCCTCTATATTATTTGGAACCGTGCACAATCTTTTTTGATTTATTGACTATTGGGAACCTTACGCACAGGACCAGGAGTTTTCACTCCAAATATCCCATTTTGTGCCCCTCCTTTTGTTGTTTACTCGGCTTACCTAATAGCCACACACGGTGCCTCTGGAGTTGACCCATCATATAAGGGATACTGCTATTCCGTAGGATGTAAGCGTCATGCACTGAGCCAGGGAACTTGGCATTCACATAGGAGATTTACTGGTCTGCCAAACACACCATCTGCACATTCATGGAATGATAACTCTTCCGGTTTCTGTACACCTGTTTACTCCTGTGGGGGGTACCAAAGCCACATGGGTCCCATCACTGGCACCTATGATGTTGGTGATATGTCCCAGGGCATAGAAGTCTCCTTTCACTGTAGGTAAATCCTCCACCTGAGGGAAAACGATGTAACTCCGCATGTGTTCTAGCATGGCAAACAACACTCTGGACAACACGTTGGAAAACATAGGCTGGGACATCCCTGATGCTATGGCCACTGTAGTTTGAAATGACCCACTTGCAAGGAAATGGAGTACTGACAGCACCTACACTTGAGGGGGGATTCATGTGGGATGGCGGATAGCTGACATCAGGTCTGGCTCCAGCTGGGCACACAGTTCCAGGATTGTGGCACGGTCAAGCCTGTAGGTGATGATCACATGTCTTTCCTCCATTGTCAACAGGTCCACCAGCGGTCTGTACACCGGAGGATGCCACCATCTCCTCACATGTCCCAGCGGACGGTGCCTATGAAGGACAACAGCGAGCACAGAGTCAACCAACTCAGAGGTACGTACCCACAGCTTACACAGAACACGAATCATAATCCGATATTTGGCCTGTATGAGTGTTGAGGCAAGGCCTAGGTATGTGTGACGCAGTTAAAAATTAAACCATGTGGGCCCCTGAAATGGCGGCTGCCTGACCTGTAAGGTGGGACAAGGGGAAATGAGGTAACTGCGCTGGCGTTGTATACCGTTGCGGTAGGCGGTCGAAGACCGCGGCGCAATGCTGCATTGGTTAACATTGGACCCCCATGGGTCCCAGGAGCCAATGACGATGTACGCCGGCGGTGACGGTACGCACCGCCGCGGACGTGACCATCATTTTCTATCTGTTCAATCACTCAATACCTGATCTTCGACAGGACAAGGACCTACACTGCAAGTGCTGCTGTGACCTCGGTCTGGAAGAGACAATGGCTTGTGCGTCTGGGGAAAGGGCCCCTGCCTTCACATCGGAGGAGTTGGAGAAACTCGTGGATGGGGTCCTCCCCCAGTACACGCTACTCTACGGTCCTCCAGACAAACAGGTAAATACAGCATGCTCTATGGGCTATGCCTGTGTGGAGTGGGGTGGATGAAAGATGGGGGGGGGATTGAGGCGTGCATAAAATGACGGTGAGTGCATGTGCATCCTGCCAAGGGTAGGGATGGGGGCCAATGACTGTGACGGTGCATTTGGTAATAACTTTTCTTTTCCCCCTGTACAATTCATGTAGGTCAGCGCCCACCAGAAAAAATATATTTGGCGTGCCATCGCCAAGGACGTCCGGACCCTGGGGGTCTACCACAGATGGAGCACCCACTGCTGTAAGAGATGGGAGGACATTCGCCGCTGGAGCAAGAAGATGGCGGAGGCCCAGCTGGGGATGGCCTCCCAACGTGGGAGGGGTGCCTGTTGCACCATAACCCCCCTGATGTTCAGGATCCTTGTGGTGGCGTACCTGGAGTTGGATGGGCTCTTGAGGGCATCACAGCAGCCACAAGGGGGTGACTACACTCTCATTCTGCTGATTTTGTGCGCAGTGGAGGTGTCTGGGTGGGGGAGGTGGGCTGTGGGTTTCCCTAGGCCAGGGCAAGTGTGCTAGTTAGGTCTCCTTGTTCTGGCAGACCCTGTGGCACCCCAAACCCACCTGTGTACAGTGCCAAGTACACCAAGTCAGGCTCCTGTGTCATCCATGTGTGCAGATGTCGTCCATTGCCTTGTAGGCCATGTCCCAGGGATTGAACAGTGGAGGCCAAGTCCGCGGCGTAGTGCAGGGGGCTTCTGTGTCTGTCGTGTCCGCCAACGGTAGGGGTAATGCTTGCACTCAACATGTCTTTCTTCTGTCGTCCCCCCCCTTTTTGTGGTCTCCCTGTTCTTATGTGCATTAGCATCATCAGGCGGAGGAGCAGTGGCACCGGAGAAGAAGGGAGCTGCATCCCACATGGCCCTGGAGGGCAACACTACGGACTCGGAGTTCACCAGTGGGACGGAGGGTGAGGGGAGCTCCACGGCGGGGACAGGAGTTGACACCAGTGACACAGACTCGTCCTCTGATGGGAGCTCCTTTGTGGAGGTGTCAACATCTGTGCCCCCGCATCTACAGGTACAGCCGCCACGCCCCCTACCCGCACCAGCCTCCCAGCAGCCCCTCAGCCTTTGCCCCGTGCCCGCTTACCCAGGAGGGTGGGCATCACCTTCGCCCCAGGCACCTCAGCCCCTGCCCCAGTCACCCCTGCTGCCCTCAGTGAGGAGGCCATTGACCTCCTCAGGTCCCTCACTGTAGGGCAGTCTACCATTTTGAATGCCATCCAGGGTGTAGAAAGGCAGTTGCAACAAACAAATGCATTCCTGGAGGGTATTCATTCTGGTCAGGCGGCCCTTCAGCAAGCTTTTCAGACTCTGGCCTCAGCACTGATGGCAGCCATTGTCCCTGTCTCTAGCCTCCCCCCTCCAACTTCCACCACCCAGATCCAACCCCCTCTACCTCAGCCTATCCCAAGCACACCTTCAGACCAGCGTGCACACACGTCAACACACAAGGGAAGCTCTGGCAAACATAAGCACCACACATCCCACAGGCACTCACGCAAGCATCACACACATGCAGACATACCAACATCCACTGTGTCCCCCTCCTCCTCGACTCCCTCCTCCCTCCTTATCTCGTCTACACTCACACCTGCATGCACTACATCTACAGCCAATACATCCATCACCAGCACACCCACCACCACACCCCGCTCACGTGCAGTCACCTCCCCCACTGCCATTCACACGTCCCCTGTGTCCTCTCCCAGTGTGTCTGTGACGCCCCCTCTGAAGATACACAAACGCAGGCACACACCCACCCAACAGCCATCCAGCTCACGGCAGCCTCCAGCGCATGCACCTTCACCCAAAGTCACCAAACGAACACCTCCTACAACCACAACCTCTTCCTACACTCCCAAACCCCCTCCACCTACCCGTCCCAGTGTTCCCCAAAAACTTTTCCTGTCCAACCTTGACCTCTTTCCCACACCTCCCCCACCCCGTCCGTCTCCTAGGGCCCGACTCTCCAGGTCCCAACCTAGCACCTCAGCCACAACATCTCCGGGACCAGTGGTGCCTGTAGTCACCGAACTCTGGAGTGCACCGGCCACCAGGGCAGCCAGTGTGGCACGGAGCCACAGCACGGACAGTCCCCCACCTGTCAAGCATCAAAAGTTGGCCAATGCCCGGCGGGAGAGGGGGATTACTCCAGCCACCAAAGCCGCTCCCAGGGGTACAGGTGGGAGTGTGGATTCAGCTGCAACACCTTCCAAGGTGGGGAAGGGCCACAAGAAAGTCAGCAAGGCTGGGAAGAGCAGCACAGCGGAGAAGACCGCCATCATCCCCGCTGCCCAGGAGGCCACCAACACCAGCCCTGCTGCCTAGGAGGCCACCGCCATCATCCCCGCTGCCCAGGAGGCCACCGCCAGCACCAGCCCTGCTGCCCAGGAAGCGACTGCCACCAGCCCTGCTACCCAGGAGGCCAACGCCACCAGCACAGCTGCCCAGGAGGCCTCTGCCAGCACCAGCCCCGCTGGTCCAGACAGGACCGCCAGCACCTGCCCCGCTGGGCCAGACAGGACCGCCAGCACCAGCCCCGCTGGGCCATGAAGGACTGCCAGCACCAGCCCTGCTGGGCCAGACAGGACCGCCAGCACCAGCCCCACTGGGCCAGACAGGACCGCCAGCACCAGCCCCTCTGGGCTATGAAGGACCGCCAGCACCAGCCCCGCTGGGCCATGAAGGACCGCCAGCACCAGCCCCGATGGGCCAGACAGGATCGCCAGCAACTGAGTCACTGCAAAGGACCCCGCCGCAACAAGCACTGGCTGAACAGGGCACCGCCACCACAAGCACCGCTGAACAGGGCACCGCCGCCACAAGCACCGCTGAACAGGGCACCGCCGCCACAAGCACCGCTGAACAGGGCACCGCCACCACAAGCGCCACTGAACAGGGCACCGCCGCCACTAGCACCGCTGAACAGGGCCCCGCCGCCACTAGACCACTGGCCCATGAGCGCCAAGGGCATTGACACTACTGAGTCCGTCATGAGCAGGATGAAGCACTCTGGGCACCAAGCCCCCTCCAGAACCAGTGGAGTATCACATCCACTACCTATGTCCTTGGCAGGATGAAGCACTCTAGGCACAAAGCCCCCTCCAGAACCAGTGGAGAATCACATCCACTACCTCTGTCCTTGGCAGGATGAAGCACTCTGGGCACAAAGCCCCCTCCAGAAACAGTGGAGAAAGGCATCCACTTAAGAGACTGTGGCTTTGCACTCCCCAGGATGGAACAGTGGGCAAACCACCCACTGTAGAGACTTGAGAGACTGTGGATTTGCACTCCCCAGGATAAAGCAGTGGGCAACCCACCCACTGTAGAGACTTGAGAGACTGTGGGGTTGACTCTCCAGGATGGAACAGTGGGCAAACCACCACTGTAGAGACTTGAGAGACTGTGGCTTTGCACTCCCCAGGGGAAAGCAGTGGGCCAACCACCCACTTGTGAGACTTGAGAGACTGTGGCTTTGCACTCCCCAGGATGGAGCAGTGGGCAACCCACCCACTGTAGAGACTTGAGAGACTGTGGCTTTGCACTCCCCAGGATGGAACAGTGGGCAAACCACCCACTGTAGAGACTTGAGAAACTGTGGCTTTGCACTCCTCAGGATGGAACAGTGGGCATGTGGCCCCCTTGTGGATTTGGCATCGTGCACTCAACCGGCTGAGGTGCCCCCCCTTTCCCTTCCCCCTGAGGTGCCTGTTTTATTGCTATCTGATGCCCCTGCAGTGTTCCCTCCGTCATGTTCGGGGATTGAGTGTGGGCCTTGCCCATTCCGTGTGGGCCCAGTGTTCCACGGACTTCAATGGAGCACTACCTGGACTACTATTCTTGGTGTATATTTTGTTTATAGTGTATATATATATTTTTGCGTCCTGGATTTTAATGTATTACAATGGTTACACTCATTTCCTTTTGTCTTTGCATTCTTCCGGGAGGTTTGGGGGGTGTAACTGTAATGTATCAATATGTATTAGTATGTGTGTTGTCGTGGGTGAGGGTGAGGGTGTTGCGTATTGCGTGTGTGTTAGTCTGTTTTTTCCCTCCCCTGTGTTGTAGGTGCAGTACTCACCGTGGTCTTTGCCGCCGGCGTTCGTGCTCCTGGTAGAGGAGCAAGAAGATAAGGGCTGGCAGGATCTGGAGCTCGGGTTCCATGGCGTCCTGATTCCTCGTGAGGTGTGTAGAGGTGAGCGTTTTCCCTTCGAAGTCCTGTTTCCGCCGTGTTTTTGTTTGCGGGGAATCCGCCCGGGAAAAGGTGGTGGATTGGTAGGTTGTGATACTGTGGGCGGTACATTGTCCTCCACCTGTCTGTTGGCGGTGACCGCTGCGCTGTTTGTTTGTATCGCTGTGGCGGTCGGAATGTTAAAGTGGCTGTCTTTGTTGGCGGTTTCCGCCACGGTCGTGATTCAATTTTTTTTTCAGCCGCCTGTTTGCAGTTTTACCGCCACTTTAACACCGACCGCCAGGGTTGTAATGACCACCTAAATCTTTATTGCCTTGTCGCAATTCTAACAGTTCTCGGCCTGCTGATGGAGTCACTGTTCTTCGATCAAACACTCTTTCAAATTCACGGACAAAGTTTCTCCAATCATAAAGCATGGGACTGTCTTTACGCACAAGAGGGACTGCCCAAATGGCCGCGTCTCCAGTCAAATAGGATAGCAGGAAGGCCACCCTGGATTGGGCATCATGGAAGGTGTTTGGTCGACATGTAAAATGCAATTCTACTTGAGTCAAAAGGTTTGTGCTTTCTGAGGATCACCCGAAAACCTTTCTGGGGGAGCCAAAGGAATGGGTGTGGGGACCGAGAGTGAAATGTTAGTTGAAGGATTAAGCCTACCCGCACCCAAAGGACTTTGCTCTATCTTTCCAACTCTGTTTTGTAACTGATCCATCCTTTCTGTTAGATTGGCTGCTATATTTTTAGATTCAACTACATCTAATTGGAGCTGCGTAACTACCTGAGGTAAATCGTCCCACGGGGCCATATTGAGAACCTAGCCCAAACCAGGAGGATTACAAATTTGTAAGCTCACTATTCTGTCAACGAGACCAGATCCTCAGGGCTTGCGCATGTTCCCAACATGTCCACCTCTTGGCAGCTCCAAACTCTACTAGTTATATAGCACAGAGTTAAAGAATGACCAAGTGAGGGAATGGGTTTTGGGTTGGGAACAGCGGGGAAGGAGACCTGTCGAAGCAAGAGTTAAACAACACAATTGCAAGATTAATCACAATGACTTTCAATAAGTTTTGTTTCAAATAAACACTTAGGCTGAAAACATGAATGGCCTAAGGCTTCACTATAACTAGGCCTCAAGAATCTAGGTACCTGGAAATCAAGAAAGGTTATGCAAGGTTTTCTTATGAATATTCCATAATTAACATATTATATTTATTTGAACAATAAATGCTCTCCAAATAGTTCTTAGAATAATCTCTTATGCTCTGAACACCGAATAGCACTCTGTTGAATTTGTGTTTCAAGAATACGATGAACATTGAATAACACTCTTTTTAATCTGTGTTTCAGGAATACTATGAACATTGAATAACACTATATGGAATCTGTGTTTCAGGAATACTATGAACATTGAATAACACTCTTTTAAATCTGAGTTTCAGGAATACTATGAACATTGAATAACACTCTATGGAATCTGTGTGTCAAGAATACTATGAACATTGAATAACACTCTCCAATTAGTTCTTGGAATAGTCACTTCATTATAACAAAAGTCGAAGAGCACCTGGTTTTCTCTGCATGAATGAACTGGACAAGGACCATGAATAACACTGCTAATTCACTCTCTGATTAAGAGTTTCAAGATTCAAATGTTCAGGGAATATTATGCACTTAAATCAAAACTGCACATCTAGGTTTCAAAATCTAGAAATGATCGCGCACTCCGCCGATCTGTATTTCAGAAGTTAAACAACAGGAGTGAATTGCGCACCTTGTTGCCAATTCGAACATCGAGATTTCACTTCCAATGAAACAATCGCGCACACTGCCGATCTGAGATTCAAGAAATTAATGCCAGGAAAGAATTGCGCACACTGTTGCCGATTCTATTATCAAGAACCAAATGCCATGAAAAGATCGCACGCACTGCCGATCTGAATGCCAATAAGTAAATGCCTGGAATGAATCGCGTACACTGTTGCTGATTCGGAATTCACAATACAAATGCCATGAAATGATCGCGCGCACTGCCGATCTGAATGCCAAGAAATAAATGCCTGGAGTGAATCACGCACACTGTTGCCGATTCGGAATTCACAATAAAAATGCCATGAAATGATCACGCGCACAGCCAATCTGAATGCCAAGAAGTAAATGCCTGGAATGAATCACGCACACTGTTGCCGATTCGGAATTCACAATACAAATGCCATGAAATGATCGCGCGCACTGCCGATCTGAATGCCAAGAAGTAAATGCCTGGTGTGAATCGCGCACACTGTTGCTGATTCGGAATTCACGATACAAATTCCATGAAAACAACCGCAAACGTGATTTTAAGTTTAGGCCCAAAACTCGAGTGTCACTGGAAAACGGAGTCGAGGGCCTAACCGGACCTCCGCCTTACCACCCTCCTTGAAGATCACCAAATACACGAATGCAGGCCTGGAAATGACTGGATAGGCCTCAGGGACAGGAGCTCTGGAAAATGCTGCTGCTCTGCACCGGGACCTCTGAATAGTGAGCACGTGGAGCTGGGCTGGCTCCCTTATATAGAGCCAAGCCCCACCCACGAGCCACACCCAACCATGCTGCAAGAAAGGCTTCTAGAAAGTCTTAAAATAAAGGACCACACCCTGTAGTCCTGCAAACAAGCCTTGAAAATGAATAATAAATTACAAACAGCATTAATGGCTTTTCAAGGTGAAAGTTCTGCAATGCAAAAGGTTAACATACTGCATAGAAACACAATGCATGAAATATGCCTCTGCATAAGTACTGGGTTTTTGCATTTATGTTGCCCGTAAAGCGTGTACTGTTCTGATGTTGACAAAGAGATAGGGAGAGAGAGGATTAACATATACTCACATACACACATTTAAACATGCACATCTGTGAGAATACATATGATGGCTAAGCTATCTCAGCTGCCAATACACATTTACTATATCGTGTCACAACATGTCACCACTACCCTTCTATGCCAACCCTCACACCTACTTCTACATTCAAGTAAGTCAGCAGGACTGGAGTCATCCACATGATCACCACCATAGCCATGTCTGCATAGACATCATGCCCTCGATGAAGTACCAATGTATCCCTGATTTCACATCATGCCTCTCCATACTCCGATCACCTATTGGAAGTGCATCTGACTGAACCAAACACATCAGCCTGTACAGTTACAACAGCTGATCAATGCATTTCCTTTGTTAAATATACATGACAGTGAAGACTACTCCACTCACACAGCATCTGCCTGTCACATTGCATACCTGACATAACACTCTACACAGTAATGCCAAAATAGTTGTAAGAACTGATTAGGTTACTACATGTTATACACCCACACAGATGACATCTGTTGTGTACAAGTGAGGGCTACAGACATGTGATTAGTCTGACCCAATCAGAGAGGAAGATCTGCAGACACCAAAACATAGATATCACAACTAATAGTACATAGAAGTGCATCTAAAATGGCCCATATTGGATATATTACACATCCATACACAATCACTGAGTGCAGTGTCACAACTGATGAACCTCAGGAACACACATGTGGCATCATGTTCCACATACAATACCACCACATGTGTAGTTTAACCAGTAGGACTTTACAACACGATTACACCACCCTCACTCACACCAATTCAGATTTGTTGATACCTGTACTAAAGTCCAGACAACACACATCTTAGACAGTACATACATGTAAGCATTATGCATAAATGGACAAACACCACTGCCTTTGCACTGACAACATATACAACTACATAGGGCAGCCCCAGGAGAGTAAATACAACAGTCATAAGTCATACAATACCCAATCCTGTTCTAATCACCCACTTCAGTTCGGCCAAAGGTAGCATGCCTTGTCAAATGGGCCCCCAAGTAACCATTGAGGCATGATGTAAGCAGCATTTAAGCTATGTTGCACTGTAATTGCTAGGGTACTTGCATATATTGCATTTACATTACATCTTGACAATGACGAGGTCTGCCTTGGCACTTACCACCTCTAGTACTATCTCATTGGGTTCAAAGTCTCATCCCCACATGTCTAGCACTTAGAAATGCATGAGGATTGCAATCAGACCAAATCAAAGGTACAAATCAAATGCCCTACTTTAGCAACTTTCACATACCCAATAGATAACAGATTACCAATATATGGGGATACAACTATCACTCCATTAGTCCAGTCCTATACAGGCCATATATGTGGGGGAAATGTAATGGCTGCCTCACATGGAATCAATACCATAACCAGTACTTAATTTATATAGTCCCAGTGATAAAAGGGGAGTCACACAGTTGCATGTACAGGTGTGCTATACAGATGGGAATGGACTGACACTTTAGAGCCACAAATGCAGATGGATGGAGCAGGTCATACTTAATGGGTAGGGTGATACACAATCTCACATCCACAGTAAAGGCAGGTGAGTAAATAATCTCCAAAATGTAGACATGGAGAAGTCGGGATATCGGACATGTACATCCACTGAGAGCAAACCATCAAAACACATTTACAATTAATACTCAGGCTAGGTGCTCACTACCCATTCCCCCAAGTCTACATACATGTTGCATTGACTACATTGTCACATGGGCTACAGTGAGGCAGCTAATCCCATACAACCAGAGCCATCCCAGGTCACAGTCAGTACTCACCCGTTGTGGCTGCTGTGCTGCCCTCAAATGCCCATCCACCTCAGGGTAGGCCACTGCCAAAATTCGGGGCATTAGAAGGGTGAAGCTCCGACTCGTTACCCCTCCCTCGTTGGGAGGACATCCCCACCTGAGCCTCCATGGTCTTCCAGGCCCAGTGTCTCAGGTCCTCCCACCGCTTGTGACAATGGATCCCTTTCTTCTGATGAGTGTTCACCTGCATGGATGACACAGACAAAAGGAGAAAGTCATGTACACTGGCACCATACCAACAGGAAAGACCAATACACATCTGACTCACTGAGTGCCCACACATACCCATCCTCTCTGCTCACACACCTTCACTTTCTGCCCTTTGCATGCATATACTTCCTTACAGGTACACTTATCCCATTCCCCGTCACACGCAGCCCTATCGCACGACTATGGCATTGGGCTCACCTACTCCTCTGGTGCCACATATAGCTGTCCATACAGGGGTGGGACCACTTCCACAAGCTTCTCCTGCTCATCTGAGGTGAAGGCTGCGGCCCTATCACCTGCAGGACGTGGCAAGATCGTGCCCAGAGATAGTACACATTAGCTCAGGTCATGGAGGTCTTGCTAGCAACAGTGTCAGGAGTCAGGTGTGCAAGGCTGCAGAAAATGGCGGTCACGACCGCCACGTACTGGACCGTCACCGCCAGCGGTCCTCGCCATTGGCCCCAGTCCCCCATAGGCAGCAATGTTGACCCATGACAAGTTGCACAGCAGTTGCGACCGCCTACCCCCATGACGACATACGCCAGCGGGCTTAGGTCACTTCCAACTGTCCAGTGCTGCAGGACAGGCAGCTGCCATTTTGTACCCATATCATGCATTGATGTGCCAAAATAAGTGTGCCAAAGACATATTTGGCCAAATTGGCGAGTAACCTTATGTTGTGCCACCATGGTAGTGCAAAGGCATGTGAAATGCATGACACATTGGCAAGATGTGGCAGTATATCTGTTGATGGGCTTGCTTAGATAATTGGAGGCACATAGGTGGTGGCACGATATGGGTGTATCCGATTACTTTTGTGATAATCAGTGCAGGACAGCTCAGTCTGCCACATATGGTACATTACACATGTGATATGTGTCCTATGCGACTTACAGGTTCAGCATTGTGCTGCAAGGCTGGTATCCAAAGTGATTCAGCATGCCCATTATAGTATATGTGAGCAGTGCTCCGCATGTCCTACAGTGTAAGGTGTGTGCTATTTTTACATGTTCTGCTTACATGGGTCAAGTGCATTACTCACTGTACATTCTCTCCTTTCTACCTAGATATCTGGCCATGAGGAGAATGAGACAACCACCAGTGTACCATTCACTAGTTGACCTTGCAACCATGGAAGACAGGCATATCATCCAGACCTATTGTCTGAATCATGAGACCATCATGGATCTACATACACAGTTGGAGCCTGATCTCTTAACAGCTATACGCACCCATGTAGCCCTGGTCCCTCCCAGTGCCAAAGAACAGGTGTATAGCAACAGGAAGAACTACCACTCCATTAATGTTCAGGTGGTGTGTCTGGCAGACCAGTACAACTCACAGGTCAAAGCCAAGTTTCCTGGATCTGTGCATGACTTCTTCATTTTGAGGAACAGCAATGTCCCACACATGATGGCACGGCTGCACACACAGAGGGCCTGGCTCCTTGGCATGTATGCATTTGAAGGTGTTTCACTGTTATGGGACCTGTCATAACATTCTACCCTGTTGTTGTACCTGTTTTGTCAGTGGTCCTACATCTTTTTAACACAGGTGACTATGGCTAGCCTAACCTTACTTGGCTGTTGACTGTCTGACATGTGTCCTGTGACATATCTGTTATACTGTGTCTCCTGCTGAGGATGCCACCCTCTACTATCCATCACACTGCCTGATGAATGTAGGGGTGCAGTACCATATCACATTTAGCAATCATGAGTTTTGTTGATGTTGTAATGAAGACACATTTACAATAGCTGTGTTCCATTGGTGTTTATTGTTCATATAATGAATTGGTGACAAAAAATATATGGTTCATACGTGGTCCAAGAAGCGATGAGTGAGGTCATGGCAGATTGAATCATCAGTGTAGGTGGTACAGCTGTTGGTTACACAGGTCCAGTGTCCAATTGCCAATGGGAGGTGGAGTTATGTCATTGAACAGTCAACAGGTTGTTTCAGAGGCACACAAGAGAGACAAATCAGGTGTGGGTCACTTCCTGGCAGTCTATGTGGTCTTGGCATCTTCCCCAGACGGATGTCTGGATGAATGACCACGTTTGTAGGTGGTTCTTCAGCTACAGAGGGAGGGGTGTCTGAGGGCTGTGGTTCCCCTGGCAGGGCCTCCATTCCACTAGCTGCCATTGATGTGGATGGCTCAGATGTTATGTTGCTAGCGGAAGGTGCCTGCTGGTGGTTGGTGGAAGCACGCAGGGTGGTGTTGATATCCCTAGGCACCCCTACAATGGTGGCCATGGTAGCACTGTGGGCCTGCCACTGCTGCATGGCCTCCTGGTGGTATTCCCTCTGCAGCCTCTGGTCTTCCCCCAACATGGTGATAATCTGGCCCATCCTGTACTGGGTTTGTTGGTATGCTCCCAGGACTTGGGAGATGGTTTCCTTGTCAGTTGAGTTCCTTGAGAGCCCCATCCTTTGGCCCACAGCTTCCCTCCCACACCCCATACCGCCAGGTGCATGTGCACTTGGCACGGTGTGCCCACTCCCAGTGTTTGCAAGACCTTCATTGTCTGGGGTGTGAGGGGTCGACTCGGGTCCCTGTACTGTGGGGCACACAATAGTCTGATCGGTCCTTGGGACACAGGTTTGAGGACGAACGGTTGGCTGTGATGTTAAAGTCACAGGGTTGGGGGGATTGATGTGGACAGGGTGAGGCAGGGAGTCGTAGACTGACCAGGTGCCCCAGATGGGTCAGGTAGGTCATCAGTGTTTAGACCTCCAGGTGTGTTGTCCTCACTGGGGCCTTCGTCCTGAGGTGGGCTGGCAGTCTCTGGTATCCTCTCCATGGTGGCAGTGGCAGGGGTACCTATGGATACAGAGAGAGGGAGTCACATATTGAAGGTGTGCTTGGTTATCTCTTTATCATATGCATACAGTGGCTTGACATGATTCCCAGCAGTAACAATGACAGATGCTGCACAGCATACCATTGGTGGTAGATATTGGTCTGTGACATGTGTATCATGCCCCATTTAGGTTGGTGTCATTCAGGTTTAGTTAATCTGGGGGTGTGTATGGTTACTGGTACTGAATGATAGTTCACATGACTGTCCAGCACTGTCAGCTAGGTACTATTCATGCTTGGCAGTTGTGAGTGGATAAACGCTATACATAGCAGCATGGTGTCCCAGTGGGACAAGGGTATGGGAGGTTATTTGTCCTGTCTGTGCATGTTGTGCATGGAGCCTGCCGTCTTACATTCCATGCCATGGTGGGTGACTTTCTGGGTTGTGGATCCTGATTAGTGGCTAATTGGATTAGTCACAGAGCTGTAGCTGAGTTTAGCCTTGTTTGCTATTGTGCTGTGCCATTGCATTGCTATTATTGCCATGTAGTGGTCCTCGGTCATAGCATCCAGTTGCTATATCTAGTCCAATAGTCATACATACCAGAGTTGCGATGTTATGTGCACATTCCAGGCATTCACATAGATGGGCGAGGGCATTGTGGGAGTCATAGTGATAGTATTAGCCAATGCTACCCGTGGATTTGCCTAGGGCTGTGTGGGCAGTTGGGCTGGGTGGAGGAGTGGCATGCTGGAGGGGGCATTGGGTGGATGGGTGGGATGTGTAGTGAGGCATGCAGTACATTGGGAAGTATTTGGGTGGTGAGGAGGCATGCAGGACATGACAATTGTGTGACATGGAAGTTGTGTGTACATACCAGAGTCAAGTCAACCAGGTACTCCAGTCAGGCCCTCTGGATGCAGAATGTCCAAGACCTTCTCCTTCCAAGATGTGAACTGTGGGGGAGGAGGTAGGGGCCCACCTCCAGTCTTGTGCACGGGGATGTGGTGTTGTGATGCGATGGAACGCACCTTCTCCCTAAGGTCGTTCCACCTTTTCCTGATGTCTTCTCCCTTGTGCCTGGATGGCTGCCTACTGAGTTGACCCTGTTGACTATTCTCTGCCACAACTCAATTTTCCTGGCTATCGAGGTTTGCTGGACCTGTGCACCAAACAGTTGTGACTCCACCCTGTCCACCATGACCCTCAACTCTTCATCTGTGAACAGTGGGTGCCTTTGTGGGGACATGGCAGTGGTTGTGTTGTAGGTGGGGGTGTTGTGTGTGTAAGGGTACAGTGTAGGGTGATTGATGGGGAGTAGGTGGTGCATAGTGGGTGATGGAGGCTTGTGGTGTGTGAGTGTGGTCGTTATGTGTTTCTTCTGTAGGTAGTGCAGTTGTGTTGTGTGTGCTGGGTGAGATCTGTATCTGTGGGTATGGTGTAAGTGGTGCTATATGAGTGTATTTGCCTGCTCTCTGTGTATGTGTAAATTGATTTAGTAGCAAAGGACTGTGGGTTGTGTGGGGTGTGTTTCATAGTGCAGTGAGTAGGTGGGTCTGGTGTGTGTATGTGTGTCAGGTGTGGGATATTCAAACTATCCAATTTGGTATTGTGTTCTGACAGTAGTGGTTTCTGAGCGCAGCGGTTTGCACCGCCAATGGTTTTCCACCATGAAAGAACCACTGTGGTGATTTGTGGGTCGTAATCTGGTGGATGTAATTGTGTCAGGCTTGCGGTTCTGGTGATGGAACTGCCTCCTTCCTACCCTCCTGTCTCGTGGTGGTATTTGAGTTGTGACTGTTTTGTCTTCAAGGTGTCTTCCGAAAAGACTGCCAAAGTCGTAATGCGGCCCTTAATCTAGGTTTCTTTTAAATTGGGCTCTTGTGAAGCTTGTTGAGGCACCAACTGATGACATGACTGGCCATAGGTGTGTAGACGGTTGCTTGTGGTTTGTTTGTATGCAAGTTTGTCGATGACTGGGTGAGAGGTGGTGTGTTCAGAGATTCCGTCCTTTGGCATTTGAACGAGATAGGCCCTTGAATGGCAGCGGAGTGTTGGATTGGCCCATGACTGGCAGAATGAAGGTTATTGTGCATGGTGTGTGAAAGGTATGTGCATGGCCCATAAAGTAAATCAATCAATCAATCAATCAAAAAATGTATTATGCATGCTACTCACCTGGTAGGGTCTCAAGGCGCTGTGGGGGGGGAGGAAACGGGGGATGCTGGTTTACTGTTCAAAAAGCCATGTCTTGAGGTGTTTTCTGAAGGTCAGGTTGTGTAGGTTGGTGGGGAGGGAGTTCCAGGTCTTGGAGGCAAGGTAGGAGAAGGATCTGCCTCCGGAGGTGGTGCGTTGGATGTGGGGGACTGTGGCGAGGGTGAGGTCAGCAGAGTGGAGGAGACGAGTGGGAGTGTGGAAGTTCACTCTTTCGTTGAGGTAGGCTGGTCCAGTGTTGTGGAGGGATTTGTGGGCGTGGATGAGGACTTTGAAAATGATCCTTTTGCTGATGGGTCGCCAGCGAAGGGATCTGAGGTGGGCAGAGATGTGTTCATGGCGTGGGAGGTTCAGGATGAGACGTGTGGCTGCGTTGTGGATCCGCAGGACTTTCTGCTGAAGCTTGACTGTGGTACAGTGTAGAGGGCGTTTCCGTAGTCTAGTCTGCTGCTGATGAGTCCATGGGTGGCGGTGTTCCTGGTTTCTATGGGGATCCATTTGAAGGTCCTTCGCAGCATGCGGAGGGTGTTGAAGCAGGAGGAAGTTATAGAGTTGAATTGCTGGGCCATGGAGAGAGATGAGTCTAAGATGATGCCGAGATTGCGTGCGTGGGTGGAGGGTGTTGGGGGTGGTCCTAGGGCGGTGGGCCACCAGGAGTCATCCTATACTGTCTTGTTGGGGCCGAAGATGATGATTTCAATTTTGTTGGAGTTGAGTTTGAGGTGGCTTGCTGTCATCCATTTGGCAGTGTTGAGGAGTCCGGCATGGCGGTTTGTCTTGGCGGTGGTAGGGTTCCTGGTGAGGAAGATGACGAGCTGGGTGTCGTCTGCGTAAGATATGATGGTGATTCTGTGAGGGTGGAGGATGTTGGGGAGTGGGGCCATGTAAATGTTGAAGAGGGTAGGGCTGAGGGAGGACCCTTGGGGGGCCTGGAGATGATCTTGGTTGCTGGGGACTGGAAGGGAGGGAGGCAAACTTTCTGGGTTCTTTCAGCGAGGAAGGAGGCGAGCCAGTCCAGGACCTTGTGTCAGATTCCTGCGTCGAAGAGGCGTGTTTGGAAGATTTGGTGGCATACAGTGAAGAAGGGTGCGGAGAGGTCCAGGAGGATGAGTTCGACAGTCTCGCCCTTGTCAACTCTGGTTCTAATATCGTCAGTGTAGTAAGGGCGGTCTCAGTGCTGTGGTTCTTGCAGAATCCAGACTGGGAGGCGTCAAGTGCATTGTTTTCTTCTAGGAAGTGAGACAGGCAGGAGTTCACTAGCTTCTCAGCGACCTTGGTGGGGAAGGGTAGATGAGAAATGGGGCGGTAGTTCATGAGGTCATCCGGGTCTGCTTTGGGTTTTTTGAGGAGTTCGGTTACTTGGGCGTGCTTCCAGGAGTCTGGGAAGGTGGCGTCATCGAAGGAGCTGTTGATTATGGCGCGAAGCTGGGGAGCGATGATTGGGATAGCCCAATAAAGTGGTTGATGCCTTGACATGGCTCACCTCCAACAATCATAGGTTCAATATTTTGTTGCAGTTACCTCTATCTGCTCTTTGAACCTAGCACTTCTAGCGGTGCCAAAACCAATTGGTCCAAGTCTGTACTTCAGTAGAGGATGAACCCCAAAAGAGCATTAACAGTCCCTCACTTTTTTGAGAACTGACCACCCTGAGGTGACAAAGGTTGGTGCAACTTGCATTGATGCCAGTCACTTTTTCACAGAGCCCTGCAGACTTCAAACTTTGCTTAAGGTCACTGATTTTCTTTACATTTTGTGAAGAAAAGTTCTAGAATCTGTGGCGATCAATACATTTCCAACCAACCAGCCTACCCACAATTCTCCAAGTTTAAATAGAATTTATACTTGTGGCCATAGTGCCCGTGATAGAAAGGATACCCTTCCAGTACAAAGTGCTATGCTTAGACACACTTCAAAACATTTCCCACATTGAATGTGTAGTAGGTTTGCGTCACATTTGTGATGCAAACCCAATGCAAAGTTTTGTAAATCTGGTTCCTAAGTTTTGAGAAAACACTGAGGGATCTACTTAAATGCCATGTTGCTGAATTCAGTATTTTGTCTACTTTTGTAGTGTATAGCTTTCCAGAATAACCTCTAGTTTCACAACTGTTTCCAGCACAAACTGTAAGTAGGCCTTTTTATGTGATCTATTTTTGACAAGGCCAAGATCATTCCTGCCTTCTGCATATTGATGTGGTGATCCCTTGACAAAGACAGCAGGCCTTCCTTATTTAAAATGCCACCCTTTATATTGTGATGTTGCATCTGGTATATGTGGTATTATCCAATAGCCTTTACCCTGTTCAGATGTCTTGGCAGACAGGTCAGTCCACATCCAACCCTATTATGCGCAGCCTTTACTCAGCACAGAGGTCTTTGTGGACAGGCCAGTCCCTCACCAAACCCTACTATACACAGCCTTTGCTCTACAGAGACATCTTTGCGGACAGACCAGTCTTTCTCTAAACCCCACTACACACAGCCTTCTTCCTGCACAGATGTGTTTGCGAAGAGGCCAGTTTCACACCAAACCCTACTATGCACAACATTCACTGTGTACACTGGTCCTTGTGGACAAGCTGGTCTCTCACTAATCCCTACTTCGTACAGCCTTCTTCATGTACAGTGGTCTTTGCAGACAGGCCAGTCCCACACTAAATCCTTCTAGGCACACCTTTTGCCATGTCTTTGTGGGGAGGCCAGTCTCACAACAAACCCTTTTACACAAAGCCATCATCCTGTGGAGGGGTTTTTGTGGACAGGTTAGCCCCTCACCAAACTATACTGCACACAGGTTTGGCCCTATACAATGGTCTTTGTGAAGAGGCCAGTCCTTCACCACATCTAACTATGTACAGCCTTCATTCTGTACAGAGGTCGTCATAGAGAGGCCAGTCTTTCACCAAGCATACTACGCCCAACCTTCGCTCTGTATAGAGGTCTTCATGGAGAGACACAGTCCCTCACCAAACACTTCTACCCTAAGCCTTCACCCTGTACAGAGGTCTTCATGGAGAGCCCAGTCACTTCCAAAACCCTAATACATACAGACTTTGTTCTTCAACCCTACCACATACAGTTAAATATAGTGGTCATATCTTACTTCATTTTTATAAAACCCCTAGAAACTCACTAAAAAAAAGTTAAAATTATGTTAGTGTTGAACCAGGCACTTTTTGCAGGGTCATCCCCAAATGTTTCACATCCTTCCTCCTAGTTTTTCTGACCTGATTTTGTTGACTTTAGGATTCTGGGTCCTTTATCACTGCTAACTAGTGCTAAATTGCATATGCTCTCTGTCTAAATTGTTTTGGTGGTTGGTTTATCCATGATTAACATATCTGATTTACTAGTGCGTCCCTAGTATAGTCACCATGTGTGGCCAGGGCCTGTAAGTCAAATGCTACTAGTAGGTCTGCAGCGCTGATTGTGCCACCCACACACGTAGCTATGTAAACATGCCTCAGACCTGCCACGGCAGAGTCTGTTTGCAGTTTTAAACTGACAGTTCGACCTGGCAAGTGTATCCACTTGCCAGGCCCAAACCTTCCCTTTCACTATATACCATTGTTAGGCCCAAGGCAGCCCCGTGGGCAGGGTGCAGTGTATTTAAAAGGTAGGACATGTACTGGTGTGTTTTACATGTCCTGGTAGTGAAATATGCTAAATTAATTTTTCACAATTTCAAGGCCTATCTCTCCCATAGGTTAACATGGGGATTGCCTTGAAATATCTTTTAAGTGCAGTTTCCCATTGGGAGCAAATAGAGGTTGGAGTTTGGGGTCTCTGAACTCACAATTTAAAAATATATATTTTTGTGACATTGGTTTTTAGGTTTGTAGGTCTGAAAATGCCACTTTTAGAGAGTGGGCATTTTCTTGCTCAGCCATTCTGTGCCTCTGCCTTTTCTGAAATCCTGCTTGTGAAGTTTCTACAAGGGCTTGGAAAGAGCTTGCCCCCTGATCTGAAGAGTCAGGACCATCAAAGACTTCATCTCCCAGCACCTGGGCTCTTTTGCTGAGACCCCTATCCTACCAAGTGGTGTCACATCCAGTCCCTGGGCCCTTGAAAGGAGAAGCTGGTGAACCCAAGGTGAAAATCCATGCACCTGAGCTGACCAGCAGAAACATCAATGCAGTGCCTGCACAGTGGCTGAAAGATCGATGCAGCACCAGTGAAATTGATGCATCACCATCTCAGCAGGGATTAATCGCTGCTGTGCGTCCAGATTTTCCACACATCGTCCCGGGGCGTCAAAATCTTCAACATCACTGCACAGACCTGAGGCTGCTTGTCAGGAAACCGATGCATCGTTTTTCCGGTGGAGAAAAAAATCGACACACAGCCTCACTTGCGAGTAAGGAATTGACGCACCGCTTGCTTTTCCGAAGCACACTCGTCCGTGCGGCCTTATCTTTGATACATACCAGGTATTTTGTGCTAAAGCAATGCATCTATTGATTTCTATGGATTAAGACTCGGTTTACTTTAAAAATTCATATCTTTGCTTGTGTATGTTGGATTTTTGTTGTTTTGATCTTGTTTGATTTAGATAAATATTGGCTTTTTATCTAAACTGGTGTTGGGTCCTTTTGTTGTCTTTGCACTGTGTTACTGTGTGTGTTGGTACAAATACTTTACACATTGCCTCTGAGATAAGCCTGACTGCTTGTCCCAAGCTACCAAGAAGGTGAGCAGGGGTTATATGAGCTGTGTATCTCCATTACCCTGACTAGAGTGAGGATCCCTACTTGGACACAGTGTAAACTGACTGCCAACTAGAGACCCTATTTCTAACAGTTAGGTGTAGTAATATTTTCTTCTTTAATGTTAAAAAATCCCACAAATTCACTGAAAAAAACAAAGGTTAAAGGGATGTTATAGTTAGACAACAATGGGACAGATAATGTAATGTTTCAAACCAAACACAAACACTGAAATTTGCCACTTATGGATCAGTGAGCTAACTATAACTTGCTTCCCAGCCATGAATTGTTTATGGCCTCATATGGTATGTCACTCAGGACATGTCAATGACATCATTGATGACATCACTACTGATATCTTGAATGACATCATTGATGATGTCACTGATGATATCACCGATGACACCATCCACCATACTGTTGGCCAAATCACTGTACAAATCAGTACAGCCTCTGAAAGATGTAAATAACTATTAAATGCACACAATCATATAAAAAAGTCACCTAAAAAATTATTTGTATTGTATGATGCATATCAAAGAAAAACAAATCAAGTGATCCAGCAAATTCTTCGAGTCAATATTAATTGTTATTTCATTGAACAACAATAAATTATGCCGTATTGTAGTGTATTGTAGTAGTATGGTAATCAAACAGAGAAGAACATATATACATATACAGCAGAAAGGAGTGAGAGCTCTACCATCAGTGAATGTTCATCGTTGATAAATGGAAACCAAATACAATTTTCAGACAGAAAAGGAAGAACATCAAACACTGAAGAACATTAACTTTTAGTTGAATGTTTCTCATACATATGTAGGTGAGGGCTCGGCCACACCAGTGAATGTGAATTAGTTGACAAATCGAAACCTAAAATATGTTTTGGACAGAAAAGGAAGAACATCAAACATAGAATGCCAGCTGCAAACTTTCCAAAGTTATGGCTCATACCTTTAATAAGTTCAGTGCTGTCATTGTTAAAACAAGTCAGCTGGGCCAAAGTTAATCTATTATTTGGGGGAGTAGTAGACACCTTAATCGGTTAAGATAAGCTATATACATTTGGCCATTCAATGCCTAAATAAGGCCTGTTTAGCTCCTTGGCACGTATCGATGCGTTTTGACCCTACTAGTTCTGGGGTCTCATCAGGACTAGGAACTGGGAAGACTTTATGGAAAAAACACAAAGGAGGTCTTGGGCTAAGCCAACACTTCCAACACCTGTGAGAATAATGGCAATCCCAATTGTAGAGTTGACTGTAAAGGGCATAGATTGTAGCAGAGGGATAGATAATGGCTTGCGGTGGCTACTGCAAGACAATTAAAAGCAACCTTTTGAAGGCACGCACCAGCACGAATTTTCAGAAATGAAAAAAGAAAAACATATGTGGCAGAGCTTGGAGGGTATTGTGAACCCCTAATCCCTGTCATTGGAGAGTGGGCTCTGAGTCTTACTAGATCTGCCTCCACTGCTGATTACAGGCTTGCAAAGAGAAAAGTAGTTTTTGTGGAATAAAAAGAAAAACAAATCCAATTTTGGGATCACCTTTGTTTTAAAAAATTCAAAAATTAAAAAGATTAAATTGAGACATCCTCTGCTTCTGTTTCTAAACGGCATCCATGCATGTGTGACATAGTCACATGCCAGAAGGGGATAAATATTCACTTTAACCCGCCAAGACATCCACAGCCTCCAAGTTAATGGATTAATGTCAGCACAGTTCCAAATAGACTGAACTTATACATAAAGAAATCAGTGGTAGCACTTGAAAGTTTGAAATTGCCTTTCTGTGTTTGATGTTCTTTTTCTTTCCATTTTTTTTTTGTGGTTTCTGCTTGTCAACTGATGCACATTCTCTAGTGGCAGATCACTCACACATTTTACCTACATATGTTTGAGATGTATCCAACTAAAAATTAATTTTCTTCTTACTCTTACTATATTACATTGTGAATTAATTTATTGATGTTCAATGAAGTAAGAATTAATATTGACATGAAAAATGTGTTGGATAGTTTGATTTGGTTTTCTTTGATCTTCAATAATTTATTATTTTTCTATATTCAAAGGGTGTTGGAAATGTGTGTTTTGACCACTGACTTTGTGTTGCACCACTTTGCATTTGGCTTAGCTGCCCACCGTTACATCAGTGTTTACCAGTTACAGACTACATTTTGTATTCAGTTTAGCCTTAGATTCATTCTGCCTATTGACTTTATCGTAGCATTAGACACTGCCATGTTAAAGGCTGCCTGTAATTTCCACATTGTAAACTGTGCATTCTGTCTTGTTTTCATGTTTTTTCTCACCAAGGGCTTTGGTTGATAAGGATGTACTCAGACAGCAGGGAACGGCCTTGTTTTGAATTGACATCTTGGGACTGTGACCAAACCCCAATGTGTTATTTTCAAAGCATACCTAAACTAGCCACCATGTTTGAATTGCAAAATGAGGGTTTTTTCCAGAAAGCTCCTTTGGTTTTTTAAGATAGAAAAAGCCCCAGTGGGACAGTGAGGGTTGGAGTGGCCTCAATTAGGATTTAGACATTGAATTCCTGATATAGAGTTCTCGTGAGGGTGCAGACCTCTCTTTCTCTCAGTTGAACGGGGTCATCGACTTGCTGGCATGAGAAAGATGAAGCACCTGACAGGCCCTTCGCTGATGCATTTTTTATTCATTATTTGCTTTGCATTATAATATATATACATATGTTTGCTGTGTATATTGCAGTGGAGAATCATTTTGGTATGTTTTTAATTTCATTGTTATGACTATTTTTAAACGTGTGCTTTCAACATGCTAATCTCATTTTAGGAACCTCGCATAGTGAAATAATAAATGTCTTTTTTGGATTAAGAAGTGCATTCCAGAGATTCTTGTTAGCTCGGTCATTAGTGAAAAGCAAAACATTTTGGCATAGATCAGACAGTCTAAAAGAGAGGTTGGAGGTTGAGAGTGCATGATTTAAAAGTGTAAATATGTTATTATTCAGAGAGGTAAAGGAAGCACCGCAAACCATGTTTGAAAATGCACATGAAATTAAAATGCTTTATGATGTCTTGGCAAATGTGTTTTCTTGTTTATCAGGACTTTCTAAATTTTGGGATGGGTGCTTGGATAAAACAAACTTATTGAATGTTTTTTCATGTTTAGAAAAGGTGCTTTTTGAACAGAATGATATCCCTTTTGTTCTTGACAGGAGGGTTTGGATACTTTTGTTTGCTTACAGAAAAATGCCGGAGAGATGTAAACAATTACAATATGAAAATAGGAAATTGAGAGAGCAATTTAACCAGAACAAGTTATTACAACATAAAGCTGAAATCCACCAAGCTGTTACAGGGGAATCTGACTTTTCACATTCCAGTAATGAGGAGGTTAAAAAAGGGGGGGACCAGTGTGAGCTGCATGAGCAGAACATAGTTTGTGCGCATCCAATATTTGAACGAAAAATACAGAGTAGCCAACAGCTTTTGGCAGGAATTGAAATGCATTCTTTAAAAGATTACACTCAGCAAAAAGTTGAGGATGTTACCGATATATTCATAGAACTTTTGCAGAGTACGATGTGTACAATTAATTCAGACATGACACAGGGACTGTATCAAAATGAGCAGTTTCTAGGAATTCAATGGAATCCAGAACATAGAGAGATGTTGTTACAGGTAAAACAAAAGATTTTTGAGTTTGATACTCCTCGCACCAAGCAAGAGACACAGTTTTTCATGGGATTGTTGATTTTTGGAAACAGCACGACCCTCATCTGAGTAAAATCTTAACACTTTGGTACAAAGTAACCAGAAAAAAATATGAGTTTGAATGGGGTGAAGAACAGCAGTATGCTTTTGATTTGGCAAATGAAATAATTCAACAGACTTTAGACTTGTGGCCAGTGCAAGAGGGAAACATTGAGTTACATGTAACTGTTCAGTGACAATATGCAAATTGTAGTATGTGGCAACAACAGGGAAGGACGAGGGTGCCCCTGGGATTTTGGACTAGAAAACAATCTGATTTTGGGGAGCCCTAAACAGCTTTTGGCCTGTAATTGGGCTCTAGTGGATACTGAGCAAATAACACTAGATCATAATGTAATTCTTAGACCTGAAATACTAATTATGCAGTGGGTGATGAGTTCACCTAAATCTCGCCGTATAGGACATGCCCAAGAGGCTAGTATCATACACTGGAAATGGTACATACAAGGCAGTGCTCAAATAGGACCGGCAGACACTGCAGCCCTACATGAACAGGTGTCACAAGCCCTTGTACAGGATGAGGAGAGGGTGCAGGAGGTACCACAGGTAAGAGAGTCACCAGTGAGATGGGGAGTGCCATTTGACTTCTTGTCCCCTGATGATAGGAAGCATGTTTGGTTCACTAATGGTCCATTCAAATACGTGGGTACCAAAAGACATTGGAAAGCAGTGTCATACATTCCAATTACTGAAAAGTTGTTGACCACCACAAGAGAAGTAAAAAGTAGCCAATATGCAGAGTTGAATGCTGTGTACCAAGCTGTAAAGCAAGAGCTGCTTGGGACTTGTCATATTTACACTGATTCTTGGTCCACTGCCAATGGATTAGCCATTTGGCTTCCCACATGGCATGCACTTAACTGGTTCATTCCCTCAAAGGAGGTGTGGAACAAAGAGTTGTAGCAGGAAATCTGTGAAATGTTAGACCAGAGTAAAGTCATAGATGCTCATTGTTCTATTGACTCACTACAACGCTGGTTCAATTCCCTTGCAGATGACAAAGCCAAAATTTCAGAGGCAGAAGTGGCAACCCAAAATTCTGACTTGGTGGGGATGGGTAAGTATGCGCACCAGAAATGTGGACACCTGGGAGAAAAAGCCACTTACAGGTGGGAAGAGATTAGAGGGATGCACATTCCCCTAGATTTGATAAAAACTGTGATTTTGCAATGTCCTATTTGTCAGCACACACAACAGAGATCTGTCCCACAAACAGATAAAGGTCAGGTGGGGAGAGGAAAGTTACCAGGACAGATAGAAATCAAAGCTATTCTGTTAAATAGTAGAGAAGCTGATTTATTCATACAGATTGGAGGCAGAATTGCCCAACTTGTCATACGTTCAGTGTATGGAGGATTGGTGAGGAAGGGGGCTGCCCCAGCCCTTATAACAGTGCAAGGAAATGAAAGTTGTGGTTCAGCTGATAAAAACCCTTGTGCTAAGGTGTGGATGGAATCCCCAAATGGCCCTCTAGAACCTGCAGAAATGAAAGCCAAGGGCCCCAACAATGTCCTGTTTATTATAAAACAAGGAAAGGAAAAATGGGAGCACATTTCAGATGACAAATGTTTTTTACAAGAAATATCATACTTGTTTCTTTTACAGATCTTACTACGACTTGCCACTGACCATGAGTGTGCTGTGTGGTCTCCCTTTGGGAGTGTGCGTGTGGGGTTGGGGGAAGGACATCACCCCCAACTTGAACCTGATTGATCACCTTTGTGCAGCGCTCCTGCTGCTTTTAAAGTACAAAACCTATGGATCCATTTAGCGCTAATTCTGCTTAACAGATCAAAGTTCTGCATGGGATAAATGCAGAGTACCATGGATGTTCTATCAACCTGTTTGATTACATTTTTCCTCAAACTAACCCATGGCTTGTTATCATCTGATGACTGCTGCCAGTCTCATTAAGCAAAATTGCCAGTTGGCTGACTATTCTTGTATGGGAACACTTATATTCTAGCAAACCTTACAGGTGGACTGTATACCTTTACATGATTGTTTCCATCTAATTCAATATCAACTTGCTATCCTACAGACACTATTCAATCAGTTATTATCCCAGTCAGAATATATAAGCTTTAGTCTTTTTGTTGTAGGTGTGTCTGGTTTAACTGTTTATATGATCAATATGTTAATTCACCTCAAATGCTTTATGGTGATTGCTTTTATCATTTCATTATGTTGCTGTGTACCATGCAAACCTGATTTGCTTGTAATGGTTTTTTTTTAAGAGGGAAAAAAAAGAGAAGTTGATTTTCAATATGTAGTTTACACAAAGTCATTGATCAAAGGGCAGAATGTAGTGAAATGTGTGTTTTGATCACTGACTTCGTGTTGCTCCACTTTGCATTTGGCTTAGCTGCCCACCATTACATCACTGTTCACCAAATACAGACTACATTTTGCATTCAGTTTAGCCTTAGATTCATTCTGCCTATTGACTTTATCGTAGCATTAGACACTGCCATGTTAAAGGCTGCCCGTAATTTTCCACATTGTAAACTGTGCATTCTGTCTTGTTTTCGGGCTTTTTCTCACCAAGGGCTTTGTATGATAAGGATGTACTCCGACGGCAGGGAACGGCTTTGTTTTGACTTGACATCTTGGGATTGTGGCCAAACCCCAAAGTGTTATTTTCAAAGCATGCCTAAACTAGCCAGCATGTTTGAATTGCAAAATGAGGGTTTTTTCCAGAAAGCTCCTTTGGTTTTTTAAGATATAAAAAGACCCAGTGCGACAGTGAGGGTTGGAGTGGCCTCAATCAGGATGTAGACGTTGAATGCCTGATACAGAGTTCCCCATGACGGCGGAGACCTCTTTTTCTCACAGTCGAACTGGGTCATCGGCTTGCTGGCATGAGAAAGATGAAGCAGCTGACAGGCCCTACGGTGATGCAATTTTAATTCATTATTTACTTGTATTTTAATATAGATACATATATTTGCTGTGTATATTGCAGTGGAGAATCATTTTGGTATGTTTTCATTTTATTGTTGTGGCTATTTTTAAATGTGTGCTTTAAACATGCTAATCTCATTTTAGGTACCTCGCATAGTGAAATAATAAATGTCTTCTTTGGATTAAGAAGTGCATTCTAGAGATTTTTGTCAACTCGGTCATTAGTAAAAAGCAAAACATAGGGTTACTTACATATCTCATGTGTTTCAAGTGAAGTATTTTCCCTGGTTTTGCTTATACTGCAGTAGGATTAGTAAAATTAACATCTTCACAGTTCAACACTTTCCCTACTGATAACTGTTTGGAGTGGAAATAGTAAATTTTATCCCTCCAAAATCCAACACTTTCCCCACTGTTTCAGAGACTAGAGTCCAACACTTTCCCTACTATTGTGTTGTTTGAAAAGGATGTAGTAAATTTGACCCTTCTGAAATCCAATATGTTCCCTACTGTTGCACAGACTGGAGTAGGAATAGCACCTTTTACCCCTCCAAAATCCATCACTTTCCCTGATATTGCGCTGATTAGAGTGGGAATAGTAAATTTTACTGCTTCAAAAACCAAAACGTTCCCTATTGTTGCATTGTTTGGAGTGGGATTATTAAATTTAACCCCTCTAAAGTCCAACACTTTCCCTTCTGTTGTGAACACTGCAGTGGGAATAATAAATTGCAACCCTCTGAAATCCAACACTTTCCCTACTATTACTATTGGGAATAGTACATTTCACTCCTCTGAAGTCCAATGCTATTTTTAGATTACATTAGTTTCAATAATATTGGTTGAATAGATTTTAGAGCATGAATTGTTTAATTTGTTTATATTTTATATTATTTGTTTTAATTTTTGTAAATCATTTTAATGTGTATAGTTTTTTGTAAAACTTTTTAGACTTTTATGTATTGTTCATTAATTTATATATTTTTTCTTATTCTACTTTGTGTGTGTGTGTGTATATATATATTCAAACCAGGGTCGTCCTCTATGAAAGCGCACTCCCAACAGGTTATGTATTAGGGAATATAGCAAAGCCAGCAACTTACAGTGAATTCTTTTGAAATGTTCATTATTCCTGGCCTTATATTTTCATTCATTTCTGGACACCTGTTTCTGGTTTCATCCTTTCATCAGCAGAGGAACGTAGTCTGTAGTGTTTCACCTCAGTAGGTGCAGCCAGTGCTAAAAGCGTTCCAGACATCTCCTCCCTTGTTCAAAGACCAAGTGCATGGCTGCTCAGCAGGTTTTAATTGCAGGCACTTGATTACTCTGTTAAATACATATATATATATATATATATATATATTCAATGAAAAAAACAAAGGTTACAGGGACGTTATAGTTAGGTTCTGAATCTACTCGTATGAAACCAAAGAAATTCAGCAGTTATAGTTAGAGTTCTTTCAAGTAACTTTGACTCACGCCCTAATGTAACTATAACTTGCGCCCTTGCCATGGGTGCATGAGTGTTTGAGTGGGTGTGTTGGTGGGCTTCTGAGCCTCTGAGTGCATGAATGAATTAATGTATGAACGAGTCTGGTTTTTCTTTCAATTTTTTTCCATAATCGTGAATATTTTTCAAACAATCCACTGATTTCCGTGAATATCATGCACTGTGATGCAAAATTATATTAAACTTATAATTGTCTCCTAAAACACACCTATATCACACCCCTGGGGTCAAGGAACCTTCATCCTGACCCCTTATGCCACTTTCAATTAGAATCTTCACCCGAGGACCTTGTCCCGTGAAATAAAATGGCGGTCACAACTTTCTAGTCAAGTTGAGGTCAGCCAATTTCAATGCTTCTTTTCGCACAGGTATTCACGAAAATTTGCAAATTTCACAAAATATTTACGGCGAGAGATATACAAATTTATTTGCCCTTAAATATCTCCTAAACTACTGAATGGATTTACATCAAATAATAAAAAGCACAATCTGCCCACCAGCAGCTAGCTTTCTGCCAAATTTGGTGTAATTTCATCCAGTGGTACAGGCTGTAGACGAGTTGACAGGTCCTACGGAAATTAACATCTGTAATGCAATGTTTTTTAGCTTCTTTTTCTGGGCTCCCACTTGACGAATCAATCAGAAACGTCCCGTGTGTAACAAGAATTATTGGGCCACTTCTTTTGGAGAAGTTTGTGACGAATCGTCAAATGGTGCCAAAGATATAGACAAGACAAAAAACACTTTTTCTATGGAAATATGGTCCTACCTATAACTATCAAGTGGCACCTGCCACTAGGTTATATATTTTTATTTTTATATATATATATATATATATATATATATATATATATATATATATATATATATAAAAACTATATATATATATATATACATAAAAGTATATATATTGAAACTATATATATACATATATATATGTATATATAACTACATATATATATATGTATATATATATATGTGTATATATATACATATATATATATATATATATATATATATATATATAAATATATATATATAAATAAATATATTTCACAGCACACTCAAAGTGGTCTGGATCACATGATCTAAATATTTTGTCCAGCTTGCTCCGCTGGCAACGTTGCTCCACCCCTCAAAGGTCTCCGACTTCAGGAGGAGTATTTTCCGTTGGGAAATTTATAAAAATAGATAGATAGATAGATAGATAGACAGATAGATAGATAGATAGATAGATAGATAGATAGATAGATAGATAGATAGATAGTTATGGTTAGGACCTAGTTTATATAGAAAAAGCGTCTTTTGACTTGCCTATATCTTTGACATAGTTTAAAGAATCTTCATTACATTTTCCCAAAAAAGTGCCAAGTTGGGACAAGTTGTCAAGTTGGGTCCTTTTGTGCATGGGAAATTTCATGATGAGCCGCAGAGCAGGGGCCGAGAAAAAGGGGAGGTCAAAAAAGTGTGTTTCCCATGTTAATTCCTGTTAATTCCTGTAGACTTTTTAGACACACTTGCAGCCTGAACCACTGGACGGAATTACGGGAAACATCCCCAACCACGACTCCTGAACAACGAAGTCGTGATCAACGAAAGTGGAACAACGTTTTTGTTAACCACGACTTCCTTGTTCAGTGACTTAACCACTCATGTCCTGAACAACGCACATGTGTGGTTAAGGCACAGCAGAAGGGAGTCGGCTTTGTCGGAGGACGCAATGAGGTAAGTGGGGCTGGGGCCGTTTTAGGGGCGGGGTGGAGGGCCGGGGTATTTTTTGTTTTTGGGGGTAGGAGTCGGGGTGGTTTAGGTTTAGGGGTTGGGGTTAGGGGCATTTTTTGTTTTAGGGGCGGGGTGTCGAGGTATTTTTAGTTTTTGGGGGTGGGGGTCGGGGTGGTTTAGGTTTAGGGGCGGGGGTGGGGTTGGTGGTGGGGGGGTTCGGAACATTTTTAGTTTTAGGGGTGGGTGGGAGGTCGGGGTATTTTTAGTTTTAGGGGTTGGGGGTTCCTGTAGTTTAGGTTTAGGGGTGGGGTGGGGTGTTGGGGTATTTTTAGTTTTTAGGGGCGGGTGGGGGGTCGGGTAGTTTGGGTTTTAGGGGGGTGGGGGTAGTTTTAGGGGCAGGGTGGGCGGTCAGGGCAGTTTAGGATTAAGGGGTGGGGTCATGGTAGTTTTAAGGGCGTGGTGGGGGTCGGGGGAGTTTTAGGGGTGGGGGTCAGGGTATTTTTAATTTTTGGGGGTGGGGGTCGGGGTAGTTTAGGTTTAGGGGCGGGGGTAGGGATATTTTTAGTTTTTAGGGGTGGGGTGTGGGGTGTGGGGTCAGGGTAGTTTAAGTCTTAGAGGGTGGGGGGTTGTGGTAGTTTTAGGGGTGGGGTGTGGTGTTGGGGTAGTTTTAGTTTTAGTGGTGGGGTGGGGGGTCAGGGCAGTAGTTTAGGTTTTAGGAGGATGGGGGTCATGGTAGATTTACGGGCGGGGGTGGGGTAGCTTAGGTTTTAGAGGGGTGGGTGGTTGTGGTAGTTTTAGGGGTGGGGTGGGGGTCAGGGTAGTTTAGGTTTTGGGGGCGGGGTCAGGATAGTTTAGGTTTTGGTGGGGTGGGAGCTCATGGTAGTTTTAGGGGTGGGGTGGGGTTGGGGAGCGCGTTAGTTTAGGTTTTAGGAGGATGTGGGATGCAGTAGTTTTAGGGGCAGGGGTCAGGGTATTTTTTGTTTTTAGGGGTGGGGTGGGGGAGGGGCAGGCGCAGGGCATTGGGGTGTTTTAAGTTTTGGGGGTTGTGATAGTTTTAGGAGTGGGGTGGGGGCGCTGAGGTAGTTTAAGTTTTAGGGGTGGGGGTTGGGGTAGTAGTAGAATTGCTTTTGGGGGTGGGGGGTTGGGGTACGATTGTGTTGGGGTGGGAGAGTGCATGCTGGAACCATGCATGCCATTCACGCATGCCTTTACCAGGAATGCCTTTACAATGAAAAATCGTTGTGAAGGCATTCGTGGTAAAGGCATGCATGGTAACAATGCAGTCGTTGTTCTGACCAAGTTGTTTAGGCATGCGTGGTTCCAGCATGCGTTGCTCCGACTCCTATTCTGGAATTACACCAAATTTGGCAAAAAGGTAGCTTTTGGTCCACAGATCACCTTTTTTGGTGTAAATCCATTCAGTAGTTTTTGAAACATTAAAGAGAAAGGAAATTTGGATATCTAGGCCCTGCAAATCCAGAGAGATCTCCTGCTGAGGCCTAATTGGCTGTTAACACTTCAAACAAGATGTGTTGGCAGCCATTTTGGGCCTCAGCTCCAGCGGAGTCCCAAAAAAAAACATAAAACAAGAAAAGGGGCCACAGTATATATACCCTAACCCCCTAGCCATGGTCCAGGGACCCCCTGCCCCACCCCAAGGCTTAAAAGCATTTTTTCAATAAAATAACAGTCCGGGGGGCATTTTGGGTAGAAATAGGAGGGGGGCACACAGGGATCCCCTCCTAGGGCTTTCAAAAGCCCCAGGGACCACTACCTCCCCTGGGCTATGCTTATTAAGTATGCGGAGGGCTTCACAGCACCCCGGGAACCACCACCTTCCTAGGGCTATAAGTAAAATAAACAAATAGAGGGGACCTGCAGACCCCCAGGACCCGGAGACCACCACCTTCCAGGGCTATGCTTATAAATTATACAAGCCCCCCCCTTCACCCGAGGGACCCCCACCTCCCCGGGGGCAAGATATTATAAAATTAATAGGGAGGTCCTGCAGATCTCCCCAGTCCCTGGCCACTTCCCCGGGGCTATCTCTTAATAGTATGCAGGGTGGGGGGGGTGGCCCTCCTGCAACCTGAGGACCACCACACCCCTGGGGCAATATTTAAAAAAATGATTAGGGGGTCCTGCAGACCCCTACATGCCCCTGGGACCACCACCTCCCCAAGGCTGCAGAATGAATTAAAGAGGGCGTCCGTTCCAGACCCCCGGCCCAGGGGGCCACTACCTCCCCAGGGCAAAATTGAAAACATAGAAGGGGGCCGCGTCGCCCCAGTCTTGGAGCCATACATGGCCCTGGGGACCGCTGCATCCCAGGGCTAGCGCTTGCTAACTCCTGAGGTGCCCACCTTTGGGAGGTAGCTGTTTGCTTTTGTTTGGCAGGAGCTCACAGCTCACACCAAGCAAAAGCAAACACTCCGCTCTCAGCAAGCAGGAGCTTTAACAATGCTCCCCCTTGCTGAAAGCAGAGTTTTCATTAGGGCTGGGCAGATTTTTTAATTCTGACAGCTGAATTGAAGGAATTTATTTAATTCTGTGTTACTCCTGTAATGTGGAATTACTAATAAATTCCGCCCTCCACTCCCCAGTACTAATCAGCAGGAGAGCGCCTACCCTCGAAGGCAGTGGCGCTCTAGCCTCCCACCCTCCTATTGGCACCCTACCTTGGAGACACTCTGGTTTCATCCCATCTCTATGGTGTGGTGTCACGCTGACCTTCGAAAACAAAAAAAATGCACATGGCATTATGGGGGTCATTACAACCCTGGCGGGCGGTGTTAAACCGGCGGTAAGACCGCCAACAGGCTGGCGGTCTCACTTTGGGGAATTATGACCATGGCGATTACCGCCATGGTCATCCACCGGTTCTCCGTTCCGCCCGCCAGTGCGGAGACAACCGCTGGGCTGGAGACCTGGGTCTCCAGCCCGGCGGTCGTCACTAGACCGCCGGCGGTATTTGGACCCGGCTTTCCGCCGTCGTTTTCCAGCGGTTTGAACCGCCATGAAATCCATGGCGGTAAGCACTATCAGTGCCAGGGAATTCCTTCCCTGGCACTGATAAGGGTCTCCCCCACTCCCCACCCCCACCCGACTCCCTCCCCTACACCCCCCACCACCCCTGCCACCCCCCAAAGGTGGCAGGGCCCCTCTCCCCACCCCGACCCCCAACATCACATCACCCATAGCCACACGACATGCACGCAGGCACCACCTACACACTTACATGCACACACGCCGACATACATGCCTACATCCACACACACAGTCAGACACGCACACCCACATTCAAACATACACGCACACATCCATACAGACATACCCACAGACATACACGCACTCATTCCCATACACACAACAGCCCCGCAAGCATACACGCACTCACACACCCCCTCTACATACACACACGCACACCCCCATGAATGCACACAACACCCCCGTCCCCTCACTGAGGATCGACTTACCTGGTCCGACGATCCTCCGGAGGGGACGGGAGCCATGGGGGCAGCTCCGCCGACACCACACCGCCAACAGAACACCTCCACGGCGAATCACAGGATGTGATTCGCTGGGCGGTGTTCTATTGGCGTGGCGGTGGAGGTGGAGCAACCTCCAATTCCCCGCCTCCCGCCAGTATGGCTGTTGGCGGCTCTCCATCGGTAAAAGGACGGAGAGCTGCCAACGGTCATAATAGGCCGAGCGGAAAACCGCCATCACTGGCGGTCTTCCGCATGGTGGTCCCTCGGCGGTGTATTCTTCGCAAGCTAATACATAGGGGGTCATTCTGACCTCGGCGGTAAAAGGTGCTTACCGCCGGTCAGAAGACTGCCATAACACCGCCGCGGGCGCGGGAAACCGCCACGGTCATTCTGACCCGCAACAGGCAAACTGCCAAAAACCCGACATCCACAAAAGTCCGCCACACCAACGGCCAGCGAAAAACTGGCGATGACCAAACCTCCACCATCACGCCAACAGAAATACGCCCATGCCATTCCGACCCACAAATCCCCGCAGCGGTCTTTCAACCGCGGTATTCCATTGGCGGTACACACCGCCGCGGTCAAAATACACACACATTTACAAAACACAGCCACATTGGACAATTTAAAATACACACACCTGAGACACATACACACACCACTCCCACACACCCAATACAATATAAAACACACACACACATCACCCACAAACCCTTACGACCAACAAATCCGACAGAAGGCCAGAGAGAGACAGCACAGAATAGAGAACACCATCACACAGAGGCAAATCACACCATAACCCACACAATATCCACGCACAAAACACCACACACCACCACACTCACCACACTCTACAACACATACACCACCCCACACCTCATCCACACCACCCCATGGCACCCCAAAGACACCCCCGGTTTTCAGACGCTGAACTCCGGGTCATGGTGGAGGAAACAGTTTGGGTAGAGCCCCAGCTGTTCGGACACAGGTGCAGCACACCACCATTGCCAGGAAGATGGAGCTATGGCAAAGGATAGTGGACAGGGTCAACGCTGTGGGACAGCATCCACGAAATCGGGACGACATCAGGAAGCGGTGGAACGACCTACGGGGGAAGGTGCGTTCCATGGTATCAAGGCACAACATCGCGGTGCAGAAGACTGGTGGCAGACCCCCACCTACTCCCCCAGAATTCACAGCATGGGAGGAGCAAGTCTTGAACATCCTGCATCCTGAGGGCCTCGCAGGAGTAGCTGGAGGAATGGACTCTGGTAAGTAAAATCTACACCACGTCATTCCCCCCACCCCACCTGCATGCCAAATCATACCCCCATCCTCACCCCCACCCCCATCACACCAACTGCTTGCAAATGGCTCACCATCACAACCCACCCATCCCAACACCTAGGCCTGCATGCGTCCACAAAGCATTGACACCCATCACCAAAGCATGCCCACTGCACATACCCATCTCCCCCACAAGCCACCGTCACAACAGCCCCCACAAGGGAATGCCAGCACTGGGGTACACAGGCACCCACCCATTGCACACTGTGGCATACACAGAAGCAATAACCATACTCTTATACCTCTGCAGGACCCGAACGCCACCACACCGCCCAGGAGGGTCCAGAAATGTCCATTCCACCCCCAGAAGAGGCCCCCAGTGATGACAGCAGCTTTGTCTCCCTGGACCCAGATGACCAGCCCGGCCCATCGGGGACCTCGGGACAGTCGGTTCCCCTCACACAGCCACAGGCCACAGCAGACCTAACCCCCTCTGGGAACACCAGCACAGCTCCCACCCAGCGGGCCCATGCCTCTGTCTCCAGGACACGTCAATCAGCGGTGTGTCCACCACTACAGGGCACCCAGGTTGACCCACCACCCCAACAACAGCAGGGACCTGGGGGCAGTGGCAGTGGGCACACGGTCCAGGGGACAGAGGCCCAGGGAAACAGGGGAACTGGGAGGGCTGCTGTGCGACAGGGGGGGGACAGGCCCAGGGAACCCACTCTCCACGAGGCCCTCTCCTCCATTATTGGAGCATACCACCACTCCCAGGAGACGATGGCTACGGTACTGGCCAGGTTCCAGGAGATCCAGGTACTGCAGGAGGAACAGTACATGGGGTTCAGGGAAGAACTCCGAACCATTAGTTCCGCAATGGGGACCATCGTCGTGGCTCTTAACCAGATTGTCACCACATTGCGGGACCATGTGGCACCACAAAGGGTCCCTGTCACTAGCATGGACCAAGAACAGGCTACCACCTCCGCCGGCGCTAGTGGACAGGAGGCCCCCACACAACAACAGGCCACCAGAACCCCACCTCCTGCAGAAGAAGAACCACCCCGCAAGCGAGGCCTGAGATCTCGTAAGAAGACAGAGTAGGATGCCAAGATCCCCGCCAGCAAAGGATACTCCCTGATGGCATCCCACTGTCCCACATTGTCACCCTGTCCAACCTTAAACTGCCCCTGCTCCATCCTTCCACAGGCATATGGACAATGCACCTGTGAGACTGAAAATCTGGACTCTGCCATGGACATTCCTCCACCATCACCCATCACCGAGTTTCAACCATGTCCCTAAATTTAGCACTTTAATAAAATCACTTATTGCACAAAAATAATCTGGAGTCTGCCTGTATTTTGAACAAATGTATTAGACATAACGTTGCCAAAATGTTTATTTACATTGTGATGACAACATACCACTGTCACACAGCTGTAGTCCATGGGCAAACAAAGCAGAGGTCACGCAGTGGGGCCCACATCTCTGAAAACGGAAGGGAAAGTCACAACTCAGTTAACATACACTGGGGGGAAACTCAGACAGTAGAGAGGCAGGAGACTGAAAGTAATTGTAAAATGGCGGTGTTGATTCTTACCTGTGTGTTATTGAAAATACTGTTGTATCACTGTGTCCCTGTTGTCTGTGTCGTCCCCGTCGTCTTCCTCCTCTTCACTCTCCACAGGCTCCACAGCTGCCACAACACCACCATCTGGACCATCCTCCTGCAGGAAAGGCACCTGGCGTCGCAAAGCCAGGTTGTGAAGCATACAGCAGGCCACGATGATATAGCACACCTTCTTTGGTGAGTACATTAGGGACCCACCTGTCATATACAGGCACCTAAACCTGGCCTTCAGGAGGCCGAAGGTGCGTTCGATCACCCTCCTAGTACGCCCATGGGCCTCATTGTACCGTTCCTCTACCCTGGTCCGGGGATTCCTCACTGGGGTCAGTAGCCAGGACAGGTTGGGGTAACCAGAGTCACCAATTAGCCACACACGGTGCCTCTGTAGTTGTTCCATCACATAAGGGATGCTGCTATTTCGCATGATGTACGCGTCATGCACTGACCCAGGGAACTTGGCATTTACATGGGAGATGTACTGGTCAGCCAAACAGACCACCTGGACATTCATCGAATGATAACATTTTCTGTTCCTGTACACCTGTTCACTTCCTCTGGGGGGAACCAAAGCCACATGGGTCCCATCAATGGCACCAATGATGTTGGGAATATGTCCAAGGGCATAGAAATCACCCTTCACTGTAGCCAAATCGCCCACATCAGGGAAAACAATGTAGCTCTGCATGTATTTCATCAGGGCAGACAACACTCTGGACAACACCTTTGAAAACATAGGCTGAGACATCCCTGCTGAAATGGCCACTGTTGTTTGAAATGACCCACTTGCCAAAAAATGGAGTACTGACAGAACCTGCACTAGAGGGGGAATCCCTGTGGGTTGGCGGATGGGTGACATCAGGTCTGGCTCCAGCTGGGCACACAGTTTCTGTATAGTGGCTCGGTCAAGTCTGTATGTCAGTATGACATGTCTTTCTTCCATTGTCGACAGGTCCACCAGCGGTCTGTACACGGGAAGATTCCTCCATCTCCTCGCAAGTCCCAGCGGACGGTGCCTAGGAAGGACAACATGGAGCACAGAGTCAATCAACCCACAGGTACGTTCCCACAGCTTGCACAGTTCACAAATCTCTATGCATTGAATGGCTTGTATGAGTGGCGATGCAAGGCCTAGGCCTGTGTGACGCAGTAGAATTTAAGCCATGTGGGCCCTTGAAATGGCGGCTGCCTGACCTGTGAAGTGCGACAGTGGGATGTGAGGTCAATGCGCTGGCGTGGCACACCGTGGCGGTAGGTGGTCGAAGACCGCGGCGCAAAGCTGCATTGGTTAACATTTAAGTGCACTGGGACCATGCTTTGTGGCCAATGCCTGGGTTGAGTGGGGTGAATGAACGATGGTGGGGAGGGGAGCGATTGAGGCATGCATCAAACGACAGATGAGAGCATGTGCCATATGGCAAGGGTGGGGGGGGGGCACTCACATCAAGCATGCAGAAAATGATATTTTATTTCCTTCCCTGTACATGCCACATAGGTCAGCGCCCATCAGAAAGTCGACATTTGGCGTGCCATCGCCAAGGACGTCCGGACCCAGGGGGTCCACAACAGACGGGGCACCCACTGCCGCAAGAGGTGGGAGGACATCCGCCGCGGGAGCAGAAAGACCGCAGAGGCTCTGCTGGGGATGGCCTCCCAACATAGGAGGGGTGCCACCCGTCAATTGACCCCCCTGATGTCTCGGATCTGGCCGGTGGCCTACCCAGATTTGGATGGGCGCGTGAGGACATCACAGCAGACACAAGGGGGTGAGTACCAGCACATTCTGCTATCTTAGCGCGCAGTGGATGGGTCTGGGTGGGGGAGGAGGGCTGTGGGTATCCCTAGGCCAGGGCGATTTCTGTAGCCTAGTCCCACCCGTAACGCATGGCCCTGTGCCCCCGCCCCCACCTCTGTAGGGTGCCAAGTACAGCTATCCATGGCCCTGTGTCACCTATGTGTGCAGTTGTCGTCCATTGGCTTGTAGGGCAAGTCTCACTGATTGAGTGGTGTACCCCAAGTGCGCGGCGTAGTGCAGGGGGCTTCTGTGTCTGTCCTCTCCGCCAACTGTGTTGCCAATGCATGCAATCAACATGTCTTTATGTTCCACCCTCCCCCCTTTTTTTGCTGCTCTTCCTGTTCATGTGTGCATTAGCATCATCAGGCGGAGGAGAAGTGGCATCGGAGCACGAGGGAGCTGCATCTCACATGGCCCCGGAGGGCCATGCAACGGACTCTGATTTCACCAGTGAGACGGAGGGCGAGGGGGGCTCCACAACGGGGACCCGTGGAGACATCAGCGACACAGACACGTCCTCGGAAGGGAGCTCCCTTGTGGTGGCGGCAACATCCGTGCCCACCGCAACAACAGGTACAGCCGCCACCCAGCGCACCAGCTCCGCCCTCCAAGCAGCCCCTCAGCGTTCGCCCCGTGCACGCTCGCACACCAAGGCGGGCATCTCCTTCGCCCCAGGCACCTCAGGCCCTGCCCCAGTTACCCCTGCTGCCCTCAGTGAGGAGGTCATTGACCTCCTCCGGACGCTCATTGTTGGGCAGTCTACCCTTTTGAATGCCATCCAGGGGGTAGGAAGGGAGGTGCACCGGAGCAATGCATACCTGGAGGGCATTCATTCGGGTCAGGCTGCCCATCAGCGATCGTTCAACGCTCTGGCCTCAGCACTGACGGCAGCCATTGTCCCTGTCTCCTGCCTCCCTCCTCCAACTCCCTCCACCCAGTCCCACTCCCCTGTTCCTCTGCCTATCCCAGACACACCTACAAACCAGCCTGCACACACCTCAACACCCAAGGGCAGCTCATCCAGACATAAGCACCACACATCACACAAGCATTCACACAAGCAACAGCCACATGCAGACATACCAACAGCCACTGCCTCCTCTGTGTCCCCCTCCTCCTCGTCTCCCTCCTCCCTCCCTGTGACGTCTCCACTCACACTTGCATGCACAACATCATCAGCCACTACGTCCATCACCAGCACACCCACCAGAACACTCCGCACACGTGCAGTCACCACCCCCACTGCCATTTACACGTCCCCTGTGTCCTCTCCCACTGTGTCTGTCACCCCCTCTTCCAAACCACACAAACGCAGGCAGCCACCCACCCAACAGCCATCCACCTCACGGCAGCCTCCAGCACAAGCACCTGCACCCAAAGACAGCACACTTGACTCTCCTACAACCACATCCTTTTCCCTCCACTCCCATACCCACTGCCCCTACCCTTCCCATTGCTCCTAAAAAGTTTTTCCTCTCCAAAATTAACCTCTTTCCATCACCTGACCCACCCCCTCCATCTCGTAAGAGTCCAATCAGCACCTCAGCCACCACAACCCCAGGACCTACAAGGACCATTGTCCAGGGATATTGGAGTCCACCACCTTCAAGGGCAGGTACATCGGCCAGCAGTAAAGGGCCAGCCAGCCCACCCCCTGGGAAGAAATCCAAAAAAGGGAAGGCCTGGCGCGAGAGGACAGAGACGGCAGCCTCCACAGGCACTACCCTGGCACAGTCAGGAAGTGGGGTGCCACCTAGCACACCTACAAAGGGAGGCAAGGGCCACAGAGACTCACAGAAGGATGACAAGGGCAGCACGGCCGACAAGTCCGGCAGCAGGCGAGCTGCCCAGGAGGGGCCAACCAGCCCCATTCCGGGGTTGAAGGAGGACACCCACGGGCACGGGAAACCAGCACAGGAGGGCCCGGCAAGCGAGAAGTCGGATGGCGAGTGAACACCATATATTGGCCGGATCCGGTGCCCTGGAGAGACAAGTCAAGCACCGCTGAACAGGGCTCTTCAAGGCAAGAACCGCTGAACAGGGCCCTTCAAGGCAAGCACCGCTGAACAGGGCACCGCCGTCTCAAGAACCGCTGAACAGGGCCCTTCAAGACAAGAACCGCTGAACAGGGCCCTTCAAGGCAAGAACCGCTGAACAGGGCCCTTCAAGGCAAGAACCGCTGAACAGGGCCCTTCAAGGCAAGCACCGCTGAACAGGGCACCGCCGTCTCAAGAACCGATGAACAGGGCCCTTCAAGGCAAGCACCGCTGAACAGGGCACTGCCGTCTCAAGAACCGCTGAACAGGGCCCTTCAAGACAAGAACCGCTGAACAGGGCCCTTCAAGGCAAGCACCGCTGAACAGGGCACTGCCGTCTCAAGAACCGCTGAACAGGGCCCTTCAAGACAAGAACCGCTAAACAGGGCCCTTCAAGGCAAGCACCGCTGAACAGGGCACCGCCGTCTCAAGAACCGCTGAACAGGGCACCGCCGTCTCAAGAACCGCTGAACAGGGCCCTTCAAGGCAAGCACCGCTGAACAAGGCACCGCCGTCTCAAGAACCGCTGAACAGGGCCCTTCAAGACAAGAACCGCTGAACAGGGCCCTTCAAGGCAAGAACCGCTGAACAGGGCCCTTCAAGGCAAGAACTGCTGAACAGGGCACCGCTGTCTCTGCACCGCTCCGCTGGGCACCGCCGTCTCTGCACCGCTCCGCCGGGGCCCTTCCTCTCAAGCACCGCTCCGCTGGGCCCTTCATCTCAAGCACCGCTCCGCTGGGCCCTTCCTCTCAAGCACCGCTCCGATGGGCCCTTCCTCTCAAGCACCGCTCCGCTGGGCCCTTCCTCTCAAGCACCGCTCCGCTGGGCCCTTCATCTCAAGCACCGCTCCGCTGGGCCCTTCATCTCAAGCACCGCTCCGCTGGGCCCTTCCTCTCAAGCACTGCTCCGCTGGGCCCTTCATCTCAAGCACCGCCCTGCTGGGCACCGCCGTCTCTGCACCGCTCCGCTGGGCCCTTCATCTCAAGCACCGCTCCGCTGGGCCCTTCCTCTCAAGCACCGCTCCGCTGGGCCCTCCCTCTCAAGCACCACTCCGCTGGGCCCTTCCTCTCAAGCACCGCTCCGCTGGGCCCTTCCTCTCAAGCACCGCTGGCCCATTGGCAGTAGGGGCAGGCCCGGATCTGTGTCGGGCAGGGCTGCACAATACACTCTGGCCACCAAGACTCCTCCAGTACCAGTGGAGTCTGTAATCCACTTGAGTGACTGTGGCTTTCCACTTCCCAGGTTGGCACAGTGGCCAACCCACCCACTGTAGGGACTTGAAAGACTGTGGCTTTGCACTCCCCAGGATATGACAGTGGGCAAACCACCCACTGTAGAGACTTGAGAGACTGTGGCTTTGCACTCCCCAGGATATGACAGTGGGCAAACAACCCACAGGAGAGAGTTGAGAGACTGTGGCTTTGCACTCCCCAGGATAAAGCAGTGGGCAACCCACCCACTGTAGAGACTTGAGAGACTGTGGCTTTGCACACACCAGGATATGACAGTGGCCAGCCCACCCACTGTAGGGACTTGAGAGACTGTGGCTTTGCACTCCCCAGGATATGACAGTGGCCAGCACACCCACTGTAGGGACGTGAGAGACTGTGGCTTTGCACTCCCCAGGATATGACAGTGGGCAAACCACCCACTGTATGGACTTGAGAGACTGTGGCTTTGCACTCCACAGGATGGGACAGTGGCCATGGAGGCCCCTCGTGGATCTGGCGTCGTGGACTCATGTGGCTGAGCTGCCCCCCCTTCCCTTCCCCCTGAGGTGCCTGTAGTTTTGCTATATGATGCCCCTGCAGTGTTCTCTCCAATGGAATTGCCCATGTGTTGAGGACCATTGGCCCACGTACAATGACTGAAAGACTATTTTGCCAGGACAATTTACAGATGTGTATATAGTTATGAAATGTTAGAATTATTTATTTCTTAGCCTTACAATATATTTGAATTTCATGATAATATTATTTTGTCTTTGCATTCTTTTGGAGGTTTGGGGGGTGTCACTCTGAGTTGTTGCTCTGCATTGATTGGGTGTGTCGCGTATGTGTGTGCCTGTAATCTTTTCTCCTCCCTCCTCCCCTGTGTCGTAGGTGCAGTACTCACCGTTGTCTTCTGCGCCGGCGTTCGTGCTCCTGGTAGAGGAGCAGGTAGACAATAGCTGGTAGGATGTGTAGTTCTGGTTCCATGCTGTCCAGATTCCTCGTGGAGTGTGTAGAGGTGAGCGTTTTCCCGTTCGTAGTCTGTTTCCGCCGTGTTTTTATCGGCGGGGCTCCCGCCCCGGAAAAGGTGGCGGATTGGTGAGTTGTGATAGGGTGGGAGGTACATTGTCTGCCGCCTGTCTGTTGGCGGTGACCGCAGCGCTGTTTGTTTGTCCCGCCGTGGCGGTCGGAGTGTTAAAGTGGGGGGCTGTGTTGGCGGTTTCCGCCAGGGTCAGAATTCCATTTTTTTTACCGCCTGCATGTTGGCGGGTTGGCAGCCGCTTTAGCACCGACCGCCAGGGTTGGAATGACCCCCATAGTCATGATGTCTTTGTTAATACTGTTCCCATTGAAAGCAACATTGTACAAACTCACACGTAGTCTCTATCCCAGGATGACCCCCTAGAGGAGTATTGTGCCTGCTGTGCAAATTGCTAGTGGACAAGAGTAAGTCCATGTTTTCATTCCGGGAACTGCAGTCAGGGCTGGCTTTATCGATGGTGGTGCCCAGTGCAACGACCTCTTTTGGTGCCCCCCACGAACTACACCTTGGATTTCCTCATTGCCACTCGGCAAAGTGCCCCTCATCTCCTAATAGCACCTCTTCACATACCTTTGGTAAATGCTGGCTTTACTGATCCACTCAGCTATCCATATAAAATACAGATCTGTTATTTTCAGCCGGTATAGTAAACGTCTGTGCTACATTGTGGAGAGTCAGCCTTGCCACCAGACAAAACTCTGATCTCTCTCTCTCTAGCAGGAACATTAATCACAAGAGTTGTCTTGACATTTTTTAAGCACGAGGAACAATGCAGCAGGTGCTTTTAAATCGTAAGTTATTGCTCAACACAGCGCCCCCTCCCTGAAGTCAGTGCCACCTCCTCTAGGACAGTGCCCAGTGCGGCTGCACAAATCGCACTGCCCTAAAGCCGGCTCTGGCTGCAGTAATCAGTTGAAACATTTATCCCATAACAAGCTTGTCACATTTATAGATCCCAGATTTCAATACTGCAGATTTTTCAGATATATAGTTGGTTGATAATATAAGAGGTTCTGCAGACTCAACTGTGGGACTGGTTTGTAGCTACGTATTTAAGGGTCTAAACAAAGAATCTGCTTTGCTGTTTTTCACCCAGGAGAACAAGTGCTAAGACAATTGTAGTCTGCCAAAAGAAGAGATCACAATAACTTTTCAGGAGTCACCGCTTTCGCGGAATGAAGGATCTATTCTGGGATCCACGTATTTAGTAAGGGGATGTGAGCTTCCTGGACATTGTAGTGCCACTCCTAAAAAGCTGTTTCAAGAGCTAGCTAGCTGTTTCTCACCTCACTAGAGAGCTTTTGGTGGACATCACCAAATCCCCCATAACATACCAACACAGCCACATTCATAAATGCAGCCCATCGCTTTACCACTTGTGCATTCTGGTGAGTTTCTGCCTCTTTCTTAACTTCTCTCTCTCTCTCTTTTGCCTCTTTCCTCACTCACTCTTAGCCATTTCCCTTTTGCCTACACACTCTGGCCCTTATTAAGAGTTTGGCAGGCAGCGGAGGCCGCCTGCCAAACTCTTTGGGTCAGAAAACTGCCACCCCGGTGTTCCGCCTGCTGGCCCTATTATGAGTTTTCCGCTGGCCCAGTGGAAAACTCACTACAACATTTACGCCGGCTCGTAATCGAACCAGGAGCAATGTTGCAGTGCGTTGCGTGCTTTTCACTGCCTGGAGTTCAGGCAGTAAAAAGTGCAACAGGGCTGTCCATGGGCAGTGCAGGGAGCCCCATGAGGCTCCCGGAACCCCGTCTCTGCCAGCCTTTGCATGGCAGTGGGACCACCATGCAAAAGCCGGCAGAGAGGGGAGTCGTAATCCCCAGGACAGTGCTGTTTGCAGTGCAGCCCTGGCAGATTAAGACCGCTGGCACTGGCGGCAACCTGGCGGTGCCAGCCCTTGGACCATAGCGGCTCCGCCAGGGTAATAATGTGGAGGCCGGACAGCTGCTTTGGCGGCAGTCTGACCGCCACCACTAGTCTGGTGGTCCCAGGACCACCAGACTCGTAATGAGCACCTCTCTCTTTGATGTTTTTTTGTGCCTCTCACACTTTTTCGATTTTCTGTGTCTTTCACACTCAATCTGGTGTTTTTCTTTGCCTTTCCACATGTGTTGTTTGCCACTTTCTTTCCTGAATTTCATATTTTTATTAACTCCTCAACCTTTTTGGCATTCTGCTCATCCTTTGCCCCCTTTTTGCTACTTTACTGATTACCTCCACCTTCTTTATCAGTTCTTTTTGTTCTCCTTCACACCCTTGCCATTTCCTCTCATGTGCTTGCTCCCTGCCACCTCCCACTCCTACACAATACTTGCTGCACCACAGAAGCACAGCAGATGCATGAAGAGGGCACACCATTGTTACTCAGAATGTGCACCAAAGGCAAGCCTGACTGCACTCATCTGTGCCCCACTCTTACCCAACGCCAGATCCTCTGGCTATCCTGCCAGCCACTGCCACTATTCCTCTGCTTCCCTCCTCAGCCTCAACCCCATACGCACCTCCCAACACTGCTGCTGAGCCTCACTGGCTGAAAGAACTTTCTCCTGCTCCTCCTACCACTTCTCTTGCAGACTGCCACACCTCCCACGTCACCCCAAAATCACCACGAGTAACACACACCTCAGACACAAGCATAGTCACACAATTCCCCATCACTCCCTACCCCAACCCTCCCTATCTTGTTTCTTCCTTAACACCTGGTCCCTAACCAAACATGTCTCAAAATCTTGAACATGCTGAACAACCGCTCCCTAAACCTGATCTTCCTGACGGAAACCAGCTTGATTCCCACATCAGCTCCTGACATCACCAGGACTATATTCTCTGATACAAGATCCTAAGACAGGGCAGGACTAACAGACCCAGAGAAGTACTCAGCATCATCTTCAAAGTGCATATCCACTTCTCCACTATCTTGGCAAACACCATCAACATGGAACACCTGACTTTTAAGCTCCACATTACAGTCAACTACACAGTGAGTGACACCCTTGTCTACTGACCCCAGACCCTGATCAAACTTTGGAAGCAGAGTTGTGGACTTTGCAGCCCCCTAATACTCAACTCCAGCACCTACATCATCCTTTTGGACCATAACTGCCACCTAAAGAACCTCACCATCCCTAGCACAATCAACCTTCTGAAAACATGACAAACCTCAGCCTTACCCAGCGAGTGCATAGCACCCCCATGCTGGCAGACATCTACAGGACCCCACCCTCATCCAAATTATTTTTTTCCACAGAGAGTCCCTCTGGACCCCCTCTCCAGATGCAGGTGCTAGGGAGTCAGGGTATATGTTTTTAAGCAAGTTCAGAACTTGGAGACCGAGTACCCCTGAACCTATAAGGACAGGCACAACATTTTACTCCCAGTTGCAGCCAACCAATCAAATTGCTCAATACCACAGAACTGGTACTGGTTCTGCAGTACTGAAAAAGCAGATAGGAGAAAAAGCTTTCTCCACCAATCAGATTCTTTGATTTGTTTAAATTATTGTATGGTGGGATACCAGCAGGAACAACAGTTCAGATTTCACTATCTTTTTAACTCCTTTATAGCAACCTCAAGCATCTCTGAAAATGTAAATTTATTGAAAACAGTTACATAGCATGCTTTCTGAGTAAAATTCAAACTTTTATGCAATTCTATTCAGCAGTCGTTTTTGAATTGCTTCCCAAATTTTCCTATGGGTATTAACATGGTAAAATGACATTTTGGGATCCCACTTTTTCTCAGACTTTGCTTGATGAATCACCTCAACATTTTCCAAGAAGTAGTCAAAGTGAATTAATCTTTATTATGTAATGTTTCTTGTAGATTCAACATACAGCACCAAAGTTATTAGTAAAACAAAAACATTTTTCATATGGAAACTCTGACTTAACTATAATTGTGAAATCTCTCAGGAGATGAACATCTAGCAGAATACCTCTTACTGCAGGAGGATCTTGGAGACCAGACAGATCCTGTCGGTCCTTGCCATAGGTAAGGGCAACCCTTTCCGGCAGCCACAATGCCAACAAAACTTTAGAGCGCCTATGCAGATAGTGCCTTTCAGAAGGAGTCCCAACAGAGGAAAAGGCCTGAGGACAAAAAACATCCAAAAAAGCTTTAAGAATTGCAGTGAGGCTGCACAAGGAAAATGACAGTAGAAGTGAGAAACACTGATGACAGGTAAGGTGAGTTATTCCAACAAACTGGGAGCACAGGACTGAAGAAAGCTGCACCACAGGAGCTAACAGGATTGGGGAAACACACCAACAGAAGCAAAGAAGTCTTGGGACTATAGTGGAGGTATTACCGCCAACAGGCTGGCAGTACATACCTCCACTGTTATGACATTGGCGGTTTGGTGAAAAGCCAAGCCGCCAAGTCAACACACCGACTGCCACAGCGTAAATGACCACCAGGCTGGAGACTACAGTCTCCAGCCCGGTGGCCGTCACTAGGCCGCCCATGGCATTTTCACTCCACCCACCACCATGGTTTCCGTGGTTTCTGTACCGCCACAGAAACCATGGCGGTAGGCACTATCAGTGCCAGAGAATTCCTTCCCTGGCACTGATAGGGGTCTCCCCGTCCCCCCCCCAGAGTCTTCTCCCACCCCCCCTCTAAACCCCCAATATACACACATGCACGCACATACATACACACCCATACACACACGCATACACACATTCACCCACGCATGCATACATTCATGCACACTCACAGCAACAATCACGAACATGCATCCAGACACACACGCAATCACACAACACAACATGCACGTACACACACACACACCCACTCATGCACACACGCATTACACACGCATGCACGCATTCAGACACAGTCACACACACCCCCACACATGTACACAACACCCCCCACTCCCCTCTCCTTTTGGAGAACCCAACTTACCTGATTGCAGGGGGTCCTGTAGAACATGATACGGTAGGCAGTGTTTTGCTGGCGTGGCGCTGCTGCTGGCAGCAGCGGTACCTTACTGCCGTCCGACGCCAAGACCATAGATGGAATTCCGCCAGCCTTCTCTTGATGGCTGGTAGCCAGGGCGACAGTATGTTGGCGGCCATCGCCATGGGGGTAGGCTGCATTTGCCGCCAATGTTATAATGAGGCCCATAGTCTCCTATGCCAACAATACCCAACTGATCCTGTCCCTGTCCCATGACCCTGTAAAAGCCAAGAGAATTTTCCACAACGGGATGAGAGCAGTCGCCGCGTGGATGGAAGCCAGCTGCCGCAAACTCAACTCAGAAAGATGGAGATCCTCGTAATCAGCTCCACCCTTCCGCCTGCAACGACTCTTGGTGGCCAGCAGCACTGGGAAACGCAGGCGCACCTACGGACCATGCACAAAATCTGGGCATCATCCTGGATTCCTCTCTATCCCTGACCCGCCAAGTCAACGCCGTCTTGTCGTCATGCTTCCACAGCCTCCAACTCCTTCGAAAGATTTTCAAGTGGATCACGAGGAAGACAGTCAACCACGCACAAGTCACTAGCAAACTGGACTATGGCAACGCACTCCATGCCGGCATCGCCAAGAAATTACAATCAAGACTACAAAGAATCCACAATGCAGTTGCCAGACTCATCCTGGACATCCCCCGACACAGCCACATCTTCTCCCACCTCGAAGACCTACACTGGCTCCCAGTCAACAAGAACATCACATACAAATTCCTGATCCACACCTACATGGCATTACACAACATAAGACCGGCACACCTCAACTACTGCCTTGCCTTCTACATACTTAACAGACAACTACATTCTTCCCAGCTCACCCTCACACCCATTTCCAATATCTAGAAAAGCACAGCAGGAGGAGGATCCTTCTCCTATCTCGCAGCCCGGACATTGAACACTCTACCTCTTAAACTCAGGCAGACCGCATCACTGAAGCAGTTTAGGAAGAACCTCAAGTCCTGGCTCTTCGATTGAGCAGCACGCCCGCATCATTGATTGATTGATTGAAAACATTATAAAGTGCAAAACACAGAAAAACGCTACCTGGAACATTAAGGTGCAATATGCAGTTATGTGCAAATCACAATAATTGCAATATGCAAATAAGTGCAACCAAAACCACAAAGTGCAATAGTGCAAGACAAGCTTATACCCACAGCTTTATACATTTATCCACTTAATTTATCTGACCTGAGCTTTTGCACCACTAAATCCACAAATTCATTATACAACAGTACCACTTGAGCAATCTGATAACAAGACACTTCTTGTTTCATCATATTGTGCTTGAATTGAGGAAGTGCCGGTATTATGTTCTATTGACCTGCCCTGTGCAGTCACCAGTACGTAATTATAGTTGGGACCTAGTTTCCTAAGGAAAAGCATTTTTTATTTTGCTAATAACTTTGGTGCCATTTCAGGAATCTTTACAACATTTTCAAAATGAGTTTGCCATTCACAAGCTGTCTGTACAGTTTCAGGGTGATTCATCAAACAGGGGCTGAGAAAAAGTGGGATCCTAAAACACATTTACCCAATGCAATTTCCCATAGGGATTTTAGACATGACTACAGCCTGAACCACTGGACTGAAATACACCATATTTGACAGGAAGCTAGATCTTGATCAAGAAAGGGCTTTTTTTTTGTAATTTAGAGCAAATCTGTTCAGTAGGTTTGGAGTTATTAAAAAAAAATGTATGTATATCTTTAGATGCAGATCTGCGGCAGATCCTTCTCGGTTCCATGCACCACCAGCAATCCACTGATTGGCTGGCCATAATCTGAGGGGAAAGTTGCGGCCACCATTATGTTCATGAGGACTCGGTTCCCAGGGGGGAAACTAAAATATAAAAGTGATACAAGGGGTCAGAGTAGAGGTACCCTGACCCCATGGGACTGATGAAGGGACCTGTGAGGGACTCCTCATGGACAAGACGTTATCCAAAAATGTTTTTTTTGGAGTGTGCAAGGATCTGTGCATTCACCCACATCATCATGGATTTGGGTGGATGCACTGATCCAGACCCCAATTACAAAAAATCACATACACCCACTCACAGACCCACACACATACTCACACACTCGATAATACACACACACATCTACTCACAGACCCACAGAGCACTCATCCAGCACTCACACACCCACACAACCACTCACACACCCACTCACAGATGCACAAAACCACTCACACACCCACTCACTGACTCACATAACCTCCACACAGCAACTCACACACGTACCCACACACCCACAGAGCCACACCCAGACCCACACAGCCAGTCACACATGCACTCATACACTCACCACATACTCACACCACCTTACACCCCCCCCACATAACCACTCACACACCCGCTCACACCCAGGATACAGGGACGGTATATTGAGGAAAAAGCAATGAAAACAGCTAGAAATTCACTGAAAAAAACAAAGGTTACAAGGACATTTAAGTTAGGAAATAAAACTTAAAAAACCTTAGAAATTCACTGAAAAAAAACAAAGGTTACACTGACCTTATATTTTGGTTCAGATTTTACACAAACAAAACCACAGAAATTCAGCAGTTAAGCCATCTCATGGAACTATAACTCGTGCCCTCACCTAATCTGGTATGGATTATTTTCGTGAGGTGTTTTCACTGTTTTACTGTTTTAATTGTTGCACAAATACTTTAAAGATTTCCTCCTATGTTAAGCCTGCCTGTTCTGTGCAAAGCTGCCAGAAAGTGAGCACAGGTTAATTTATGGTGTGTAACAAATTTACCTTGATTTGGATTATGGTTCCTGCTTGGCAGGGTGCATATGTATACCACTCAAAAAAGCAATTGAGCAATTTCTAACATTGGTAGTCAGTAGGTAGTTATAGTTAGGACTTAGTTGGGGGGCGTGGTCAACATGGCTGCCGGAGCGGACGTGTAAACGAGGCTCCGCTCACGGCCCACCACTAATCGTCGAATTAATATGTCCCTGCGATCGTCGGCAGATTAAAAAAAGGCTGCTCGGGGTAACAGTAAGTCTACCGCAGCGATAGTCGCTGCAAAAACGGACAGAGAAGAAACTGCAGAGGAACGAGGAGAGGCGTTGCCTGCGCCGGTCCTGACACGGCCGTGGAGGCGGCGCTGGGTGCCGGGGGAGCCGTGCTGACCTGCGGGCGGAGCGAGAGAAAACAGAGATTTCCGTGCGGAGACGAGAGCGATCTCGTCCCCTGGAGCAGAATAAAAGGAACGGCGAGGAATGAGGGGCGCGCGCCGTAAAGCGGGCTGGGCCCTGACAGAGGATCGGCGGGTGAGACGGGCTTGGCCGCGGAGCGGGCGATGACGGGAGGCGGCCCCGCGTGAGGATCAGTGCGGGTGTGGAGAGACTTTGCCTTCCCCCAGTTGGTGCGGCAGCGCGAGCGGCGCCGGACCCCCGGGGAACTGCGCCGCTTTCGGGAGGAAGTGGAGCGGGACGGTGCCTCCACCTCACAAGAAACAGGTACGATCTATACCCCGAGGGGGGACCTGGCAGGACAGTGGGAGCGAAAAACACAAGTGGACAAACATAAATAAAACAAAAAGCACAGAGTAGAGGAAGCAACCACAAAGGGAAGAACAGTCAGGGTTACAAAAAGAAGATGGCCGTGAACTACTAAAAGGACTTGTTAAATAAACTCCCCAAAGGAGTCAGCAGTGATAGGTGCCCACGTAAGACACCAGAACCTGAAACAAACGGCGCGTAATATCACAAATTAAAACAACGCAGGGCATTTGGGAAAGACTGCCTAAAGCAACAAATAACATAAACACAGCAAGCACAACATGGGCAAACCAAAACTACCCAAGACCCACCCTAATACAGAGACTGAAACAGCCCCCTTAGAGGAAGAAATGGACAATCAAACAGATGCATTGCGAAAGATTACTGAAACCCTGGCAGCACATTCTGCACAATTCACCAAAGTACTACAGGCGGTACTAGACACGAAGACCTCATTAGAGGGAAAAATAGACTCAGTGGTACTGGAAGTCAACCTACTCCGCACAGATCAACGGAAACTAGTGGAAAGAGTCGCTACTACTGAGACGGCACTAGAAACGACCCAACCAGCAATAACTGATTTTAAAGCTCAGATCCAACGAATGGAAAACGACATAAGATCATTACAACGCAGAGCAGAGGACGCTGAAAGCCGTTCACGAAGAAATAATGTAAGGTTTATGGGGGTCCCGGAGCGACTAGAGCTTCCGACTGCTGGACAATATCTAGAACAATGGCTTAAAGACACAGTACTACGGCAAATCGCCACACAAACATTAATAATAGAGCGTGCACACAGAATTCCAGGTGGACCGCCCCGCCCGGGCGCCCCACCCCGACCGCTGATAGCAAGGTTCTTAAACTTCAGGGACAGAGATCAAGTACTGCAAAGCTTCCGTAATAAAAACCCGGTAAGAATGGAGAACGCCGAAATAACAGCGTACCCCGACTATACAATGGAGGTTCAACGCAAACGTGCCACCTTCACCAGAGTGAAACAAACCCTCCGCGACAAAAATATAGCTTACTCTCTCCTTTTTCCGGCAAGACTGAGAGTAATACACGGTGACAGGACTCTATTCTTCCTAACAGCAGAAGACACGTGGACATGGCTCCACGCTAAGGGACTGGTGGATCCAATAACGGAACCGGACGGAAGTAACGACTGGCTGGTACAGCGTCCCAGAAGGAAAAGAAAAACCACTAACAGGAGTCAAACCAGACCAACAAGATCGCAAGCAGCAGACGCACAAGCACAAGTCCTTAAGGTGGCGACCACGCTCACATCGGCACAACCAACATCCAGAACTGGGAATAGAGACTCGGATTCAAACTCCTCACAAGACTGCCCGAGCCCCCCTCCTTCACCATTCATGCCAGGTCCTACACTAACCCCACGCACAGCAGATGATATATGAAGCCGCACAAATAAGCAAGACAAACCAGGGCATGAACTAGACAAGCTACATACCAAATAATGGCAAGTATAAGCATCTTGGAATAGACCAGAAATACTATATAAACCAATGTGCATAGGTCAGAGCATATGCATCGGCAAACATGCACAGAAGTTGAATATGGAGAAAAGATGACAAGCACAAATTAACTTCAAGCGCAAGGAAAAACCAGAAAGCTGAACGCCCTGACGAACAGGGACACGTAACCATACATATGGGCCAAGGACGACTACAGGCCTGGGACCCTCTCGTTGACCACGTCTCCACACCCACCAGGGTTACCGAATGGACCTGAAAAACAGAAATGTTAAACGAGGCACCAGTTGTGCCGCACAGTTTGGTATGGTTAAAATTTTGTTTTTTGTTAATGATAATATGCCAGCATGTATAGTCCAAATGTGGCCACAGGAGATAAACACAAGGGAGAGGGGACCCAAGATAAAGACACTAAATTTTAAAAGACTTACAAATATTGCGATGCAAATACATAATGACATAACACTAATACAATGGCAACATACAATGTATTAACTTGGAATGTCAGGGGGATGGCTAACATAAATAAATGCAATAGAATATATAACTATCTCAAACGTCATAAAACCCACATAGCAACATTGCAAGAGACAGACCTAGCAAATGAAGATTTAAATAAGTTGGCCAGGAAATGGACTGGAAAAATATATGGCACTAACACGTCGACATACACGAAAGGAGTATTGATATTGATAGCCCCTGATGTCCCTTACGCAGTGGAACACACACAGATAGATAAAGATGGTAGATTTGTCCACTTGAGAGGGAAACTAGACGGCAAACCAATAAACATCACAGGTATATACGCACCCAATACTAAACAGATAGACTTCTTACAGTCTACCTACACAGCTCTAGCAGGGGACCCATTGACTCCTAATATATGGGGAGGAGACTTTAACTGCATACCAGACATCAGCATGGATAGCTCACACCCCCCACTAGTGAGCGCCCCACGCAGAAGACTCTCACAAGCACTGCAGAACTGGATGTCAGATAGAAGATTACATGACGTATGGTGGAACCTACACCCCGTAGACAGAGAGTATTCATATTTCTTCCCAGTACACCAACTACACACTCGCATAGACTTGCAACAATACATACACAAGCTTACAGCACTACTAGTCAAGGCAACCTACCTGGCTAAAACGTTATCAGACCATTGCCCCTTAGTGTCTACGATACGCTGGGGTAGGACACATACGAATGCGCCTACCTGGTGACTGCAGCTACCTCTATTACGTGACCCCCCCTTCCGAGAGGAACTGGAAGAGAGTATAAACTCATACTTTAGAACAAACACAAAAACTACATTGTCACGAGCCATAGAATGGGACAGCCACAAGGTGGTGATAAGGGGCATATGCATGTCCACATCAGGGGGAGTCCGCAAGACACTACATAAAGAATTATGTGAAATAGAAAGGAATATGAGGGAGGCAGAAAATATAATAGAGCAAAACAGGGAGGGAACAGATAACATGATTGAACTAAAAAAACAATGGGTCGAAACGGACGAGCGGTTACGGAAATACGATTACCGCCACTATACAGCACGCATGCACGCAGAAGGCGATCGATCTAGTAGACTGTTGTCGTGGCTACTAACAGGTGAACAACAGCATTCTACTATAAATGCCATTCGCACAGAGGAGGGCAATATAGTCAACACACAGATAGAAATCAATGAGACCTTTAAAAAGTACTATGCAACACTATACAAAGCAAACCCTCCCCCGACCGAGCACCAAGCATGTGAATTTTATCGGACGCTCCAACTAACTAAATTGACAACAGAACAACTGATAGAGATGGAAAAACCCATTGATTTAAATGAGATTCATCAGGCGCTAAAACAAATGGTACATAATAAAACACCAGGCGGGGATGGGCTCCCAGCAGAATACTACCAGACCTTCGCAAAACACACAATGGCACCATATCTAGAAATGTTAAAAGAGGCATTTGATAAGGGGCACCTCCCAGAATCACAGCGCAAAGCAACTATAGTGGTCCTTCTCAAGAAAGTTGGGTATTCGCACATGAATAGGAACAGATAAACAAAAACATCGAAGTGCAAACCTCATGTTTATTCTATATAAGCGCCTAATTGCAATACAATGGAAATCACCTAGTACACCTAGCATACATCGCTGGACCCAAGAGATGCTACACTGGTCCAAAGCGGAGAAGCAAGTGCTACAGACACTACGTGAATATGGGGTGGAAATCAAAGGCACAGATATATGGGATACTATAATAGAATAGTTGGAACAAAAAAACGTCATCCGACCTCCCTGAACTGAATAAATGACAAACCCAGAAATAAAAATGCTTACACATCACCTACCAGTGGAGGTTAATCAACACGCAAATAATAGCCTCAGAATATAGCTACTTTGGACTATACACCTACTCCTTCCCTCTCTAAACACCACTCCTCCCCTCCCCCCTACCAGAAGGACTGCTCCCACACGTAACATGGAACACAAACAGGTAACAAACACAAACATAACAATTAATATAAGGCATCACCGGCTACTAAGTCTTGTAGTGGGTCTCATTTGCTGGTTTAATTTCTTTTTGTTTTCTTAGTCTTTAATATTCTTTAAATGCTGCTACCTCATTTGGTAGCGACAGGTATACTGAACGCTATGTAGACATAATATGTAAATGACAATGAACCGTTAAATGTAAAGATAAAATGTCGGAAAAAGCGGAGACATATCCAGCAAAATGTAAATGTTGTTAAACTAATAAACAGATTTAAAAAAAAAAAAAATAGTTAGGATTTAGTTTCCATAGGTAAAGTGTTTTTTGACTTGGCTATACCTTTAGCACTGTTTGATAAATCTTCATGAATCTGTTTTTAAAAAGGTGTCCTCTAGGGCCTTGTTGTGCATGGAACGTTTTGGAGGAACGGGGTGGGGTGGGAGGCTAACTGTGTTCCCATGTTAATTCCCATAGAGATTTTAGACACAACTACAGCCCGAACCGCTGGATGGAATTACACCCAATTTGGCAGAATGGTAGCTCTTGGTCCAGAAAGCACCTTTCTGCTCCTTTAGTGTACATCCTTTGAGTAGTTTTTGAGATATTTAAAGAAAACGTAAGCACAGATCTCATGGTGAGATCTGATTTGCTGCAAGCATTTGTACCAGGAAGTGCTGGCAGCCATCCTGGGACCAATACATATGATAGAACCCAATTAAAATGCATTTTAGATGACTGGCAGGTTTTGAGGGCCACAAAAAGGAGCACATATAAAGGGTGATAACAGATTTTAGTTACAATATAAATCATTTGTTGATGGTACCATAATGATTTTAGACATTATTGTGTTTTCTAAGGTCATATTACCCTGTAAAAAGCTTTCTTCTGGGATTTCACGAATCATGTTTGAGAGAAAACTGTTTTCTCATGGTTTTTCCATAGAGGGCCAACAGAAGCTAAAATAAGAGCATATTTTCTGTAAATTCACAATCTTTCTCAGCCATATGAAAATGAAGTCTGACATATACTTCCAACAGGAGCAGCCTGTTAGTTAATTCCCTTGTGTTCTACTGCAGCCACCCAGAGTATTCTAAAGAGCAACTAGAGTGCTAACAGTCTTACTTATGACAAAAGTGTGGCACACCTGAAGCCACAGTGGCACACCGAACGCCATCTTGATTCATAAAACTTAAAACATTTAACTTAGAAAGCAACAAAATGAGGGGGTTAATTTTGACATAGAAATTATGGTTAGTGCTGTAGAAAGAAAAATTAAGGCATGTTTTAAGTGAGTTCTCAAATATCTTTCTCTTCTATTTCAATAAAACATTCTGACATGCGAACTGAAACATGCACTTTCAACACCAGCAGCAGACTGCCAATTAATTCCCTTGTGATCAGCAGCTTACAGTGTTTTAATGAGCATGTAGAGTGCTAACACTCTGAATTTATGCTAAAAATCTTGATGGATTCGAAGTTGAAAACTGAAAGTATTTTCTACTGAGGCTACTGCAGTAAAATAAAGAAATTGGGCAGCTTCATAACAAATAAGTCATCCAAGATGGCCACCAAAGAAAAAAAGAGCCCAATTGTAGCACACACATTACCCAAATGTAGACCAGACATAGCCCAATGACAGAAGTGTGCAAAACACTTAGGGGCAGATTTATGGAAAGTGGTGCTGCACTGGAGCACCATTTTTAATGCACCCCTTAACGTACCCCTACTGCCACCATGTCTGTGCTGTATTTCAAATACTGCACACCATGGCACAGGGTAGGGGGCAATAGCGTCATTTTTCATGACGCTGCTGTTGTACTTTGCAGGAGTAGCTGCTCCTGCAGAGTACATAGGGGCCCATTATAAATAAAGGAAGCTCCCTTTTAATGCCTGCTCTCAGCAGGCGTTGAAAGTGCCGTACAAAATGACGCAAGGAATCCTCGTGCCATTTTATCAGCCCCCCCTATTGGGGGGAACGCCCCCTTTGCATACGTTATGTCTGGTCCAGGCATAATGTAGCACAAAGGGTTACAAAGTGGCGCAATGCATGCACTGCGTCACTTTGTAAATATGGCGCTAGGATTTTGGCCTCGTTAGCTACATTAGCGTAAATAAAATGATGCTAATGTGGCGCAACGTGACGGTAGGGGCTTATAAATATGCTGCTTAATTGTTTAGTTTTTTTGCAGTTTTACATAGCACAGACTTGCCCCGAAGGTATTGGAGTGCTTTACTTGACCATCAGTTACATTACACAAGGACACATTCATTTTGGTTTTAGGCAAGGGGAGATTAAGTGATTTGCCCAGAATCACACTATATCGAGTTAACGCGGAAACTCAAACCTAGTCCCTTAGTTGCAAAGTCTGCAGTTCTGGCTGTTAGTTGCCCTAAGGTAACTATAACTGTCGCCCTTGCCATGCACTGCTAATTATCCCAGTTATTACATCACTCATGACTTCTTCTTTGACATCACTGATAATATCACTGTAGCATTTGCAGTAAAATTATTGGTGAGAAAACTGTGCATGACAAGGGCATAGTTACCTTAGGGCACGAGTTATAGTTACTTTAAATAACTCTAATTATAGTGGCTGAATTTCTACAGTTTTATGCATGCAAAAACTGAACTTAACTATAACGTCCCTGCAACCTTTGGTGAATTTCTAAGTTTTTTTACTCTATTTCCTGATTATAATGTTATGACTCATCATGGGTGGCCAACACCGACTGAATACTGCTTCCACTACCCTGCGTTCATGGCAGCTTCTGCTGTGTGTGGACTTCGGTGCTGTGCAGTGGGGTTTCTTCCATGGCCTGACATCTGGCCAGGAACAACACTCAACCCTCCAGGAGTGACCAATCTGGTACGGGTTTCCTGTTAGGAGAAGACCATGTCTTGCACTTCAGGCTGGACTGTATCCTGGATATATTTCACAAATGGTGAAAATAGTGTACCCTTTGTTGAATAAAAGGATTTTAGATTAGCTCTCGATTGGTGAAAATGGAATGTAATCATGAATGATGATCATCCACAAAATATGTCTTACACAGTACTCACAAAACAATCAGAAATTCATGTTTAAATATTCACATGCAAAGTGATTAAAAAGCAGTTACAAAGCCTATTTAAATTTATGGAATACACACAATTGAGCTTAAATGCACATTTGCACCAACTAATGTGCATTTTGACAAACAAAATGTGCACTTGCTCTATTGAATGTGCATTCATCACAGCAAATGTACAGCCAGCTGTGATTTTTTTTTAATGTTATAATTTTCAATTATAATCACACTAACTCACTTCAAAGAAGAGTTTGTGTTTATCAACCAATGCTTCCATGAGAGAGGTGTATGTGAGACAGATAGAAAAGCACAGACCTACCTGTGCATAGCAAAGCAGTTGTTGAAGAAATCTTTGCCTGCTCTGTATTTCCAGCTCCCAAGAAATTGCTTACTCGTATGCTTACAGCAATGCTCATACTGAAGGGTATCTGGAAAACAAGAGGCACCAAGCTTGAAATGCTACAGACTGATTTAAAAAAAATAACAAGCAATATGTGGTCAGGTATTTGTTACTGTGATAAAGTGCCTCTTTTTGTGTATGACCTCATCCAAGCAGTATCGGCCTTCAAAAGGACTTTAGTGAATACAAAGCCTTTAATCTTACCCATTTTCCATTTTAGAGACTAAGGGCCTGATTTATAGTTTACCTGATTGGTTACTCGCGGATGTTTGTGACAGATATCCTGTCAGCCGTATTATAAGTGCAACATATCCTACAGCATTTGTAATATGCCGGACAGGTTATCCATCACGTTTGTGACAGAGTAACCTGTCCGTCAAACTATAAATCAGACAGTAAGTCAAAAGGTAAAATCTTTGACAAGGATGAACCACAGGGTGTATCTAACCCGTCCTGTATTGCGATCCACCTGAAATCACACCTATTTGCTGTCACCCATGAACAGCTACGTTTGGTTTGCGCTTTACTGAGTATTCACTGCTTTTTGCCTTAAATCTTTAAAAACAGGCTCAGAATTTTCCTCTGGTGAGGTACCGATATTGTAGTTCTTAGTACCTGCCCTTGGAAAAAATCGAGAAGGATTACTAATTTTGTCCTTTGAAATGAGAAATAACAGTGAGAACGTTTTTTTTTTTGCACACTGACTCTTATATGCTTTTCAAACGTTCCCGTTTTTTTATCTGTCGATCTGCAAAAATGTGTATGGGGAAAAGAAATGGGACTTAAATGGCAATTAAAATGCACAAGTTTTAATTCTGATTTGGCTCAATCAACAATTATTGCCTCCTGATAATGGAGGCCTAATCATTGGCTTAATATTATCTTTAGGGTTTGGTGTAATGTTTCACTCTGCCTGCAGAATTGGCAGAATTTGGCAACTCTGAGTTACTCTTGTAATGTGGAGTTCTAGCCAAGTTCCCCCATTCACGTGTGGTTGGCTTTTTCCCCATGAGGCTCCAGAAATGTGAGCACAAGTGATATCTGGCATCCCCAGCACCATATTGTAACCCAGAGGGTTGCTTCTTGAGTAGATTTGGTGTTGCTCAAGTTGATTTTCTACTCGAGTGGCAGCAAAATCTTGGCCCAAATGGCTGTGCGATCTTGCTCACTGCATGATGGTTGTTCAGCGCTCCTTGCCCTACTGGTGCTAAATTGTAATGTAACATGCATATTTTACGTCTGTTGGCAGAACTCAGTGGAATCTCACAGCGTTTGTATGTAACGCCGCAGAATTACATGGAGTGAACCGCTGTCATCCCATCTTTATTCATCAACGATTTACCCTCCTGTAACCATACATGTACATATTTTCAAAGATATCAAATATAGAAGCTACTTCCCTTTTGTAAGAAGATGAACATGTGACATAGCCTTGTTATCATACATCTGTCTGTTGCTCCAAAAAGCAATTGTCAACTTAGTGGACACAATAAAAAGCTCTGAGAAATCAAACTAAAAGCTGCAAGTTGTTCTAGAGTTTCTTTTTTCTTTTCTCAAAATCTTTTAATGTTATTCTCAAATATCAGTTGTTATCAAATCAACAGCAGCACCATCTTTTGGGATCCACTACCACTTATCAATTAATCATAAAGATGGTCCTTCAGGGCTGTACAGCAATGATCAAGCACATTTTCATAAATACTAAAAATATTAAAACCCATATCTCCCGTTCCAAAAGAAAACTTGAGAGAAGGGTAGTTGTCAACCCTTAGGATACTAACCAAAGTGGGTTGCTGGTCTTATCAGCAGGAGTTGCTAAACTTTGTTGTAGCCTGTGAAATAAAAACACACGGGGTACTAGGGTTAGGGTAAAAATAAACCTGTGAGTTTCCCCGTGCTCCCATACATTTGCTGAAGTACTGGGCATCAATGGAATAGTTGTAAGGCTCTTAGACATCAGCAATTGGAAAAGGATATTCATCTAAACAATGTTTATGTGACCCAAAAAGGATATGCATAGCGTACAATGTCTTTCATTATGTTTTGCCTCATGGCTGGCTAATTCATTTTGTGTGAACATTCTAGACAGTTTGTAATATTTAATCCCAAGTATCAGTTAGGAGGCTCCTGGAAGGGACCCAGCCTGTGTTGCTCTTCTTTTGGTGGGGCTGAAACACTGAGGCCCATATTTATACTTTTTGACGCTAAACTGCGCTAACGCAGTTTAGCGTCAAAAAATTTAGCACCGTCTAACGCCATTCCGAAGCGCCATGCGGGCGCCGTATTTATGGAATGGCGTTAGCCGGCGCAAGCAGACCGGCGCTGCCTGGTGTGCGTGGTAAAAAACCACGTAGACCAGGCAGCGCCGGCGTAGGGGGAAAATGGCGCTAGGGCGTCTTAAAATGGCGCAAGTCGGGTTGACGCTAAAAAATCGTCTTAACCCGATTTGCGCCATTTTTTCGACGCCCAGACGCCATTTAAATGACTCCTGTCTTAGTAAAGACAGGAGTCATGCCCCCTTGCCCAATGGCCATGCCCAGGGGACTTATGTCCCCTGGGCATGGTCATTGGGCATAGTGGCATGTAGGGGGGCACAAATAAGGCCCCCCTATGCCACCCAAAAAAATTTGAAAAATATAAAAAATTGTACTTACGTGAAATTACCTGAATGTCCCTGGGGTGGGTCCCTCCATCCTTGGGTGTCCTCCTGGGGTGGGCAGGGGTGGCAGGGGGGGTCCCTGGGGGCAGGGGAGGGCACCTGTGGGCTAATTTTGAGCCCACAGGCCCCTTAACGCCTACCCTGACCCAGGCGTTAAAAAGTGGCGCAAATGCGGGGTTTTTTGACCCGCCACCTCCCGGGCGTGATTTTTGCCCGGGAGTATAAATACGACGCATTTGCGTCGCCGTCATTTTTTTAGACGGGAACGCCTTCCTTGCATCTCATTAACGCAAGGAAGGCGTTCACGCAATAAAATGACGCTATTTGCCAATACTTTGGCGCTAGACGCGTCTAACGCCAAAGTATAAATATGGCGTTAGTTTTGCGCCGAATTTGCGTCGAAAAAAACGACGCTAATTCGGCGCAAACGGAGTATAAATACGGGCCTGAGTATCACAGACTTTTGTTTGTTTATCAGAATCCTGAAACCTCTCAAATTGACCTAATGTGTTTACCGCTGTGCTACCAGTACATGCAGAGTTGAGGGAAAGAGATGTGCTAAAGGCTAGTAAGGGGTTTTTAGAGTTCAGAGATCAGTAATATTAATGATTAGAAAATACGTTTTAGGATTCAGGGATGGGTTAAGGCTTGTAAAGGTTATGGTTTGGGTGTGGTCTCATTCTTTAATTTAAAAATGACAGTTAAACAATATATTTTAGCATTATAAGAAGGGTATGGAGGTATAGTGACCATTATTTCACCCGAATAAAACATTCATGAAAAATAATGGGCCTGATTCACAAATGTAAATTACACGTTTCAGTAAGTTTACACTTTTGAGTACGTTTACTACTTTTTATATTCACAAACTCCGAATGTAAGTTACTCCTGAAAAAAGAATAGTAGTATGTCCAGCACCACACATGGCCAACCACAGGCTTCTGCAAGCTTCTCCCATAAAAAAATTATGGAGGTAAGGACTTAAAATTAAACCACATAGAAAATAATAACAAACTAAATTACAAAGTTAAAATAGTAAAAATATAAACAAATATATATGAATGGTAAATACAATTAAAAACTGTACCTATTTAATACTTAATTAAAAAATATATTACAACCTGCATGGGCTTTCTTTTAACAACTATAGTTCTTGGGGTGACCCAAAGCAGCGGGACAGCAGTGGACCTCTGGTTAGTTCATTAAAACAAATGCACTGTGGTTAGAGCAGTCCTTACACATCTATGTATTTCCCTTTAGTAAGCTGACGATGACAAGTTTTAAACAGTCCTCCAATGGACTTTGTGACTATTCAGTTTGCAATATTTTCTTGCCTGTCAAAATGCTCCAAACCTCGGCTGCATGCATTACAAAACCAAGATGGACCCATTCCATCTACGGTGGTGCTCTCCACCGCTGGGCAGCCGACACATCTTTTCCAACAAAGTGACCCATACATTGGAGATGCACTCAGAGTCATGGTATTTCTGCATAAACTGATACAATCAATGTTTACATTGATTGCTCCCAACGCATTTCAGACTTAATTAGTCCTTGTACATGGGATTCAGCTCACTCAAGTTGGTAGAATAAGTGATTGTTTCAGTTGGTGCTGTCATTAAAGCCAGGACCCCAAGTGCATCACCGTTTGTGGGTCACTTTGTGGAAAAAATCGTGATGGTTGCCCAGCCACGGAGAGCACCACCATAGATAGAACGGGTCCATCTCAGCTTTGAAATGTATGCGGCCGAGGCTTGGTACATCGTGCAGGTAAGTGAGAAATTGCATACAAATGGAGCAGACATTGAGTCCACTAGAGGACTGCTTAATATGGCATCGTCAACCTACTAAGGAAGAACTGCTCTTACCATAATGCAGTATTGATGAACTCACTATGAGGCCCAATGGGGGTGGTATGGAGATTACTAATGAGCAGGACGAACGATTGACATCCATGAACAAGGACTTATTAAAGATTTAAACACATTGGGAGAAAAAGTGATTGGTTCAGTTTGTGCCATCAATAAAAGCTAGGATGCCGATTGCATCTCTGTTTGTGTTTCATATATATCAAAGTCCTCAAGTCACAAAGACACACACTCAGCAGAAGAAGAGGTTTTAAGCTTTGGCCTCGCCTTTTGCCCGATAACCAGGTTTGATTATACTCAAACTAGAATTGATTTATTTAAGCTGGTACGGACGCTGAATTTAAATAAAAAATTTTTTTCAAAAATCCAAACTAGGGGAGCTCATGACAATAGGAACACATTGATGTTGTAAAATTTGGATTTGAAAGTAGATGAAGTAGACATGTTAATTACACTGTATGAATTGGAGAGTGGTGACGCTATAGGTGAAGTAAACATTATAAAGTTTCTGGATGATTTAGGTATTGTTTATCACAGAAGTGTTTAGAGTATTTTCAAACCCAAATCTACCTTTTTATCACCTTCTAACCATGATATGATTGATGCCTTTCAGGAAGTGACAAGGGAGTTGAAAAAACTTGGAAGAAATAAATAAATGTACACTAGGAATCTGTTTTGGTCACATCTAATGGCTATAAAACGTTCTGGCTAAGGATATCAAAGTTGTCATCCGCCCGACAGACTAGGTAAGTAACATAGTTATCCTACCCTGAGACATGTACACAAAAAAAGCCACATGTCAACTGAGTATACCCGAATGCCAAGAGACTATTACGAGGGAAGAATATCAAGAAATGATTAGGACTTTCAGAGGCATGCTTGTAGATTGGAATGAGCAAGGCCTTTTGGAACAGGAAGAATATGAATATATAAAGTGTGATCATCCCAGAATTCCAGTATTGTATATACTCCCCAAGGTGCACAAAGACATTAACAATCCATCAGAAAGACCATCTCCATGGGCAGCCTCTTGGAGAACTGTTCCAAACATATTGACAACTTTATCAAACCATTTGTGTCTAATCTTTCCTGCTTTGTTAAAGATACCAAGGATTCCTTCAAAAAAGATCCATGACACTTGTTGGGAGGAGAATTAGGAATTATTTTTGTTTGGAAAATAATATGCTCATGATTAATGGTACTTTGTAGACAAAAGCAAGGGACTGCGATAGACGCTTGTTTTGCTCCCAGCTCTGCCGGCTTTTTGATGGGCTGGTGATAGGAACAGGTGTCCATCATAGAAGAGACCCAGGACAGTTTTGAGCATGTAGGCGTTATGGATACGCTACAACCATGATCTTTTCATTATTTGGGAAGGTACAAAAAAAAGAGGCAGCAAGGTTTGTCACACATCCAAATAACAATGAGTACAATCTGGTTTTCTCTTCAGAAATCAACAAAGAGGAGATTACTTTCCTAGATGTATCTGTTAAAATAGTAGGGAAAGAACTTCACACTAAACATTTCTGGGAATCTACAACTGGGAATACCATTCTTCATTCTCTGAGTGACCACCCTGAGCCTATGAAATGGAGTATTCCATTTGGTGAACTCCTTTGTGCTCGTAGAAACTGTAGCACAGAGAAGTTTTATCAGGCAGAACAAAAGGAGATGATTATAAGGTTCAGAGAGAGGGGCTAACATTAACGTGTTCTGCAAAAAGTTATTAAGAGAGTCAGGGAAAGAACTAGAGATTCCTTACTTTTTGACAACAAAATGGCAACCTTTGGCAAAAACAGAGAAGAAATAAGGCGCATCACTACATATAATGAGGGGTCCAAATGGATTAAACGAATCATAGCTATTCCAAGCATAATGTACAGAAAAGGTAAGCCCCTTAGGGAACATTTGGTACACAGTGTATTGACAGCAGCATATATACATAATTCCTTGGATGTGAAGAGGTTTAATCTTTGTAGAAATTGAAAGGCATGTAAAAAAAGCAAATTACCAAAATATTACCTCTCCCACATGGTAAAGGGGTCAGAACTATTAACAAATTCTTTAGCTGTAGTTCTGACTTTGTCATTTATGCTTTGATGTGTCCATGCGAGAAGAAATATATAGGCAACATGATTCATCCAATAAAAAAGCATGTTCTGGAACATATGAGGGCTATTGATAACAAGGATAGGCATTACCCTGCAGCTCACTGCTTTGCAGAGTACCATTACAGAAACAGGGACCTGTTGTAGAATTATGTGCTAGATCAGATAAGATGGGACCCTAGAGGAGGGGACAGAGATTTGAAACGCCATAGAATGGAATCCAGATGTATAATTGATTTGGAAACCAAGTACCCGAAAGGTTTAAACATGGAACAATTGAGAGTGCATTTTGGAAGTGAATGTGTGCCTTAACTCTGTTATTTTCACTTTCTCCTAATTGGATGATAATGTAATTGAATACCTTTCAGTTTTTAATCTTCATCTCATATTTCATTTTCACAGGAAGGAGAGGAAAGGGATTGGAGGGAGAAATCTGGAAGACTAGTTCATCAATTTGGTCAACCACCTTCTCTTATCCTTTCCTTCTCGAAGGAGGGTTTTTTCTACTTGAAGGACATTTTCAAAAAGAGCTAAAGTTTTGTTTTATATTTGTATAATATGATGGTGTTATTGGCTATGTATTATGTTCCTCTGTTACATTGGGTAGGGTGTGATTGTAGACCTTTTGACATTTACCAGCCCCTTTGAGATTGATAGCCCTTGTACCCAGTAAGTACGATAGATATCATGTTCTTTAATTTAAATGCAGTATTCACCATGCCCACTTGGGCTAGATGTTAGTTTTACTTAACAATTATACCACCATTGTGAGATTCAAAACAATATGCCCTGTGATGATTAAAAGGTGTTGCTCATGTTTTTTGTTCTTCTTCAGTTTCATTGTCAGTATATTATTTGTAATTTTTACTTTTGACTACTTCTGACTTTTGTCAGACCAAGATGTATTCACTGCTTGCATTTTGGTTTAACTAGTAATTTGTAAAGGATCATTCTAATATGGCGCTAGTTTCCCCTTCTTCTCTGTACAGCATTGAAATTCCCTTTTTTGTTTTAAAGTCACTGTCAAGTATATAGCACATTAACTATGAGTGGCTGGTGTTACTTTTGTGAACAAGACCTTACGGTTTAAATGTGCCATTTAGGGCAATAAAATTCTTCCTTCACGAACACAATATGCCTGGGCACACAACTTTTTGACTTGAGGACTTTAATGGTTTGCACAGCTTTCTTTGCCGTATGACGCACTATCCCCGCAGGTATGGTTGGGAGAAATTAGGACGAATTTGTGTACATATATATATATATATATATATAAATATATATATATATATGTATATATATATACACATATATATATATATATATGAGAATATTTCTGCACAATTTAAAAAGAAAAATGTATTTTTATTTAAAAAGAGTAAGGTTACCTTTCAGTATCTGCACCTTTAAATTTTTTACTGAAAAGGCCATAATTATATATATATATATATATATATATATATATATATATATATATATATGCATAGTGTGTGTCTTTGTGTGCCCTAACTAGAACTACCTAGTGACGACCACCACTAGGTAATATATGTGTGTGTGTGTGTGTGTGTATATATATATATATATATATACCATTTTGACACTATGTGACAAATCTCCACAAAATTTTCCCAAAAAAAGTTAATCCATCTCAGCTCCTTTGTGGAAATATTCACGCAAATCCGTCAAAGGAGGTGATCCAAAACATTAATTTTCCATGTTGATTACCATAGGAAACTTTGCTCATTGGTGCTGACAAAATGCTGAATGGAATTGAACCAGATTTGGCAGAATGAAAGAATTTTACTCAGTCGGGGTGCTTTTATGATTTGGTGTGAATCTGTTAAACTGTTTGTGAGAACTTAGCATTGTACCTGCCCGCAGCACTGAAGAAAGTATTGCACCTACCATTACTGGATTTGTGGAATTGGTTCTCCTGTCCTAGACAAGTTTGAAATACAGCATATAATGAGGAAGAGTAGGGACACACTGACCACCAAGCACTTGTGGGGGGAACCAGAGGAATCCCCTCAGCAAATTTGCAGTGCATATACCATAGCACCCCTTTTGGACCCAGCATGGCCTTCCGGTGAGGTACCATGGTACTCCTGTGGGAGCCTCCACTCAGGAATCACCACCATGGTATCGCAGTGCTCAAGCTATCCCATAACTTTGCTACCGTTGGGGAGGAAGCTTCCGTCGCAGGTACCGCATTACTAAAAAAAAAATAATGGTGAAGTGCCCAGGGGGTTGGATGTATGCAGTAGGGCTCGGCATGGGGCCTGTCTTCTGATGCTTTTGCAGAATATGATAATAAAAATAGAAATTGACTGAAAAAACAAAGGCTAAAGTGACATTGCAGTTAGTATGGTAATAAGAACCTATCTTTCATTTAAAAAAAAAAATCACCAAAAAACAAATTCTAAAGTGACGTTATAGTTAGGTTTTGAAATAAGATAAAAACTAACATTTAAAAGTAAATAACCCATTAAATTCACCAGTTACTTGTGGAGCTAACTACAGCTTTTGCCCCTGTCATGCACTGTTTATTACCTCACCTATAACATCACTCTTGACATGTTAAATTCCATCATTGATGACATTTCAAATTACATCATTGATGGCATCACTTTTGTAATCATCCAGTCATTGTGATACTGTTGTGAAGCCATTTTAGTGCTGTCCGTGGGCATGTTATTTTTGTACCTAGGCCTGCTGTCCTAGGCTTCACTTAGCAACGTTTCATTTTATTTTATTCTTTTAGAAATTATCATATTTGTGGTGATGTTTTTATTTTCCTTTATCGTGCTCTCTCTTCGCTTAGGAAAGCATGTACATTTCTTACCACAACATTCTTTCACTCTGCTGCTTATTGAGACTGCCTGTTACCTGGCCTATGTTGGGAAGGTGTATCATTAGACAACAGGCCTCTTCACTACTGTCATACTCAGGTATTGGGGATGATGTCTCTCCAGGGGGTCCTGAAGGATGAGTTGGACTTATCCTGATGTGCTCCACCATAGTACATTAGCGGAGTAGGTAGGAATCACACACCTTGTATAGTGACAGTGTGGTGGAACTTTTCTTGTGTTTCACTTTCCTTGTCACCATTCTGCTTCTAGTATGTTTTATCATCCTAATTATTGCAGTCCATGTAATTTTATCTAAGACGCAGCTGATTCAATACATTTTATTGAACCATTCTGTGCTTCTGTTTGTCTTTGTATGTGTGAGACAAATGTAAATGAGAGAAAAGGATTATATCTGATCCACCACGATTTACCTGAGAAGTCACAAAGTCATGAGCTTGGTTGCCATAAAATCACCCCTGCTCCTGGCCATAGGTGAGGCACTGTTATCTGCCCAGAAACAGATTAGGCTGACACTTGTCAAATGGTGTGGGATCAAACTCAGTTCCCCACAATTCAGGTGATGCTGCCGAGCAAATCCAGCAGCCTCATTTGTACAGTGAGAGCCAATGCGACAATACAGGATTTGTGGACTTGAAGTAATTCAACATGCTACACCTGTGCCCACTTTATCACTTGAATGGGATTACCTTGTTAAAGACTTCACTTGACCGACAATTTTAAGTCAAGACTATGCATTTTCCTCTCATAAGACATTTTCTGTGATGCCCTAGGGGCAATCTACAATTCTGAGAAGCACACAATGGCATAGAACCTTAAAGTTCTGCTTACAATGCCCATGTGAGATAAGCCACATTTATGGGGCACCCTGACCTTCTACACTAATCAGCAATCTACATTGCCTCAACATTTTCTGCAAAGTTCTGAAAATAAACCCTCACAATAGAGGATTTGCTTATAGTTCTGTATCACAGATATTTACCATGGGTACATGCCCAACTGTACAGTGGTGACTTATCTATTGGCTTATCTATTGTTAACAGAAGCTATGGCTGTTCTATAAAGGATTTGGAACAGGCTTTTGTTTTAAGCACAACCTACTTTCAAATGTACCTCTGCAAACCGCATCAGGTGCACTCAGCCTTTACCTTGTTTAACATGGAGTATACTTGCACTCCTAAGTTTAGTGATTTATAAACAGTGCACCATATACCTTTCATCATGCACAACCACACTTGCCTCCAGGTCCTTTAGTATTTCCATTCTATGCACCTAAACGTGTACACTCTGTAAGTCTGTGGTGTATATTACTATAAAGTTAGTAGTGATTTCATCAGCGATGCCAGGTGAATTTCTGATGCATTTTTATACTATGAAGTAGCCAGGGCAGTTTCTTCAGATAAAAAAGAAATTATTGTCCTATTGTTACATCCAAGAATCAGGTGGGAGGCAGAATTTTTAATGTGTTTTAGCCTGCCAAGACAATGGACAATTAGCCCAGCAAAAAGTGAAGTGTAGTGGCCTAGCCTGAAGGTTGAATTAATGTTTTTCTAGAAGATTCCTGTAATAGGGGGGTCATTTTCTTCAAGAAGAAACCAATGGAAGAGGGTTATTGTCGTGTAATACTTTCTGTATTCATCAGTTGGATGATAATGGTTAGGCAAGGGACATGTCTTGCTGCTATAATGTTCATGAATGAATGGCATTGTGGATGTCTTGTTGGACAATGTTTAACCCCATCACTCCTTGTCATTAGGCGAGCTTGTAATTTGGTTTCCAGAGTCTGGCGTTTCTGGTAGCAATCCTCCATGAATAAAACAGCAGTATGACATGCCCCTATCAAGACTCACCTTCTGATGAGTACAAAGAATAAAACACACATCTAGGTTTACCAAGCACTAGGCTGCACTAGATCATGCTAATGACACAAATGAGTAAAGATTGCTTGTGACTACGTTTACAAGCATTCATTGGGGAGACTGGGTCAGCCTTGCCAGCCAGTGTGCAACTCCACCCCTTTTGTTTAATTGTAACAGGTTCCTGCTCATTAGCTGAGCTTGTGATTTGGCTCCCAGGGGCAGCAGTTAGCACCTGGCAAATGTAGCAAGACCAGTCCCGCACCAAGAATCAACCTTCTGATGAACACAGAAGTAGGAACATCAAGAGTTACCAAGCGCTGAGCTGCACTTGAGCATTCAAGGAACGCCTTGTCAACAGTGAGTAAAGTAAGTCTATGACTTCATGTGACTATTTGTGACTACAACATGCATTGGGGCTTGGTCAGTTTTGTCAGTTTTGTCAGCCAATGTGAGACTCTACCTATTTGACCAATGTAACCAATCCCACAATATTGATCCTTGGGAAAAGAGATAAAATATCATTGGCATATAAATGATAGGATTATTGAGAGGATGAAGGGCCACATGTACAAAGATCCGGTATTGCAACTCGCAAACTGCAAGTCTTAGTGACTCACAATGCCGAATGTACAACAGTGTACTTCACACTGTTTGTGATTTCCAATGGGGTCGCAAATGACTTACCTTATGAATATTCATGAGGTAGGTCTTAATTTGTGACCCCTTTGGGAATGGCCGCCCTCACAGTGCTGTGACTGCTTTTAAATAAAGCAGTTTTTTTTTTTTTTAGATGCAGCCTGTTTTCCTTAAAGGAAAACGAGATGCATTTTAAAATCAAAAATGAAAAGTCTTCTTTTCATTTTTTCAGAACAAGCAGTGGTCCTTGTGACCACTGCCTGCTCTTAAAAAATATTTTCGCTGCCATGCACAAAGGGGAAGGGGTCCCATGGGGACCCCTTGCCGTTTGCGAATGGGTTAGCACCAGTTTGAAATGGTGCTAACTGTGATTGTTTTGCGACCACATTCGCAGTCACAAAACAATCATACATACCATTTGGATTCGGTATTAGGAAGGGAGGGCCTTGACACGCCCCATCATAATACCAAATCGCAATACCTAAACTGCAATTCGGTAACAAGTTACCGAATCGCAGTTTGGGCTTTTTACATCCTGAAAAAGCATTTTTCAAGTCGCAAACAAGACGATTTTGCGAATCGGCCCCTTTGCGACTTGAAAAATGCTTCGAACATCTGGCCTGAGTGCTTTAATCTAGCACCCCCCCCCCCCTCCCCAAGGGAACAGCACTAGCGCTCTCCCTGTTGGAGGCCCCTCTGCCACATGCCATCACCAGGGATGACAGTGGAGGGACTTCCGCTGCCACCTCCTCTCACTCCCTTGGTGCGATGATGATGTCAGACCATGCACAGCATGCCAATGTCATCATAAGGAGCCAGGATATACTGGAAGTCAGTTGCTTCCAGGGCATCATGGGTCCAGGACCTTTTTCAGGTAGGTCCCCTTGCTGGGGGAGGTATACGGTTGAAGAGGCACACCAAGGTTTTTCTTTTCCCTGGTGCCTCTCTTCAGTAAATTCCTGCTGCAACATTGCAGTAGGGACCGTGATCACACAGCAGTAATTCACTCATTAGACACCAGGGATGTAATTTTGTTATGGGGAGTGGGAAGGTTAGCTTCCAAAAGTGTTTGGGCAGATGCTTTAGCTGTTTCGGCCACCCCCCTACTGTGGCAGATAGGACAGGTTTTAGGCCCCTCTGTCCACCTGGGGGGTTGAAAGCCACTAGATACCAGGGGTTATTTTATAAATATTGCTTATGGTAAGGAACCACTTGGAGAAGAGTCCCACACTTTCAAGGGCACAATATTCCTTTTTTTCCACCATCCCCATTCCCCCCACCACCACTGGGGACAGATCAGCAGTGTTTTAGGTTGATTTGCTCTGGGTGGAAGGGCGGGGGTTGAAAACTCAATAGACAGCAGAGGATTGAAATGTTATACATGTCAGGGAGTGGCCCCTTGGATAAAGGTCCCTTGCCATTTTTTAGACAAAGGATTTGGTTGTCTTCTGTCCCCGCTGGTGCAGATCGGCCATTTTATAGGCCACTATTTCTGCATGGGGGGGCAGCAAACCACTGGAGACCAGGGACTGAAAATGATGCATGTCAGGGAGTGGACCCTTTGGCAAGGGTCGCTCCCTAGTTTGGAAATGGCATATCCTTTGTTTTCCACCCCCTCGGGTAGATTGGCAATTTTTTCAGCCGATCTGCCCTTGGGAGGGGGGGAACCACTAGACATCAGGGAAATATTAATTTGTATATGTTGAGCTCCCCATTTTGAAATGGGCATGTCCTTGGTTTTCCGCCCTTCCAGGGGCAGGTGCAGAAGGGCCAATCTTTAGGCTGATCTGCCCTCTGGAGCGGGTGGAAAACCACTAAACACCAGGGAATACATTTCTGTATATGAACTGGCATTTGACTGGTGGTATGTGTGAACTGGTATTTGTGGACTGGTGTGTGGCTGACACTGTATGTGCCTAGCATTTGGCTGGTGGTGTGTGTGTGTCAACTGACTTTTGGCTGGTAGTGTGTGTGAGAACTGGCATTTGGCCATGATGTGTGTGGACTGGTGTGTGGCTGGCAATGTGTGTGGGTAGTGTTTGGCTAACGGTGTCTGTGGACTAGCATCTGGCTGGTGGTGTCTGGCTACTGTTTTGTTGACAGTGTGTGAATTGATATGCAGCTGGTGTAAGGGTCTCTCCTTTTTAGGGTGCCAATTTTTTGACTTTGCTTCCCCTCCCCCCCCACCAAGGGCAGATCGGCCATTCTTTAGGCCGATCTGCCTCCAGTAGATGGAAAACCACTAGAAACCAGGTACATATTTATTTGTATAGGTTACAGGAGCAGCCCCAATGGGCAACGGTTGCTCCTCATTTCGAAACGGGCACGTCCTTTGTTTTCTGTACCCTCTAGGGTAGATGGGTAATTTTTTGGGTCGATCTGCCCAGTGGGTGGCAGAAAACCACTAGGCACCAGGGAATACATTTCTGTCTGTGAACCGACATTTGGGTGGCAGTATTTGTGAACTTGTATGTGGCTGGCAGTGTGTGTAAACTGATGTGTGGCTGGCACTGTATGTAGCTAGCATTTGGCTGGCGGTGTGTGTGTGGACTGATGTCAGGCTGGCAGTGTGTGTGGCTGGTGTGTATGAGAAGAATAGTTTGTTACTGTTAACCCCTGTTCTCTCGTAGGGGAATTTCAATGATAAGTCATAAGCACTGAATAGTCCCACCCACATGCGGGGACCCCAGAGAAGTCCTTTAATATATCTTAAAGTGGAGATTCTGGGCATTTCTTCAGGAAGGCCTGTTAAGTGACTTAAGAAAGAGACAGATAATGCAGCCTATTTATCTAGGCTACAATGGCCAAATTCTTCATCATGAAGTAAAAAGGGTCAATACATTAAAATGAGCATAATGGAAGATGCTTTGCAAACAATACCTTTACCAACCCCTTTTTATGCTAGAGATGAGGGAGAGCAGGGCAGAGTAGCCTCATAAGCTGTCATTGTATGGATAAAATAGAGGCTGTGCCTTTAAGAACCAGGGACCACCGATATCCCATCATGCCAACTGGTGGCAGTTGCTTCAGTTCTTTTTGAAAGCAAGGTGTGACATATGATGATTGCAAGGAAACAGTAAACGTATTTAGAGACCCAACCCAGAAGGGGAAAACTTACACAGAAAAAAGTTTTTTGTTCGAAAAACCCTCACCCACCAGGGTTACCCCTTGGTGGCATGCTTCATCATTGGGTTTCTTAAAGTTCTGCTGCAGAACGAGTCGTGCTGCGACCGACGGAATACAAGTATCAATGATGTGGATGCTAGAAAAAGATAGGAGTGGCGGGGTCTTGGCAAGCTAAAAATACCACCCTCTGGATGATATTACTATTTTAATATGTCTCACAGGGGTGGTATGATTAAAAAGGGGTGTCAGGAGGGTGGGTATATTATGTACCTGTCCTCCTTAGTGGTCTGCATGTTTCAGAGTTTTCTGAAAATTCCCCTACGAGAGAACAGGAGTTACAAATAAGACACTATTCCTTCTCTCGTGGGGGATTTCAATGTATAGTTATAAGCACTGAATAGAGTAGGGAGACTAACCTCACATATCACTGTGGAGAAGACAGAGGGTCACTTAGGCAGTTTAAGTAAACAGATTTGTGAGTGCAGCCTGCCCTACTAGAGCACCTGCTTTAGCATCAGAGCCTAGGCAGTATTGCTTGGTAAATGTATGAACTGATTTCTAGTTAGCTGCTTTGCAAATTTCTGGAATCAGGATATTGGGCAGTGAAGCAGCAGTAGCTGCTTTCTCCCTGGTGGACTGTGCCTTAGGTTTACCTGCTAATCATTTAGAAGCTTTTTGGTAGCACAACAAAATACATGGAATTATCCACGTGGAGATGGATTGTGTAGAGGTGGTTAATCCAGTGCAGATTGGACCATAGTCAATAAACAAATGGTCTGTTTGGCGGATATCTCATGTCTTGTCGAGTTAAAATTTCAGAACCCTCCTAACATCCAGTGAACGGAAAGATCTTTCTGCTGGAGTAGAGGGATTCTGAAAGAATGTAGGCAATGAGATAGTCTGGTTTACATGGAAGTCCGACATTACCTTAGGAATTAATTTAGGGTGAGTTCTCATAACCACTTTGCTAGAATGAAAGACAGTGTATGGTTCAAGAGAACATATTGTTTGTATCTCGCTAACCTGGAAAGCTGATGTTATCGCTACCAGAAAAGCTGCTTTCCACATAAGGTGTTGTAGGGAAGCTTTGTGGATGGGTTTACAGGAATGCCGCATAAGGTGAAAAAGCACTATATTGAGTTCCCAGTGAGGTGAGGGATGCCTAATGGGCGGGAGAACCTTCTTCAACCCTTCAAAGAAATCCTTTATGACAGGGATTTGGAAAAAACAGGTTTGTGACGGACATTTCATGTAGGCAGTACGAGCAGCCAGATGAACCTTTATGGAAGAGAATTGCAAGCCAGATTTAGCCAAGTGTAGAACGTATGTTAGAAACGCACTCTCTTGGCAAGTAGTCGGACCCACGTTCTTAGAGGAACACTAGATGCAAAATCTCTTCCATTTGAAGGTGTAAGTGGATCGAGTGAAAGGCAGCTTAGCCTGCTTGAGGAGCTCCATGCAGTCTTGCGGCAAGTTCAAGTGGCCATAAAGCACTAGCTCAGGAGCGATGTTGCCAAATTGAAGGACGAGAGATTTGGGTGTACCATCTGGCCTCTGAATTTTGTTAGTAGGTCTGGCCTGCATGGCAGCTTGAGATGTGGATGCAGTGATCAGTGATGAAGGTCCAGGAATCACCAGTGCCGTGGCTATTCTGGAGAAATTAGGATCATCTTGACTTTGGAGTGGAACAGCTTGATCAGGACTGCTGGGATCAGGGGAATCGGTGGAAAGGCATGAAGAAATTTGCTGGATCAGTTGATCCACAGCGAATTCCCCAGTGTCTGTGGATGGTAATACCTGGAGGTGAAGTTGCAGTATTTTCAGTTTTTATGTTGTGACGAACAGGTCAATAGACGGTGTGCCTCACAAGTGGAAGATACTTTGAATTACTTATTCGTGCAAGATCCACTTGCGATTTTTGTTGAGAGGTCTGCTGAGAGCATTTGCTTGAACATTCTGGATTCCTGGAAGGTGAGTTGCCATTACCCATAAGCCATTTCCAAATTGTCTGGGCCTCTAGTGACAAGGCTCTGGAGCTAGTTCCCCGCATGTTCAGTTAGTACATGGTGGTTGTATTGTGCATCTGAACATGCAAAGTATCGGTGGTGAATGATGGGTGAAAGGCCTTGAGTACCAGATGAACTGTGCAGAGCTCAAGTAGATTGATATGGAATGTCATCTCTCTCTGAAACCATGGACTTTGAACCTGGAGGTGATTTATGTGGGCTTCCATTCTGAGCAGCGATACATCGGTCACCATGGTTTGAGAAGTGACCTGTTGGTGAAATGGCATCCCTTGAAGGAGATTGCTTGGAGAACACCACCACTTAAGGGATTGTGATCCTTTCCTCCCAGGTGCCTGTCAGCTGGTCCCACTGGTCCTCTAGACACTCCTGGAGAGGTTGCATGTGGAGGTGAACATTGGGAGTGAGAAAGATGAAGGAGGCTATCAAGCGGAGAAGAGATGAGACTGTTCTCGCTGTTGGATGAGGCACTCTCCTGAGAGTCTGACATTTCTCGAGGTTCGATAAGCATCACCCATTTGAAGAACACACCTTTGTGTGAATGGTGTTGTTGGAGGCCCCTAAGTAATGTAACATCTGCACTGGTTTTGACGTAGACTTGTTGAAGTTGGCATGAAGACCCAACCGATGAAGGAGATCGCAAGTCCAATTGAAATGCAGTTGGGCTTCGTGAGAAGTGGACGCCTTTATGACCCAGTCATCTAGATAGGGGTAGAAGAAGATTCAGTGTTTTTTTAGATGGGCTGCCACCACAACCATGCACCTGGAGAATGTTTTGGGTGCTAACTTGAGACCAAATAGTAGTACTGTGTACTGGTAATGTCCGTGCCCCACAAGGAATCTGAGAAATATCCAATGCTTCCTGGTTATGGGAATGAGGAGGTATGCATCGTGAAGGTCGATGGAGCAAAGCCAGTCTCCCTGATGAAGTTAGGGATATATTTGATGTAAAGCCAGCATCCGGAACTTCTCTTTCTGAATCCACTTGTTGGTGACTTTGACATCGAGAATGGGTCTACATTTGTGTTTGTCTTTCTTTGGTACAAGGAAATACCTGGAGTAAATGTCTGTCCCCAGTTGACTGTGAGGGAAGGCTTCCACTGCCTTCTTTTGCAACAGGATGTTGACTTCCATCCTGAGTAAGTCATGATAGGAAGTGGACGGCTTGGTGGAATGGATGGTGGTGGGGTGGTGAACCTGAGAGAGTACCCATTCTTCACAATATTCAAAATCCAGGTGCCTGTTGTGAAGTGTTTCTACTCTTCTAGGTAATGTGCAATGCCTACCCCTACCAGGGTGGAAAACTAAAGAGGGGGAAGGGAGAACTCATGGCTTTGTGGCTGATGTTTGTTGACCACCTTGGATGGGCTGGAGGGTAGAGCGTTCTCTTGTCTGCTTGTGCTGTGGTTGGTAGGATATCTGATGTTGTTGCTGAGATCTACTCAAAAGTCAATGAGGGGTTTGAACCCTCTGTGAGTAAAACCAACACTGGTAGGGCCGGAGTGATTTGCACTGCTCTCTGGGTTTCTCCAGATCCACACAGCTTTAAATGTGTCTATTTCTATTTTCATTTTTGCCATCTCATCGTCAGCATGGCTGGCAAATAGTGTGGAAACTGATAAAGGCAAATTTTGGATGTGGTGTTGTGCTTCCGGTTTTAGAGATGTTGGCCAGAGCCGAGCATGCCTCTGCAAGGCTACTCAGTGACAATAATTATGTGCAGCAAGGAGGGAAGAATCTGCTGTTGAACTGCTCATTTCATTTGAGACCATTGCGCCCTCGTTCATGATCTCCAGTAAGTCTTCCCTTTTGTCCTTTAGCAGATGCTCAGCGAAATACTGAATTGATTCCCAAAGGTTTCGGTCGGATCCGCCCAGGAGGGCCGTAGCACTGGCTGGTTTCATTGAAGTGGCCGCTGTACTGCAGACTTTGTGGCCTGCTGAATCCAATTTTCTACTCTTCTTATTGTTAGGTGAAGAGGTGGAATGGACTTTTCCCACAACTAAAATCACAACAGAGTTGTGTGGAAAATCAGAGCAGAGAAATAAGAGGTCTTGTACCGGAAAGCAGTATTTCTTTTGAAACCTGGATGGGACAGGCTTAGCAATGGTTGGAGTTAAGTACAAATCCATGCCGGGTCGAGGAGTCCCAGAACTAGGGGAAGCAATGGCCTTGAAGCTGCACGTTGATGTAGCATTTTGAAGAGTCCAGGTTTGGATGGTATGGTTACTGGCATCTGTATATTTAGTTTGGCAGGCCCTCAGACTGTCTTGAAAGGTAGTGATATCATCTACCGTGGAGACACGAGGCAGTGGAGAGTCTGATAAAGTTGGTGAATAGTCTCTTGTAGAATGATCGGTATGCTGTCAATGTCAGTGTAACCTAGATCTATGGTGAGATCCATGAGGGTGATGGGAATGCCTTAAAGTAGAGGAAGAAAGCCCCGGTGTGTGATGACCATGACAACAGTGGTGGTGTGATCAGGAGCACGTTTGAGGGAGATAGAGTGCTTCTAGGTGAAAGAGGCGTAAAGGAGGAGGTGCTGATGGTAGATGAAGCACCGGTGGCAGAGGTGGAGGTGTCGGAGGATGTGAAGCCGGGGGAGAAGGTGAAGATGGAGAGGATGGTAACACAATCAGAGAAGGTGATGAGTCAGATGAAAAATACATTCTTCTCCTCTTTCTCCTCTCCCTTCTCGACGTCAACAGGCTCCTCGATGTCGACCTTTTGCAGTAACATTTAGCTCTCGACGTCGACCGCCCATGATGTCTTAATGTTGAACTACCACTTCTCAGCGATGAGGCACTTCTCAATGTTGAATGCTGACGATGGATGAATGGCGTATGATTCCTCGATGTCAACTGCTGTCATGTCGAAGCTGAGTGTCAACACTTCCTCAAAGTTGAACAGCCGTTGATGGTGAACAAGACAGTGCAGTACCATGCCTCGACTTCAATCCTCTCATAGTTGACCAGGACCTGAAAGCCGAGGAGACTTTGAGTCTAGTACAACAAATATTTTGTTGATGCCTTTTTTAGGGAAAAAAAGACCTTTTTGTGGAGCACCTTTTTCCCCCAAAAAAACAAAACATTTTTTATATTTTGGCTATTTTCTCGGTCCACTCCAGGGGACAAATCCTGGGTATCTTTAGAATCCCTGGGATGTTGGAAAAAAAGGATGCAAATTTGGTGTGGGTACCTTATGTAGAAAAGCGTTATGGAGGCCTAAGCGCAAACTATGCTAAATAGCCAAAAAAGGCTTAGCATTCTAGGGTGAAAAGGCTTAGCAGCCAAGGGATTAAAACCTACATTATCAAATCAGTCCAGCTTTGAATTGGGAGTTTTATACAGATTGTCCTTGCTGCTATTACATCTGTGCAGTTGTTAATTAAATGTAATGCCTAATATACACTCCATAGGGATTTTGAGCCACACAGTTAGTAGAGATTCTACCCTTGTGTTTGTTACTTATAATAACTGTGACATTGCACCTTAACATTCATGCAAGGTGTTCTAAGCAGAAAGGAATTATATCTAGCCTTCAATTAACAAGGACATAAAGCATTTTGTCCTTTCTACCAGTATACTTTTAAAGTGCATCTCAACTTTATCTTCTCATGCTTTCCATGAGCAATAATGTTCACATGAGTCTGTAGGGCGTTAAATATTTCCTCATCATCTTCAAAAATTGGTTGAAAACTTTCCTCTGGCACCATGGGAAAGAATAAATTAGTAAATTAGTTGTTAAAGATGCTGCCCATGATAATTGACAAGATATGTCATGGCAGTCTCTCAGAATTATAAATATCCCGTGCCTCAGGGTGATTTATAGGAGAAACCCCAGTGAGAACAATCATTTGCAGTGCAAAAGGCCTCGCATTTGCTTGAGTTAGAGCTATTGACGTTGTAAATGTATAACTGGACTTTTCTTGCCACATAAATTGGTCAAACCTGTCGCAAATTTGGTTCTCTCTGCCACATAATTTCTGTGGCTATAACCGTTTCTTCATCAATGCTTCTCTGTAGCAAAAAAAACACACACACACTCATCACACACACTGGTGCCTGGTGGCAGCAGAATCTCACACTGGTGTTGCCCAAGCGCCAGTCTACCATTAGTAATCAATTATGGCATTCACTGTACAATCAGAGCAGATGAGCTCTACCTGGTGTGAAGATCTCTCCTGAGCAAGGAAACTGACTGATCGCTTCAGGTAAAAACTTTGATGTCTAGTCTAATACCCAGCCTCAGGAAACCATAGCAGTCACCACTCTACACAGAATTAGATTTATTTCCCTGGGGTTAGACAATGCATTGTTTGTTACAGTTCGTTTTGATGGGACACTTTAAAAAAAAAAAACAATCAGGAGCTCGATTAAAACAGTGGGAATGAAAAAAAAAACTTTAAGCCTAAGGTTACAACTTTTAGTTTGTCATCGTGCAAAAACTGCTGTGGGAGACAGTGGCTAAGCTGGCAGAAAATATTCTGATAAACAGCTCTACTAAGGTGGGCCTTTTAGCTGCTCACCTCTTAGAGCCCAGTCTAACAATTTATTGGACAGAACCATCAGACACTAATCACAGTTTTGTTTTTTAGTCTATGAATGCTTATTTTTCAGTTTAAAGCATTCTCACTCTCTGATGATATATGAAATTAGAAATGTTAATGAAAAATGTAAATTAAAAAATTTAAACCACGTGCATCTAAGTGCTTAATAAGCAAAGAGAAGACCTTTGAGGAATGAAGATGAGCTTTTATACCTTGCCTTTGTTGAATTAGAATGTATCGGAGCAACCACTGTAAAAAACGAAAAGCACATATGTTGTAATTAGTCAATTTATATAAGTTAATAAATTAGGTGTATATAGTTCCACGAAGATACAGTCATAAGAAAAATATAATCCATATGTTATTAATGTCATTGTCAACATAATGTGTTAGATATGGGTGGAATGTAGTTCGTAATGGTATGATCCGTCCTCCCCTTGTGGGAGATTCAGGATGGAAGGTTCGGGAGGTGGTAGGGATCTGAAGTGCAAGATAGAATGTTGAGAGTTGACAGAGAAGGCGGTGAAGGAAGGACCAGAGTGGAGAAGTAGCAATAAAGTCTTATCTTGAAGTAAAGAAGGCTGGAGTGGACTTTATAATACTGGCGACGAGGAGTGCGTAAGGGGGCACATACTTCTCCACCCCTTTTTCAGGTTGGTGACTCTCCACCTATCCTGTGTCCTTCTGAAGTGAAATCTTTATGGCAGAAGAATACTTAGAATTTTAAAATAAACTGAACGTAAACAAGAGATCCAGTTTATTTTGACTATTGACTGTCAATCGAAATTGATTGGAAAGTGGAATTAACAAGAATAAACTAAACTAAAACTAGCAGGAATTTCTATCTGTAACACTGAAGTGATTGCCTAGCGCGTTTCTGTAAATTACATTGGTGGAAGCCTTCGTCAGTTTCACAGTGAAGACGAAAGGCAGTCTTCTTTGATCTCCTCAGAGTTCGACTGCGCGAGTGCCGTGTGCTTCAGGCAGCGTCAGCGAATGCGCGAAGCCGGGTGCCTGACAGGAATTCCCAGCTGACAAGATAAGCGGCTGCGCGAGTGCCGTCTGCTTCAGGCAGTTTCACAGCGTCAGTGAATGCGCGAATGCCGGGTGCCTGACTGGAATTCCCAGCTGACAAGTCGAGCAGCTCGTGTTGATTCTACGGCGAAGGTAAGCGGCTGCGCGAGTGCCGTGTGCTTCAGGCAGTTTCACAGCGTCAGTGAATGCTAGAATTCCCAGCTGACAAGTCGAGCAGCTCGTGTTGATTCTACGGCGATGGTGCGAAGTGTTACACGCCTGACTAGGCTTACATTACAGCTGAGGGTGAAGCGAAACAGATGGTAAAGGATCAAAGGGAGTTCTACGGGGACGGCTCACGGCACTGAAATCGAATCTATATGTTTTCGGATTTCCCCAAGAACGAACCAAGTGTGAATTGCAGCCCGTAAATTAATCGCTGACAGGCACAGCAGTTGCGTCTCTCAAGAATTACACTTTAGCCTGTTAACAATCACGCTGACAGGCACAGCCTGTCGACAATATTGGAAACTGAAACTCTCTTACGAATAAAAGTTGTTTTGCTCGTTGTTTAGCCCTGACAGATACAATTGTGATCTTTAAATTTCAACATATATTTATTTAAAATTGCGAACATATATAGATATGTATACAGAGTAATCCAGTTTGGCAGTACACTCTATTGTTGTATGCTCATATGTACAGTAATTAATCATATAGTTCAGTTTTATTGAAATCATCACAAAGTAACCTTGTATGTATACAGAGTAATCCAGTTTGGCAGTACACTCTATTGTTGTATGCTCATATGTACAGTAATTAATCATATAGTTCAGTTTTATTGAAATCATCACAAAGTAACCTTGACAATGGCAGCAGCAGGAATGTCACAACCAATTCCATTTTTGAATGAGATGGGTGAACCAAATGTACCGTGGAAAGACTGGTTTAAGATTTTTGAATCTTACTTAATTGCAATAGGAGGGGATAAATTCAATCCCATTAGGAAGCAACATATTTTGCTTCACAATCTAGGAACTCATGGGCGGAAAATATATGAATCTCTCCCGGATCCTGTCTTCCCTGATGGGCAAGCCCCAGATGAGTACGTTATTACATACTCAAAGCTAGAAAAGCAGTTTGGGGATAGAGTCAATGTAGTATTAGAAAGACATAAAAAAAATTCCCGGTGTCAAAGCAAGCAAGAAAGTGTAACGAGCTATATTGCAGCCTTGAGAGGGTTGAGTACGTTATGCGAATTTGGTGAATTAAATGATTCTCTAATTAGAGATCAATTAGTTCGTTGTACTAACAACCTTAAAATACAAGAAAAACTTTTGCAGAAACAGCCAGGTTTGGCAGAAGCAATTGAATTGGCCAAATCTATTGAACATACGGCAATTTGTCTACAGGAGATTAATTCCCCTTCCCCTGATACACATGTAAATGAAGTAGTGGAGGAAGTAAAAGAGGAGAAATTTTTTAAAATTAAGTGTAATGAGAAACAACCCCAAAAGTATAATGTGAACAGAATGAATTTTACTTGTTTTCGCTGTGGCAGTAACAATCACCTGGCCAATTCCATGTCATGCCAAGCTAGATCTGCAATTTGCAGGAAATGCAATAGGAGAGGTCATTTTGCGAGGGTATGTAAAGATAGTTCCAAATATGGGGATAACAAAAAGTCTGAAGAACTACCGCAATTAATCAAAAAAATTATCTTGCAGGTCAATTGTGAGGATAAAATCAACCCCCAATACCCAGTGTGTACGGTCACAATTGATAATGAGAACATAAAAATGTATGCTGACTCATGTTCCCCTATAACCATAATAGATGCAAAGAACTTTCAGAAGATCCAAAAAAATAGTGCGATAGTGCTACAGAATCCTGACGTAAGCCCCAAGGGTTACAACAGAGATCCGATTAATTTGAAAGGCATGTTTAAAAGTATAATTTCCTTTAAAGACAGATCCACGGTAGGAAAAGTATATATTGTAGAAGAAGGGTCCAATCTTTTAGGTTGGCAACATCAAAAAGAACTGGGAATAACTTTGGATCCCAATAATCCTGAACAGGTTCTGTGTATTGATAATTCTAATTCTAATTCGGTGGAAGCTTTCATTCAAGAGTTTCCTGAAATTTTTTGTGGACAACTAGGATTACTTAAAAACTTCCAACATAAAATTAAACTCAAGCCCAAAAGTAAACCCATTGTGCATAAAACCAGACCTATTCCACACTTACTGAAGCAGTTAGTAAAAAAAGAATTAGAAAAATTGGAATCCCAGGGAATTATCCAACCCATTGAATGCTCCGAATGGTTGGCCCCCATTGTGGTGGCCAAGAAAAGCAATAACAATGAAATCAGGATTTGTGTAGACTTAAGAGACCTAAACAAAAATATTTGGGTTGAGCGGCATCCCCTTCCGAGAATACACGAAATACTGAGCACTATGGGGGAAGCTTCATACTTTTCTGTACTAGACCTCTCGAGTGCATATCATCAGGTTGAATTGCACCCGGAGTCCAAATGGTTAACAGCATTCACCACTCCATTTGGATCTTACATGTTCAACAGGATGCCTTTCGGCCTAGCATCAGCTGCAGCGTTTTTCCAAAAAATCATGCAAAACATCCTAGGCAGTGTATCCAATACGTTGTATTTCCAGGATGATGTACTAATATATGGTGCAACAGAAACCGAGCATGATAAAATACTTGGAGTTGTCCTAGAAAAGTTAAAAGCAGCAGGTCTCACATTAAAAAAAGAGAAGTGCAGACTGAAAGTGAATTCGGTGGAGTACTTAGGGCATGTCATATCCAGAGATGGCTTTAAACCCAAAGTTTCACTCGTTGACGCAGTGATGAATGCCAGTGCACCTAAGAACAAAGATGAGCTGAGATCCTTCCTTGGCCTTGCTGAATTTATGGCCAAGTACGTAAAGAATTTCTCAAAGGTCTCAGCAGATCTTAGAGAACTGTTGAAAAATAAAGTTCCTTTTGAATGGAACGAGTGCCATGACAAAGCGTTTAAGGAAATCAAAACGCCCATTGTTAATGCTCCATATTTGTGTAATTTTGACCACCGTAGAAGAACATTCCTCACAACTGATGCCAGCAAGTTAGGCCTGGGGGCAACTCTATCACAGATTATTGATGGGGAGGAAAGGATAGTAGCGTTTGCTTCAAGAACCTTAAACAAAGCGGAGGCTAACTATTCAGTAATTGAAAGGGAGGCTCTCGCATGCTTCTGGGCGGTTAAACATTTTACATTTTTGCTGTGGGGTGCTCAATTCACAATACGCACAGACCATAAACCGTTGGTATATATATTTTCCACCAAGGGGTTTAATAATAGCACACCAAGGATAGCTAGATGGATTCTAGCCTTGGAGAACTTCTGCTTCTCAGTGGTGTATCTACCAGGAAATAAAAATTGTGCAGCTGATTTCCTCTCAAGAACCCCATTAGACTATACGGAAAATTTTGATGCTGTAGAATACCCCATCTTAGTGGTTGACTTACCATCCATAAGTGATGAGGAGTGGAATTCTGCTTCCCAACAAGACAGTTCCTTGGCGCTGTTAAGGAGGAAGGCGAGAGAGGGATGGCCCGGGAATAAAAAAGATGTAGAGGACATCATCAAGGAATATTGGGAGGTAAGATTGGAAATTAATGAGAGAGACAACTATATTCTCAGGAATGACAAAATCATACCTCCTAGTAATTTCAGACAAAAAATTATCAAACTTGCTCACGAGGGTCATCTTGGGAGAAGTCTTACTAAAGCCCGAGTAAGAGAAAGATTCTGGTTTCCAAACATGGATTCGATGATTGAGGATGAAGTCAAAGAATGCTCCTGTTGTGCTCTAAGTGACAAATCAAAGGTAATACGCAAGACGCCCATTTCCCCAGTGCAGATTCCTACCAAGCCATGGGTTAGATTAGCGTTAGACATCATTGGACCCCTTAATTTTACGGGTCTACCTGCAAGATTTGCGATTGTCCTTATTGACTACCAATCGCATTGGATCACAGTAAAATTTGTCAACCTTGTTACCACTGAATCAGTCATCAACTTCTTGAAAAACGTATTTAGCTTAGAAGGTATTCCAGAAGTTCTTGTAACGGACAATGGGGTCCAATTAACTTCGAGCCAGATGAAGCAGTTCCTGGAGTCAATCGGGGTAAAACATCACACCACAGCTTTATATTGTCCCAGAGCCAATGGCTTAGCAGAACGGGCCAATAAAATGATAAAAGAATGTATTCAATTGGCAAGTATTAATAAATTGAATATAGAAAGTGCCATTAGAGAAATGTTATGGGCATATCATACCACTCCCAACTCGATTACAAAGATCTCACCTTTCTCAGCATTACGGGGCAGAGAACCATGTACTAAATTCTATCCCTCGTGGTTGGGTGGGGGTAGACAGAGTGAGAATACTTTTCCAACTGCTAGAACAAAGGTAGTGAAGCACCAGGAAGGTTATAAGGAAAGGTATAATACCAAATTTGGTGTTAAGAGACAATACTGGAAAGTGGGGGATAAAGTCATGATCAGAAATCCAATTGGTTATTCGGGAGGTGGGTGGAAGGAAACAAAATTCATGGGTCCTTTTTGCATTTCAGAGGTAAAGAAGAATGTTGTTATTTTAGATAATGGTCAATGCTGGAGCATGGACAGACTTGCAAGATGTGTTCCTTCTACTGCCAAGGTCACAGACAAGAATTCTACATGGAAGGAACCAAGGCGGATGGAGATCAGGGACAAGGTTCTGAGAACTCCAAGTAATCGGATGTCCAAACCTCCGGTGTGGAGTAAGGACTACATCAAATAGTCAACAGTTTGTAAATTTTGATCATTCCAGGAAGTATCGCTTGGTTATATTTAAACTATCCTTTCCAGAGTAAATTTCCCTTCCCCATTGATGTATATTTTGTTTGCGAGGAAGATGTGTTGTAATTAGTCAATTTATATAAGTTAATAAATTAGGTGTATATAGTTCCACGAAGATACAGTCATTAGAAAAATATAATCCATATGTTATTAATGTCATTGTCAACATAATGTGTTAGATATGGGTGGAATGTAGTTCGTAATGGTATGATCCGTCCTCCCCTTGTGGGAGATTCAGGATGGAAGGTTCGGGAGGTGGTAGGGATCTGAAGTGCAAGATAGAATGTTGAGAGTTGACAGAGAAGGCGGTGAAGGAAGGAGCAGAGTGGAGAAGTAGCAATAAAGTCTTATCTTGAAGTAAAGAAGGCTGGAGTGGACTTTATAATAACATAACATTTCAAACTAACCATAAAGTCTGCCAGGTTATGTATTTAAAAAAAAGTCAAGACAAATAAAACTGATGCACAGAAAAATACATCAGCCATCTGATGCATCCCATACAACAATGACAGCCCCTCGGTAATGGTCACAACAGGGAGGCACTTCCTAGATAGGCTCAAGACTAAGACACCACTCTCCCAGCCACACACCATTGTGGGCAACGGCCTCAGCACCCCTCTTAGTGGTTGCAAGCGCTATGTAAATGATGCATGCAATATATAAGCAGACGTGGGCTCTGCTGCTGATTATGCATACTTGTTTTTTATAATAATTGTCAATGGTAGTACTGTGTGTCTGCAGCTTACACAAATATTGCAAAAGTCAAACTACGTGGCTTTTTTCAAAATGTTTTCAAAATGCAGAGTAACTCACTTAAGAACCAGGAGATCAAGACAACTGTGATCTATTCCTCGTGCCAGCAGGTCTATAAACACAAGGAAACCCTCAAGCATAAACAGTCAAGCTGCTTAAAGAAAAACAAACCCAAAATTAAGATCATGGCACAGAAACCTTGCAAAAAGCGTTTCATAGGTGAGGGAGGAAACTGTCATCTATCCTTGCTACTTAGGAGGGATTTTCGCTGACTGGAATCCGATGAAATGTACTAGATTTGGCTCTGACTAAAGCAGTGATTTCTGTAATGAAAACAAAGTGCCTGAGCAGCATCTGCCTCATCATCCCAGCCCTCCAGCAGACCTGTTTGTGTCTGCTTCAGCTGAAGCGAGTATGCTCCATTGCGACCTCCGTTCCAGAAGCTGGAGGCCTGGAAATTATTTTTAAAAGCGAGAGGAGCGGTGGGTGAACTTTGACTAAAAAAACACTGTGAAATGTTTAAAAAGTCACTTAATGATACAGAAACAGCGCAGGGAATAAACAAAGTCACACATTCCTGCACAATGGATCTGTGGACAGAAAGAAGTAACAGGTTTGGGGGCGGGTGGGAGGAGATGAACATTGTGAAAAAAGAGTAGTGTTTGGTTTTGGTTTAAGATTTATTTTCCATAATGAAGCACAACATTTTTTTTAAAGTCCCAAAATAGAACAGAAAAGGCGCGAGTGAGGAATGGAATAAACAAAGTCACACATGACTGCAGATGAAAATAAGTAATAGACTTGGGGCAGTGGGAGGAGGAGACAAGCGTTTGAAAACAGGAGCACTCCAAGACAAAGAACAAGCAGTTAATCCACTTTATTTTTTTTAATGAATTATGGTTCTTGCTCTTTTAATGTAGTTAGGAGCTTCCAATGAGGGAGGACAGGCTCAGCTTTGGAGGACACCAAAAGCCCAACCCCTGCCCCCAGGCTGAAGGGCACAAGGAAATGCCAAGCAGAGCCATTGCCACAAATATGTATGACACTTAAGTGTGGTGGCCGAGGGCAGAAACAGGCACCCTCATGAAAGGGCCTCTAACATTTGACCCAGGTCTTTGATTGCACAGCACATGCAACCAGAGAAGCACATGATTTAGAGCCCTGTTAGCAGAAACAGTTTGGAGCCACTGAAAACATCCAGTGCTCTGGTCAAATGCTATTAGCCTAAGAGAAAGGTAGCCCCTAAGCACATGCTACATTGGCACAAGTGGAAGGGTACAAGTACTGGGGCCATGCTCCAGAAGAGTGTACAACTGTAGAAAAGGTGGGACAAAGAGCAAGGATTGACCACTCGCACACAAGGTTTTTTATGGACACTGAAACAAACCAGTGAAAAAGCAGAGAGCCCACAAAGAAGTATATAAGTACATACTAAATTATATACAAGAGGTCTAAATTGCTTGACCTAAAATGTCTGCATTTGTTGATCCGGTGGACTTGTGTAGTTTAACAAACACTGGGCTGTGGTGTTATGATTTTTACCAATAAATCTATTTTATTGCACGTGGGCAACTATTCAAATGTAGGGAAGATGGCCTTTTTATCAGGATCATCGGATGTACGTCTCCACAACGCAGGGATCCGGGACAAAGCTCTGGAGTGGACCACCTCCTTTCTCTCCGGCAGAACCCAGAGCGTCCGCCTCCCCCCTTTCCGCTCCGAAGCCTCCAAGATCATCTGCGGCGTTCCCCAAGGTTCGTCCCTCAGCCCTACACTTTACAACGTCTACATGGCCCGCTCGCCCGCGTCGCCCGGCTGCACAACCTCACCATCATCTCCTACGCTGACGACACCCAACTGATCCTCTCCCTCACCAAGGACTCCCTCACCTCCAAATCCAACCTCAACGAAGGAATGAAGGCGGTCGCCAAATGGATGAGGAACAGCAAACTGAAGTTGAACTCAGATAAGACGGAGGTCCTCATCTTGGGCACCAACCCCTCAGCCTGGGACGACTCCTGGTGGCCGATCGCTCTGGGAGCAGCCCCAACATCCACCAACCACGCACGCAACCTGGGCATCATCCTCGACTCAACACTCTCCATGACCAAGCAAGTCAGCGCTGTCTCCTCAACCTGCTTCAACACCCTCTGCATGCTCTGCAAGATCTACAGATGGATCCCCACAGATACAAGAAGAACAGTCACCCAAGCCCTCGTCAGCAGCAAACTTGACTACGGAAACACCCTCTACGCAGGAGCCCCAGCCAAACTCCTCAAACGACTGCAACGCATACAAAACGCCTCTGCACGCCTGATCCTCAATGCCCACCGCCACATCCACATCACCCCCCTTCTGAGAGACCTACACTGGCTCCCCGTCAACAAAAGGATAACCTTCAAGCTCCTCACCCACGCACACAAGGTGCTCCACAACACCGGTCCAGCCTACCTCAACAGACGACTCACCTTCTACACCCAGTCCCGCCAACTCCGCTCAGCCGACCTCACCCTCGCCACAGTCCCCCGCATCCGAAGAGCGACTACCGGAGGCAGATCCTTCTCCCACCTCACCGCCAAGACCTGGAACACCCTTCCCTTGCCCCTACGACAGACCGAAGACCTGCTGACTTTCAGGAAGCGGCTCAAAACCTGGCTATTTGAGCAGTAGCAGCACCCTCCACCCCTCAGCGCCTTGAGACCCTCACGGGTGGTAGTGCTCTCTATAAACACACTGATTGATTGATTGATTGATTATTGTGGCACAATCATTTGTAAAGTAGATAATTTGTATAGCACACGCTGTATGAAAAAATAAAACGTTTTACCTCATCTAATAGTACTGAATGTACCAACCTCACGTTGAGTTGGCCTTATCAAAATTCACAGATGTAATTAGAGGACATTAACTCACTGATCCATTTTGCCGACATAATAATTGCTGTTTATTGCAAACGCCTAGTTGACAGTCAAAGATTGAGGATATTATGGTTTCCAGTGATAGGGTCACGGCCAAAGTGCGGGGTCTCATTTGCTAGGTATTTTAAATAAATGTCTTTATTGTTAGGAATCTGTTTTGAAGTTAATAGCTGCACCTCTGGGCAGCAGATCCTGTGCCTTAGGGATAGGTCATCTAAAAGATTGTTAAAATGGCAGCATTTCCAGGAGTAGTGATAACATCAGGTAAGGAACACCAGAGGAGGCACCGTTTTGTGTAATCAGTTTTGATCTAACATCATTTTGAGATGCTGATGAAAAGCAGAAGCACCCTCTGTAACATTTAAAATTGTGATGTTTTTTTCTTCACTGCTAATGTTGCATTGAGTTTCAAAAGGGTTAACATTCAAAAGACATGCCTGTCCAAAGTCCTTATCGGAAAAGATAAGTGGGAGAAAAGGACATATTGTAATGATGTCCATTTTATAGTATAGACCATAGATCGGACTGTTTCTTGGTACTTGAACAGCAAATGTGTTTATCACCTAACTCACGGTACTTATTTTTACCAGCTTGGCAGGACGAACGGATTGACTGACTGAATCAAATCTGTCGCCTATAGCTTAAATACAGGTTTTTAACATAATCAGAATAATAGGCTGTGAGAAAGTAGACTCTTTCTAGCATGGTTACCCCCATTTTTGGCCTGTTTGTGAGTGTTTATCAGTGTGTTTTTACTGTCTCACTGGGATCCTGCTAGCCAGGTCCCCAGTGCTCATAGTTTGTGGCCTATATGTGTTCTCAGTATGCTTGACTGTGTCACTGAAGTTCTGCTAACCAGAACTCCTGTGCTTATGCTCTCTCGACTTACCAAATTTGTCACTACACTTTAGTGACTCCATATTCCAATTCAGATTGACACACTGGACCCCCTCTTGTTAGTCCCTAGTATATGATACCTAGGTACCCAGGGCATTGGGGTTCCAGGAGATCCTTATGGGCTGCAGCATTTCTTTTGCCACCCATAAGATGCTCATACAAACCTTTCTTCAGGGCTGCCACTGCAGCCTGAGTGAAATAGTGTACACACTACTTCACAGCTATTTTACACTGCGCTAAGTAACTTATAAGTTGCCTATATGTCTAGCCTTCATTTACGGAAGGCCAGGTGCAAAGTTACTGTGTGTGAGGGCACCCTTGCACTAGCAAAGGCACTCCTACGTTGTCTAGGGCCAATTCCCCGGACTTTGTGAGTGCGGGGACACCATAATAAGCGTGCACTACATATATGTCAATACATATATGTAGCATCACAATGGTATCTCCAAATATGGCCTAAGTTCATGGAATTGTCCCCCCAGCCGAAATCTGGTATTGGGGGGCCAATCCCATGCACCCTGGGGCCTCCACCATGGACCCCCAGCGCTGCCAAACCAGCTCTCTGAGGTTTCCACTGCAGCCCCAGCTGCTGCCACCTCACAGACAGGCTTCCACCCTCCTGGGGACTAAGCAGCTCAATCCCAGGAAGGCAGAACAATGATACACCCTCTCCCTTTGGAAATAGGTGTTACAGACTTGGGAGGGGTAGCCTGCCATAGCCTCTGGAAATGCTTTGAAGGGCACAAACGGTGCCCTCCTTGCATAATCCAGTCTACACTGGGTCAGGGACCCCAGTCCCTGCTCTGGTGCCAGACTGGACAAAGGAAAGGGGAGTGACCACTCCCCTGTCCATCACCACCCCAGGGGTGGTGCCAAGAGCTCCTCCAGTGTGTCCCTGGCATTAGCCATCTTGGATTCCAAGGTGTGGGGACCCTCTGGAGATCTCTGAATGGCCAGTGCCAGCAGGTGACGTCAGAGACCCCTCCTGATAGGTGCATACCTGGGTAGGTAACCAATCCCCCTCGCAGGGCTATTTAGGGTCTCTCCTCCAGGTGTTTCCTCAGATTCGGTTTGCAAGATTCCTCCAGGACTCCTCTGCATCCTCTGTTTCAGCTTCTGACTGTTGGATGAACTGCAGACTGCTCCAGGAACTGACGTAACTGCAACAAAGTATCCAGGACGACTCCTGTGATCTGTAACTTAAGCTGTGGCCAACTTTTGCAAAGTTTCCAAGGTGTGCACGCTCTGAGGACTGCTTGTCTTCACCCTGCACCAGAAGAACCAAAGGAATCTCCCGTGGAGTGATGGAGTCACTTCCCTGCTTCTGCAGGCACCCTTCTGCGACGACAACTGGTACTCTGGGACTCCTCTCCTGACAACGAGCGTACTCCCTGGAACACAGATGGTGGACCAAAGTGACCCAGACTGTCCAAAGGTCCAGCTGTCCAAATTTAGTAGAAGTAAGAACTTGCCCCCGTGCTGCGACAGTACCCCTGTGCACCGCATCTTCTGCAGCTCCTTGGGTTTCTTTGCACTTCTTCCAAGAATCCTTTGTGCATAGCGTAGCCCAGGTCATGAGCACTCCATCCTGCGACGCACAGCTCCCTGAGTTGTTCTCCGGTGGCGTGGGACCTTCCAGTGTAGTGCTGCGACGACCGGTCACCGACCACGGGAGCACCGCCAACAGGCTGGCGGTGCTCCGAAGGGCATTCTGACCGCGGCGGTTCAGGCGCGGTCAGAAAGGGTAAACCGGCGGTCTCCAGCCAGTTTACCGCTGCCCTAGTGAATCCTCCATGGCGGCGGAGCGCGCTCCGCCGCCATGGGGATTCAGACACCCCCTACCGCCATCCTGTTCATGCCGGGAAACCCGCCATGAACAGGATGGCGGTAGGGGGTGCCGCGGGGCCCCGTAAGAGGGCCCCAAAAACAATTTCAGTGTCTGCTTTGCAGACACTGAAATTCGCGACGGGTGCTACTGCACCCGTCGCACTCCAGCAACTCCGCCGGCTCCATTCGGAGCCGGCTTCATTGTTGCTGGGTCTTTCCCGCTGTGCTGGCCATGGGGATTCCGACCCCCTTCCCGCCATCCTGTTTCTGGCGGTTTTCACCGCCAGAAACAGGATGGCGGGAACGGGTGTCGTGGGGCCCCTGGGGGCCCCTGCAGTGCCCATGCCACTGGCATGGGCACTGCAGGGGCCCCCTAACAGGGCCCCATTAAGATTTTCAGTGTCTGCAAAGCAGACACTGAAAATCGCGACGGGTGCAACTGCACCCGTCGCACACCAGCAACTCCGCCGGCTCCATTCGGAGCCGGCTACATCGTTGCTGGGGCTTTCCCGCTGGGCTGGCGGGCGGCCTTTTGGCGGTCGCCCGCCAGCCCAGCGGGAAATTCAGAATGACCGCCGCAGTCTTTTGACCGCGGTACGGTCTTCTGGCGGTGACCGCATGACGGGCGGCGCCCGCCGCCCGCCGCGGTCAGAATGACCGCCTAAGTCCGAACGTAGGAAGTTGACCGGGACCTCCCTGCCAGCATACCCGAGGAGGGCTCCAAGGACATCAGATCAAGATCCAGGTTTACCCCGGTGGAAGGATTTTCACCTCGAAAAAATGACTAAGTCCGAAGGTAAAAATCTCCACCAAGGGCTCCCGTGACGCTACCCGGAGAAGAGTTCCAGGAGGTCGGATTGGACTGGCAGGTTCGTCCCGCTGATGAAAATCTTCAGAAAAACGACTAACTGCGAAGGCAAACTTTTTACCGAGGTCTCCCGTGGGCTGTAGCCGAGCAGGGCTCCATCGCGGTCGGCCTTAAACTTTGACTTTGCCCCGGTCGGGGTGCGACCAGATGACCAGATTGGCGCTTTTTGTTTCTAGGTGCTAAAAAACAATAATTTTTCAAAAAGTCATATCCCCGGTTCCCCTTTTCCGATTTTATTTGTTTTTGTGTCGTTTTAAAGATAAAAATATAAACTATTTTTATAAATTGGTTTTGTGTCATTTTAAAGATAAAAATATAATAAAAATTGGTTTTGGATTTTTAAACTGTTTCTTGTGTTTTATTTAGCCGGCTTGCCTCAACCGCGACCCGGCCTGACTTGCACGTTCGTCACGGTGAAGAATATCTCCAAAAAAGAGACTAAGGCCCTCATTACAACATTGGCGGTAAAAGCCGCTTGCCGCCGTGCAGAAGACCGCCAACACACCGCTACGGCCGCGGAAAACCGCCACAGCTATTATGACCCACATTTCGGAATCCGCCAAAATTCAGACACCCACACAAGTACGCCACACCAAAGGTCAGTGATAAACTGGTTAAAACAAAACCTCCATCGTCACGCCAACAGAAATACGCCCACACGATCACGACACATGAATCCATGCGGCGGTCTTTCAACCGCGGTATTCCATTGGGGGTATACACCGCCACGCTCAAAATACACACACATTCACAAAACACAGCCACATTGGACAATTCAAAATACACACACCTGATACACATACACACACCACTCCCACACACCCGTTACAATATAAAACACACACCCATATCACCCACAAACCCCTATGACAAAATTTCACGAACGAAGGCCAGAGAGAGACACCACCAGCAAGAACAACAGTATCCACAGGCACACAACACCATCACCCACAGAACTTCCACGCACCTCACACAACACACCACTACATATCAGCACACTTATCATCACACAATCCACCCCACACATCACCTACACCACCCCATGGCACGGCAAAGACACCCCAGGTTCTCAGAGGAGGAGCTCAGGGTCATGGTGGAGGAAATCGTCCGGGTAGAGCCACAGCTATTCCGATCACAGGTGCAGCACACCTCCATTGCAAGGAAGATGGAGCTATGGCGAAGAATAGTGGACAGGGTCAACGCAGTGGGACAGCACCCAAGAAATCGGGAGGACATCAGGAAGAGGTGGAATGACCTACGGGGGAAGGTGCATTCTGTGGTCTCAAGACACCACCAGGCGGTTCAGCGGACTGGAGGCGGACCCCCACCTTCTCACCCACAACTAACAACATGGGAGGAGCAGGTCTTGGTGATTCTGCATCCTGAGGGCCTCGCAGGAGTAGGTGGAGGAATGGACTCTGGTAAGTCAAATCTTAACTATTACAACCCCCAACATACCTGCATGCTATCACATACCCCCACCCTCACCCCCAGCACCCCAGCTCCTCACATATGTCCGAACATCACAAACCACCCATCCCAACACCAAGCCCTGCATGCAACAACAGAGCATGGACACCCATCACTAAAGCATGCACACTGCACATACCCATAAAACCCCCTAAACCACCATCACACAAGCTCCCACACAGGAATGCAAGCACTGGGGTACACGCTCACCCACCCATTGCACACCATCACACATACCGATGTAATAACCATCCTTTTATACCCCTGCAGAACCCCTACACAACGTCACCGGACAGGAGGGTCCACACATGTCCTCACCACCAACAGAAGAGGCCCACAGTGAGGACAGCACCTCTTTCCAACTGGATCTAGATGACCAGCCCGGCCCGTCAGGGACCTCTGGACAGTCAGTTCCCCTCACACTGGCACAGGCCATCACAGACCTTCCCCCTCTGGAAACACCAGCACAGCACCCACCCAGCGGGCCCATACCTCCGTCCCCAGGACACGTCAATCAGCTGTGTGTCCACCACTACAGGGAACCCAGGCTAACCCACCACCCCAACAACAACAGGGACCTGGGGGCAGTGGTAGTGGGCACACAGTGCAGGGGACGGAGGCCCAGGAACACAGGGGGACTGGGAGGGCTGCTGTGCAACAGGGGGCGGACAGGCCAAGGGAACCCACTCTCCACGAGGCCCTCTCCTCCATCATGGGAGCCTCCCACCACTCCAAGGAGACGATGGCAATGGTACTGGCCAAGTTTCAGGAGACTCAGCGCCTGCAGGAGGAACAGTATATGGGCTTCAGGGAGGAACTCAGAACCATCAGCTCCACCCTGGGCACCATCGTAGGGGTGCTGAAGGAACTCGTGAACACCAGGAGGGACACTGTGGTACTACAAGGGGCCCCTGACACTAGCATGGACGATGAACTGCCCACCACCTCCGCCGGCGCTAGTGGACAGGACGCCCCGCAACAGGACTACCACACCAGCACCCCACCCCCTGCAGAGGGAGAACCGCCCCGCAAATGGTCCCTGAGATCCAGGACAAAGACAGAGCACGATGCCAAGACCCCCGCCAAGAAATGAGATCACCCTGATTGTCATCCTACTGTCCCACTTTGTCACCCTGTCCATACTTAAACTGCCCAACCTCCACTTCCTATGCCCATTTGGGCAATGCACCTGTGAGACTAATAGACTGAACTCTGCCATGGACATTCCTCCGCCATCACCACTTACCATTTCACTACCCCCTCCAATATTGAGCACTTAAATAAATACACTTAAAACACAAAACAATCTGCAGTCTGTCTGTTATTTCGAAATAGTGTATTAGCAATTACAGTGACAAAATGCTCTTTCAATTGTAATGTCAACATACCTATGTCACACAGCTCAAGTCCATGAGGAATCAAAGCAGATGTCACACAGTGGGACCCATATCTGTGAAATCGTAAGGGAAAGTGACAACTCAGTGACCATACACTGGGTGAAAACGACAGACAGTAGAGAGGTAGTAGTGTTTAAGTACATGTAGTAGGCAGGTCTGTACTCTTACCTGTGTCTCACTGGAAATATTGCTGGATCACTGAGTCCCTGTTGTTCATGTCTTCTTCCTCTGCTTCCTCGTCTTCACTATCCTCAGGCTCCACAGCTGCAACAACACCACCATCTGGACCATCCTCCTGCAGAAAAGGCACCTGTCATCGCAATGCCAAGTTATGAAGCATACAGCAGGCCACGATGATCTGGCACACCTTCTTTGGTGAGTGGAATAGGGATCCACCTGTCATATGGAGGCACCAGAACCTGGCCTTCAGGAGGCCGAAGGTCCGCTCGATCACCCTCCTAGTTCGCCCATGGGCCTCATTGTAGCGTTCCTCTGCCCTTGTCCTGGGATTCCTCACTGGGGTCAGTAGCCATGACAGGTTGGGGTAACCAGAGTCACCTGCAAATGGCGAGAGACAAGTATTAGACACACACTAACCTGTATGGTAACCCCAGACCCAGACAACCATTCCCACTGTCTTGCTTCCAGGTGCTCACCTAATAGCCACACACAGTGCCTCTGGAGTTGACCCATCACATAAGGGATGCTGCTATTCCGCAGGATGTAGGCGTCATGCACTGAGCCAGGGAACTTGGCATTCACATGGGAGATGTACTGGTCTGCTAAACATACCATCTGTACATTCATAGAATGATAACTCTTCCGGTTTCTGTACACCTGTTCACTCCTGTGGGGGGGAACCAAAGCCACATGTGTCCCATTAATGGCACCTATAATGTTGGGGATATGTCCCAGGGCATAGAAATCACCTTTCACTGTAGGCAAATCCTCCACCTGAGGGAACACGATGTAGCTCTGCATGTGTTTCAGAAGGGCAGACAACACTCTGGATAATACGTTGGAAAACATAGACTGGGACATCCCTGATGCTATGGCCACTGTTGTTTGAAATGACCCACTTGCTAGGAAATGGAGCACTGACAGCACCTGCACTTGAAGGGGGATTCCTGTGGGATGGCGGATTGCTGACATCAGGTCTGGCTCCAACTGGGTACACAGTTCCTGGATTGTGGCACGGTCAAGCCTGTATGTGATTATGACATGTCGCTCCTCCATTGTCGACAGGTCCACCAACGGTCGGTACACCGGAGGATGCCGCCATCTCCTCACATGTCCCAGCGTACGGTGCCTATGAAGGACAACAGCGAGCACAGAGTCAAATAACTTATAGGTACGTACCCACAGTTTACACAGAACACCAATCATACACAAAAGGTGGCCTGTATGTGTGTTGAGTCTAGGCCTAGGTATGTGTGACGCAGTTGGAAATGAAGCCATGTGGGCCCCTGAAATGGCGGCTGCCTGACCTCTAAAGTGGGACAATGGGATATGAGGTAACTGCGCTGGCGTTGTACACCGTCGTGGTAGGCGGTCGAAGACCGCGGCGCAATGCTGCATTGGTTAACATTGGACCCTATGGGTCCCAGGAGCCAATGACGATGTGCGCCGGCGGTGACGGTACGCACTGCCGCGGACGTGACCGCCATTTTCTATCTGTTCAATCACTCGATACCTGATCTTCGACAGGAGAGGACCTACACTGCAAGTGCTGCTGTGACCTCGGTCTGGAAGACACAATGGCTCGAGTGTCTGGGGAAAGGGCCCCTGCCTTCACATCGGAGGAGTTGGAGAAGCTCGTGGATGGGGTCCTCCCCCAGTACACGCTACTCTGCGGTACTCCAGACAAACAGGTAAATACACTGTGAGCTTGCTGTATGGGCTATGACTGTGTGGAGTGGGGTGGATGAAAGATGGGGGGGGGAGATTGAGGCGTGCATGAAACAACGGTGAGTGCATGTGCATCATGGCAAGGGTAGGGATGGGGGCCAATCACTTTGACGGTGCAGTTGGTAATAACTACTCTTTTTACCCTGTACATTTCATGTAGGTCAGCGCTCACCAGAAAAAAGATATTTGGCGTGCCATCGCCAAGGACATACAGACCCTGGGGGTCTACCACAGACGGAGCACCCACTGCTGTAAAAGAAGGGAGGACATTTGCCGCTGGAGCAAGAAGACGGCGGAGGCTCAGCTGGGGATTTCCTCCTAATGTGGGAGGGGTGCCCGTTGCACCATGACCCCCCTGATGTTCCGGATCCTGGCGGTGGCATACCCGGATTTGGATGGGCGCTTGAGGGCATCACAGCAGACACAAGGGAGTGAGTAGACTCTCATTCTGCTGACTTTGCGTGCAGTGGAGTTATCTGGGTGGGGGAGGTGGGTTTCCCTAGGCCAGGGCGAGTTCCGTAGGCAAGGCCCCTCCGTAAGGCAGGCCATGTGGCACCCCAGCCCACCTCTTTAGAGTGCCAAGTACACCTAGCCATGCCCCTGTGTCATCTATGTGTGCAGATGTCATCCATAGCCTTGTAGGCCATTTCCCAGGAATTGAACAGTGGAGCCCAAGAGCGCAGCGTAGTGCAGGTGGCTTCTGTGTCTGTCGTTTCCGCCAACGGTAGGGTTATGAATGCACTCGACATGTCTCTCTTCTGTCTTCCCCCTCTTTTTGTGGTCTCCCTGTTCTTGTGTGCAGTAGTATCATCAGGTGGAGGAGCAGTGGCACCGGAGCAGGAGGGAGCTGCATCCCACATGGTACTGGAGGGCGACACTACGGAGTCTGAATTCACCAGTGGGACGGAGGGCGAGGGGAGCTCCACGGCGGGGACAGGAGCTGATACCAGCGACACGGACTCGTCCTCTGATGGGAGCTTCCTTGTGGTGGTGGCAACATCTGTGCCCCCCACATCTACAGGTACAGCCGTCACCCCCCCTACCAGCACCACCCTCACAGCACCCCCTCAGGCTTTGCCTCGTGCCCGCTACCCCAGGAGGGTGGGCATCACCTTCGCCCCAGGCACCTAAGGCCCTGCCCCAGTCACCCCTGCTGCCCTCAGTGAGGAGGCCATTGACCTCCTCAGGTCCCTCACTGTTGGGCAGTCTACCATTTTGAATGCCATCCAGGGTGTAGAGAGGCAGTTGCAACAAACGAATGCATTCCTGGAGGGCATTCATTCTGGTCAGGCGGCCCTTCACCGAGCCTTTCAGACTCTGGCCTCAGCACTGATGGCAGCCATTGTCCCCGTCTCTAGCCTCCCCCCTCCAACTTCCTCCACCCAGACCCAATCCCCTCTACCTCAGCCAATCCCAAGCACACCTACAGACCAACATGCACACACGCCAACACCCAAGGGTAGTTCAGGCAAACATAAGCACCACACATCCCACAGGTATTCACACAAGCATCACACACATGCAGACACACCAACATCCACTGCCTCCACTGTGTACCCCTCTTGCTCGTCTCCCTCCTCCCTCCCAGTGACATCAACACTCACACCTGCATGCACTACCTCTACAGCCACTACGTCCCTCTCCAGCACACCCACCACCACACCCCGCTCATGTGCAGTCACCACCCCCACTACCATTCACACGTCCACTGTGTCCTCTCCCAGTGTGTTTGTGACGCCCCCCCCCCAAGATACACAAACGCAGGCACACACCCACCCAACAGCCATCCACCTCACGACAGCCTCCAGCGCATGCACCTTCACCCAAAGTCACCAAATGTACACCTCCTACAACCACCACCTCTTCCTCCACTCCCAAACCCCCTTCAGCTACCCGTCCCAGTGTGTCTAAAAAACTTTTCCTGTCCACCCTTGACTTCTTTCCCACCCCTCCCCCACCCCGTCCATCTCATAGGTCCAGAACTAGCACCTCTGCCACAACATCTCCGGGACCAGTGGTGCCTGTAGTCACCGGAATCTGGAGTGCACCGGCCACCAGGGCAGCCAGTGTGGCATGGAGCCACAGCACAGACAGTCCCCCACCTGTGAAGCATCAGAAGTTGGCCAGTGCCCGCCGGGAGAGGGGGAAGACTCCAGCCACCAAAGCCGCTCTCAGGGGTCCCGGTGGGAGTGTGGAGTCAGCTGTGACACCTTCCAAGGTGGGGAAGGGCCACAAGAAACCTGGCAAGTCTGGGAAGAGCAGCATGGCGGAGAAGACTGCCATCATCCCCGCTGCCCAGGAGGCCACCGCCAGCACCAGCCCTGCTGCCCAGGAGGCCAGCACCAGCCCAGCTGCCCAGGGGGCCACCGCCAGCACCAGGCCTGCTGCCCAGGCGGCCACCGCCAGCACCAGCCCAGCTGCCCAGGAGGCCACTGCCAGCACCAGCCCAAGAGGCCACCGCCAGCAAAAGCCCCGTTGGGTCATGAAGGACCGCCAGCAAAGGCCCCGTTGGGCCATGGAGGACCGCCAGCAAAAGCCCTGTTGGGCCATGAAGGACCGCAAGCAAAAGCCCCATTGGGCCATGGAGGACCGCAAGCAAAAGCCCTGTTGGGCCATGAAGGACCGCAAGCAAAAGCCCCGTTGGGCCATGAAGGACCGCAAGCAAAAGCCCCGTTGGGCCATGATGGACCGGAAGCAAAAGCCCCGTTGGGCCATGAAGGAAGGCCAGCAAAAGCCCCGTTGGGCCATGAAGGACCGCAAGCAAAAGCCCCGTTGGGCCATGAAGGACCGCCAGCAAAAGCCCCGTTGGGCCATGAAGGACCGCCAGCAGCTGAGACCCTGCAATGGAGACCGCCGAACAGGGCACCGCCGTCTCAAGCACCGCTGCACAGGGCACCGCCATCTCAAGCACCGCTTAACAGGGCACCGGCGTCTCAAGCACCACTGCACAGGGCACCGCTGTCTCAAGCACCGCTCCACAGGGCACCGCCATCTCAAGCACCGCTGAACAGGGCACCGCCATCTCAAGCACCGCTGCACAGGGCACCGCCATCTCAAGCACCGCTGCACAGGGCACCGCCGTCTCAAGCACCGCTAGCCCATGAGCGGCAAGGGCACTGACGCAACTGAGTCCGTCACGGGGTGAATGATGCACTCTGGGCACCATGCCCCCTCCAGAACCAGTGGAGAGATACATCCACTCCCTCTGTCCTTAGCAGGATGAAGCACTCTGGGCACCGTGCCCCCTCCAGAACCAGTGGAGAGATACATCCACTCCCTCTGTCCTTAGCAGGATGAAGCACTCTGGGCACCATGCCCCCTCCAGAACCATTGGAGACTGTTATCCACTTGAGAGACTGTGGCTTTGCACTCCCCAGGATTGAACAGTGGGCAGCCAACCCACTGTAGAGACTTGAGAGACTGTGGCTTTGCACTCCCAGGATATGGCAGTGGGCAACCCACCCACTGTAGAGACTTGAGAGACTGTGGCTTTGCACTCGCCAGGATTGAACAGTGGGCAACCCACTCACTGTAGAGACTTGAGAGACTGTGGCTTTGCACTCCCCAGGATATGGCAGTGGGCAAACCACCCACTGTAGGGACTTGAGAGACTGTGGCTTTACACTCCCCAGGATATGGCAGTGGGCAAACCACCCACTGTAGAGACTTGAGAGACTGTGGCTTTGCACTCCCCAGGATTGAACAGTGGGCATGTGGCCCCCTCGTGGATTTGTCATCATGCACTCAAGCAGCTGAGGTGCCCCCCTTTCCCTCCCCCTGAGGTGCCTGTTTAGTTGCTGTCTGATGCCCCTGCAGTGTTCTCTCCGTCATGGTCGGGGATCTTGTGTGGGCCTCGCCCATACCGTGTGGTCCCGGAGTTCCACGGACTTTCTTAGAACACTACCTGGACTACTATGCTTGGTATATATTATGTACATGGTGTATATATCTATTTCTGACTACGTGCTTTTAATATATTACAATGGTTACACTAATTTTCTATTGTCTTTGCATTCTTCTGGCGGGTCTGGGGGGTGTAACTGTGATGTATTGATACGCATTAGTGTGTGTGTTGTAGTGGGTGAGGGTGTGGGTGGGGGTGTTGCGTATGTGTGTCCCTGTTTTTTCCCTCTCCCCTTCCCTGTGTCGTAGGTGCAGTACTCACCGTGGTCTTCGCCGCCGGCGTTCGTGCTCCTGGTAGAGGAGCAAGAAGATGAGGGCTGGAAAAATGTGAAGCTCTGGTTCCATGGCGTCCTCGTTCCTCGTGGAGTGTGTAGAGGTGAGCACTTTTCCTTCGGAGTTCCTGTTTCCGCCGTGTCTTTATCCACTGTGAATCCACCCCGGAAAAGGTGGCGGATTGGCCTGTCATAATAGTGTGGGCGGTACATTGTCTCCCGCCTGTCTGTTGGCAGTGACTGCCGCGCTGTTTGTTTGTACCGCCGTGGTGGTCGGAGTGTTAAAGTGGCTGTCTCTGTTGGCGGTTTCCGCCACGGTCGTGATTCAAAAATTTTTACCGCCGCTTTAACACCGACCACCAGGGTTGTAATGACCACCTAAGTCAGAACGTAGGAAGTTGACCGGGACCTCCCAGCCAGCAAATCCGAGGAGGGCTCCAAATACGTCAGATCAAGATCCAGGTTTACCCCGGTTGAAGGATTTTCACCTCGAAAAAACGACTACGTCCGAAGGTAAAAATCTCCACCATGGGGAACCCGCGACGCGTATCTGGAGAAGAGTTCCAGGAGGTCGGATTGGACTGGCAGGTTCGTCCCGCTGAAGAAAATCTTCAGAAAAACGACGAACTGCGAAGGCAAACTTTTGACCGAGGCCTCCCGTGGGCTGTAGCCGAGCCAGGCTCCATCGCGGTCGGCCTTAAACTTTGACTTTGCCCCGGTCGGGGTGCGACCAGATGACCAGATTGGCGCTTTTTGTTTCTAGGTGCTAGAAAACAATAATTCTTCAAAAAGTCATATCCCCGGTTCCCCTTATCAGATTTTATTTGTTTTTGTGTCATTTTAAAGATAAAAATATAATCTATTTTTTTAAATTGGTTTTGGATTTTTAAACTGTTTCTTGTGTTTTATTTAATTACTGTTTTGTGATATTTGAATGCTTTACACTCTGTCTCCTAAGTTTAGCCTTGTCGCTCATAGCCAAGCTACCAAGGGATGAGCTGGGTTTAATTTACTGAGACCTAACTGGACCTAAGTGGAGGTTAGTGGCCTATTGCTAAGTGTAGGTACCTACCTGCCCTTACCAATAACCCATTTTCCGACAGTGTGTCCTGAGGGAATTTGCTGTACTTCACTCCTGTTTTCCTGGGCTCTGGGGTGGGGTACTTTAACCTACCTTTAGTGTTTTCTTACACTCCCAGCACCCCTCTACACACTACACTTGCCTGGGGGGACTTCGACGTTCACATTCCACTATGTTAGCATATGGTTTGTGTTGCCCCAGGCCCATTGTAATCTATTGTATTTTCTACTGTTTGCATTCTTCTATGACTGTTTACTTACCTGATTTTGGTTACTAGTGTATATATTGTGTATAATTGTTACCTCCAGAAGGAGTAGTGCCTCTAAGATATTTTTGGCCTTGTGTCACTAAAATAAATTACCTTTATTTTTGGTAACACTGAGTATTGTCTTTCATTGTGTATAAGTATTGTTTAACTATAGTGGTATTGCAAGAGCTTTGCATGTCTCCTAGTTCAGCCTAAGCTGCTCTGCTACAGCTACCTCTAGACAGCCTAAGTTGCTAGAACACTGCCTACATTTCACTAATAAGGGATAACTGGACCTGGTATAAGGCGTAAGTGCCTTAGGTACCCTCTACAAACCAGGCCAGCCTCCCACATAAGCCCTTTTGCCAAATAGTTTGACAGCTGTAACAGGGTGACTACAGCTACACAGGCAGCATAACTGTTTGAATGTGCCTATTTGTGTGCTGTCTGGCTGCATTTTTGACAGTGTGTGTGTGCTTTTATTCATATTGTCCTTGTCTGTATTGCTGCCAGCTTTTGTGTTTTCAGTTCTTCGCCTCTAAAAATATCAAACAGCGTATAGCTATAACAAAAAACGGCAGTGAACACATACACTTAAAATATTCTTCTATCCCATTTCACCAATTCAGAATCAGCAGAACTGCGATATTAATTCCTACATGAGGCAAACTATTATTATCATTATCAACTTAATTTGCTTATTGCTCAAGTACATGTACATTGCTGATAGGTTTCATAGTTCTGAACAAACCAGCGGATACATAGCGATAAACGAAGAAAACGCATATTTTTATATTTGACTAAGATGAATATAGGCAGATTCGAGACAGAGAAACGGAAGCAGATATATCTATAGGGCTGGAGCCGCGAAGCCACAGAAAGGTCAATATGTAATCATGTGCTTCTATGGAGCTTTTAAAAGGGTTTAACAGTAGAAACAGAGTTGTTGGGCCCTCAGTCAGGCCGAATAGAGTGGGATAATTATTAACCGCAGGTGGTAATTACTGTTACCTCTAGTGTGGTAAACAAGTATTTGTACAGTGATCAGAACTTGGCCATTAACTTGTAGTGAGGGCATTGGAGGGGAATGTTAATGAAATATAGACCTAAATTAAAGGGTGCACCTTCAAAACGCAATGGTTTAAAAATCTCCGTCTGGCTAACAAGGCGCGAGAGAAATGCTCATAAAAGCTGGAAAAAGTATTACCCTTCCTCTAAGGTTTGTATTATGGCTAACCCAGTTAATTGTGATTTGTTTGTGCAGGGATCAGTATTATAACTTTGCTTTAATAAATGCTCTATCTACGATTTCCCCAGGTAAACTTCAACAGGTCAGAAAGCAAAAGAGTCCTTTAACCCCTTCGCTGCAGGCCTTTTCTTCCTCTGGTGCCCGGCCTTTTTTTGGCTATTTTGGCTATTTGGCTTTTTTTGGCAGTTCGCACTTAGGCCTTCGTAACTTTTTTGTCCACATAAGCTACCCACGCCAAATTTGCGTCCTTTTTTTCCAACATCGTAGGGATTCTAGAGGTACCCAGACTTTGTGGGTTCCCCTGAAGGAGACCAAGAAATTAGCCAAAATACAGCAATAATTTCATTTTTTTTTTTTAAATGGGGAAAAGGGCTGCAAAAGGCTTGTGGTTTTTCCCTAAAAATGGCATCAACAAAGGGTTTACGGTGCTAAAATCAACATCTTCCCAGCTTTCAGGAACAGGCAGACATGAATACAAAAAATACATTTTTCAACACAATTTTGGCATTTTACTGGGATATACCTCATTTTTACTATTTTATGTGCTTTCAGCCTCCTTCCAGTTAGTGACCGAAATGGGTGTCAAACCAGTGCTGGATCCCAGAAAGCTAAACATGTCTGAAAAGTAGACACAATTCTGAATTTAGCAAGGGGACATTTGTGTAGATCCTACAAAGTTTTACTACCCAAAATAACAGCTGAAATAAAAAAATATTCCCCACGTTTTACTCTGTAACTTTTTCCTGCGATGTCAGATTTTTTAAAGCAATATACCGTTACATCTGCTGGACTCTTCTGGTTGTGGGGATATATAGGGCTTGTAGGTTCGTCAAGAACCCTTGGTACCCAGAGCCAAAAAAGGAGCTGCACCTTGCAATGGGTTTTCATACAATACCGGGTATACCACAATTATTTTGCTGAAATATAAAGAGTGAAAAATAGGTATCAAGAAAACCTTTGTATTTCCAAAATGGGCACAAGATAAGGTGTTGAGATGCAGTGGTTATCTGCACATCTCTGAATTCCGGGGTGCCCATGATAGCATGTGAATTACAGGGCATTTCTCAAACAGACGTCTTTTTTACACACTGTCTTACATTTGGAAGGAAACAATGTAGAGAAAGACAAGGGGCAATAACACTTGTTTTGATATTCTGTGTTCCCCCAAGCCTCCCGAAAAAAATGGTACCTCACTTGTGTGGGTAGGCCTAATGCTCGCGACAGGAAAAGCCTCTAGCTCAGCTGGCACCTATGGAAACCTATCAAACCTGTGCATTTTTTAAAACTAGACACCTAGGGAAATCTAGGATGGGGTGACTTGTGGGGCTCTCACCAGGTTCTGTTACCCAGAATCCTTTGCAAACCTCAAAATCTGGCCCAAAAACACTTTTTCCTCACATTTCGGTGACAGAAAGTTCTGGAATCTGAGAAGAGCCACAAATTTCCTTCCACCCAGCATTCCCCCAAGTCTCCTGATAAAAATGGTGCCTCAAATGTGTGGGTAGGCCTAGTGCTCATGCCCCAAAACACAACGTGGACACATCCCATTTTCCCAAAGAAAACAGAGCTGTTTTTTGGAAAGTGCCTAGCTTTGGATTTTGGCCTCTAGCTCAGCCAGCATCTAAGGAAACCTACAAAACCTGTGCATTTTTTAAATCTAGACACCTAGGGAAATCCGAGATGGGGTGACTTGTGGGGCCCTCACCAGGGTCTGTTACCCAGAATCCTTTGCAAACCTCAAAATCTGGCCAAAAAAGCACTTTTTCCTCACATTTCGGTGACAGAAAGTTCTGGAATCTGAGAGGAGCCGTAAATTTCCTTCCACCCAGCGGTCCCCCAAGTCTCCTGATAAAAATGGTACCTCACTTGTGTGGGTAGGCCTAGTGCCTGTGAAAGGAAATGCCCCAAAACACTATCTGGACACATCAAAATGATCAAATACAAAACTACCAAAACTCTTGCCAAAGGGGTCACTCCCCTTATCAATATGAATCCAAAATCCCTGGTGTCTAGTGACTTCTGCCCCCCCTGGGGGCAGATCGGCCTAATTAAAATAGGCCAATCTGCCCCCGGGGGGCAGAAAAGGCCTAGTAAAAAATTGCCCCCCGGGGAGCGACCCTTGCCTAAGGAGTCACTCGCCTTATCAATATAAATGAAATATAAAAACCATCCCTGGTGCCTAATGACTTCTGCCCCCCCCCGGTGGCAGATCGGCCTAATTAATATAGGTCGATCTTCCACCGGGGGGGCAGAAAAGGCCTAATTAACAAATTCCCCCTCCCGGGAGCGACTCTTGCCTATGGGGTCGCCCCCCCTTATCAATTTAAATAAAATGTAAAAAAACTCCCTGGTGTCTAGTGGATTTTGTCCCCCCTGGGGGCTAATCGGGGTAATTAATATAGGCCGATCTGCCCCTGGGGGGGCCAGAAAAGGCCTAATAAAACATTGCCCCCCTGGGATCGACGCATGCCTAAGGGGTCGCTCCACTTATGCCAATTTCATAACAAAACAAAAAAAATCCCTGGTGTCTAGTGGCGTATGCCCTCCCTGGGGGAAGATCGGCCTAATCAATATAGGCCGATCTGCCCCCCCAGGGGGGCAGAATAGGCCTAATAAATTTTTGCCCCCAGTGGAGCGACCCTTGACTAAGGGGTCGCTCCCCTTATGACACAAAACAAAACAAAACAATCTCTGGTGTCTAGTGGATTGGCCTAATCAATATAGGCTGATCTGCCCCCTGGGGGGCAGAAAAGGCCTAATAATTATTTGCCCCCAGGGGAGCGGCCCTTGCCCAAGGGGCCGCTCCCCTTATCACATAAATAAAAAATAAAACAAATCTCTGGTGTCTAGTGGGCATTTCTGCAGCCTGATCGCAATACTCAGAATGACATCAAAAGAAAGGAAAAGGCTTTCCTTTCTTTTGATGTCTCTGCCTGCCTCCTCCTCCCGAGCGGAAGAGAAATGCTTAGCATTTCTTTTCCGCTTCGCACTGTAAGCATGCTTCCAGTGCAATGGGAAGTTACATCTGATGAGGTCAGCACGATATTGCGTGCTGATGTCATCAGACGTCCCTAGGAGGTTGGGGGGGAAGGGGAAGCGCTAGTTAGCGCTCCCCATGGGCCAGGTCCAAGACGAGGTGGCTACGTCCGTGGCGCTTGAGCGCCGCGCCACCCGACATAACCACCTCGTCTTTTTCACCCAAGGGGTTAAATTCCAAGACATGCAGAATCTCTTATCTCAACAACAGTAAAGATAGATTATGGACAGCCCAGAGGTTAAATATCAAAATAGTGCAAGTTGTGGGAAGAAATAATCAATATTTGATAGAGACCTAAAAAGAAGATTTGAGGGTGGCAGATTCTGATCTATGAGAATCTGCAAAAGGTTTGCTTTTGGACCTCCTGGTTTTTTAACCTCTGCTGTGAGTAATCCTGCATAATGTAGTCTTACTCACTGCAGGCTTCTGTTTAAAATGCTTTTGATCTGTTATCATCAGTGCCCACCTTTTTAAAATGGGATCTGCTACTGTGCAGCAGTGATAATACTGAGTTAGTGCAAGTGTGTGCACATGTGCAGGCTAAATGAGGGTGACTGTTATCTGCCTCAGTTTTTCATCTGACACAGTTAGTACTGTGGCAGATGTGGCCTAAAATATATTGCCTGAACCCCGTTAGGCATAATGAACCCATTAGGGTTCTTTATGGACGAAGTGTGAAATCTGTAACGTATAAAAGGACTTCACAAATTGGGTAAAAAGTGCCTAAAATACAACTTTTTATCGTAATAAAGCCATTGTTGTGTCTTTCCCTAATAATACATGGTCTCTAATTCATATCCAGAGTTAGTTTTCCTCTGTATACATTTGTTTGTACTAACACTGGACATAGTTCCCTGAGTAGCCTTAATGAAGCCAAGTCAATTACTCTGCTCGCCAGCTACCAGTTCCAAACTACCAAAGCACGTACCTTGACGAGCTAAACTTCTCCAGGGAGAGTAAGGAGGCAGGAGAGAAACTCATTGAGGTAATTAGCTGCCTCTTTCCGACACGCTCTGGCATAGTCCTCCCAAAGGGGACAAAGAAAGGGCCCTCCGACCTCTGCCACCAGTCACCACAGGATGTTTCTTTTAAGTCTTGGAATAAAGAAATCAGATCTCACTGGGAGGAAGTGTGTGAGAAGAGAGGTTTAATGAACCTTCCCAAAATTATGATCAATGGGGTTATACAGCCCAGCGGCCGCTTCCTGAAAATGCAAGTTAGAAGTGAATGGGTGATGAGGCATCTCTGAGCCCAGCTTCTAGAACTTGTTACCTTCACTTTTAAACCACAGCCAAACCAACAGTGACAGGGCCAAACTGGGGACCCAAAGCAGCCGTGGCAAATGTTGTCACACCAGCCCTCAGAGGGTACATAGAGGGTAAGCCTGGCCACTACCATGGAACTTGGGAGGTTCTCTACCCCAAGAAAATGTGGAAAAAATAGCACAAAAAAAAAGTAAATTCGACAACACATTTTTCATTATTATATATTTAATTGTATTAGTTTTAAAAGCATAGTAAAGACAACAAAGCATACATGTGTAAATCAGTGTATAGAAAATGTTATATAAGACAAAGAGGGCTACAAGGTGTAGGATTCACATATTATCCACACTGGTGGTCACTTTCTAAGAGTGCTTGGTCTAGGGAGGCATAAACTCAGGATTCAAAATTTAAAACAGTAGTTAGGGTTGACTTTACTAATAACAATTTATTTTTACCCAAATGATTTTTTAGCAAAATTTGGATAATCAAAGCCTGGGAAAGAAACCATCACTTTCTAATTTATATCATGCAGCTCTTTGGTAGCAGTTCAGAGTTGACTTGGCTAGATTATGATTGTAATTTAGGAACATCCCAGAAACTGCTTGTGAGGTCACTGAGGCAGATAAACGCTTACCTATTGTTGGAAAGTGGGTTACTGGTAAGGGCAGGTAGCTATCTACACTTAGCAATAGGCCACAGTCCCCCAATAGGCCCAGTCAAGGTCTCAATAAATTGATCCTTGCTCATCTCCTGATAGCTTGGCTCAGGAGCAGTTAGGCTTAATTTAGGAGACCAGTGTGTACAGCATATAATATCAACAAAACAGTAAATAAGTAAAACACAACACACAATACAAACCTGACACCAATTTATAAAAATAGGACATATGTGTATCTTTAAAATGACACCACAATGACAAAAACCCAATGTAGGAAACCAGAGATATGATTTTTTAAAGATTAAAATTAAAACTAGCGCTTAGAAGGAAATAGCACTCAAAGGGTTAAAAAAAGTTGCACTGGACAAGGTCAGAGTCCAGAGTTCAGGCCATCCATGATGTAACACTGTTCTACCTACTTTCAGAAGTGTTTCTTTATTCAAGAAAGTGGTCCACAGCAAAACCAAAGGTTTCAGGGTTTCTGGTTTGCCTCTTGAAATTTGGGGCTCCAGCTCCCACAATGCACCTCTTCAACTTATGGAACTTACAACAGTTGCTCCAAACTTCTCCGAACTTCTGGATCTTCTTCCAGGGGTCCCTTTTGGGTCTTTCAAGTGTACACAAACTTGATCCAAGGTTCCAGAAGCTCTGAGTTGCTCCTTGGGAGTTGGGACTACAGTTCCCAGAATGACCCTGGTCAGAACCCTGAAATGGCCACTGGACTCTGGTCAGCTGGGCTATTCTTGCAGGACTTGATGCAGGGGACTTTGGTCAACTCCTTTGTACCTGTAGCTTATAGGAGTCCACTCATGTAGTTACAGAAGCTAGGCAAAATCCTTTTCCTGGTGAAGCCCAAAGTGTGCCGCTGGTCCAGTCCTTGTGGGTACAGTCCTTCAGGTGCAGACCAGGGTTCAGGAGGGCAGTCCTTCTTCTCCAGTATCTTGGATGTTGGTCAGCTTTGCCATACTTATCCTTATTCCTGGGTTGGTAAGAAGTGGAGCTCTACTGACCAATGGGGTGTGGGGTGCCACCCTCTGGAGTGACCACTTCCAGTGAAGTGTGGCAAAAATCAATCCCACAAAGCAACATTCTTTAAAAATCAAACATGGAAGAAATCTCTCCTTGAAGGTTACATCTGGCTGAGCCCACCCACTGTTGGGGCCAAGTTTCCCTAACATACCCCTTCCAGCCCCTCTCCTAATCTAATTATTAGGGTTCATATCTGGTAGGGGAAACAGGAAATGGGAAGGTCCAGTTTCTGTCACAGGTGGCTTTCCCTCCTCTGAAAGCCAGTTTGGCCACTCTCCCCCATCCTCCTCTGCTATCTGTTGCTGCAGTTCTCCTCCCACCAGTAGTTACCTTTGCTTCAGCTCCGGTCACTTCACACCTCATTAAGGCAGCTTAGCTCAGGCTGCCAGAAACTGACCAATCAGGAAAGGACACTACACAGCTGATTTTGGTAACTTTCATAAAGAGTTGTAAAACTGTTTCTCTGTACTAGTTATAATAACTCCAATATTGGCAATGTGTTGGATGTATTCTAACTTTTAATTTTATACCAAACTAGAAAGATCTATCTCTTTTGTAGTGGAAATGAGAATTTATTAATTTTACATAAAGCCTCCCATGGAGCTAATGCACTCCTTTACCAGTGCTTATAAAACATCTTTTGTAAAGTCCCTGCTTATATTTAGACTGCATCCAACTACGTTAGACCTTAGTGGTGACGTATAAATCTAAAAATAAGGTAGCTTAAGATTTTGGGAGTGCTTTTGATTCCAAAGTCCAATTTGGGGTTAACTTTACTTTAAAAGCAGCCAGCAAGACAGGCCTGCCTTTAAAATGACACTGGACATCATAGGTGCACTAACTATACGGGGGTCCCCAAACCTACCTGCCCTACCATATACTAAGGACGTATAGGTGGGTCGACAGAGCTAGTTATAATTAGGCCTAATTTGCATATACCATTTTAAAATTAAACAAAGCACTGTCCATTGGGACTGGTTAGCAGTGACCAGGGCACAACTGGAGTCAGAAACCACCAGTATCTACTACAAATGGGGGGAAAAGGTGAGGGGACCTATGCAATCAGCCCAGCTTTCTCACAACTATTACCTGTATTTTTATAAATTTCCACCAGGGAGCCTGTGTGCAGGTTTGTTCCCCCACAGATCAGCAAGACCATGGGGGTCATGAGCCCCCTGTTTTAGCAGTGGGGTGGGGCTCTTTATGGGCACTGCTGCGGACAACAAATAATAATTAGCTCTATAAGAAGAAAGAAAGTTGGTTTGATATGAAGAGAAAAAAAGGATGGAAGGCTGACAGGATGGAAAGGTGAAAGTAAGGAATGATGAAAGAAAGATAGGGTGATAGGAAGAATGGATGTGTGGATGAGTGGGTTAAAGGATAGGTGAGTGGCTAGGTAGATAGATCGGTAAAATAATGACCCAGTAAATGGAATTCCGAGAGGATGGTTGGATGGATGAACAAAGGATAATTTGATGGATAAAGAGCTTTATTGATGGATGCGTAATTCAAGTGATGGATGGATGCATAGATGATGGGTGTGGGAACGGATCAATGATTCGAATGGCCAATAGATGGTGGAATGGTGAAAGATTAAGGGCCTGATTCTGACCCCGGCGGTAAGGAACCGCCGGGGCCAGGGTCAGCGGGAGCACTGCCAACAGGCTGGCGGTGCTCCGCAGGGCATTCTGACCGCGGCGGTTTGGCCGCGGTCAGAAGAGGAAAACCGGCGGTCTCCCGCCGGTTTTCCGCTGCCCAAAAGAATCCGCCATGGCGGCGCAGTTCTGACACCCCATACCGCCATCCTGTTCCTGGCGGCATGGCAGTATGGGGTGTCGTGGGGCCCCGTAAGAGGGCCCCACAAAGAATTTCAGTGTCTGCTCAGCAGACACTGAAATTCGCGACGGGTGCAACTGCACCCGTCGCACCTTCCCACTCCGCCGGCTCCATTCGGAGCCGGCGTCCTCGTGGGAAGGTTGTTTTCCACTGGGCTGGTGGGCGGCCGCCCGCCAGGGTGAGAATCACCCCCTAAATGATTAATGAAAGAATGACTGGATGACAAAATTCAAAGGTGAAATGGTGGCTATCAGTGGGTGGATGGAAGGTGAAGGAATGAAGGGATAAATGGATAGATGCTTAAATAGAAGAGGCAAGGAAGCTATTCTAGGAAGGATTAAGTTGACTTGCTTTGCTTGCTTGGTGCCATCACAGCTTTAGTTCAAAGTGTGTGTGGGGGGGTAATTTTCATTTTCTGGCTACTCCCTTGAGCGAGACCCTTGACTTGACTATGCTTTAATAAAAGTTACTCCCTTTAAGCTGGGGGGGTCGCCATCAATCACAAAGTCTGGGAAGCACCTGGGCCTGCGTAAGAGGCCCATGAAGCAGGAGACTCCTCCAACCACAAGAAGCGCAACCAAAGATCCTGCCAATTTGTCTGCACCATGGGAAGACAGGCGTAGCAGCAAATGAAAAGGAGGATCAGCTGATGCCACAGCATGCTACACCAGAACTCATTCTGAGAGGGGAAGGAGAGTCAGTGGGACTCCGCAGCTATCCAGGTTTGCGATAGGGCCCCTCAGAGATGAGTGTCTCATAAAGTACCCCCATTCTGCTTCTCAGGGAGCATCAAACCTTCTGTAATAAAGAAAGGAAAATTAAAATTAATATGCTGAAGCCTGCAGAAGGGGCTTTCTGCAGGCCTAAGGAGGACCCGTAGGCCAGTTTGTGTTTTTGGTGTCTTAGAAGTGCACAAGCCCCACCAGAGTCATTGTGTGTGGGAGCAGCTAAGAGGCTGGCAGAGTGGCAGACCTCCCACCTGAGCCCACCATATCATTTATTTGAAACGTTCCATCCTAGATCTCCCATAGGGTTTCATTGTTGACCTTGGGAGGAGGGTTGATTAGAATTAAGTGTTAAAATTGGGTTTCTGGTTGGCAGAGGTAGGCACCCTGTCCAAGCAGGAACCACAACCCTAGTCAGGGTAAGTCACAAACACAACCTAGGTTAACCTGTGCACTCCCTGTGGTAGCTTGGCATGGAGGAATCAGGCTTAACTTAAGAGGCAATAAGTTAAGCATTTATGCAGCACTTCAAGAAGTGAAACAGTAAAAACACCACACCAAAAAGATAGCACACCTGGCTCGAAAAATAGAGCTTAGTGTAAAAAATGAAACAAAACCAAAACAACATAAATCCGATAAGTAAAACTTAAGAATAAACTGTGAAATAGCGCTTAGAAACAAGAAGTGCTGATCGGGGATATCTGGTCACATCAGACCAGGACAAAGTAAAAAGTTCAGGCTGACTGCGGTGGAGCACAGGCTGGCTACAGGGATCCCATTGGGCCAGCTGAACAAAAGTACCTTAATCCTGGTAGTGTCGAAGTTGAAGATGCTGGGAGAAGTCTGCAGTGATGCATCTGTGTTGATCCCCACAGTGAAGGCGATGCGTTGATCCTTAATTAATCAATCAGTACTTGTAGAGCGCAGCTTATCACCCATGGGGGGGGTCTCAAGGCGCTATTGTGGGCGTGCTAATCACACGCAGAACAAGGTCTTGAGACCCTTCCTGAATTGCTGCAGTGATGCAGCCTGTCTGAGGTTGAGTGGGAGAGTATTCCATGTCCAGGCTGCGAGGTAGGAGAAGGATCTGCCTCCAGCTGTGCTTTTCCTGATTCTGGGGATGGTAGCGAGAGCGAGATGGGAGGATTGGAGTTGTCTGGCAGGGGTGTAGAAGGTCAGGTAGTGGTACAGGTAGTCTGGTCCGATGTTGTGAACTGCCTTAAAGGTGTGAGTCAGTAGCTTGAAGGTGATGCGTTTGTCGACTGGGAGCCAGTGGAGGTTTCTGAGGTGGAAGGAGATGTGGCTGTGGTGGGGGATGTCCAGGATGAGTCTGGCTACTGCATTTTGGATTCTCTGTAGGCTTGCATGTAGATTCTTTGTGATGCCAGCATAGAGTGTGTTGCCGTAGTCCAATTTACTGCTGACTAGAGCGTGGGTGAACGTCCTTCTAGTCTCAGTGGGAATCCACGTAAAGATCTTCTGAAGCATACGCAGGGAGTGGAAGTAGGCTGATGAGACGGCATTGACTTGATGGGTCATGGAAAGCGTGGAGTCCAGGATGAAGCCCAGGTTGCGTACGTGGTCGGTGGGTATGGGGGCATTTCCTAGGGCGGCTGGCCACCAGGAGTCGTCCCAGGCAGAGGGAGTGGAGCCAAGTACGAGGATCTCTGTCTTGTCTGAGTTGAGCCTGAGGCAGCTGGCTTCCATCCAGGTGGCAACTGCACTCATATCGTTGTGGAAGTTTCTCTTGACTGTTGATGGGTCTTCGGTCAGGGTGAGGATCAGTTTGGTATCATCAGCATAGGAGACAATGTTTAGTCTGTGCTGTCCAATGACTTTGGCGAGCAGGGCCATGTAGATATTGAAGAGGGTCAGGCTCAGCGAGGATCCATGGGGGACTCTACAACAGGTTTCTTTGGGTGCCAAAGTGTATGGCGGAAGTCTGACACTCTGGGTTCTTCCGGTCAGGAAGGAAAGAATCCATTCCAGTGCTTTGCCGCGGATACCAGCGTTGTGAAATCTGGCGCAAAGGATGAAGTGAGAGACTCAGTCAAACGCGGCGGAGAGGTCGAGGAGGATAAGGGTAGCTGTGTCTCCGTGGTGCACTACGGCACAGATGCAGTCAGTGCTGCGAGAAGGGCTGTCTCAGGGGGTCATTCTGACTCCCGCCGGCCGCGGTAACCGCGGTGCCGGCAGGAGCCGCCAGAATACCGCTGCACGGTCAGAAGACCGCCGCGGTTATTCTGTGTTTCCCGCTGGGCGGGCGGGCGACCGCCAGAAGGCCGCCCGCCTGCCCAGCGGGAAACCCCTTTCCATGTGGATGCCGGCTCCGAATGGAGCCGGAGGAGTGGAAAGGGTGCGACGGGTGCAGTTGCACCCGTTGCGAATTTCAGTGTCTGCTATGCAGACACTGAAATTCTCAGTGGGGCCATGTTACGGGGGCCCCACGACACCCCATACCGGCATCCTGTTCCTGGCGGTTTCGGCCGCCAGGAACAGGATGGCGGTATGGGGGCTGGAATCCCCATGGCGGCGCAGCAAGCTGCGCCGCCATGGAGGATTCCCCTGGGCAGCGGAAAACCGGCGGTAAACCGCCGGTTTTCCGTTTCTGACTGCGGCTGTACCGCCGCGGTCAGAATGCCCAAGGGAGCACCGCCAGCCTGTTGGCGGTGCTCCCGCAGTCCCCGGCCCTGGCGGTCAAGGACCGCCAGGGTCGGAATCACCCCCTCAGTGCTGTCGTTGCTCCTGCAACCAGACGGTGAAGGGTCTAGTATGTTGTTTAACTCGAGGAACTTGCATGTTGCATGTTGATGGCCTTTTCTGTTGCCTTGGCTGGGAAGGGGAGCAGAGAGATGGGTCTGTAGTTTTTAATTTCCCTTGGGTCGGAGAAGGGTTTCTTTAGGAGCGGGTTTATCACTGTGTGTTTCCAGTTAGATGGGAAGGTGGTGATGTCGATGTAACGGATGATAGTCCGGCAGAGCTCTGGTGCAATGGTGGTGCTGGCCAGGTTGAAGGTGTGATGTGGGCATGGGTCCAAGGGTGCCCCTGAATAGATGGAGTTCATGGATTTCCGGGTGTCAGCTGTAGAGATAGGGCTCCAGTGCTTCAGGGTTTGCGGTATGGGGTCCGTGGTGATGCTGGTGGGTGATGGGGATGGGTTTTGGCTCTTGAATCCTTTGTGTATGTTCTGGATTTTCCAGTGGAAAACGGTGGTGATGTTGTCGCAGAAATCTTGAGGGGGGGGATGTCTGAGGTGTCTGATCTGGGGTTCATGAATTCCTTGACTATGGTGAATAGCTCATTGCTGTTGTGAACATTGGTGCTGATGGGTTCCTGAATGACAGCTTTCTTGGAGGCTTTAAAGCATTGGTGGTGCATGGTGACTGCGTCTTTGTAGGCTGTGTGGTCTGCGTTTTTTTTCCTGTTCCTCCATTTTCTTTCCAGTTGCATACAGTTGCGTTTGAACTCTTGGAATTCTGTTGTGAACCAGTTAGGTTTCCTTAGGTGCTGGTTTCTGGCTGGTTTTCTGAAGAAGGCTATTGTGTTGGTGCATTCTGTAATCCAGCTTTGCAGGTTGCGTGCTGAGTCATTCACGTTTGTGACCTCCAGTGGGGGGTACTGGGTGAGGACGTCGGTGAGCGGGGCTTCGGTGACTGCTCCAGTTTCAGTCTGGTGGGCGGTGGGCATGGTGGCGTGCATTGGTCTTCATACAAGTGAAGTGGACGCATTGCTGATCATTCCAATGGTGTTTGGAGGTGTGCGAGATGGTGATGTTGTTTCCAGCTGAGAAGATGGGGTTGAGGGTCTGACCCAAGGATTGGGTGGGGAGGTTGAGTAGTTGCTTGAGACCGAGGTTGGCAAATTTGTTGTAGAGGAATGTTGTGTTAGGGTTGTTGCAGTTTTCAAGGTGAAAGTTGAGGTCGCCGAGTAAGATGTAGTCGGTGAAGGCGAGTGCGTTGGGGGCGATAAGGTCGGTGAAGGTTTTGCTTAACTGGGGCCAGGGTGCGGCTGGTCTGTATATGAGCGTGCCATGAGAAGTGTTCAGGTTGGTCTGAATTTGGACGTGTAAGTGTTCGGTGGTGGGTGGCTGGTTCTGCGTTTCAATGGTGGTTGAGAGGCAGAGGGTGTTCCTGTAGACTATGGCGATCCCTTCTCCTGCTCCATTGACTCTATCCTTGTGGATGATTTTGTAGCTGTTGGGAATGGCAGTAGTGATGTCCGGGGCTGAGGTGGGGGTGATTAAGGTCTCTGTGAGGTAGGCGACGTGAGGGTCGATAGAGTCGAAGAGGTCAGTGCATTGTCTTTCCGTGCAGCAGTGAAGATGCATCGACTTTCTTCATGCAGCAGCGGTGATGCACCAGGTCAGGGATGTGGAGGTTCTGAAGGCGATGCACCAAGGTTGATCAGCGCTGGGAGTTCGAAGCGTCAACTCAGATCCACACAATGTGGCTGATGCACCAGTTCTGATCCACCAATAGGGGCAATACGCCAGTTCCGATCTGCACAGCAGCTGCGATTGTTGGTTCTGACTAGAGCAGCACTTAATATCCACTCCCAAGGGTACAGGACTGGATTGGTACCACTTGGCAGGGCAATACTCAAAGTTGGCATATTCCAGGTTCTGGAGCCAGTGAATTTGAAGTCTTCTGTGTCCCTGAGACTTCAGAAAACAGGAGGCAAGCCCTTTGAGTCACTTTAATTCTGAGTTGGAGAGATGCAGGTCTAATCCTTCTCATTCCCAGCCAAGGAGGGTAGCAGGTCGGCGCAGCAGAGCAGGATTCCAGCAGGGTAGCAGTCCAGCAGAGTGATAGTCCTTGTAGCAGCACAACAATCTTCTTTCTGGCAGAGTATCCACAGGTCCAGATGTGTACTTAGTTGGTGGTGTCTGGGGTCCAGTATGTATGCCCAATTGTGCCTTTGAAGGGGAGAAGACTTTAAAAAGTGGCCTTTGAAGTGCATAGAGTCCCTGCCCTTTGTGCACTGGCTCCCGACTTACTACGGGGGTATTCAGCCCTTTGTATGGGGACAGGACACAGCATATTCAGGTGTAAGTGTGAGCTCCTCTCTTCCATCCTGCCCAGGATGGCCCATCGGGATGTGGATGGCCCATCAATCACACCTAGGCTCCCTTTGTGGGTGGCTGTCTATAGTGCATGCACAAAGCCCAGCTGACGGTTTTATAAGTACACATAACAGGCCCTGCAATGTAGGCCTGAGACATGTTAGAAGGGCTACTTAGGGGGGTTGCACAATCAGTGCTGCAGGCACACTAGTGGCATTAATTTACAGGCCCTGGGCACAGGTAGTGCACTTTACTAGGGACTTATAAGTACATTAAATATGCCAATTGAGGATAAGCTAATGTTATCATGTTTTAAGCAGAGAGCACATGCACATTAGCACTGGCTAGCAGAGGTAAAGTGCCCAGAGTCCTAAATCCAGCAAAAACCAATTCAGACAAAAAAGTGGAGGGAAAAGGCTCTGGAGATTGCCTGATATAAATGGCCATTTCCAACAGTAAGTATTCCTAGGACTGAACGTTTGGTGTGCCCTGGCAGTGTATAAATGCATTGAGTTTTGGGGTTCTTTGTGGTTGGTAGCAAAACTGGTTGAATGACAAAAAATGTCTTTCATTGAAATGTTTATTGTTTGTATTGTTTACTATAAAAAGGTTTGTAGAAGCTCATAAGTACAGCTTCTTTGTAGTGAAAGTCAAAATATGTGTTTGAGGGTGTTAACATATTGCAATGTTTGTTCATACTAAAATGTCTGTTTCTTTATTTTTCATTATCAAATGAGCACCTGTGACGAACATTAGGCCTGACTTCCCCATAGGCTTCCACTGGGGGTTTAGGATCTGCAGGGACACAAACCTTTAAAGGTGCCTCAGACATAGGGGCTCAGTTTGGGGTTGTTTGGCGACTGCGACCTTTAGTGTGTGCCCATTGTAACGTGTGAGGTCCTGAGCAGTGTGTTGTTAGTTTTTAGGCCAGGCTCGAAAATGCTGCCGTTTATAAGATATTTATGTATTCTTTTTTCTTTTTTATAAATATAGAGTGAGATTTAGCCCTACCTACAAGAGTGCTGGTTTCTCGCCCAATGCTATGTGCTATTTGGTGTATCATTTCACCTTCCAGAGCTTTGATCTGTTGTTATGCTTGTGGACTAGTTTACATATGAAAAGTGCAATCAGCATACTGTTTGTCACATTCATTGTTTCTCTTCTATTTGCATCCTATACAGAAAACAATCAATTTATTCTAAGTTCTTACCATTCTTTGTAAAGCCAATAGCGCCGACTGTGATACATAGCATTTATGTATGCACACTTGTAAAAATAATATTTGAATACCAGTGTATAAATGCTTTAGCACTTTAAAGTCATACCTATTTGGTTTTGCCAATGCTTCTTTCAGCTACCATTCACTATTTTGTATATATTCCTAATTTTGTGTGTAGTATACAGTTTTGTGTGCATTACAATACTTTTCAATTTGAAAGGAAAACAATCACTGTCTGGGCCTTTATTGGGTGTTACTTGTTATCCGTGATAATACTGAGTTCTAATAGCACCTCTGAATAAAACCTGGACTGTTCTGCTTTGCTAGGCTTACAGTAAGTGGTAGAATGGGTACTTGATTCCCAATTTGGGGGTCCACATTATGGGGGCTCGAGGGCACCTTCAACCTGGCTTTCTTAAAAGAATTCAGCCATAGGGCGTACTAAGTAGAAATACTGTAGATGCAACATTTGTGAGCAAAAATGTTCTATGTCACGAAACATGGCTTAAGACCATCACTAGAGCAAAAATAATATATCAACTTACAAAGGCCTGTAAAAGAGGGAAGTAATAAGGAAGGGTGAAGCTAGAGACTGCAGGAAATTTAAAATTGAAAGAGCCACATTCATGATACTAATGGTATGTATTTATTTTTAACTCTTTGTATAAAGGCATTTGGTGCGTCGGACATGGGAAAACACATTTACATTAAATGAAATCAATAATCACAAAGAATAATTCGTTTAACAGCAGTTAAAATAAGAGATAAACGAAGGTTGACAGCAAACTGATTTCATTTGTGTCTTGGGCTCAGCCATAGCTGTTAAAGATGCCGCTGTCTACAAATCATGACATTTTAGAATACTATATACCAGATATTTCAATAAAAAGAGACGTTTTACCATGTAAAATACGGTAGAAATCTGGAATATGACAGACTGCGCTCCCAGTTCAGTCACGCTTATCAGACCTGCCAAAAAAAACTCATTTAAATATTCAGTACATTTGTGGAAATGCAACAAGGCAGTTCACGTTTACCAGTATGTGCAATGATAAAACAGATTCAGGCGACATTTGTACTTCAATCAATCTCCATGAAGTGCGTGGCAATGACTTTTAATCTGCCTAAAGTGCATCCAGCTGTTGAAGATAACAGGAGATTGCATCAGGGAGAGTGCTTGCCATTATTAATGGTAGTTTTTTTTTTTACAAACAGGCTGGCAGTAGCCATGTTAAAGAGCAGAAGTACATACCATAACAAGGGCCACATCACTAACACTGCTTTACATCTAGACTTGCAATGACCCCTAACATACTAAGGATGAAATGTTCAAGTCCTCTGCATTAGTAATGCGGACATGAACAGGTCACCCTCTGGGGAGGCCGCTACTGAGTTCCACCATGATCACAATGGTAGAGGGCCAATGCAGAATCGCTTCTGTATCAGCCCTGTATGGCGCACGGATCTAATTCACCCACTAACAAAGCAGACACAAGCGGGCTATAAACGGTGTTCCTTATGTCCAGTGGGATTTCTTCCCCTAGCGGGCTTCTTATGTTTTGAGCGAGACATCGCTGGAAAGTGGAGCATTTCCCATTTCCATTGATGCCTCTTTTGAAAGAATTCCTTCTAGTGGACTGCAAATGACCCACAATTCACAGGCAGGAATCCCCACTAGCCAGCAGGGATGTCTGTTTGTGGAAGGGTTCAGCCACCCTGGCGTGGGTCAAACCCCAAAGAGGGACATTAAATAGATGTCTAGTATTTTCCCACCCATGGTGGGCCTATGGGGCCCCTGAGCAAGGCACAATCGCATTCCCAATGAATGGAAAATAACAGCCGTCATTTTGTTATTTTTGTTGCTCCTGTCAGGGGACGTTAGGTCTCACTGGACTACTCCAGAGCAGGAACCTTGACACGTTAAGCACCACTGGCAAGAGGACAGTCTCTTCTTTACAATGGTGCCCCTCTACTCTGAATCCAGGCCCAGGAATCCCAGTAGACACCAGGGATTCCTTTTTGTGGGGTGGTGGTAAACAGGCTGCCTGCAAATGGATTATTCCCAGAGTGAGCACATTCTTATAAGATTCAGCTCTCTACATAGGGTGACCAGATTTTGAGGAGCAAAAACCGGGACAGGTCAGACATAAAAGAATCACTAAAGACTTTCCACTCACTTTTATATCTGGCCTGTCCCGTTTTTTTGCATAGCTTTGTCAATGTGTGGCTATACATGTGTGTGTTTACATATATATATATCCAAGAAAGAAGTGACTCAGATGATCTCGCTAAAGAACAAAAATATATTTCTACTACAACGTTTCAGCTTCCGCCTTCCTCAGGTAGTACAAGATGGTATGCTCAGTGGCTGCACAGCTGACACTGCTGGACTTTCAAAAAGCATCATGAGTGAAGATTCCAATTGGAATGTGGAATCAATGCAGTCCTGAGAACTCTTCAGATATGCAGAAATCAAGTGGTATTGTCAGTGATGTTCAGTCCATCTGAATGCAGTGATTTTAAATGGTACATCCAGAAATGTTCTCCTATATCCAGTAGTTCTTCCTTTAAAACATGTTCCACAGGGAAAATCTTCAAATCTGATAGTAAATGGTCCACAAGGTTAAAATGGTTGGCTACGGGCTGGTCAAGTTTCTTGTTAATTATTGCTGATTTGTGATTCCTGAATCGTGTACGGAGGTCATTCACAGTTTGGCCTACATATTGTTTTTTACAGCTTTGACATTGGCACTGAATTACATAAATAAGGCATGTTGAGCGACATGTAAGATGCTGTCTTATTCCATAGGTCCTTTTTGTAACAGAGCTAGTTACTGATGATGTTTGTAAAATGTATTCACATGTGATGCACCTTTTGGAATCACAGCAATTAACTCCTGCATTTGTTACAGCTTTCTTAAGTTCAGCTCTCACAATAAGTGATCGTAAATTGGGAGCTCTGCTGGAAGCAATGACTGGCGGTTTTGGAAAAAGCTTTTGCAATTTTTCACAAGTAGGTAGTAAGGGAAAAGTTGTTTGTATTATATTTCTGTAGTGTGAGCTGATGGATGATACACACATTTACAAGACCACATATATAAAATTAGCCATGGTTTGACCTCCCACCCTGCACCTCCAACTCACCCCCACCCACCTCTCTCTGCTCCCTACTCCATCTCTCTGCTGGGAGCAGACGGGACTGTGTTGCCTGACAGTAACATATAAATTACTTTAATTACTACATACTTTGTAGGTGTCTGTTAAAGGAGAGCATACCTTTAACTTATCCTTCCCTGATGATCTGAGCTTTGTCCCAAAAACCGGGACATTTATGTAATGATCTGACCTTTGTCCTAAAAACCGGGACATTTGTTTAAAATTAAGAGAAGCGTCGGGACACCTGGACAGTCCTCTGAAACCTGGGACTGTCCCGGGAAATCCAGGACATCTGGTCACCCTATCTCTACAGCCTGGGGCAATGTGTCAGCCCAGTTTAGCCATTGCCTACCCACTGTCAATGTTGGCATTTTATGTGTAATGGGGCATTCAGCCAGCCTCCTTCATCCATTGGTTTTGAGGAGGGAATTATTGGCATTTGTCTTCTGCTATTGGCTAACTTCATTGTAAGAGAACACAGTCCATAATTAAAAGGGCTCTAAGCCAGGCTTCTTTATCCATTGATTTTGTAGTGTCATTGACATTTGTCTTCCAGTTGACACGGCATGGGGTAATGGCCCAGCTCACTTCATCTATTATCAAACTTAATTGTGATTGGTTCCTTGTGAATATGCTTACACAAGGAGCATATTCTCACACAAAGTAGTTCCATTCAGTGCCAAAGACCACTAAGGCAATATGTGTTTTGGAGATAAACATTTTTGCATTTCAGTTTATTTTATTGTGTTTGTTGCAAGTCGAAGTTATGTTATTTAATTATTTCTTGTAAGTTTTTCCTGAATTTGCTGAGCAAAGTCTACATACAGATAAAAAAAAAATCTTTATTGGTTTAACGTTTTATCTCTTGTCTCTATAACTTCTGTAATATATTCTCAGGTGTAAAGCATTGCATTGTATTCTGTTTTCAGCTTATATTATGCACATCGTTCTTAGTGCATTAACATTTCTACGAGTACCTCTGCATCCTATCCAGCACAATATTTAAGGAAGAATGTTTTAGTTAGTTAACAGAGATTGCATCTCATGGGATGACTGCTGCTCGGGCCTAAGTCAAATAATGGAGGAGAGTTCTGAGACAGGTTCTGATACTCAGCGGTGGCTGCTTGTGATAATGGTCAGTCGGCCGGGGTTTTAATTTTTTTTAAACCCACTTACCTGCTGCATGCTGCTTCTGTGTTCCTCACTGCCTCTGTGCTTCTCTGCTTATTCTCACCCCCATCCAATCCAGATGCTTCTCTCATGCTGTTACCCAGCGTGAGAGATGCACTTGGATTAGTCTGAGTGACCTGAAATGCTGCTCAGCTGGGGATTGGTAGCCTGCACTGGTTCTTCACCCGAGCTGTGCAACACCGCTGAGGTGGAGAGTTCTACGTCAGCATGTTGGTTTGGCTGGCCTTGGACAGCCGGACGGCCAAATCGACATGAGCACTTAGAGTGCCCACTACTCCTCCTCCCCCTGCTGCTGAGAAGATTGCCTCAGCCTGCCCTGCCCTACAAGGAGGAAGCGAAAAATAAAATGATAATAAAATAGTTGTGTTATCATTTTATTTTTCTGCTGCCTTTCAGCAGCGGGCGACACTTATGGATTTGAATCTGGAAGTAATTTTCCATCCGAAGAGGACTCATCTTGCAGTGATTCTGAAGAACATGACCAGGGCATTTGTGATGTGTAGCTCAATCCGGAGTGCAGGTAAATGCAGCACCAAACACACTGAGAGCAATTACTTGACAGCCTCCAATAGTTTATAGCCCAAATTCCCTCATTCACTGCAGATTGTGAATGTATGGTCAATTTTGCAATGTTTTGCACATTGAATATTTACAAGGTGTTCTCAGAGGAATTTGTGTACCAAAGACATTTGCATGCCAATCAGTTTCCGAGGGATCATGTCGGACACTCTAGCGCTTTATTCCATGGCATATCTGTGGACTCACACTTCACTTGAGAAGTTGAAAAAATTCTGCATTTTACACCCCTCATGGGAATTATGAGTAAACCAACAATGCCTTCTTACTGGCTGGCGTGTATGGTTTGGCCAGCACCCAGGTTCATATTGGTCATGACCAGCAATCAGATTTTGATTTTGCAGAGTTTGCTGCATTTCAGTGATGATTCTGCAGGATTACTCTGGGACTATCCAGACCATGACTGGCTGTTCAAGATTTGACCTGTTGCAGCATATTTGTCTTGAAGTTTCCAAAGATTTGAGACCCTAGGAAGAATACAGCAGTCAACAAGTCATTGATTCTGTACAAAGGACAGCTGCTGTTCATGAAGCACATACCAAGCAAAAGAGCTTGTTACGTTATCAAGATACCGTACTCAGTGCAGCGCCGCTTTCTATAAATCTTCCCCAAAGTATTCTGATTGGAAAAGTTGTATACTTCCACGGCATTCCTAAGGAGGTTTTTATATTTCTTATTGAACATGCAAAGTGAATCCATGTGTTTCCCTGCTCTTGCTCCTGTTTTCCTCTTCATCCCCCCACCATTTCTAATTTTTACCACCCTCTACTTCCTGTCCCACTCCGCAGGGTTCTCCAGGCCATCCTTGACATTTCTCATGCACAACTGTTTTTACATATATTTAACATTTTAATGTGTCATTTGCACTGGTATCTGCTGTAGTGTAATGATACTCTTGTAGTGCCCCAAGGGTGTCAATACAAGCTTTATTAATGCAGCCACCTGACAGACAAGAGATCTAAATATGGTGCCTGACTTTAACACGGCTGCTTACTTGGTGTACATCCACTTGCATTAGTAACTGCTGCAGTGTAATCGTACTCTTCTAGTGACCCCAGGGGTGTCAATACGAGCTTCATTAATGCAGCCACCTGACAGACGAGAGATCTAAGTACGTTGCTAGACTTTAACACAGCTGCTTACGTGGTGTACATCCACACTAACCTGTACCCTATCAGTGTTCAAACCAGATGATGTCTTCATCCTGCAACACTGGTATCCTAGTATCCAAGCTGGTATTGAGAGAGGAATGTTGGACAATCAAAAAGTATGAGTACAAATACTCTGTGTGTTATTGTCGTTATGCTTGCATAGCTGTAAGCGCTCTATGGGTAGAGGATGCAGGGAGAGAATGCTCTGGGGGATGCCATGCCAGTGCTCCAAATATGTGCAGACTCCATATCGGTGAGACCCTTACTGACTAAATACTAATTATACTGAGCATGTGGAACGCTTTCATTACAGGTCATAAAGCGCTAGCAAGTCTATAATGACACTAAGACATTTTAAACTACAAGTCCCAGAATACAAAGGTGAAGCAGTGCAAAATACTAGCCCCAAACAAGTTCTGTTACGCAGAAGCATCACAGAAGCAGGAACTTCTCCAGTATTGTAGGAAATGGTGGCATATTGATGTGCCTGAGAGGAAGAAGGACCAGTAGGCTCCTTAACTTTAGACCACTGCTCACTGGTCTCCCTGAAGGAGACTGCCTTTTTCGTGCCTGAATCCTCTGAGTGGGAAGATCCCTCTTTTCATTTTCTTGTGAAGGGATGACCTCTCTCCTCAGCGTCAGAGTCTGAATCAGAGTGCTGTTTTTCTTTTGTAACCAGAGGAGCAGTCTGGCTTCACGGCCTTTAAGAGTCTTTACTGAAAAGTGCAGCAATATTTGCACTCTTTGGGTCTGTGCTAAGGGTATAAACAGTAGAGCCATTCTTTGTGAGGATCTTCTGAGAAAAGCCTTGACATGCCACAGGATGTAGATGGCCTGAAGAGCCTTTTCTTGGAACCCTAAGACATGATGAAGAAAAACAAACCAAGCACACTTCCAACTATACCTCAGGTGTCCTCTGTGGTGCTGGTCAAAAACTGGAAAGCTATCAGGTCAAAAGGTGAACTGAGCAACACTGTGACTGAGCAGAGCTCAGGGAGACTCCCTAACTCACAACGTGCAGTAAGAAATCTGAGGTATGGATGCTTTAAAACAATGTTTGACAGCTGCCGCCAAGTCACAGCAAACACTCTGCTCGCAGGGAGGGAGAGCTGTCAATCAGCTCTCCCTCGCTGCGAGCAGAGATTTCCACTGTCTCCCTTTACTCGGAGATGCAGCTAGGGAGACAGAGGAAACAATTGTTCTAACAGAGAGGGAGCTGCTTTAGCAGTGCTGGTTCCAGCTGGGAACATGAGGGCCTTCAGGCTCAACCCATGGTCCCCAACATTGTGACTGGATGCCCTGGGATGCACCCAGGTCACATAGATGGGCCCTGCGGGATGGGGTCCCTGGGGCCAAGATCGGTCTAGGGAGGGGGGTCATGCGGGCCGTCTAGAAAAAAATATTTAGGACAAGCCTCGGAGTGGGGTCCCTGGGACTGAGATCAGTCTGGGAAGGGGGGGCCGCACGGCCCCCTTCAAAAACAAAAAATATAGGCCTGGCCCCAGGGGATGGGGTCCCCAGGGCTGAAATCGGCCTGGGAAGGGGGTACAATGCGGGGCTGAGTTGTTATAGGGGCTGGCCACAGGGACTGGCCACAGGCCTGGTCCTGTGACAAACCCCACTGCACACAGCCAAAGACTGTGCACAGCGCATGGTTGGGTGGTTATAGAGGTTGGCTGCAGAGCCTGGCTTCAAGCCAGACTCTGTGGGCAACCGCCGCCACGCAGTGGTGGTTGGAATAACGTATAGTAATGAAAATTACTTTATGTTAAAAAAAAGTCGAAATTCACTTAAAAAACCAAAGGTTACAGGGACGTTATAGTGAGGCTCACATTTTAAATGTACCAAACCATAGATATTCACCTGTTATAGTTATCTCAAGTAACTATAACTCATGCCCTAGAGTAACTATGGGGCATATTTATACTCTGCTTGCGCCGAATGTGCATCAAAAAATTTTATGCACATTCGGCGCAAACCCTGCCCAATATTTATACTTTGACGCCTGACCCCGCCGGCGTCAAAATCCCACAATGTACATAATTTTTTGGAAGGGGGAACCAGCCTTGCCTTAATGATATGCAAACTAGGCATTCCCTTCCAAAAAATGACTTTAAGGACTGTGCGCCTTATTTATACTCTGGTGTCATTTTGACGCACAGGAGAGGGTGGGCCTTAAAAAATGGCGCACAGCCTGATGGGCGCCGTTTTTTAACGCCTGGGTCAGGGCAGGCGTTAAGGGACCTGTGGGCTCGGAAGGAGCCCAGAAGTGCCCACCCCTGCCCCCAGGGACACCCCCTGCCACCCTTGCCCACCCCAGGAGGACACCCAAGGATGGAGGGACCCATCCCAGGGAAGGAAAGGTAAGTTCTGGTAAGTATTTTTTTTTTTTTTTTTTTAAGTGGCATATGGGGGCCTGATTTGGGCCCCCCTACATGCCACTATGCCCGATGTCCATGGCCAGGGGACATAAGTCCCCTGGGCATGGCCATTGGGCAAGGGGGCATGACTCCTGTCTTTGCTATGACAGGAGTCATGTCAATGGGGATTGTGCGTAAAAAAAAATGGCGCAAGTCCGGTGTGAGGCCTGATTTTTGCCTCAGACCTGACTTGCACCATTTTTTGACGCACAACCCCCATTTTCCCATACGCGGGCGCTGCCTGGTGTGAATCATTTTTTTTTACGCGTACCAGTCTGCATCGCCAGCTAACGTCATTACATAAATAAGGCGCCCGCATGGCGCGTTGGAATGGCGTCAGCCGGTGGTAAAATTTTGTTGTGCGTCAAAAAGTATAAATATGGCCCTATATCTCACCATGCATTGCTAATTACCCCACATAATGCATCACTTATGATATCTTTGATAACATCATTGATAATATCTATGTATCATTTGCAATACAATGATTTAGTAGAATTCTGTGCACTGTGAGGGCGCGAGTTTTAACAATCATCCCTATTACCATAGTAGGAACCGTATAATACTTCTAGGTCTCTTTAGGACTAGACAAGGTTATGTACCAGTACATCCAGTGAGGTTAGCTCTGGAATACTGTAGTATGCCCACATGAACGCTCTCAGGAGTGTATGGAACCACAATTTGCTTGTAGTTGCTCGTGGAAGAAAATCACTGATTTGGCAATGCAAGCAAACTTGTGCCAACCCTACGCCGCAAGCCACGGCTAGGGGAAGAGGCTCAAGTCACTTCCGCGATCCTTGAGAGAGCCCCGCCTATCTTCTGGTGCAGTCATGGTCAGACCTTAAGGTGAGAGCCTAAAATGAAGATTCCTCAGTGTGAAATCGCAACAAATCCCGACTAGGCATGAAACGTGCTCACACAAGTTTGCTTGCATTCCCTAATTAGCATTTGTCTTCAACAAGCAACTACGATTCCATAACATGGTATTCCAGAGCTAACCTCACCATATGTACTGGTACATACCCTTGCCTAGTCCTGAGGAGGACTAGAATTATAAGGCCGAAGTGCATCGACCACCAACCCCAGGAGCCCGCCTTACAAGACCTACAAAACTGAGGTACAATTCTACTAAAGAGCATTGCTCAAACTTTCTAGAGACATTTGACAAATTACTCTAAGAGCTGGTCTTCTTTCTTTCCTCTTTGTATTCTAGGCAGCCTTATTGAATACAGTATTGAGACTCCAACTAATGGACTCAACCATCTCTTTTTGTAAACTTTATATTCAGCAAGGATTAGGCTATATATATATATATATATATATATATATATATATATATATATATATATATATATATATATATACATATATGATTTTTGTCTTTGACTGTAATTTTTTATTTTTATTTTTGCCTAAATCCAAGACAAAGTACTTTTTTCATTTACATTGGTTGATAGAGATAAAAACAATGTCAACGTATGCCATGGTATGTGTGCGCATAACAACAAACTCACATAACTATTGTCAATCCACCTGATGTGACCTCATTAACCCAGAGTCAGAAATACATAGTCAGGCAATCCCTGTGACCTAGGCCTGAAGCAAATAATTGACGGATCACAGGTGTGGGTGACACGTAGCCTGTAGACAAACACTCAACCAGGAAAACCCCAGATCGATCCTTCAGATAGGCAGCGACATCACAGTAGTCGTAGGAGATTGGCCCCCAATAAAACACATTTGGCTGCAGGGGTGTGTGTTCCCAAAACACCATAAAAGTTAGATGCCACATGAAGTTAGGAACACTCAGCCAGTCAGCACACAACACACACACAACTTGCAGTGATCACGCTCTCCTCATGATGAACATCTGGACATGTTAACTACTGGCCCAGATTCTGTCCACACAATTCTCTGACTAGGCCCAGATTCATTTCTGCAAAGAATGTATAGAATTGTTTTATAACCCTTCAAGAATTATATACAAGGGTGCTCAGGCCTTTGTAACTTTGAGAGACATTCATCAGATCCCAACTCTGAACTGCGCTCTTCTGGCTGCTGCGTTTAATGAATCCATCTGTACCTGCTTTGCCAAACACCTCTTGGGTTTCATTTCTTAAGGTAAATGCACATTCCAGCAACAGTTTTGGTGAGGCAGCGAGGAGAGATTGTTCCTCCGAGACTAGACTGCAGCCAAAGAAAGGGGAACCCACCCGTATTAATTCACATCTGCGCAATAAGAGAGGTGAGCAGATACCGCAATTGATTGAAAGCTCTGCTGAATCTGTGGGGTGAAGGCCTATCCTGAAGCTACCATCAGTGGGTGAGAGACTAAATCTGATCCTTAGTCCCAGCATGTGGTGTATGGTAAACTAGGGCTCCTCTTGGACCATTGTGAGACACAGCTGGCACGCTTGACCCTGGGTGTGATATAGGGCTAAGCTTGGACAGTTGGGTGAGATACAGATGGTACGTATGAACATGGGTGTGATACAAGGCTCCATTTGGACCACTGGGCGGGAAATAGATGGTACGCTTGAACTCAGATAGTGACATAGGGACGAGGCCTCAACTCTTGGACTAATGGGCATGACAAAGATGGAATGCATAGGCTCTGGGTGTGATATAGGGTCAACAACTCAATCTTCTTTTTAAGTATAAAAAAGGGATTCTCAGCACTGCCAGTCTCTTAAACACTGTTGGTGGTCGAAAGAAGTGTTATTCGCTTGAACCACTGGGCATGACCCAGATGGTAGATTTGCATCTTGGCGATTAGGTGTAGCTTGTGTTTGGCAAAGGAAGGCCGATAGTTGTTGAGTTATTCCTTCTTCTCCATGACAATTGTTGCTATCTTTGTCCCCAAGCCAATACTGACATACTATCAGGCTCACTTAGTCCTCTGTACCACATAGAGCCTCCCCTTGGCATCGGGCAGCATGTGCTAGGAGCAGGCTATGTTTTTTTTTTTTTGGACAGTCATCATTTTTCTCTGTTATTTTATTCTCTCTTTTCTCTTTATTTCCATTGTGGCTTTCAATTAATGCATTGTTGATGTGGTGCTGATTGCAACTATATTTCATGTTGAAATGTTATGTCTCATTATCTGATTTAATGTGCATATGAAGGAATCGCTCTTTCTCTTACAGATCGTTATTCCATATCTGCTACTCCACTGCTAAAAACGGTTTATGTTGAAATGTTATGTTTCATAATGTTTTGAGTTTACCCATTGCTCTTTCTTTCAGGATATAATTGTTTCATATGTGTTGTTTTATGTATTGTGAAAAGTCTGTTTGATGCATCCCTGTCTAAAGTTGAGCTCATAGCTAGTAGTCATTGCCGGCATAATCCCATGTACATATTTCTTCACAATGAGAGTAGAATTTAGGAATATCTAAGACTAAAGAAAGTTAGAACTGTACCAGTCCACTAAAACGATTCCCACCCATCATGGAGTCGCTGTTAGGCCAAAGGCAAATTAGATTCTCCACACATGCTAAAAAGGAAAGCTAGATAAATACTGGTGTGAATGGCATGCACATACTAAGGCACATGTGTTCCCATGGCCAGAAGGGGGAACCTTTGACATCAACACAATAGAGCACACAAGGACAGATATTCAGATCAAATTTGTAGGGTGAAAGACGGCTAAAAGACAGGCACTGTTGGAACTATGGGCCATCTTCGAAGTGGCCCTGACCTCCAACCACCCAGAACCCACAAGCAATGTTTCCGTACCTCCCCCACCATACCTAGGTAAGGATGTGCTTTCTCTGCTGCCTGCCATCCCAGCCATTTCTCGCTCTGGGTTACACCAATCCACTGGTTGTGGGGCCCGGAGAGGGATTCTGTAAATGACCATCACAGTCCCATGCGGGGCACATGAATACGCTCACCACTGTGTCCAGCCTGTCGGTCAGATCACATGAGGCCTCCCACACACACACCTTCCAGGAAAGCAATAGGCCTGATACCAGTCATTGTGCATCAAACTCATGCAGAGACCACGGAGCACCTCTCCAACCCCCTTTGACATACTGCAATAAAACACCATCACATAAAGATGTAGGGAAGCACCCAGCAACCCGCCAAAAGAAGCCCAAAAGGTAGCCCAAAACAAAGTTTCCAGAAAAGAGACGTTGACAAAAACACCTAGCTAAGTTAAGAAGATCCTTATTGCATGCCACATGCCTCTTTCTACATAGCAATGATGCCCTAGTTAATCTACAAAAATATCCATGTGTTTTAAAAAGTTTAAGAAAGCAATGGAAACTTCTTCTACCGGTAACAATACAGCATTTCGGCTCAGTTTCTCTTCATTTATCCTGTTCGAGCTTTTGTTTTATATTTTTTCATCATGCAAAGCAGAGCAGGAAAAATTATTCACGGTTGCCCCACCATTAATTGAGCAGGATGACAGGTATTTTCACCTGGCAGCCCCATGACATTTGGTTTTCCAGGTCCGAAGTTTACAGTGTTAAAGTTAGCAGAGGTTCTGCCAATGTAAACAGGGCTTCCTCTGATTGTAAATGAAGTGGGGGAAACAAGTTTGGTGGGGCAGGAAAACTTCCATTTTATGACAAGACTCTCACTCCACTAAACTCCAAAAGAGGCACAAGTTTGTTCAGTCCTAATAAGTGGTAGTACCCAGATGGTGGACTCAGTCTGTTCACTACTGCAACAAAAGTTCAAAGTCTGAGTGGGTTGGTTGAATGGACATTTTTTACATTTCTTCTAGTTTACACACAACTGAGAGAAATCATCAAACTTATTGACGGCTTGTTTTAATTGAGTAATTTTCATCTTTGGTTATTTATTGAATAGTAGTGTTCTAAGGGTTCTTTTACAAACCCACTCATCCCATAATGCTAGTGTTGCATACTGCAGCTCTTCCAGCAACAAAACTGTTGTCAATAATTTGCAGTATTAACCATTTAAAGCCTTTGGAAGGCATGGATTCTACTGGCTGACTTGGTAGCCATTGTAGACTTGATTCAAATATTGCTTTCGATACTCCGGGCCAGATTTATGAAAAGTGGTGCTACATCACATGTATCGCCACTTTTCTTGTGGCCCCCTGTGCCCCCTGCCTCCACCATGTGTGTACCATATTTAAAATATGGCATACCATGGTGCAGGGTAGAGGGAAATAGCGTCAGGATTTCTGACGCTATTGATGTACTGTTAAGGGTTATTGCAAAAATGTTGGCGCTAACCCTGAACCGTACATAGGGACCCATCGTTAACAATGGTGTGCCACCTTTTAACGCCTGCTCTGAGCAGGCGCTAAAAGTGCCAAAAAAAATGATTCAAATAAATGCCTTAGATTGCTTTGCACCAATTGTTTGGCCCCCCAATGGGGGAACACACCCTTTGCATACATTATGCCTGGCGCAGGCATAATGTAGCGCAAAGGGTTACAAAGTGGTACAATGCATGCATTGTGCCATTTTGTAAATATTGCGCAGGTGAGAGGCCCCCTTAGCACCGCCTGAGTGTAAAATAAATGGCGCTAAGGCAGTGCTAAAGTGGCGCTAAGCCCTCTTAAATCATGGCCTCCACGTATTAGGAACTTCTTCACAGATATTCACATAGGTGAAGATTTTTCTACATTGACAGATATTAACACTTGTACCATCCATATTCCAAGCTCTGTTTATTTATGAGGCTGACCTGGCTTGTAGTGGGTACCTGATGGTACTTACACCTTGTGCCAGGTCCAGGTATCCCGTATTAGTAGATTAGTAGTGTTCTAGCAGCGTAGGCTGATAGAGGTAGCTATAGCAGAGCAGCTTAGGCTGAACTAGGAGACATGCAAAGCTCCTACTATACCACTTATATCATATAGCACTATATCATAAGAAACACAATACTCAGAGTTAGTAAACATAAAGGTACTTTATTTTAGTAACAATATGCCAAAAGTATCTCAGAGGATATACTCCCTTAGGAGGTAAGTAAAATACACAAAATATACACACAGACCAAAATCAGATAAGTAAAACACTTAGAAAAGTTGTGCGAAAATTTTTGGACACAATAGAATGCAATAGGAGACAATAGGCCTAGGGGCAACACAAACCATATACTCCAAAAGTGGAATGCGAACCATGAATAGACCCCAGGCCTAGTGTAGTGTGTAGAGGGTCGCTGGGAGTGTAAGAAAACACTAAGAGTGTCCAAGACACCCCACCCCAAGACCCTGAAAAGTAGGAGTAAAGTTACCCTACTACCCCAGAAAGACAGTAAAGTCGAGATAGGGGATTCTGCAAAGACAACAACTGACTGCAAAGCACTGAAGACGGATTCCTGGACCTGAGGATGTGCAAAGGGAGGCGACCAAGTCCAAGAGTCACGCAAGTATCCAAGGGGGTCAGGAGCCCACTAAACCCTGGATGAAGGTGCAAAAGGGCTGCCTCCGTGTGGAAGAAGGCAAGGATTATGCAACAACGGAAAGTGCCAGGAACTTCTCCTTTGGTCAGAAGATGTCTCACAGCGTGCTGGAGGATGCAGAGTTGTTTCCACGCAGAAATACTGCAAACAAGCCTTGCTAGCTGCAAGAGTCGCGGGTGAAGGTTTTGGGTGCTTTCAGGGCCCAGGAAGGACCAGGAGGTCGCCCCTTGGAGGAGGAGACAGAGGGGGCGCTCAGCAAAAGAGAGAGCCCACGCTGAAGCAGGCAGCACCAGCAGAAGCACCTGAACAGGCATTCAAGAAATATGAGCACAGCTGTTGTCTCAATACCACAACAGAGGGTCCCACGAAGCCGGTGGTCAACTCAGCGAGTTGAGCAATGCAGGATGGAGAGCTGGGGACCTGGGCTGTACTGTACACAATGGAATCCTTGCAAGAGTGCACAGAAGCCCTAGCAGCTGCCGATCACGCAGGGTTGGCAGCAGCGGTAGCTGCAGAGAAAACCCCAGAGAGTACCCAGGCTCTATGCTGGAGCCCCGGGGATGCATGGAATTGTCACCCCAATGCCAGTATGGTATTGGGGTGACAATTCCATGATCCTAGACATGTTACATGGCCATGTTCGGAGTTACTATTGTGACGCTACATATAGGTATTGACCTATATGTAGTTCACACGTGTAATGGTGTCCCCGCACTCACAAAGTCCGGGGAAATTGCCCTGAACAATGTGGGGGCACCTTGTCTAGTGGCAGGGTGCCCTCACACTTAGGGGGTCATTCCGACCTTGGCGAGTGGCTACCGCCGCCCGCCATGCGGAAACCGCCATGCGGGCGCCAATGCGGCCGCACTCACGCGGCCCCCATTCTGATATTCCCACTGGGCCGGCGGGCGCAAACCAAGTTTGCGCCCGCCGGCCCAGCGGGAATGAGGCTGCAACACAGGAGCCGGCTCCTAATGGAGCCAGCGGTGTTGCGGCCGTGCGACGGGTGCAGTTGCACCCGTCGCGCTTTTCACTGTGTGCTATGCAGACAGTGAAAAGCTGGCCGGGGCCATGTTAGGGGGCCCTTGCACTGCCCATGCCAGTGGCATGGGCAGTGCAGGGGCCCCCAGGGGACCCAGGACACCCCTTACCGCCAGCCTCTTCCTGACGGTGCAAACCGCCAGAAACAGGCTGGCGGTAAGGGGGTCATAATCCCCAGGGCAGCGCTGCTTGCAGCGCTGCCCTGGCGGATTATCACCGCCGGGGCATAAACGGCGGGAAACCGCCGGCCCCGGCGGTGCGACCGCGGCTGTTCCGCCGCGGTCAGAAGAGGAAAGAAAGCACTGCCAGCCTGTTGGCGGTGCTTTAGTCATTTTTGCCCTGGCGGTCAGAATGACCCCCTTAGTAACTTTGCACCTAACCTTCACTAAGTGAGGGTTAGACATATAGGTGACTTGTAAGTTACTTAAGTGCAGCGTAAAATGGCTGTGAAATAACGTGGATGTTTTTTCACTCAGGCTGCAGTGGCAGTCCTGTGTAAGAAATGCTGCAGCCCATAGGTTCTGGTTAGCAGAGCCTCAGTGATACAGTTAGGCACCACACAGGGAACACATATAGGCCACAAACATATGAGCACTGGGGTCCTGGCTAGCAGGATCCCAGTGACACATATAAAACACACTGACAACATAGGGCTTCCACTATGAGCACTGGACCCTGGGTAGCAGGATCCCAGTGAGACAGTAAAAACACCCTGACATATACTCACAAACAGGCCAAAAGTGGGGATAACAAGGCTAGAAAGAAGCTCCCTTCCTACAGTTGATAACTACAGTGATATGATTCGAAATTTGCACTGTCGTCCTCGACTGCCTGTTTACACTTGAAACTTACACACCCGATGGATGAATTTTATTAAAATCTTTAATGGTAACCTTTGTATCAGGAGACGTGGCTAACTGTTCCACCATATAAGATGAATACACCTTCTTTACATCTATACTCCTCTCTAAATATGGTGGGGTGAAAGGAGTGATGATTATGGGGGTAAGTGATCTCCCCATTGACTCCTCTAGCATACAATGGATCAATTTAAGAATGGAGCATTGTCTTAATATTATTATTTTCATTTTTATATTAATAACTTTCATTAAAAAAAATCACAGATTGTCTACTTTGTTCACTTCGGTGTATTTCTATACTAATTGTGAAATATATCTATTGAGCTCCAATAACTAGGTTATCCTTGCAGGACATTTTAGTGCCACGGTTGGTAGGGGGTTGATGTTTGATGATTTTTATTGTAATATGCATCACACAAAGGGTTTCCGGTTATTAGTCATATTCGTGATAACCAAGGATCCGTTCTTTCTAAATTAATATTAAAAAGGAACCTACTGAACGTTTGCTGACTGATAAATCCTATTCCTATGTGAAACCCTACCTTTGTTAGCCTCCATCCATTGTAGATGACATCTTTGTCAGTTCATGTGTGAAATCATTGCTCTTCAGTGATCATAACCCACTACTCTTATCCATAAAGTTAACCCTGTGTGAACCAAGATCCTAATTTTATACACAGCGAACTATTAACTACAGAAAGATGCCATATATTAAAATGGGACCTGATAAACCCAACTGTTATTATTTACTAATAATTTTTATGATTTCTATAATTGTTTGACTTTGTCTGAGAATTTATGATTTTTGGCTTTATCTGAGAGTTCTTGATTCGTTTAAGCGGATCTCTGGCTCCATCAAGAATTGATCAATTATTATTTATAAAACAAGCCTCTTCTACTAACGAAAGTTGTTTTAACAGCGCATGTTCAAAGTCCAATATGAATCTGAGACAGTTCCTAGAATGCCAAGAGACAGTGGGGAAGTCCCAGTTTGTAGATCCCAATATAAAGAGGGTGCCAGAGCTAGGAGCAGACAAAACATGTGAGTTTCTTTTGGAAATCTATCAAGTCTAACTTTTTTTTAAATCCTAACAAGAATACTGAACTAGATCTATTAATTATGCCAGAAGACTGGATTGAACATTTTTCCAGCCTATACAAGGAGGTCCACTCCATGACAACTGAAGGAACGGGACCAAAATCCCCACCCTACTTTAAAGAAAATCATCTTTTGATACCTAAAATTTATAGATGCAATTATCAGTAGTTCTGCAATGAAAGCTCCACGCAGTAGACAAAATCAAAAGCAACATCGAGCTCTGGTCCCCAATAGTTACTAGAGTCCTAAAAGATAGCAAGTGAGACAAGGATCCCAGACTCTTGGTCACAATCGATTATAGTCCCAGTTTGCTAAAAGGGGACCACAATACTATCAACCTATCTCTCTGATAGATTTAGTAGTGAAAATAGCAGACCGGGTCATCATGAAAGGGATCCTGAACTGGACAGAGGAGATAGGATCTTTTCAGAAGCTTAGCATGGCTTTAGAGCAGATAATGTATCTACTTTCTTCAGTTAGTTAATAGTTATACTACATGTAAAATAGATCCATTGAGCTCCAATAACCAGGTAATCATTGGGGGATATTTTAATGCCAAGGTTTGTAGGGGGTTGATGTTTGATGATTTTGGTGTGACATTGTCTGAGTTCTCCCCACTATCTGCCAACAGAATTCTTGAATTGCTGGAAGGGATCAAATCTGGTTCACCTAATGATCCTTGTCCTCCTAGGATACTAAAATTTCAATTTTAATTTCAATTTCAGCTTTATTTCGGCAAAACAATACCATAAAAGCGTGCTGACAAAATTCATACATTTCTAGAAGGAAACGAAAACGAAAACAGTTTGAGAAGATCGATAAACTCAAACCCATCATGATATTAAAAAATCAAATCCAGGACTCCCCCAAGGACATACAACACAGATCGGCAAGTTGTGAATATGAATATTATAAAAATAAGCAATTGGTCAATTAAAACACTATAAAAATACACAATACACAACACCGTACAAATCACTCTAACAATATTATAAAATAACTATAGATACCAATCTTTGTACAAAAAACAATTGGGATTGTTATCTCATTATTAGTGGCAATAACTATGTACTGGCAATAAAAAATCACTTAGTCTCTAGAACTATAATTAAGCACAAATAGTGTCCATTGTAAAAATAGAATTCATGCTTTTTTGGAAAGACATTTGCCTCTATCATACCAAATTGCCTCTGATATCTTGGCAATGTGCATACCACCATCACATGTGGACTTATTTTGCTAATTTTAAGAGCTGAGTGACAATCCCTAATGCCCAACGATTTCTTTCTTTCATTCATGCCTATATACAGCTAAAAACCTTAAAAAGGGATACAATCAAGTAATACAAAAAGCACGTTATTCCAACAACAATTAATATTCACTTAACTACTAAAAACAGACTGTCTGGATAATGGCCAATGTTGGTCTTAAAGGCAATAGATAAGAATCAATTACAGTATTGCATTTTTATAAAACCCTTAAAATTTGCCTCCCGTGCCATCAGGCAGTTATTTTGCTTAGCTAGGGGAGGACTATTTAGAATAAAAATAAATAAATAACTGGATCTATAAGCTAGTTTCATAAGTGTCAAATGGGAATTCTAGGTAGCTTAAAAAACCTCCCAATGACTACGGACCATGCGCTAAGGGGCAAGATGCTATTATAATTCAAGTTCTTCCCAAGCATTATCAATATCCCCTGGGCTAAATATATCCTTGGCTAGATGTATAGCCAGAGACCATTGTATTACAAAAGGCGGCTCCCATTTATCAATTTGGGGACCATGGATTAACTATGGGAGTTTTGCCTGAGTTAAAGCGCCTAGAGCCTCAAGCCCGCCTTGGCTCTGATAAATGAAATTGCTAGTAGAAACCGGCTTAAACCAAAAACAACATATGGTATCGTACTAGATCTCAATAATCTTGCTGCTTCATTATAATTCCTGATTCCAACATTCCTGCAAATAGGTCGAATCCATTTCCTCCTTGGTTTATCATAAGCTTTGCAGTTTAAAAGAACATGATCCGTCGTTTCAGGAGTCTCCATATTACACAGCCCACACGTCACCTCATGTCTTCTCCCGTTCAAGGGGCCCCATTTAGAAGTAAAAGCCTTAACCTGGAGAGTCCCATATCGAAGCTTCATAAATAAAACTTTTGCTCGTTTAGGTTGGATAGTATCTATCCATTCCTCAGCATACGGTAATGGTTTAATATCCAGGAAACTTAAGGTAAGTCTACCTAGATCCTTGCTGTAGAGAGGGCTATTTAGGGTGAAGTCCCAAAATACTTGTTTTAGTCGGATCTTCGATTGTTTTGTTAATGTATGCAGTTCTTCCCAATAACATTTCAGCCCTAGATTGTAAAAGCATTGCCTTATGTAATGGAGCCACAGGAGGGAGATGGCCTTGTCCACGTCCATAATCTCAATTAGTGCTTGCCTATATTGGATTAATTCAGGGGTTGTCCAGAGTCTACACCAGTAAAGCAAGGGCCTCAAAGCTGCCAATTTACCAATTTGTTTCATGTTAATATCATAGGTTAGAGGTATCAGTGGAGTAGATGGAGGGAGACCCAGTACCCCCCTCATAAAATTATTTTCCTGGGTAACCAATGGGGTTACATTTATGAATCCCCAGAGTTCGGCACCATATAGAGCAGCAGCCTGTGCTTTGCACCTATAGATCTCAAATACTGGTGAAACAATACTAGACCTTGAACATTTGTAATTTTTGCTAATCGCCATGGAACAATGAGCTAAGGAGATAGCAGCTTTATTGACGTGCGGTGCCCATGACAATTTGGCATCAAGCAGTATCCATAGATAGTTGACATTTTTTTACTCGTTCCAATGCCTGCCCTCTAATCCGAATGTTTCTCTTGAGTGCTTTATGGGGGTTAACAGTCAGGTATTTAGTCTTGTTTGTATTTATTTCTAATCCCTTCAAGCTGCAATACTCACTGAATTTATCTAATAGAGTTTGCAATGGGAGTTTGAGATAATAAGATGGTATCATCTGCAAAAAGGAGGGCGGGGACTGGATCATCGTTCAATCTTGGTGAGTCATGGTTGCTTTGTTTCAAATGATGAACCAGATCATTAATATATAATGAAAAAAGGGTTGGGGCAAGCACACAACCCTGTCTCACCCCCCTCTTGATAGGTATTGGGTCTGTCAACTCTCCCTTTGGCCCCCACCGAACCTTTGCAAATGTATTTTCATGCAACCTCTCTAGCTGGCTCAGGAGGTTCCCTGGCATACCCTGTTTCCCTAGTGCTGCCCATAAGGAGTCTCTTGGCACCAAATCAAAGGCTGCGCGCAGATCCACAAACGCGATATAGAGGTGGCCTTTCCTTAAACTGGTATATTTCCACATTATTGTCAATAGCCTAAAGGTCTGATCGACTGTACTCGTCTGCTGTCTAAAGCCTGCCTGGTATATAGTATAGTATTTGCATGACATCTATGAGGCTAATTGGTCTATAGTTCCCTGGGTCTTCCCTGGATCCTTTTTTGAAGACTGGGATTATTTCTGCCCCTTTCCATGTCTCGGGCACTAGACCTCCCCTTGCTATAGCGTTACTTAAAAGATTTAGGTAAGGTGCCCAAATTTCTATAGTATGTTTGAACATATCTCCCGGGATCTTGTCCAAACCGGGGGCTTTTCCTGGCTTGATTGCTTCAATGGCATTCACCGTCTCCTCCAGACTAAATTGTAACTCGGGTAAGATGCCCCAAGTAGCTAGGGTTTTATGTCTTGGGGGATAGAGATCAAAGCTGGGGGGATCAGAATAAAGGAGTGTAAAATAGTTAACCCATGTTTTGGGATCTATATGATGATCTGTAGTAAATAACCCCTCTTTGCTACCATGGGTAACTATTTTCCAGAAAATCCTGGCGTCATTGCTTTTTGCTGCTTCTAGCAGGTCTTGTCATTTTTGATCCTCCCAGTTGCTTTGGGCAGTTGCCAGTGTTTTCTTGTAACTGGCCCTTGCCTGTTGTATGGCTAATTGATTTTTTTGCTTTAGAGCCTCTATCAGCACTCTTTTCCTCTCCCTACATTTGATAGTGTACCATGGACTGCTTGGGGTGGTTTGCACCTTCTCCTTTTTGTGCTTCTCCTGTGGCTGTTTGGTCAGGAAGGGTCTTAGTGCAATACTCATTGATTGGTGGATGGCCGTAATAGGGATATCAATAGGTTTATTTTCTGCATAAGGCTTCAGGAAATCAGAAAATGTGTTATAAATATATGCCATAGTATCCAGATTGCCTAGTATTACTAGCCATTTTACAACCCTTCTATTGTTACTGAGGATGGGTTGTAACTCCACCTTATCGTGTTCTATATATTCCAAATCCAAGTCAAGGAGGTGGGCCCTGAGTTCAATTATTAGCGGGAAGTGGTCACTTTCCCTTCTTTTATCTATTTTAAAGGACACTAATCTTCCCCGTGTACTTATAATATGCAAAATGTAGTCTATTTTCGAGGTCGAGTTGCCTCTCTGGAAGGTATCCAAATTAAGGCCTCCTTCACCCACTCTGCCATTACATGCCCTCAGTCCATGCTTTAATGTAAGGCCCATAAGTTGCAATGCGGCCACTGTGCCCGGAACAGTTTTTTCTATTGTTAAATAAGGAATTGCTCTCATTCGATCTTCTTCTTCTGCTAAATGTTCAAATCCAGTTATAGGTTCATAATTACAATTAAGGTCACCCCCTATCATAATTGTCTCTCCTACTGGGATCTTTTTAAGCAGGTCGTCTAGTAGAGTTATTTCAGGCGACTCCAAATTTGTCCTTCTAGGTCTTATATATACATTGAACAAGTGGGATATTATCTTATTTATTTTCCCCATTACCAACCATAAAATGTCCTCTGACTCTGTGGCTTGCATACATATCTCAACATTTATTGAAATTTTCACCCATACAACCAACCCCCCAGACGGTCTCCCTCTGGCAGCTGAAGTTGCACTAATAAAGTAGGTTTTATATCCTAGTTTATACGGCGGATCTTTAAGCCAAGTCTCTTGAAAGAGACAGACATTGTATTGATCAATATAGTCCTGCCATTCGGGGTCTATAAGCTTATTTTTTAAGCCTGCTACATTCCAGGAGATCATAGTGATAGGGCCCCTTCCGTTTAGGGTCGTAACATTAGAAGTAGGGCTCAAGTATGCTGTCAAATCTTTCCTACGGGGCAAAGACTCCACAACACTCTGTGCCCCTGTAGCATGAAGATCATTCCCTTCATGGGGCTCACCTACTGTTGGGTCCCCATTTGGTCCCACTTGTGCCTGATCTATCTGGATTAGTCAATCTACTCTTTCAAGGTTTGAATCACCATTTCTCTTTTGCAATCCCTCATTATCATTATACTTAGGCCTCTGGACTAGGGGTTTGGTAATGAATGGATCCGGACTAAACCTCATGGCATTAATTATGAGGGCAGGGGTTCTCTGGTCCATTTCATTCAGGCCTCTGATTAATCTTCCATCCTTAAATGTTAGTGCAATAACGTCATGTTGCCCCATCTCTCCTGGGATTCTTTCTGCCCCCTTAATATCTGAACGAATTATGGATAGACAGTGTCTTTTGGGCCTAATCCAGTGTGTAAGCTTATTCTTTAAGGAATCCTCGTCTTCTCTGCTATTTAAGGCCAATTTTGGAACATTTAACAGATAAACGACATTGGTCCTAATGGGAAACCTATCCCCCTCAGAGTGTCGATTCCATGTAGTGTAATGGTTCCGATCATTAAATACTTGGGGATAGTGGTTCTGAATAGGTTCCACATTTCCTTTTTGGGGCCCTTTTACCAAACAGGGTTCTCTTCGTGGATTCCCTGTTTCTTGGCATAGAACACTAGTATTACTTCTAGGGTAGTTGCGTGAACCAGTATTTTCCCCGTTTGCCACTCTCATATATCCCTATGGTTGCTGTAAAATCTTAGCTATAGCTGGGGTAGGGTTGGGGTTAGTATTCAAATTTTGAAGACGTGTGAATCTACCTTGTGGATGAAATGATATAAGGGGGGTCTCCTTTTCGCACTGAGCTCTATGAGTACCCCTACCTCCCTCCTTTTCCACAATATCTGATAAGGTTCTTACTTCAAGTTTCAAGTCCTTAACTTCCTGGATTAATCCAGAGAGTAGGCCATAGAGGTCTGCTATAGTTCTTGTTTTGTGTTTAAGAGGATTCACTGGTTCTAAATTGAGTGGAGAGGTCCTCTCTCTAGCTAACTGTACAATTGGAATAGTTGGATATAGCTCTTCCATCAATTCCCCCTCTTGTGCATTCTGTGCTTTATTACTATCGAGTTCTGCCAAGACTGCATATTTATTGGAACACACAACTTCACACTCCTGCATATGGCCCTTCTTCCTAGTACTATCTATGGTGCATGGGTGTATAGGTCGAGTTGTGACATCCTTAGGGCTGCCAGTCCTAATATCGGAAGAAACCTCCCTCTCTTGCTGGTTAATAATCTCTATCACTTTATCCTCTGATTCAACTTTCTTCGCGTAGTAAGAGGTAATCTTTTTATCCGGTCCCTCCCGGATAGTGGTCCTACTACATAGTAGTGACTCTACCTCCTCAATAAGATCATCAATTTCGGCTATAGTGCAATTCTCGCCCGCATTCCTGAGTTTTTTTATGGATTTCTCCTTCCCCTTGGGGGTTCTGATGCCTTACGTTTTCCCATGTCTTGAGCCACCTGTATAATGCTTCGGCTCTATGGAACCAGACCACAATATGTATTTATGGAAGAGAATAAAAGTAGGTCTAGTGGGGGTAAACCTAGATAATAAATATTAACTTCTCTTATGACAAGTGTTAAGTAAAGATTTTGCACTCATAAATACAAGCAAACTTCTTGCGGTAAAATAAAGAGGCAGTGACCCGGCCCAGCCCCACTCCAGATCTAGCAGATATAAGCACTTCACTGGTAAAGGAAGACTTCCGTCCTAAGGTCCTCTATAAAAAGACCTTTTTTAGGAATAGTTATTGGCACAGTACCTTCAGGCAGCCGTATACTTATGAGCTGCCTAAATCGAGCGTCTTTATGTAAATGTCAGGGGGGTGGCCCTGCCCTGCCTCTTCCTGGCAATGACGGGCAAGGACGGGCCCGCCCTTGGCCCGGGCTTTGTCCGGGCGCGTCCCGCGCGGCGGGAGCACTGTAGATTTTTAAAGGGCTCCTGCCCCTGGACACACCTCTTGACGCGCTACCCGCGACAGCGGGAGCGCTGTAGATTTTTAAAGGGCTCCTGCCCCTGGACACACCTCTTGACGCGCTACCCGCGACGGCGGGAGCGCTGTCGATTTTTAAAGGGCTCCTGCCCCTGGACACACCTCTTGATGCACTACATAAAATATACAAAAATTAGTACCCAACTTGGTCTCTGCTGCCTTGGTACCGGTTTATCTTGATATCTTACGGGAAGGGCTCTTCCCGCCCGCTTGGAAGGAATCCATTGTGATCCCTCTCATTAAGAAACACAGCGGAGAACCCAATGACTTATCTAACTTACGCCCCATCTCTCTGTTACCCTTTACAGCCAAGATACTTGAAAAACATCTCAAGCATCTTATGCAGACGATACTCAGTTAATCATTGTGGTTAATTATAACTGGGATGAAGTCGCAGTCAGATTTCATGACTGCATGAGCAGGATCAATAGCTGGATGAGCCATAATTGGCTCAAAATGAACAGTGACAAAAATGAAAATCTATTTTTAGGCATGGATGCTAGTCCTTGGAGTTCACGTTGGTGGTCGACATCATGCAACAACTGTCCAGCTCCTAGTTTGTCGGTTAGGAATCTAGGTATCACTTTTGTACAATCCTCTCTCTTTTGAGCAACCAGTTAACCAGCCGGTTAGATCATGTTAGTGGTCTATGAAAATGTTAAAGAAAATATTTCCTTTCCTTGAAGAGGAGCTTAAACCTACGGTTATTCTAGCCCTGGTTATTTCTAAACTGGATTATTGTAATGCTCTTATGCTGAATATAAGCAAGGGTGACCTTCACAAACTTCAGCTTATCCAGAACGCAGCTGCTCGCCTGGTCTTGGATCTCCCTTGCACGGCTTCTGCCAGTAAGAGCCTTAAGAGGCTCCACTGGCTTCCTGTTGAAAAATGAATGAAATTCAAAACATTGTGTCTTACATATAAAGCTTATCACCAAGAGGGCTGTTCCTATCTGAGCTCTGTTTTACAGCCCTATCTGCCATGTCGTCAGCTTAGATCGGCGCACTTGCAGCTGATCACCAATCAATCAATCAATCTATCAAATAAATTTCTTAAGCACACTAATCACCCAGAAGGCGCTGGAAGGGGGGTGTGGGGCGGTTACTGCTCGAAAAGCCATGTTTTGAGGTGCTTTCTGAACATTAGGAGGGTCTTGCGTAGGTTGGTGGGGAACGAGTTCCAAGTTTTGGCCGTGAGGTGGGAGAAGGATCTGCCGCCGGAGGTGGTGCATTGGATGCGGGGGACTGTAGCGAGGGAGAGGTCGGCAGAGCGGAGCTGTTGAGTTGGTATGTGGAAGTTGACTTGTTTGTTGAGGTAGGCCAGTCCAGTGTCGTGGAGGGCTTTGTGAGCGTGGACAAGGATTTTTAAAATTATCCTTTTGTTGATGGGCAGCCAGTGTAGGGTTCTGAGGTGGGTGGATATGTGTTTGCGGCGAGGGAGGTTGAGAATGAGGATGAGACGTGCGGCTCCGTTCTGGATTTGCTGGAGTTTTCTTTGAAGCTTGGCTGTGGTCCCTGCATAGAGGGCGTTGCCGTAGTCCAGTCTGCTGCTTATGAGGGCGTGGGTGCCTGTTCTTCTTGTTTCTAAAGGAATCCATTTGAAAGTCTTGTATAGCATGCAAAGGGTGTTAAAGCAGGAGGATGATATGGCGTTGATTTTCTGGGTCATGGAGAGAGACGAGTCCAGTATGATGCCAAGGTTGCGTGCATGGGTGGAGGGTGTGGGGGGTGGTCCGTGTGTGGTGGGCCACCAAGAGTCATTCCATGCTGCCTTGTTCGAGCCGAAAATGATGAGCTCTGTTTTGTCTGAGTTCAATTTAAGGTAGCTTTTTGTCATCCAGTTGGTGATGTCGAGGAGTCCGGCGTGCAGGTTATTCTTGGTGGTAGCTGGGTTCCTAGTGAGGGAAATGATAAGGTGGGTGTCGTCAGCGTATGAAATGATGGTGATGCCGTGGGGGCGGAGGATGTTGGCGAGAGGAGCCATGTAGATGTTGAAGAGGGTGGTGCTGAGGGAGGATCCTTGGGGGACCCCACAGATGATCTTGGTGGCTGTAGACCAGAAAGGAGGGAGGCAAAAACTTTGGGTTCTTTCGGAGAGGAAGGAGGTGAGCCAGTCCAAGGCTTTGTGGTGAATTCCGGCGTCGAAAAGGCGTGCATAGAGGGTTTGGTGGCATACAGTGTCAAAAGATGCAGAGAGGTCTAGGAGGAGGACGACGGTCTCGTCCTTGTCCAATCTGGTCCTGATGTCGTCTGTGCAGGCAATGAGGGCGGTCTCGGTACTGTGGTTTTTGCGGAATCCAGACTGGGAGACGTTGAGTATGTTGTTGTCTTCTAGGAAGCGAGACAGTTGTACGTTTACTATCTTCTCCACGACCTTTACGGGGAAGGGGAGAAGAGAAATGGGTCGGTAGTTTGTGAGGTCTTCAGGGTCTGCTTTGTGTTTTTTAGAAGAGCGTTGACTTTGGCGTGTGTCCAAAGATCTGGGAAGGTTGCGGTGTCGTAGGAACTGTTGATGACGGCCCGGATCTGGGGAGCGATGATTTGGCTGGCCTTGTTGAAGATGTGGTGGGGGAAAGGGTCTGTTGGTGAGCCTGAGTGGATGGAGCTCATGGTTTTGATGATTTCTTTGTCATTGGTGGGGGTCCAGGTGTTCAGTAGGTTGGAGCGGCAGGGTGTTGTGGTGTTGGTTGTATCGATGGTGGTGATGGTGGGTACTGATGATGTGAAGCTGTCGTGTATGTCTGCGATTTTGCGGTGGAAGTAGTTGGAGAGGGAGTTGCAGAGGTCTTGGGAGTGTGGAGGGTCGATGGTGCAGGATTTGGGTTTGGTGAGTTCTTTGATGATGGCAAAAAGTTCCTAGCTGTTGTGCATGTTGTTATCTATGCGTTCTTTTTAGGAGGACCGTTTGGTGGTCCTGATCAGTTGGTGGTGTTTGCGCATGGCTGTTTTGAGAACGGAGAAGTTGCTCATTGAGTGTTCTTGGCGCCAGGCTTTCTCAATTTTTCGCCATTCTCGTTTGGAAGACTGAAGTTCTGTGGTGAACCAGAGGGCGGTCGTGATGTGCAGGTGTTGTTTGTTTTCAAAGGGGCGAGGAAGTCTGCTCAAGTTTCTAGCCATCGTGTGAGGTTGAGGGCGGCAGTGTTGGGGTCGTTGGTGATGGGAGGTGAAGCTTGTGTGAGGTTGGAGATCAGGTGCTCTTTGGAGATCTTGTTCCACTTGCGGTAGGGTGTAGGGTGCTGTTGGTGGTGGGTGATGGGTTTCAGGAAGGAGAAGTGGACGCAGCGGTGGTCAGTCCAGTGGAGTTCGGTGGTGTGAGTGAAGGTGATGTGGCTGCTGGAGGTGAAGATGGCGCCTAGCGTGTGTCCCGCTGAGTGGGTGGGTGAGGTGACCAGTTGCTTGAGGCCGAGGTTCGCAAGGTTGTCCAGCAGGGCCGTGGAGTTGCAGTCGTAGGTGCTTTCCAGGTGAAAGTTAAGGTAACCAAGGAGTATGTAGTCTGTGGAGGTGAGAGCGTGGGAGCTGATAGTATCGGCGATGGTGTCACAAAATGGGGGGCGGGGTCCTGGTGGTCTGTAGATGATGGTTCCTCTTAGGGTGGTGTTGGCATTGATGTGTACTTGAAAGTGTAGGTGTTCTGCGTTGTCTAGGGTGTCATTGGTGGAAAGTTTGATGGAGTTTTTGTGTATTATGGCGATACCTCCTCCTGGTTTGTTGGTGCGGTCTCTACGAGTGATTTTGTAACCTTCTGGGATGGCTATGTTGTTGTAGTATTCTGATGAGTAGTTCATCCATGTTTCAGTGAGGAAGGCAATGTCAGGAGAGTTTGTGGTGAGCAGGTCCCAAAGCTCGATGGCTTGCTTGTGGACAGAGCGGGTGTTAAGGAGGATGCAGATGAGGTGATTGGGGGGTTTTGTGTGGTTGTGGTGCTTGTTGGTGTTGCTGGTGTTGGTGTGAGTGCAGGAGAAATGGCATGAGTGGCATGTGAAAGGTCCATGTGTGTGTTTGTGGTTGGCCTGGGTGCAGGCGGGGTGCTGGCCTGGGTTGGGAGCAAGGAGTTCTGTGGAGGAGTAGTGGCCCTTGGGGGGGCCGGAGAAGCGTTGACCACAGGGACAGGCGCTGGGCGCGGTCCATGCACGGGTGGGAACAGACGGGCTTGCCTCTGGCGCGCCTCTGCCGCGCCAGCGGCTGCCATTAAGAAAGAGAGGTGGGAGAGAGGAGCAGCTAGGAGGCGGGAGGTGTGAGGGAGTGCCCAAATGGGAAACAAGGGGGGCAGGGGCGCAGCGGCTGGGTCAGAGAAAATGGCAAGAGCCGGAAAAGATCATGGTACCTCGGTGCTACCGGGCTCAATGGGGGAACAAAGCCTTCTCTGTAGTGGCTGCTAAACTATGGAAATCTCTTCCTGCCCATATTACGCTGGAGGAGACATATTCCCGCTTTAGGAAACAGCTTAAAACCTGGCTGTTTTTGTGCTAGTCTTTAGGTCTTTTGCTTATGCTCTGTGACTCCCTACCCATTCCGCAAGCTGGCTTTCCCGGTCTCTCAGTTCTCTCCCCTCCATCGATTCGATGCTACGGCCTGAATGCGCTTTATAAACATCACAATACAATGCAATACAATACAATGAATTTTTGTGTTAAACCTGTTACACAAAGGGCTTTCCACTTAGTAGTGATAAACGTGATAACCATGGACCCGTTCTTTCCAAATTATTATTATATCCTAATTTACATCTTTTAATTGAGAAAGATACTGTTGTGAACACAGACCCACTGCATTTGGCTTTTATGGACCTCAGTTCGGCCTTTGACCTTGTCGATAGGACACCCTGTGGCGCTTACTTGCCGACACAGGAGTTAACCCGGCCATTTAGATTTTCTGCAACATCTACATAGTTATTTAAATGCTAAGGTCCACTACAATACCAAGGGTGATTGTATTGCTTCTTTTAAATTCGCCAGCATTGTTGGACAAGCCTGTGTGATGACTTCAAATTTATTTATTTTATACATTAATACTTTGGAAACTCTTTTAACTACTGGATAAAAGGACAAACTGCATATTGTTGATTATTTAATGCCAGTTTTATTACATGAGGACTAAGCTGTTTTATTAACCAGGAAAGCTATTGCATTAAAAGAATCACCTGGGAGTGTTGTTTCTTATGTAGATGATGGGGACCATATGCCGGTCCCGCAGTCTAGCCACATTATTCCAGTTATGAGGAGCTTAGAGTTCTTTCTTAACAGATAGAATGCAACCCTCATTCATGTTGCTATGGATATCCATCTGGTGTAACCTCTGCACTGATTTAAGTAGACTGATTACCAAAGATTTATTATTAATGCAGGGCAATCGTGTCAAAATTGCTTACGTATAATAAACGGCTGTCCACAAATTTAGGCACAGCAGACATATTTGGTTTTCCAGGAACTATCACTATGAGAAATAGGCTGTGGATTAAGGCTACTTTTTATCAACATAGAACGTATGACAGTGAACTTTCTGAGTTGCATAAGCCATCTTTTAAGTCTTACATTATGGTTAAGACAACCCTTAAAAGTTAACCATATCTTTTTAACATCTATGATTTCAGGGATCGTCCCCAGTTAACATGATAACATGAATTAGGTTAGGATTTGTGCAATATTATTTAGCATCTCCTTTGGGCAGAAGGCTAAATGAAAGTTTTTGCCCTGTGCTTCTGATAATGTATCCATGCAATTCACCAGGCACTTTGGGGCATATTTATACCCCATCTGTGCTGAATGTGCATCAAAAACTTTGACACACATTCGGCGCAAACCTTGCCCCATATTTAAACTTTGACGCCTGAGCCCGCGGACGTCAAAACCCCGCCGTGTGCGTCATTTTCTGGATGCGTGAAACTACCTTGCGTTAATGATATGCAGGGTAGGCGTTCCCGTCCCCAAAATTACACAGACATCCGTGCTGCGTCGTATTTATGCTCCCGCACAAAAATCCCGCACGGCTGGGAGGCGAAGGCGGAAAATGACGCACAGCCCGATTTGCATCAAAAATTAACGCCTGGGTCAGGGCAAGTGTTAAAATGGGGCAAACACACCAGAACACACAGAAGCAACAGCAGAGCAACAAAAGGAAGACATGGAGGTGCTTCTCATCCAGCGTGCACGCAGACGCAGAGCACAGCAACAACAACAGCAGCTTCCACAACACCAGCAGGGACCCCAAAAGCAACGCAGAAGGCAGAAGAGGATATTCTGCACCAGGACAACCCTTCATGGCCTCAGGGAACATGACATCATCCAGAGGTACAGGTTGAACTGGCAAGCCATTCAGCAGCTGCTGGCCAACATTGAGCCACAGTTGGCACCCAGCTTGCAGACACCCCGCACCATCCCAACAGAACCCAAACTGCTAGCTGTACTACACATGTTGGCAAGTGGCTCCTTTCAAACCACTGGCGCCCTGGTTGCTGGGATATCACAGCCATCATTCTCCGCCTTCCTGCCCAAGGTACTGGATGCCATCATCAGACTCACACCCTGCCACATCTGCTTCCCAAACACACAACAGAACCAGCAGGAGACCAAACAGGGGTTTTACCTCATTAATGGATTCCCACACTTCCTTGGTGCCATTGACTGCACACATGTACGCCTTGTGCCACCTGCTGCAACTGAACATCTATACCGCAGCAGGAAGCACACACTCCCTCAATGTGCAGGCCATTGTGGATCACCAAGGAGTGATCACCAACATCGTGGCAAAGTATGCAGGGAGTGTCCATGATTCATTCATCTTCCGTCACTGCACCATCAATCAACACTTCCAGGATGGACGATATGGCAATGGACTACTTGTTGGTAAGTACAGAAACCTACTCATATACACATTGCACAGCAACCCTCTAGGACAAACAACACATACACCACAACAACAACATGTGAACAGGGACACACCAAGGTTGTGACACCACTAGGCATGTTTGATAGGTCTGCAGTGAACCTGTCACACATCTGAAATTAGTGTACAGTCAAATGTTAAGACGTCAATGATCACAACATATAGAGAGGTTTGGCTAATTGTCACCTTGCAAAATGTAAGCATCTCACTGATGTTTAAATGAATCCATTGCATGTGTCTAAAAGTATGGGATGTCCAGGGTACATAGATGCAAACGTGTTACCACCACTGTCAAATTGAATCTGTGTATGGAACTATCATCTCACCCCCAGTGAAGACACAGGAACACGTGTATCACAAGTCACAATGCTAGGGAGTACACACTGTACTGCAACTCCCAAAACATACTGCTGACAACCGGAAACAACTCAATGCTGATGGTACATCCTAGAAGCCTAGGAATCAACACAATAACACAAAAGAGTCACAGCCAGCACAACACAACTACTGCCATTCAAGGTGATATTAATGGGGCAAGCTACATCAACATGATCTCAATCATTTTCTCTTTCAGCTGGTCAGGTGTATGGGATCCAGCCATGGATTATGACACCCTTTGGCAACCCAAGCACTGCAGCAGAGCGTGCCTACAATGAGGCACATAGGAGGACACGCACCATAGTCGAGAGGACCTTTGGCATCCTCAAGTCGAGATTCAGGTGCCTCGACATCACTGGTGGCAGCCTCCTATACTCACCAGAAATGGTCTGCACGATCATTTTAACATGTGCCACCCTGCACAACATTTGAGTACGAAGGAACATTCCCCTATTAGAACCAGAGCCACAAATGCCTGAAGAGGAGTATGCTGGCCATCAACATGAGGGGGACCAACAAAACACAGCTGCTGGATTGCGCAGGCGCCAACATATTGTCAACAATTTCTTTTGAAACAACTCACCATCACCAGTGTATCAACATATGTAAATAAACACCTATAATAATCACCATATCATGGTCTGGGTAATCATTTTTGCTCAACTTTATCTCTATCAGAATAAGAGTGTAGCCTCATGAAGCATTGCTGACATACCGATCAGGACACAGAATTTTCCAAAGCGATTGTGATGCGTATTATACAACAGTCACATTCACCCACATTGTAAATGACATATGTCCTGTACATTTCACCTTTGAAGGGCAATAGCAGAGGACCACACCTATTTCACACATACATGTTGGCAACATGGTTCATCGCAGCATATGGCACACAAGTAAGACACCATCAGTCAATAAGGGAAAAAAATGCCTCGTACATGAGGCAGTGGATGTGCTATTGCATTGGTAACAGGAATGTATGACCAGACCCTTGACAGCAGTAAGTCGTATAGCACCTATCTTTGCAAGGACTATCTGTGACTAGAATTCCATATAAGCAGAACATAGACAGCACAAGTGCCACATCTATGACAAGCATTGCACACATGACATTCCATATACATGTCAGCCCATGTCCTAAGTCCTGACACACCCATGTTCCTGGTCTCACCCCACCTGTCTTAAAAGGTCCCTGGAATGTTAATAAGTGTACCCACATATTCCCTCCTCTACACACACACATAGACTAGCAATATTAATCCAGTGTGTCTCACCCTTTAGTATGGTATGCCATAGTCATTGTACATCTGTCTGCATGGACGTCAGGTTAAATAATGCACTGGCTTGTAGTCTCTAAGGCCTGTTCTCAACTGTACTTTGCTTCCCATGTGAAAGGTACTGTTGGCCATTTGAACTCAAATCTCACCTACAGGACTTGTGAGAAACTGATGCAGCACACACCTGTGAGCACCTCTATGCAGACCAGCCATTTGAACATGCACTGCCCTTACAGATGCTTGGAACAGCATATAATCTGCTAATTTGTCGATTACACTGTTGTGCATTGCTAGAAAAATAAGCTGTGTAACACAGCCCTTGGGTTTATGTGTCACCTTCCAAAACACAGGACAAACACAGTATTCCATGTCAACTGTCTTGGTCTTCCTCTGACCAGTGTTAGTCAGACCACTGAGTATGTACCTTGTGAAATTGCTGGATCCTGATTGACCCTGCATCCTGTCAGCCTGACTGGCACCTGTCTGTGCGTTACCCTAAAGGTTCCTTGTGGCTACATATGTATCATACTTGCTTTCCCAATCCTCACATTCCTCCGGGGGTATTTTGTCAGGTGGTTCTTCAATGCATACTCAAATAAGTTACTTAGCATAATCTGCTTATTTATCGTACCATAATTGTGAATTTGTCTCCAAATACCCAAATCATGGCCTATCCCTTGTCTGGGTCTCATGTATGCATGAGCGACAAAGTGTGACAGTGTACCATGGCCATATGCAGGGATTTAGTTTGGTGCCTCCAGCAGAACCAGCAACCTCTGATAATGTGCATGAAAAGTCCATACATGTTAGGACCCTGACAGTTCACAAGCTGAATCACATTGTTCACAACATATTGACGGGCTGTGCGTGCTGAATAGCTGGAAGATTAATCAACACAGAGGCTATAATGTTCCCAGATGCAGTGGGAACTTTACAGGCCAACCTGTGTACAAATGTTGTAATGACACCGGCCGGTACAAGACTCCTGAGATATGATCTCACTCAGCACACCAAGGTTGCCCTGTTGACAGTCTCATAACACGTCTGCAGTGACATGGTGGGACCATCCCCATGTAGGTTCTTATATCCTCATTGGCTTTACTTCCATTGATCTCCGAAGGATACTCAGTAGATACAGGAATAGCCGCCACTGACTCATGATGAGACCTGGATGTAACTGTGACAACATAGACCCCTAAAAATATACAGGATTAACATTGGCCCACACACATGAACCATACACCTCTGTGCAATTGATCACTGGAAATATGTGGCCACGTGCTGCTTGGTCTGCTGGTCTACCACTGCCACAGGAGAGTTGTGGCTTAGTCATATGACCACAATTGTGCCGTGATATTACAATTGTGGTTCACCTTTGGCTTTCCGTGTCAATAACATTGTACCCACTTAGTCTGTACATATGCCTGACTCATGGTGGGTTCATCAACAAGTGCCTAGGAAGCAGTATCCGAAATTCCAGGACATGTGATGGGCAACTTTTGGACCATTGACATGAACAAGCATCTGCTATCTATCCGGGGCATGCTTTGTCATTTGTGGTGTTTACGTTACCCAAAAACTAGGAAGTGCACACAACAGATGTTGCTACATGTATGACTAACACATGTCCTCTCTCATTTTCACACTGACTTGCATCTGAGGGTTGGACACATTGACTCCACATTCATACAAGCATATTTGCAATGATGCATCTTGTGATGCTCACACAGTGGGTCAACAACTACATTAGTAGGCAATGCACACACATTGAACCATAGGCATTGAGGTATTGTAATTATGTGCGTCACCTCGCTATCCTGTCCTGAAGCCAGACATGCCCAATTTGTGCAATACATATATGTAGGCCACACGTTTGGCCATCTAGTGCGTCAGTCAAGAGTGAAAATCCTGTACATGAAGTAGCGGATCATGATCCGCAGTAGTATGATGTCTCACATGTGCCCACACACCGTCATGACCAAAGTGGGTGCAATCAGCCTGTATCAGTTTTGTCACAAATGTAAAATAACATTAAAATGGTAAAATTAACCAAACCCAGTTAATGCCTGAAATGTTGACGCATACGCGTAAAAAAATGACACACAAGCGTAAAAAAATGACGCTTATGCCCGAAAAACGACGCATAATTCCCTGAAATAGCCATTGCCCCTGAGCTGTATCTTCCACACTGTACCTCAGAAAATTAGTTAAGTGGTGTAAAACTATTTCCAAACATGTGGATGCGGGCTCAATTCTACTCCTGTGTGTCAAAAAAAATGACATGCAGACTGTATGCGTTAAAAAATATTTTGACGCATGACGATAAAAACGCCCGCCATTTTAGGCAGGAAGTGATGTAATAAGATATCCTGTTTACAGAATATGTTCAGTGGGTGTACGTTCACTTTCACTTTGCAGTCTGTGATATTTCCTGACTGTGTGGCTGTGTTGAGAGTTTTGTCTGGTCAAATTGTGCTTTTGTCTCCTGTGTGGTCTATTTATTGTCTTTTTGTGAATAAAGACGTGTTTTTGTATTCTGTCTGAGTGTTTTTTGTGTACATTTGTGTCGTAAAGTATTGTCTTTGTTTTGTTGGTAGTCTGTTGTGGGTAGTGTTAGTCTGGGTATAGTTGGGCTGTGTTAGTTGTTTACTTTAGGTTTTTGCTGTTATACTTTCCCCCTATTCTCCTTTGTTCCCCTTTATCCCCTATCTCTCTGTTGCTGTAAAGATGTTGGGTAGCCCTCATCTTGGCAAGATGGGTGAGGAGGAGCTGGGTGGATTTGTATGGCTGGTGTGCCATTTCCTACCCCCAATGATTGAGGCAGGTGGGCGGGTGATACAGGGGTATCACACTGAGGCACGGAGGCTCAGATGGGCAAAGGTGTTGCATCATCTGTAACAGGTTTATCGGACACCAAGAAACGACCACCAGCCGAAGCACCGCTGGGCTGACCTTATCTCCAGGGAGCAAGATCTGCTGGACCACCTGGGGATTGTGATTGGTGGCCCTGTTGGTGAGTACAAATCATGTAAATGTGCACGTCTAAATGCTCTGTAGTGACATCAGCTGATTTTTACAATAACTGCTGCCAATGTTGTTGAGTGTGTGGAATGCTACTGAAACATACAGGGTCATATATCTACTTTGTTAAGGACCACAATTGCTAGCTGTTAGGAAGCAAGAGCTCCGCAAACGTACTGAATACATTTGCATTATGTAAGTTAGTGCCGCCTTTGTGTCAAACAGCAACACAAATCAGGAGCCAATTATGTATAGATATAGGCCACAGTTGCCTGTGAGGTATAGAAATTTCCAAATAATTACGAACATTTGTTGACGCAACAGCTAGACTGACTTTTGAAACACTACATGAGGCTGAAAATGAGTGCAGGCTTCATGTCAATTGATGATAGCAATCTTAGGGATTATTGTGCCCCTCCTTCATTTCGGATACATGTCTGATCTCGATTTGGACACATAGGGAACAAGTTCTAGCTGCACTCAGCTAACATCTTAGACTGGTATTTGGAGTTTGTAGTGCCACATTTCGATTAGGAATGGCTGGCCAAAGGAATGCACATGGGTTCATATCTCTATGGTTGGTGCAACTCATCATAGCTGTGCCACATCAAATGAAGAAACTGTAACAACATGAGGACTAACTACTGTCCCTGGACCTCTGTACATTGTACCTGTGTGTAATAAATTGGTCATGGTCACAATGGCTGGTTGACTGGTAATGCAGTCCTCACGGAAAGTGGCTTTGGATGTCTCTCTTGGATACACATGATGAGACAAATACACTCCATTATTATGTCTGCTCATTAATGAAGGAGCATGTTTGCCACCACATGATAGTTAGGGCCACTGCATGTGTGCAGATATGTGTGTAACACTCACTGGAGACCCCTGGTATGTACATGTTAGCCGTGCTATATAGGATGCAGTATCATCATGTCTGAGAGGATTTACTTTCTGATGTAATCTTACACATAGTATTTATCTTTGGAATTGTTGTAGAGTGCACAGACATTGAGCACATTTCTCCCTTCCATGCCTTACAGGTGGACAGGCACCCTACACTGTTGGTGAGGTGAGGTGGCTAGATTGGAGGACCCAGACAACTCCAGTAAGTGTTGATATGTCTGTTATGTGTTGTGTTTGCTGATGATGCGTGATGGACTCCTGTGTGTTGGGCACATAGCAAGGTGTGATGCGCTTGCATGGTTTTGTTCCATGAGTGGAATATCATTTTATCACCATCTTTGAGATGGGCAATCCTTATCCTATTGTCTTATTTAGGTATTCTAGGTCAGTCCTGTAGGCACCGCAATGTGAATAGGGATGAGTCATGTGGTATAGAACTTGAATCAGAAAGAGTCGCACTGGACCAAATTTGCGATTTAGTCAGCCAGTCAGACCCAAATTCTCACAGAATGGGGCTGCCAAATGCTTACCCACCGACTTCTGCTTCCCAATTCACTAATGTACTTATTAAACTGTAGGTTGAACTTCCTAGCAGCATGTAGTTCCACATGTAGTGCTACGAGTATGTGGCACTTGAGTGCAATGGCCTAGGTGTGCATGCAACTCATGGCCAGGGGTGTTCTTGAATCTTTGTGTTTGTTGTAAGTCATGGCTTACTGGTAGTAAATGATGTTGACAAAGGTCTGCATTTCCAAACATGAGTGGCGCTGGGATTGGTCAAGGGTTTGCTGTCTCCTATTTGGAGATCCTCCTTACCTGTGGTGTGTGTGTTGAGCCAAACCCATGTCCAGCTTTCCTAAGCTTCCTGGGTGTCCTTGTTGTTTGATATTATTAGTTGTTATTCCACCCCCCCACCCTCAAACACAGGCATAGGTTTGTTAATAGTGTACCTAGGACTGATGATACAAGTTTGGTACACAGACATGTAAATCAGTGAATCTTTTGTCTGAACCTAGTATACACACTCATGTTTCGCACATGAGTACTATACTAGCAAGTCCATTTACAACTTTCAGATCATGTGGCCCTAGATTTTCATCCCGTACAATGTCACTTGTAGCCCTGGCAGTGGTGGAGGATGTGCAGCATAATTGTTAACTGACAACTGGCAGAACATAGATGCCAAAATCATGGCTGTTGTTACCCATCTTGTGTAGGGTTTGGATGTGCTATGTGTGATAGGACCTTTGTAGGCTGGCTTGCCATGTACTTCCTCAGGGACAATCAATGATCTGTATGATGATATGAGCTGTTACAAGTACAATCGATGTATTGTCTGATTCACTTCTTGTGCCATTTCACACAATGCAGTACCTAATGTTAGATTTTCTATTTGTCTTCACAGCTGCAAATATGACACCCATCCAGGTCAGGGAGTTTCAACGGTGGGCAATGAGGTATCAACACATACTTCAAGTTGAGTCTGGGTACCAAAAAATGGCCCGCAGATATCGGCATGAACGGGCTTATTGAGCCTGGAGGGCATTTCCACAAGGCGGACCTTCTTTGCTTACCACAACCACCACCAGCACCACCAACACTATCACCCAGGTGGCACCATCAGCAGCTGGGACCGTTGCAGGAACATCCTCAGCAAGTGCTCCAGGCCCAAGTACAGCACCACCTGCAGGGCAGCCCACAGCCATGGGCACAACACGGCCCAATACTTCCTCGGCTGGCACCCAGACCACCCCAGTAGCAGCCATTGACCGTGCTGCTTTTGGACATATGCAGCGAAAATTGGACCGTGTCCTGCGGAAGATAAGTCGACTGCGGCAGGAGGTGTGACATGTCAACCGGCCGGTCCGTTCAATCAAGAGGACCCTCTGGAGGGCCAACCTGTAGCTGCATAGACAGACATGATTCCCTCCCCTCCCTCCTCTTTCCTGGTTCTTATACTTTGTGGGTTTAGGGGGCTTAGTGTTAGGTTGGTATAGGATGTTAGTTTAGTTAGTGTTAGTGGGTGGGGGGTGAGGGGTCCTGAATATTTCTACTGTTTATTTTTAAGTGTGTGGGGGTCAATGTTGGGGTTCTTGTGTGTTTACAAAAAACAAAAAAACAATAAAAAATTAAAACAAAATATATATATATATATATATCTACATATATATATATATATATTTTTTTTTTTTTTGTTTGTTTAGTATAGGATAGTATGCGTTTAGGTTAGTATCTGTTGTCCTCCATGTGTCCGGTCTCATAAGGGGGGTGGGGGGATTGATGTTTAGAATGTTTAGTTAAATGTGATAAGTCAGTTTAGCTTAGGTTAGATAGTGACAGTTGTGGGGAATGAGTAGTTAGAGTAGATTAGGGTAGGTAAGGCTTTTCCCTGAGTTTTCACTTCTGTTTTACTGTTTAATAAATATGTAGGTAACCTTTTACAGTATGTGTGACATGCTTGTAGATCAGGGCCTTGGCATGAGTGTACGGTAGTTCTTTTGTATTACATTTTGTGTCCTATGCTGCTAACAAATCACAACTGAGCTGTAACATTGGCAGATACCCCAAAGCTACCTTGCAAAGATTAAGCCATTCATTGTAACCACCAATCACAGTTACTATGGATCCCAAAGTGTGTTTTTTCATAATGTATGTTTTCAATGTAACATACAGTGCTTGCAGATTTGTGATTGGGGACACTGTGTTATGTCTGACTGCAGTCACATGTCAAAGGAAACCCTTATAAGGTGAGTGGTAGTAAGCTCTCTTGTAGTATATTGTACATAACTCACATAGATCATTTGTTACACTGTTCAGCATGATTACTTATTGGGATGTAAACTCATACACCTCCATTCATACAGTTTGGTGACTGTTCGATTATATTTGTGGGCAATGTTACATGTGTTAGTTTTGCATTGAAACAACATTTTGAAGGCACTATTTTATGGTTTAGATATCCCTTGCGGAAGGGTTGATCTGTCCAACACAGCATTATGGTGTATAGTTTCTCTTTTCCTCAGATATTACCCTCAGGAAGGGCAGAGTATGATAGAATCCAGGCCAAAGTGCATAGTTATCAGCCCACATTATTTCAGGACAGTAGTATTGACAAGCTATGATATTTGACAGGAGGCAAAATTCAGTGATCTACTGCATGGTTGATGTGTCACATTAGACAGAGACAAAGTGGTTGTGAAGGGCTATTTATTGAAAAGTGCTGTAGTGCTATATGTACATTGTCCATGATTGTGAGTCCATTATAGTGACATCTTCCATTGTGATCCTACACAAGTGCAAATGGACATTTCATTGGACATGCTGGGGTGAAGTGTCAGACAGTGCAGAGGGACAGGACTTGCCAATGAGTTAGTGAGAGACAATCACAAGGCAGGCTGACAAGATAGACAGTGGTTTGCAGAACAGTGCTTGAGTACAGTTGTTGCAAGAATGTCATGTTACAAAGCACAGCACCTAGGTAATAGGTGGCCATGTGGCAGGGACTAGTGTTTCCGCGTACTTTTACGTGTGAAGCTGATCTGTTCCTGGTCTTCATCTTCTGATGTGTGTGTTGCCTCCTCTGTCCTTGTTGGTGGTGGTTGTGAAGGGGCAGCACACACCTCAGTGTGTGTAGAAGTGGAGTAAGACATCCCGGTAGCTGCTACCTGTGGGGGTCTTAAGGGCAGTACTGCTGCAAGGAGGATCTGCTGGTTCTTCAGAATAGCAGCTACATCACGATGGTAGGCAGCCAGGTCGGCCCTGAGGGGTTCAATGTTGCATTCATGCACGCGTTGACAGGATTGCTGTTGTAGGTGTTGGGTCAACTGTATTACAGCTGTGCTGATTTCCTTCAACCTTTTTTCAAGTTCCTGCAAGATAGTTGTTCGCCCTTGCATAGCTGCTGCCTGTTCTTCAGTTGACATCATGCACGATCGCACCCCCTCTAGACTGGCTGCCATAGTTTGCATCCCCAGCTGCACCTCCTTGGCCAGCTCCCGCTGTACTCCCACTTCAGTTCTCTCAAAGCTGGTGCCAGTGTCGTCAGGGTCCTCAGCTGTATTGGAGCTGGCAGGTTGTACAATTGGGGTGGTGGGTGGATCCTCTGCGATGGCTGCTTGTTCTGTGCTCCTCTTTGTGACTGAAGGTGGGGCCTGGAGGGTTCCAAGGACCTCTTGGAGGGTCTGGTGGCTCATGTTTGTCAGCTTGTCATCCATGTCATCAGGTAAGTCCTGGACAGGCATATCGGCAGGAGATCCATCGTCCTCTGCAATGAAATAGGGTACAATTAGTGTGTCTGTGTTGTGGCATTTGTGATGTGAAATGCCTGCCTTGTGATGATTTTCACATTGTGATCTTGGTTCCTGTTCATTGATCCAGTCTTTCAGATGGGCATTCTCCCAGCCCTATGCCCCACCTGCATGTCACATGTATTGTGGTCAGTTAGTGGACTTGTCAGCATCACATCCTCTAGGTGTTGTTTTTGGCCAAATAATGAATTGCCCCCTTCTTGTCGAACTCAACCCTCCCCCTACTTCCATTCTGATGGTGAGACCTTTCACTGGCTGTGGGTGCTCTGATGGCACTAGCAGCACACTCAACAATCTGGACCTGCCCCAGTCTCTGATCGTTCACATTCACCTATATGCAGTTGAAATGTAGCGTATACTATGCATAGCATTGTTATGGCACAATATGGATGTCAGCATTGGTAATGTGTACAGCTGATGTTGAGGAACGTGTGGTACATTGGATTGCCCTGATAGTCGTAGCAGTGTCCTATTTCCTCCTCTGGCTGTGCAGGTGTATTTCAGTGACCAGTTACATGTGTCCTCTCCCTCAATGCTGTTGTCTGAGCAGTATGACATTTGGGATGTTGCATTGTGACCAAGGCACAGGGTGGACCCTGACATATGCAGCATGGGAATGACATTAGTGATGTGTACCTCCTAATGTTGATGACATTGGCTGATGTTTGCAGCAACTATGGGCATTCACATTTGACAGGACTGGAACATTTGTCTTGTTTCAGGGGATTGTTAACTTTGTCATCCTAAACCCTCTAATTTAGGTGTGTATGATCCCAAGGGATGTTACTGCCATTAGCTACTTGACTAGCACACACAGCGGAGGTGGTAGTGCCAACTGTTGACAATGTTACATTCTAGTTGTCGGTATGGCTAGAGGTTGTTAATTGGGCCCTAGTTAATGTAGGGAGTATTGTGGCTGACGTGTGACGGGATGTCAGTTTGACGTTGTGCCCTTCCCTCCTGGCGTGGCTTTACCTTTGCTACATCGTTGGCATGGCAGAATACCCCTATGGAAAGGTTGTTGGTGTTGTGTAGTACTGTGCCCCAGGTTTTCTCTGAACGGGCCATGCCCCCCTTCCGTGCCCCTTTACCCATGCCACTCCATGTATATAATGACTAACATGCATTGTGTAGTAGGTATTCCCCCCGTTGCAGATAACATTAGTGCATTTTAATTCCCCATGCGACTTACCCTGCATGTGCGTTGTCTCCTGGTAGTCTGCGCTGTCCTGTCCTTGAATCCCTGTGATGATCTCCTCAGGGATGACGGCTGCCACCATCTCCTCCAAGTGGTCCAGGGGCTCCTGCGGTGCTGGACTCCCACCTCCAGTCTGCAGTGCCGCCTTCCAGTTCCTGGCCTTCTTTTCCTAGGTCCTGCGCTCGCAGTTATGCCAGCGTTTCTTGCACTCGATGACTGTTCTGTGTACTTCTGCCATACTGTTAATCTTGTCAACAATTTGTTGCCATATTGCCTCTCTCCTACTGATTGGCAACTTTGAGGTGACAAACAGTTGGTGCTGGTGTTCCGTTACCTCTTTAACCAGAATTTCCTGCTCCTCTGCACCTAAGCGACACTTTCTTTTCTTCTTCTCCCTGTCCTGGCTCTTGTGTGGGTCCTCCTGGCTGGTTCTTAGTCTGTTGTCATCTTCCTGGGGTCTGTACAGGCATCTGGGATCCATTTTGGCTCTCCTCTGCTGAAATGGCTGTGTTTGCGGTGAATTTTGACGCTACTGTGTCAAAAAACGCCGCATATCCGGTTTGCTGTGTCGTAAATTGGCTCACAGTCATTTCCGCCGCGTTAACGTTGTTTTCCTTTAAGACGTGACGCTGCGGTGTGCGTCAAAGAAAATTACTCACACCTGTGGTTTGCGCTGCCGCGAGTCAAAGTATAAATTTGATGCCCGCACGGCGCACAGAAATGGCATTAGCCGGAGGTAATATTTTTTACGCAAAACTGCGTCGCTGCAATTTTGCATCAAAAAGTATAAATATGGGCCTTTGTGTTCTTGTGTACATTTTACAAATTTCCGAGTCAGAGGTTTCTTGTACCAAATTTAAAACATGGCAATTTTGCACAATGTAGACCTGCACTTCCTTATTTACAGATGGTCCCTTTGCTGTTAATCTGCTTTGCTGTTAGTCACTATTTGTCTTCTGCGCTGTATTGCATTTTAATCTGTTATTTTATGTGTTTGTGTTTATGTTTCTTGTAACGGAATAAAAATGAATTCAAATTGAATTGACTAGCAGCACATCATTCACAAATAGCAATAGGTGCAACATAATTCCTCTAAAGAAGTGGAACTGACTCTAGATGTAGGCTAACAACTCTATTGCAATGATGAAGACGCAGTGAAGATGAAGATGAAGTGGCAAAGGCCGACTGCTGTTAGGTATAATACTGTTTTACCATGGTCATTGGTTACATGTATAACAGGAACGTAATCAGCAACATTAAGGCCCATATTTATACTTTTTGACGCTAAACTGCGCTAACGCAGTTTAGCGTCAAAAAGTTTTGCGCCGGCTAACGCCATTCTGAAGCGCCATGCGGGCGCCGTATTTATTGAATGGCGTTAGCCGGCGCAAGCAGACCGGCGCTGCCTGGTGTGCGCGAGAAAAACCACGTACACCAGGCAGCGCCGGCGTAGGGGGAAAATGGCGCATGGGCGTCTTAAAATGGGGCAAGTCAGGTTACGTCGAAAAAATCGTCGTAACCCGACTTGCGCCATTTTTTTTCGACGCCCATCCCCCATCAACATGACTCCTATCATTGTAAAGATAGGAGTCATGCCCCCTTGCCCAATGGCCATGCCCAGGGGACTTCTGTCCCCTGGGCATGGTCATTGGGCATAGTGGCATGTAGGGGGGCACAAATCAGGCCCCCCTATGCCAAAAAAAATTATTTAAAAAAAATAAAAAAATACTTACCTGAACTTACCTGAATGTCCCTGGGGTGGGTCCCTCCAGCCTTGGGTGTCCTCCTGGGGTGGGCAAGGGTGGCAGGGGGGGTCCCTGGGGGCAGGGGAGGGCACTCTGGGCTCATTTTGAGCCCACTTGTCCCTTAACGCCATGCCTGACCCAGGCGTTAAAAAGCGGCGCAAATGCGCCGTTTTTAGCCACGCCCACTCCCGGGCGTCTCTTTTGCCCGGGAGTATAAATACCACGTAAAGGCCTGGGAGTCATTTTTTAGACGGGAACGCCTCCCTTGCATAACATTAACGCAAGGAAGGGGTTCACGCTAAAAAATGACGCACATTCCGGGAACTTTGGCGCTATACGCCTCTAACGCCATAGTATAAATATGGCGTTAGTTGGCGTTAGTTTAGCGTCGAATTTGCGTCGAAAAAAACGACGCAAATTCGGCGCAAACGGAGTATAAATACGGCCCTAAGCTCCTAACTCCTATGTGTCATTGCACCTCGAGGGGAAGGTCGCATTCTAACAAATCAATGGCAGAAGCCTGTAGTGTCAGGGACAAACTTGTGTAATGTTGCACACAGAGTATGGCAGGTTTGAGTGACTGCTGTTCTCCAAAACACAAACTAAGGTCTGATTTAGATCTCAGAGGTTGCACTGCCAAGCTACGTCCACTGCAGACGGTCTTCTGCCCGCTGTATTTAAACGTAACAGCTCTTCAAGCAGATTGACTGGCAACAGAATGCTGATGGAGGGCGACAGCGGCGGAACCCAATGGACTTCGTTCAATGGCAGAGGCAATGGAAGAGGGGTAATTGACACTCAAATCACACAAGGAACTACGGGGTTCACTAATAAGCAAAGGTTAGGGGTACAACTTGTGTCCCCGGCTAATTGAAGTCCTTATTAGGACAATGAGGTCAGTGTGGAGCTGCGAAGTACTGGAAGGACCCGGGGGAATTCCCTTTATGGACTAGGTGGTCTCACACACTATATAGTGTCATGCTTCATCATTTGACCACCTAGTCCCATCCAGGTAGGACAGTGTCACCTGGGTGGACTCAACTTCACTGTTAAACGAACAGGAGGGAGTGCGTAAATTAATTCTTGATCTGGAAAGATTGGGATCCATCTATCCTAGGGAAAATAAAAACACCTAATCAGTCACCTGTGTGAAGTTACAATTGAATAATGGTGTCAGTTTGGTGTGGTTAAAAACATATGGTGGGACACCTTCGTGAGAGCAAGGACTCACAGGGTCACCTATCTAAAAAATGGTAGCCGACATGTTTCTGCCCTTAGTAATGAGCCAACGAAGGTCGCGGGGCATTCATCAGGGCCTTGGATCCCTAAGACTCAGATTATTCCAAATTGGCGGTGAGTATAAAAGTTAAGATGAAATGAAAGGCCTACCTTACCCAGGGGATTACCTTGAGGTGGCCCCATCCCTAGAGCTAATGGCCTCTGGTATCCAGGAGGAGGAGTGTCCCCTTATTGTCAAACATGCTTCAAAGAGGGCGCTCGTTGTGCGTCTATACCGTCCTCTCCTTGGAGCACTTGATGTAAGTGACACTCACACACTGTCCCTTAGCCATAGGTGTATCCCTGCACTACAACCTACAGAACACACCACATTCACAGAACAACGCATTGCCCTTCCAACACAACGCAACCCCTACATTCCAAAAACACACATTGGTATACATCCACACCACAACATACACACACCATTGACACTACACCCACACATGACACAAACACAACAACCAACACAGCTACATACTCAGCTACACAAACAGACACACACATAGACAACTACACACACCACGACAATGCCCGCCACACAATGATCACACTCACCTGAATGTGTCACACGACAACACAACATACACAACAACATCGGTCTCACATGCAAGTGACACACCTTCAGACACAATCACATCACCCACTCCAGCTTCTTCCCCCTCACCCAGCCAATCGTATTGCATACACACAAACACGCACTAACTCACCCACACAACTTGCAGCATAATATGACAGGCACAGGTACAGGTCCCCTGGTAATGTGTACACAAAGGCACACTTGACAGGTGTAAATGTACCGTCATTGTGGTGCCAGCATTCATTAACCAATGCATACTGCGACCATAATGACAGTTGTGTTTGTGTGTGATATGCGTTGTGTACCAGTGTGTCCACATCCGTTTTTGACCCACTTGTGTCCCTGACATATTCATGTCACATTGCATTAAAATAATTTCTGTGACATTTATATGCCTGCAGTGGTCCCAACCTCTCGTGCAGTGCCCACCCAAAGTACCCTAGCAATGCGCCCTTCCTACCTAAGGGTCTGACGATGCGGGGTCATGTTTTCTCCTTGGGTTGGTGGTAGCAGTGACAGCAGGAGTTGTCCAGTCGTGTCCATTTGGAGACAGGGGAGGAATCAGGGAAAAAGGTGCATCTTCACCCCTTCTTCCCCCCACTCCGCCAACTCAGACATGGAGGACAGACTGCCACTTTTTTCTTGGTGGTACAACACATCCAAATCTGCATGGGGTAAGGGTGTCTGGGTTCCTCCCAGCATCCCTTTTTTTCCTCTCCCACCTTTGACACAGGTGGTATTTCTTGGCAGAGGTGGCAGTTACAATGCAGACTTACGCCTATGGGACTGCCAACATCTAAACACAGTGGGCAGACCATCAGGGCGGCGGACGGGTTTCCAGTCGAAAAGTCAACAGTGGGACTCTTGCAGCCAAGATCTCAATCAGGCCAGATCTTTGGAATCACTAACAATGCTGTTAATGGATTCAATCTATTGGCCACTACCTGTAACAAAATCTTTCAATGTTAACACGCAACAATTTCCAATAAATGAGATACAGCTTGATTTCCTTCCTAGTTTTAGTAGGGCCATGATTTTCCCTTCCTTGGATGATAATGGCCAGTCTCCATCCATAATAGCCTCCTCTACTATGAGTAACAAATGTGGCACTGTCTGTCCCTCATATGATTTCCACAACTGTGCAGTGAGATGTCTGACTATAGATACTCCATTCGAGTTCGAAAAGGGTGCTTTACAGATAAATTGTCAGTTCTTGAACCTATTTAGACGCACAATTACGTAATTATCGCCGCCATTTTGGCTCAGGGTTCCCCTCTGTGAGCGCCATTCTGGGAGTAAGCGCTCTAGCGTTTTACTGCTGTTGGGCTATTTTTAGCCCACATGACTGCGGCGCGCAGCGGACGTGCCGACGGCGTGCCAAAAGCAAGCCCGTCTGCGCCCGTCTACGCCAGACCGTGCCAAGAGCCAAGAGATTATGAATCAATCTTCACAGAGAAGGTAATGATTACCTATGCTAAAGACACACTTCTCTCTTTGAATAATAAATTATATAATGCTTGTACGCAAAAGTTAGATTCTTGCTCTAAAAGGTACAGATGCCCCGCGTGTGCCTGGTCCCCTCAACTAGGTTTGGATCTTCAAAAACTTAGGGAATATGACAAATTTCCAATTTTGTTAGTCAATTGTCGATAGCTAGGGGCCCATATAACGGATATCCACCTTCTGGTGGACCAAATAAAACCCCTGGCCATGTTTCTTACAGAAACCTGGCTAGATGAAAGTTCTGGCCCGGATATTGCTATAGCTCTTCCTACGGGATACAAACTTAGCAGAATTGACAGACCGAAGCGAGGTGGTGGCATTGCGGTTGTCTATAGACACATGTAGGATGACAACAGCCCCCACGTTAATTAAAGGAGGTGAGAGTATGTTCTTTTCTATCAGTGTCAATCCTCATTATACAATCTCTGGTGTCCTGGTCTACCCACCACCGGGTCCTATTGGAGATTTTGGCCCATATTTATACTTTTTGACGCTAAACTGCGCTAACGCAGTTTAGCGTCAAAAAATTTTGCGCCGTCTAACGCCATTCTGAAGCGCCATGCGGGCGCCGTATTTATGGAATGGCGTTAGCCGGCGCAAGCAGACCGGCGCTGCCTGGTGTGCGTGGAAAAAAACCACGTAGACCAGGCAGCGCCGGCGTTGGGCAAAAATGACGTTAGGGCGTCTTAAAATGGGGCAAGTCAGGTTGAGGCAAAAAAATCGTCTTAACCCGACTTGCGCCATTTTTTAACGACGCCCATCCCCCATCAACATGACTCCTATCATTGTAAAGATAGGAGTCATGCCCCCTTGCCCAATGGCCATGCCCAGGGGACTTCTGTCCCCTGGGCATGGTCATTGGGCATAGTGGCATGTAGGGGGGCACAAATCAGGCCCCCCTATGCCAAAAACAATTATAAAAAAAAAATAAAAAAATACTTACCTGAACTTACCTGAATGTCCCTGGGGTGGGTCCCTCCAGCCTTGGGTGTCCTCCTGGGGTGGGCAAGGGTGGCAGGGGGGGTCCCTGGGGGCAGGGGAGGGCACTCTGGGCTCATTTTGAGCCCACTTGTCCCTTAACGCCATGCCTGACCCAGGCGTTAAAAAGCGGCGCAAATGCGCCGTTTTTAGCCACGCCCACTCCCGGGCGTCTCTTTTGCCCGGGAGTATAAATACCACGTAAAGACCTGGGAGTCATTTTTTAGACGGGAACGCCTCCCTTGCATATCATTAACGCAAGGAAGGGGTTCACGCTAAAAAATGACGCACATTCCGGGAACTTTGGCGCTATACGCCTCTAACGCCATAGTATAAATATGGCGTTAGTTGGCGTTAGTTTAGCGTCGAATTTGCGTCGAAAAAAACGACGCAAATTCGGCGCAAACGGAGTATAAATACGGCCCTTTATGACCTCATTGGCAGAGATTACCTCACAACTGGTATGCACGAAATCTAACTTCCTACTGTTGGGTGACTTTAAATTACATGCAGAAATGGAAGATAAAGCCTCGTCCAAGATGATAATAGCAGACATGAAGGCCTGCGATCTAGTGCAATTGGTACAGGGCCCTACGCATAACAGAGGTCACACACTTGACCTGTTTTTTTCTAATATGCTAGATCTAGAATTCATTTCATCACGTCCGCTAGCATGGTCTGATCATTTTTTGATAGAGCTAGAACTAACTATCTCTCGACATAAATCCTTGGTTATCAATCCCCCACATTTTAGAAGGAAATGGCATAAACTGAAGGCCACAGAATTCATTAACTCACTGGAGAAGAAGAAACCTAGGAATCTAGATTCAAAAAACATAACAGCTCTCACTCGCTCTCTAAATAAGTGGATAGAGGATAGCTTGGAGGAAATCATACCTCTCTCTACCACAAATAAATTGGCGCGAAAGAAATCAGCTCCTTGGTTTACCACAAGTTTACTTGAGATGAAAAGAGAATGCAGGAAGCAAGAAAGAAAATGGAGGCACACCCTAGATGACTCCTTGAAAAAAGAATATAAGAATATGATCCGAGCATATCATTTAGAAATTAAAGACGTTCAAGCAATCTACTACTCTAGTAAAATCGAAGCCGCAGCTAACTCCCCTAAGGAAATGTTTAATGCCGTAAAAGACCTTATTCATCCTAAGGAGGAGCCAGATATTATAGAATCCCCGCAGCAACATGTGGAGGATCTCTCAACTTTTTTCATAAATAAATTTCAGGACATATATGTTTCCTTTCCTGATACCCAGATTGGAGATCAGGTGGAGGCCAACCTGGAGGTCAGGAAGGAAATTGCTTTAACAAGTTTTATCCCGATTGGCCTGGACACAGTGACTAGATTATTGGGTTTAACTAAATCTGGCTCACCACTTGATCCTGCTCCCCCACAGATTCTCTGTTTGGGAATTCCAGTGTTAGGCCCGGTAATTACTAATCTTATTAATACCTCGTTAGCCTCTGCCATTGTACCCGATTCTTAGAAAGTGGCTATTGTCAAGCCTCTCCTGAAGAAAACTAATTTGGACTCTAAAATCTTGTCCAACTATAGACCCATTTCCCTGTTACCTATAATGGCCAAAATAACAGAAAAGTATATACACACTCAGCTATCCACTTTTCTGGAAGAAAAAAAGCTCCTACATCCCACTCAGATGGGCTTTTAGACCACAACATGGGATGGAAACCGCCTTGGTTGCGATGACAGAAGAAGCAAAAAAGAGAATGGATAAAGGAATGGAAACTGCCATCATCTTATTAGATCTGAGTGCGGCGTTCGACACTGTTGATCTGAATACTCTTAAAGACAGACTACAAGGATGTGGCATTTCGGGAGTCGCACTGGAGTGGATTTGATTGTTTATTCATGGAAGATCCTTCCAGGTCCTAAATAGATCATGTACTTCTAGACATATCCTCAGCAACTGTGGAGTTCCACAGGGGTCTGCCTTGAGTCCATTACTTTTTAATGTCTATATGCGACCCCTAGCAGAAATCATCAAATCTTTTGGACTGAAGTTGGTGTCCTACGCAGATGACACTCAACTGATTGTTTCTTTTTCTAATGCTCATCCAGACATGGGGACAGCATTGGGTCCCTGCCTGAAAGCAGTTGCGACATGGATGTCAGGAAGTAAATTGAAACTCAATGATGATAAGACAGAAGTCATGTTTTTTGGGCTACCAAAAGCTTCCTCAACCAATCTAAGTACATCAATTGGAACTCTCACTCTCCCGCCCCCTAAATGTCTCATAAAAAGCCTTGGGGTGTGGCTAGATCCGCAACTCTCAATGGCACAACACGCCAACAGAATAGCTGGAACCTCCTTTGCTCTGCTTAGAACTCTGAGGAAGGTTTTGATAATTTTTCCTCCACTTGCCAGGAGATTGGTTATCCAGGCACTGATAGGCTCCCGTCTTGATTATGGCAACGCATTGTTTGTGGGAGCACCAAGATATGTGATCCAGAGGCTGCAGAGGGTGCAAAATACATCAACACGTCTACTCTTAAATATCCCAAACATCACTCCATACGGGCCGCCATTTCATCCCTACACTGGCTTCCAGTGCATAAAAGTTCCAATTCAAGGCTTTGTGTCACTTTCATAGGGCCATATTTAATCAGGGACCTGAAATACTCAAAGCCTTGGCATCTGTCTACAGCCCGACCAGATCATTGAGATCCTCTTCTGCTATGTTGGCCACAGTTCCGACATTAAAAAAAGGCAAGATGGGGAGGAAGGTCCTTATCCTATCAAGGGGCCAGTCTCTGGAATAGCCTTCCTTTTAATATCAGAACGACATCACAAGAGATTCCGTTCAGGAAGGCCTTGAAAACCTGGCTATTTAAAGCTTAATCTCTATACGAATTCAGAGGGTGACACTAAGGCCCTCATTATGATTTCGGCGGGCGGCGGGCACCGCCACTTGGCCACTCCGCGGTCAAAAGACCCCGGAGGCCATTCTGGCTTACCCGCTGGGAGCGCCCGCCAGCCCAGCGGGAAAGGCCCTGCAACAATGAAGCCGGCTCCAAATGGAGCCGGCGGAGTTGCAGGGGTGCGACGGGTGCAGTTGCACCCGTCGCGATTTTCACTGTCTGCAATGCAGACAGTGAAAATCTTTATGGGGCCCCCAGGGGCCCCACGACACCCGTTCCCGCCATCCTGTTCCTGGCAGTAAAAACCGCCAGGAACAGGATGGCGGGAAGGGGGTCGGAATCTCCATGGCGGCGCTGCTTGCAGCGCCGCCATGGAGATTCAGCCCAAGCAGGGGAAATCCGGCGGGAAACCGCCGGATTCCCTTTTCTGACCGCGGCTTCAACGCCGCGGTCAGAATGGGCATTGAAGCACCGCCAGCCTGTTGGCGGTGCTTCCGTGGTCGTCGACCCTGGTGGTCGATGACCGCCAGGGTCAGAATGACCCCCTAACCGTTTGCAGCTAAAGCGCTATGAGGCCTCTGGGCAGTTTTATGCGCTATATAAGTAATGATAACATAACATACCATAACATTCTAGAAGGCTTTTTAAAGCTATTTCAGCTCCATCAGTGTTATGGGCTTTGTTAGTGGCTGCCTGAAGGAGTCGACTAACTGTATTAGAGTTATGGTGTCCAAATATTAGGCAATCTGTGCCATCAAGCACTCAGATCTTGATGTGTATAGATAACCATAATAGTATTTGGCAAATATTTTAGTAACAACTACTCTATCTTACACAGTCTGACCTGCTGCATCCTCTACCACCATAATTCTACTCTGAGGATCAGAATGTTGACGATCTAGGCCAATGTCTTAACTAGTCACCACCTGTCACTACATTCCCCTGCTCTCGCATATATATATCAAGGAGCAAGCATTCTCTCTCTCTCTCTGTCATTACTCATAAGTGAAGTTCTTACTCTTTACTACAGTATGTATCTCTCTCCTGCCTACTTAGTAAATTGCTTTTGTAGGTCATGGTGGCTTGGTGTCAGAATTATCCAGCTGAAGTCTAAGGCCCATATTTATACTTTTTGACGCACAACTGCGCCAACGCAGTTGTGCGTCAAAAATTTTACCGCCGGCTAACGCCATTCCAACGCACCATGCGGGCACCTTATTTATGGAATTACGTTAGCCGGCGCTGTGGACTGGTGTGCGTAAAAAAAAATTACTCACACCAGGCAGCGCCGGCGTATGGGAAAATGGGGGTTGTGCGTCAAAAAATGGGGATTTGCGACATTTTTTTTGACGCCCAACCTCCATTGACATGACTCCTGTCTTACCAAAGACAGGAGTCATGCCCCCTTGCCCTATGGCCATGCCCAGGGGACTTATGTCCCCTGGGCATGGTCATTGGGCATAGTGGCATGTAGGGGGGCCCAAATCAGGCCCCCCTATGCCACAAAAAAAATCAAAAAAAAATACTTACCCCAACTTACCTCAACTTCCCTGGGATGGGTCCCTCCATCCTTGGGTGTCCTCCTGGGGTGGGCAAGGGTGGCAGGGGGTGTCCCTGGGGGCATGGGAAGGCACCTCTGGGCTCCTTCTGAGCCCACAGGTCCCTTAACGCCTGCCCTGACCGAGGCGTTAAAAAACAGCGCCCATCAGGCTGTGCGCCGTTTTTTAAGGCCTGCCCCCTCCTGTGCGTCAAAATGACGTCAGAGTATAAATATGGGGCACAGGCCTTAAAGTCATTTTTTGGAAGGGAACGCCTACCTTGCATATAATTAACGCACGGCTGGTTTCCCCTTCCAAATAATGACGCACATGGTGGAATTTTGACGCCCGCGGGGTCGGATGTCAAAGTATAAATATGGGGCAGGGTTTGCGCCGATTGTGCGTCAAAATTTTGACGCACATTCGGCGCAAACAGAGTATAAATATTCCGCTAAGTGCTTTAAGGATACATGATCGATTCACTATCTAGACACCATGTATGTAGTCTTTTGAGTCTCTGAAACCCTGCTTTTCTTTGGGTCCAAGCCATTGGTAATTTAGTAAAATTCAGAAATTGCCTTGTGACCCTTAGTCTTGAAGACGAAGGCCCTCATTTAAAGTTTGGCAGAAAGGGTACAACACCACAAATGTGGCAGAGTACCCTGTCCGCCAAACTGATGTTCCGCCTGCTCTGAGCCAGGGTTTCAAAGCTGAGTCTGGCATGTAACTTTTTGCCCCCAAGTCTACCCTGTCAGACAAGTATTGCCAAAGTAAAGTCAGCCCAGAGATTACATGAAAAACAAACAGTCTGAGGACGGTCACTGACAATTGGTTGCGAAAGGTTCCAGGCCTGTTGAATTTCTGGAACTTCAAAGGAACACTGTGACTGTTAATTAATGTGCTTGACCACAGGTCATAGTAAAGAAGGTTAATGAAAGATCATGTCAAAGCAGCATTCAATATCAATAAAACCTTTTCACCATTGCAAAGCCTGCCCTTGTTTTGTCATGGATTTAAATGTATTATAGAGGAGAGTATGACGCAGGATAAGTAACTAGAGGAAGTATTATGAGGAAAAGGTAGGAGAATGGAGGGGTGTAGAATGGGTGTACTAATAGATTTGTGTGGCAATTTTTACAGGTGCTTTTTATGGTGATACTTCAAACCATTGTATTTTTTAATTCTCTCCTGAGAAGTAGGCCCATCAAAGTGCACTGCTGCGAGTAGGCAGGAGAATGCACCTACAGGGGATGGTAAGTAATTTCGAAATTCCTGTTGGAAAGTGGATTATTAGTAAAGGCAGGTAGGTACCTACACTTAATAATAGGCCACAATCTCACATTAGGTCCAATCAAGATCTCAATAAATGAATCCTTGCTCAAACCTTGGTGGCTTGGCACACAAGCAGTTCGGCTTAACTTAGGAGCCAAGAGTGTTAAGCATTTAATATCAACAGAACAGTAAATAAGTAAAACACAACACACAATACAAATCCAACACTACTTTAGGAGGATTAAATATTTGTATCTTTAAAATGACACCAAAACAACAAAAATCCAAAGTAAGGAACCGGAGATATGAATTTTTAAAGATTAACGGCCTAATTCATGAAAAGTTTGTGCCGCTTTTACATCATTTTTTGATGCAAAAGCGGCACAAACGTACAAAATAAGTGGCGCAAACGTACAAAATATAACTATATTTTGTACGTTTTTTGCCGCTTTTGCATAAAAAAATGACGTAAAGGCGGCACTAACTTTATAGAAATCAGGCCCTATATGTGTAAATGTGATTTCTAGTGCCTAAAAGAAAAAAGCGCCAACCGCAGACATCTGGTCGCGATTGACCGGGGCAAAGTCAAAGTTTGAGGCTGACCCTGATGGAGCCCAATTTGAATACAGGGAGCAGTAGGCCTTGGTCAAAACTTTACCTTCGGACTTAGTCTATTTTCCTGAGCTTATTCTCTTGTCGTCGATGGAGGCTCCTCTTCAGGCCTGCTTGCGATGCAATGTCATTGGCTTGGCTCAGCGTAAGGTCCCAGTCAACTCCTGGAAGTCTTGTCAACAGGGAAAAACTCTGGAACTTCAACCTGACAAACCTGAAAATCAGGCCGTGCACTGGCTTGACTTTAGTCGACGGGTTGGACACCTTATGGAGCTTTTTGCCAAAGTTGCTCCAAACTTCTCCAAAATTCTGGATCGTCGTCCAGAAGTCCTTTTTGGGGTCTTGCAGGGTCCACAAATTGGTCCAAAGTTCCATAAGCTCTGAGTTGCTACTTGGGAGTTAGGACTACAGGTCCCAGAATGCACCTGGTCTGAATCCTCAGAAGGCCACTGGACGCTGGTCAACTAGGCTCTTCTTGTAGGACTTGATGCAGAGGACTCTTAGTAGCTCCTTCAGACCTGTAGCTTTCAGGGAGTCCACTCCTGAATCTTCAGAAATAAGGTCCTTTTTGTGGCGAAGTGCAGTGTGCAGCTGGTGCTATTCTGGTGGGAGCAGTCCTTCTGGTGCAGAGCAGGGGTTCAGCAGAGCAGTAGGTCTTCTTCAGTCTTTCTTCCAGCAGGGAACGGAGTTGCTAGGCAGTTCTTCCATATTTATCCTTCCTCCTGGGTTGGCAGGCAAGAGGGCACCCTTGACTGATGGGGTGCAAGGTGCCACCCTCAGGGGTGACCACTTCCTGTGAAGTGTGGCAAAAATCTATCCCAGAAAGCAACATTCTTCAAAAATTCAAAATGGAGAAAATCTCTCTATGGAGATTAGATCTGGCTGCGCCCACCCACTGGTGTGGTTACTTTTCCCTAACACACCCACTTTAGACCCTCTCCTAATCTAATTACTGGGGCGACCATCTGGCTGGGGAAGCAGGAAATGTGGGACATCTGGTTTCCGTCCCAAGTGGCTTTCCCTCCTTTGAAGACTAGTTTGGCCACCCTACCCACTTCCTGCTCTGCCATCCGCTACAGCAGTTCTTCTCCCACCAGATGCTTCCCTTGTTTCAGCCCAGGCCACTTCACACCTCATTAAGGTAGCTTGCCTCAGGCTGCCAGAGGATGACCAGTCAGGAAAGGGCACTACTGGGCTGATTTTGATAACTGTCAGAAAAAGTTCTATAACTCTTTCCCTGTAATAGTTATAATAAATCCAACATTGGCAAGTTGTTGGATTCATTTTAACTAGTAATTTGATATCCAACATGATATATTGAGCTCTTCCTTGGCGGAAATTAGACTTTATTATTTCTAAATAAAGCCTCCCAATGTTATCCTATGGGGCTAATATACTAAAACGAGGAAAATAAATTTGGTGATTTCCCCCTCACCAGTGTTTTTAAAACACCGTTTTTAATGCCCCTGCTCATATTTATACTACAACTAACCTAGGGTACACCTTAGAGGTGACAAATGTAAAGAAAACATAGTTTAAGACTTTGGAAGTACTTTTAATTCTAAAGTCGAATTTTGGGTTCATTATATTTTAAAAGCAGCCAGCAAGGCAGGCCTGTCTTTAAAATGACACCAGACAGGACATCAGTGCACCCATGGGTCCCTAAACCTACATGTCCTACCATATACTAGGGTCTTACAGGTAGGTTGTCGGAACCAATTATAATTTTTCCTAATTTGCATATACCATTTGTAATCAGACAACTGTCCCTGGGCCTGGTTAGCGGGGCCAGGGCACAATCAGTCAGAAAACCCCACAATCAGTCAAAAATGGGGGCAAAAAGTGAGGGGGCTTCTGCAACAAGTCTGGTTTTCTCATGCAACCCACCATCCCCTCAACACCCCCAGCTAACATGCCCAGGAGACTCAGGTGAGGAAGACAGCAAAGAAAATAGGCTCTAACATTGCAGGCCATACTCTGCCTTACATCCTCCAGTCCGGGTCACTCCCTCTGGGCAGTTGACCGATATCCACAGTAACTGGTCCATTTTAAATTTAAACTTCTCTATAGAGGTGTCTTTTCCCTCTCTCTGCCAGTTTGGATAGTGAGGTCCCCACCTTCCTTCTGCTTACGCTTGTTACGGCAACACCTAGCTTACACACAGAGGTCACCCAGCACTTGAGTAACCCCACCATGACCTACAGGGTCAGTGGGCCTACTTTGTTTTTGGCTATGGTGTCTGCCCCCCATGCCTAGTGCAGTGCTGCCATGAATGCTAGCACCCAGCAGAGGCTACTGACAGCTGTCAGTATCCAGAATCACACCCTAAGCTCTCTGCTGATGTGTGGCAGAGCTACTTTAGGGGCAACTGAGGCAGTGCTTAATTTGTAAATAAAAACATGCCGGTACTCAAAGCTCTCCTCTGAAACATGCAACTGCTGCTGTTAAATGCACGAGCACGGAGTACTGAGGCAGTTTTATCCTAAAGCCATCTGGGGCCTCTTTAATCCATATATAGCCACTCCCTGCCCTTCAGCTCATTCTTGCACAATTACCAATTTATGAAAATAGGAAATATTTTTATCTTCAAAATGACACTAAAACGAGAAAAATCCAATTAAGGGAACTGGAGATATGAATTTTTAAAGATTAATTGTAAAAATGTGATTTCTAGTACCTAAAAGCATAAAGCGCCAACCATGGACATATGGTCACACTTGACCATATGCAAAGTCAAAGTTTGAGGCCAAACCCAATGGAGCCAAAGTCGTATACACTGAGCGGTTGGCCTCAGTCCAAATTTTACCTTCGGACTTAGGGCCTCATTACGCATTGGCAGGCCATGACCCGCCATGGTGGCGTTGGCGGTCCTACTGCTGTCAGTTTGGTGATCTGACTGCCGTATTATGAGTCATGCGGGCCTATGGAGCAAAGACCACCACAGTCCCGCCACACTGCCAGGCAGCACAGACCGCTGCGCCCATGAGGCAGCATAAACAGACCAGCGCAGACACTGTTTCCGCCAGACACATTATGAGGTTGCACAATGCCGATGTGACTGTGGCGGTTCAACCACCATGTCTCAGAAGGTGGAAACGAGGACTATAAAGGAAGACATACCTGCAGGCAGCCTTACACATCCGATGCCGCCATGGAGCCCATCACACAGGTTCTGCCGTTGCTGCTGATCCTCGAACATGCTCAAAATCCGCACCGCCGTGGACGCAACCACCCAAAGTGCACACACCTACATGTGTCATGCAGCTCAAAAATAGGTTGTCGCCCCATCAACCACTTCATATGGGGGGGTCACAGTACGTGCAACAAGTACGCATCTCATTGTAACACAGCCACAAAACGCCCTCTTTGGGCAGGTCACTCACACTGCATCGCAACACTACACAAAACACACGTCTACTCACCTCAGGCACAGGGACAGTGAAGTGTACACACCATTGTCTTAGACAACACCAACATCACATCTACAAATACAACTCACACACTCACATTCCTCACATGCCATGGACTGACGTCACATCCAACACACATATGTATGGATGTTGCATGGAACACAAACATGACTCCAAGCAAACAGCTCTGCAATGGACACACACATTCCCCACACTGCAACACAATGGTAGGACAATGGTATGCACAATACACAGAGAGAAAAATACACAAAGCTCACTATGCAAACAATACCTGCACAATAGGCACAGCGGCATCAGGGACACTCAGGGAAGGATGCTGCACTAGGACACAAATCACTTTGCACATGCCCCTTAAACAACATTGTTAAGGAACTAGCCCTTCAGAGATCTCTGGGACAAACAACACTAGACCCAAATGGCATGCCTATTTTCACAATTTGGAAGTGAAAGTCAACAAAGTGCATTCAACTCCAACTGCAGGGGACATACCTCTATATGAAGTAGCTGCAAAGTGCACAGATCTAAATGGACACAAGCACAGTCAAATGCAAACAAAGGTAGTACAATTCAACACACTCCATGTCTGCACGAACAAAACTCAAGCTGTCACACATTAGATCAGTGGTTCCCAAACCTTTTTGACTCACGGCTCCCTTAACCTACTGGCAGTGGTCGCCGTTCCCCGTTATGTTACTTATTTTGGTAGGTGGGTCAGGATTACAATCGTAGATGTAATGCTATCCTATCCACTGTAGAGCGTCTTGCATTGTCAACAACTGATTGGAAAGATACGGGGTTATCGAACTGAACCCCTTACTGCGTTCTGATTTAGTGCTCTTTTTTTTTTTATAGAGGTGCGACTTTAGGTTTTTCCTGAGCAACGTTGTGAGGCCCTGATAAATACATGAATGTTGTTTCAGATCCTGGGTTCACTGATAGAGGTCTCCCATCTAGGTTTTTTATTTTGCCTCCAGTCTGATGATAACATTGGACCTCAAAACTACGTAAAAGAGCACTGTGCAAAGTCAGTATAAAGATTTCCCAAAAAAGTACACAATGTTATCTTGCAAGCAAATTCCTTCTCAGGCAGGCACATTCAAATCCCTAAAAAGGGTGTGTTCACTCCACAATAGTTTGGGCCAAGCCACAGAAGAAATGTGTGTGAATCAGAGTCACTGCAAGCATTGCTGACCTACCGAAAGGGCATGTAGCATCTAAAGGGACAGACGTAGGGTCACTACTAGGTTCTCCTTAACAGAGTCGGGTAAACAACAAACTCATTACTTTCTCTACACACTACCATTCATTTTCCTCCCACACCCAGTTACTGAACAATAAAAAATGTTTACACTTGCATGTCAGGAGACACTGCATATAGTAGAGCGTTTTCAGTTTCTTGGCTGGCATAGCTGTGACTGGAGTTGCTTGGTCTTTTATGGAGGTTAAGCATCCTTATAAAGTAAGAAAGGTGATTCGTGAATAGACAATAAGCCAAGGACTAATCCTGCCTTGCTTTCTTATTGTCATAGTTCAAATAAAAATTAAAATGTCAATTTGTTTGAGAGAATTGCTCTCACAATCAATCATTCAAGTGCTATAGAAAAAAGTTTTATGAAGTTATGAATGGGACAATAGAAGTTTGTACAATTAATATATTTTACAGTACAGTTGTTTTGTATTTATCTTTTGCAGTTTCTCATGCCCAAAATAAGCTGATTACGCCAAATAAATACTTTATTGGTAATTATTGGTGCAAGGACAGGAAATGAGAGATCATCCTCAACACGAGAGAGCCAAAGTGAGCAAGGGGAAAAATGGGAAACATTTTTAAAAGCTACATTTGTTCCTTGAAAGTATCCTGTACAAGACCTGGCACGGCTAGTCCAGGCCAGAAAGTGATGACACTGGCTTTATACGGTTATAAGGCAGTTCATTGATTGCCTTATAGGAGAAGAAAGGCAGCGCGAGCCTCTGAGCACCTTTCAAGAGGGCCGTCTAAGACCTGCGCCCAGCTTTCATTCCCACATTTCTCACACATCCAAAGCTGCAGCATTTGAGGCTTCCATGTCGCTCTCTGCTGAAAAGCAGGTCAGACCAGGAACTGCTGCTGCAGGCTGGAGGGACTAGTAACATTCACGTCTGCACTCTTCAAGAATAATGCACTGCTGCCATCTAGTGGTAAACACTAGCGGTTTTATGCTCATACTGAAAACCTCAAATTTCTGTCTAGATGTTAACCAGCGATTATTTCTTCAATTTGAAATTTAAAACCCTTGGTGCATGGCGCCCCTGGCTCCTTGACGGCGCACTGGGGCACCACGGCACACACATTGGGAACCACTGCATTAGACAAATGCATATTCCATATCAAAGGGACATGTCTAACACCATACATGCTCACATTGGACAACACAAGATGAAATACTTACCATAACAAACAGTACACAATGCCATGACACCACCATTGCAATTACACTCACATATCAATATAGTCAACATACACCCTTGTCTTATAGGACACCCAGCACTGCCCACAAAGTCAGATACTAAAAACAATAGCAATTGGATCAGCAAGCAGGCTGCAGCACACACAACTTTAGGCGGACAACACAAGTCACTCAGGAACAGCATAAAGGTGGAAAAGGAATTCCAGGACAAATGTAGACCGAAAAAACAACTGTTTGGGTTAATTAAATTTACATTTGATAAAGTCCAAGGCCATTGGCCAGTCCAAATGTCTCTGCACAGGCACATCATTGTCCTGTCATATGACTCCTAACTGCCAGGGAACCACAACAGGAAAGGGCATCAAGTGGGCAGGCAAGCACCTCAGGGATCATCCTTGAGGGGTGGTCGGATTTGAGAGGGGTGGACGGCTTCTTTGGAGGGATAGGCTCCTTTTTGGGGGGAGAGGTATGGGTGTTTGCAGGTGGGGGGGCAAGTGTGACAGGGGAGGACTTGGTGGTGGAAGGGAGGGGTTTGGAGGTGGGTCAGAGCCCCTTGTATTTGGGACGGGGGTGGAGGGAAAGGTCAAGGTCAAACATAAAAACGTTCTCAGGTACACAGAAAGGGTCAACAGAAGGGGATGGGATGTGTGTGATATGCGTTGTGTACCAGTGTGTCCACATCCGTTTTTGACCCACTTGTGTCCCTGACATATTCATGTCACATTGCATTAAAATAATTTCTGTGACATTTATATGCCTGCAGTGGTCCCAACCTCTCGTGCAGTGCCCACCCAAAGTACCCTAGCAATGCGCCCTTCCTACCTAAGGGTCTGACGATGCGGGGTCATGTTTTCTCCTTGGGTTGGTGGTAGCAGTGACAGCAGGAGTTGTCCAGTCGTGTCCATTTGGAGACAGGGGAGGAATCAGGGAAAAAGGTGCATCTTCACCCCTTCTTCCCCCCACTCCGCCAACTCAGACATGGAGGACAGACTGCCACTTTTTTCTTGGTGGTACAACACATCCAAATCTGCATGGGGTAAGGGTGTCTGGGTTCCTCCCAGCATCCCTTTTTTTCCTCTCCCACCTTTGACACAGGTGGTATTTCTTGGCAGAGGTGGCAGTTACAATGCAGACTTACGCCTATGGGACTGCCAACATCTAAACACAGTGGGCAGACCATCAGGGCGGCGGACGGGTTTCCAGTCGAAAAGTCAACAGTGGGACTCTTGCAGCCAAGATCTCAATCAGGCCAGATCTTTGGAATCACTAACAATGCTGTTAATGGATTCAATCTATTGGCCACTACCTGTAACAAAATCTTTCAATGTTAACACGCAACAATTTCCAATAAATGAGATACAGCTTGATTTCCTTCCTATTTTTAGTAGGGCCTTGATTTTCCCTTCCTTGGATGATAATGGCCAGTCTCCATCCATAATAGCCTCCTCTACTATGAGTAACAAATGTGGCACTGTCTGTCCCTCATATGATTTCCACAACTGTGCAGTGAGATGTCTGACTATAGATACTCCATTCGAGTTCGAAAAGGGTGCTTTACAGATAAATTGTCAGTTCTTGAACCTATTTAGACGCACAATTACGTAATTATCGCCGCCATTTTGGCTCAGGGTTCCCCTCTGTGAGCGCCATTCTGGGAGTAAGCGCTCTAGCGTTTTACTGCTGTTGGGCTATTTTAAGCCCACATGACTGCGGCGCGCAGCGGACGTGCCGACGGCGTGCCAAAAGCAAGCCCGTCTGCGCCCGTCTACGCCAGACCGTGCCAAGAGCCAAGAGATTATGAATCAATCTTCACAGAGAAGGTAATGATTACCTATGCTAAAGACACACTTCTCTCTTTGAATAATAAATTATATAATGCTTGTACGCAAAAGTTAGATTCTTGCTCTAAAAGGTACAGATGCCCCGCGTGTGCCTGGTCCCCTCAACTAGGTTTGGATCTTCAAAAACTTAGGGAATATGACAAATTTCCAATTTTGTTAGTCAATTGTCGATAGCTAGGGGCCCATATAACGGATATCCACCTTCTGGTGGACCAAATAAAACCCCTGGCCATGTTTCTTACAGAAACCTGGCTAGATGAAAGTTCTGGCCCGGATATTGCTATAGCTCTTCCTACGGGATACAAACTTAGCAGAATTGACAGACCGAAGCGAGGTGGTGGCATTGCGGTTGTCTATAGACACATGTAGGATGACAACAGCCCCCACGTTAATTAAAGGAGGTGAGAGTATGTTCTTTTCTATCAGTGTCAATCCTCATTATACAATCTCTGGTGTCCTGGTCTACCCACCACCGGGTCCTATTGGAGATTTTATGACCTCATTGGCAGAGATTACCTCACAACTGGTATGCACGAAATCTAACTTCCTACTGTTGGGTGACTTTAAATTACATGCAGAAATGGAAGATAAAGCCTCGTCCAAGATGATAATAGAAGACATGAAGGCCTGCGATCTAGTGCAATTGGTACAGGGCCCTACGCATAACAGAGGTCACACACTTGACCTGTTTTTTTCTAATATGCTAGATCTAGAATTCATTTCATCACGTCCGCTAGCATGGTCTGATCATTTTTTGATAGAGCTAGAACTAACTATCTCTCGACATAAATCCTTGGTTATCAATCCCCCACATTTTAGAAGGAAATGGCATAAACTGAAGGCCACAGAATTCATTAACTCACTGGAGAAGAAGAAACCTAGGAATCTAGATTCAAAAAACATAACAGCTCTCACTCGCTCTCTAAATAAGTGGATAGAGGATAGCTTGGAGGAAATCATACCTCTCTCTACCACAAATAAATTGGCGCGAAAGAAATCAGCTCCTTGGTTTACCACAAGTTTACTTGAGATGAAAAGAGAATGCAGGAAGCAAGAAAGAAAATGGAGGCACACCCTAGATGACTCCTTGAAAAAAGAATATAAGAATATGATCCGAGCATATCATTTAGAAATTAAAGACGTTCAAGCAATCTACTACTCTAGTAAAATTGAAGCCGCAGCTAACTCCCCTAAGGAAATTTTTAATGCCGTAAAAGACCTTATTCATCCTAAGGAGGAGCCAGATATTATAGAATCCCCGCAGCAACATGTGGAGGATCTCGCAACTTTTTTCATAAATAAATTTCAGGACATATATGTTTCCTTTCCTGATACCCAGATTGGAGATCAGGTGGAGGCCAACCTGGAGGTCAGGAGGGAAATTGCTTTAACAAGTTTTATCCCGATTGGCCTGGACACAGTGACTAGATTATTGGGTTTAACTAAATCTGGCTCACCACTTGATCCTGCTCCCCCACAGATTCTCTGTTTGGGAATTCCAGTGTTAGGCCCGGTAATTACTAATCTTATTAATACCTCGTTAGCCTCTGCCATTGTACCCGATTCTTAGAAAGTGGCTATTGTCAAGCCTCTCCTGAAGAAAACTAATTTGGACTCTAAAATCTTGTCCAACTATAGACCCATTTCCCTGTTACCTATAATGGCCAAAATAACAGAAAAGTATATACACACTCAGCTATCCACTTTTCTGGAAGAAAAAAAGCTCCTACATCCCACTCAGATGGGCTTTTAGACCACAACATGGGATGGAAACCGCCTTGGTTGCGATGACAGAAGAAGCAAAAAAGAGAATGGATAAAGGAATGGAAACTGCCATCATCTTATTAGATCTGAGTGCGGCGTTCGACACTGTTGATCTGAATACTCTTAAAGACAGACTACAAGGATGTGGCATTTCGGGAGTCGCACTGGAGTGGATTTGATTGTTTATTCATGGAAGATCCTTCCAGGTCCTAAATAGATCATGTACTTCTAGACATATCCTCAGCAACTGTGGAGTTCCACAGGGGTCTGCCTTGAGTCCATTACTTTTTAATGTCTATATGCGACCCCTAGCAGAAATCATCAAATCTTTTGGACTGAAGTTGGTGTCCTACGCAGATGACACTCAACTGATTGTTTCTTTTTCTAATGCTCATCCAGACATGGGGACAGCATTGGGTCCCTGCCTGAAAGCAGTTGCGACATGGATGTCAGGAAGTAAATTGAAACTCAATGATGATAAGACAGAAGTCATGTTTTTTGGGCTACCAAAAGCTTCCTCAACCAATCTAAGTACATCAATTGGAACTCTCACTCTCCCGCCCCCTAAATGTCTCATAAAAAGCCTTGGGGTGTGGCTAGATCCGCAACTCTCAATGGCACAACACGCCAACAGAATAGCTGGAACCTCCTTTGCTCTGCTTAGAACTCTGAGGAAGGTTTTGATAATTTTTCCTCCACTTGCCAGGAGATTGGTTATCCAGGCACTGATAGGCTCCCGTCTTGATTATGGCAACGCATTGTTTGTGGGAGCACCAAGATATGTGATCCAGAGGCTGCAGAGGGTGCAAAATACATCAACACGTCTACTCTTAAATATCCCAAACATCACTCCATACGGGCCGCCATTTCATCCCTACACTGGCTTCCAGTGCATAAAAGTTCCAATTCAAGGCTTTGTGTCACTTTCATAGGGCCATATTTAATCAGGGACCTGAAATACTCAAAGCCTTGGCATCTGTCTACAGCCCGACCAGATCATTGAGATCCTCTTCTGCTATGTTGGCCACAGTTCCGACATTAAAAAAAGGCAAGATGGGGAGGAAGGTCCTTATCCTATCAAGGGGCCAGTCTCTGGAATAGCCTTCCTTTTAATATCAGAACGACATCACAAGAGATTCCGTTCAGGAAGGCCTTGAAAACCTGGCTATTTAAAGCTTAATCTCTATACGAATTCAGAGGGTGACACTAAGGCCCTCATTATGATTTCGGCGGGCGGCGGGCGGCGGGCACCGCCCGCCGGGCGGGAACCGCCACTTGGCCACTCCGCGGTCAAAAGACCCCGGAGGCCATTCTGGCTTACCCGCTGGGAGCGCCCGCCAGCCCAGCGGGAAAGGCCCTGCAACAATGAAGCCGGCTCCAAATGGAGCCGGCGGAGTTGCAGGGGTGCGACGGGTGCAGTTGCACCCGTCGCGATTTTCACTGTCTGCAATGCAGACAGTGAAAATCTTTATGGGGCCCCCAGGGGCCCCACGACACCCGTTCCCGCCATCCTGTTCCTGGCAGTAAAAAACGCCAGGAACAGGATGGCGGGAAGGGGGTCGGAATCTCCATGGCGGCGCTGCTTGCAGCGCCGCCATGGAGATTCAGCCCAAGCAGGGGAAATCCGGCGGGAAACCGCCGGATTCCCTTTTCTGACCGCGGCTTCAACGCCGCGGTCAGAATGGGCATTGAAGCACCGCCAGCCTGTTGGCGGTGCTTCCGTGGTCGTCGACCCTGGTGGTCGATGACCGCCAGGGTCAGAATGACCCTCTAACCGTTTGCAGCTAAAGCGCTATGAGGCCTCTGGGCAGTTTTATGCGCTATATAAGTAATGATAACATAACATACCATAACATTCTAGAAGGCTTTTTAAAGCTATTTCAGCTCCATCAGTGTTATGGGCTTTGTTAGTGGCTGCCTGAAGGAGTCGACTAACTGTATTAGAGTTATGGTGTCCAAATATTAGGCAATCTGTGCCATCAAGCACTCAGATCTTGATGTGTATAGATAACCATAATAGTATTTGGCAAATATTTTAGTAACAACTACTCTATCTTACACAGTCTGACCTGCTGCATCCTCTACCACCATAATTCTACTCTGAGGATCAGAATGTTGACGATCTAGGCCAATGTCTTAACTAGTCACCACCTGTCACTACATTCCCCTGCTCTCGCATATATATATCAAGGAGCAAGCATTCTCTCTCTCTCTCTGTCATTACTCATAAGTGAAGTTATTACTCTTTACTACAGTATGTATCTCTCTCCTGCCTACTTAGTAAATTGCTTTTGTAGGTCATGGTGGCTTGGTGTCAGAATTATCAAGCTGAAGTCTAAGGCCCATATTTATACTTTTTGACGCACAACTGCGCCAACGCAGTTGTGCGTCAAAAATTTTACCGCCGGCTAACGCCATTCCAACGCACCATGCGGGCGCCTTATTTATGGAATTACGTTAGCCGGCGCTGTGGACTGGTGTGCGTAAAAAAAAATGACTCACACCAGGCAGCGCCGGCGTATGGGAAAATGGGGGTTGTGCGTCAAAAAATGGGGATTTGTGACATTTTTTTTGACGCCCAACCTCCATTGACATGACTCCTGTCTTACCAAAGACAGGAGTCATGCCCCCTTGCCCTATGGCCATGCCCAGGGGACTTATGTCCCCTGGGCATGGCCATAGTGGCATATAGGGGGGCCCAAATCAGGCCCCCCTATGCCACAAAAAAAAAACAAAAAAAAATACTTACCCCAACTTACCTCAACTTCCCTGGGATGGGTCCCTCCATCCTTGGGTGTCCTCCTGGGGTGGGCAAGGGTGGCAGGGGGTGTCCCTGGGGGCATGGGAAGGCACCTCTGGGCTCCTTCTGAGCCCACAGGTCCCTTAACGCCTGCCCTGACCCAGGCGTTAAAAAACAGCGCCCATCAGGCTGTGCGCCGTTTTTTAAGGCCTGCCCCCTCCTGTGCGTCAAAATGACATCAGAGTATAAATATGGGGCACAGGCCTTAAAGTCATTTTTTGGAAGGGAACGCCTACCTTGCATATAATTAACGCACGGCTGGTTTCCCCTTCCAAATAATGACGCACATGGTGGAATTTTGACGCCCGCGGGGTCGGATGTCAAAGTATAAATATGGGGCAGGGTTTGCGCCGATTGTGCGTCAAAATTTTGACGCACATTCGGCGCAAACAGAGTATAAATATTCCGCTAAGTGCTTTAAGGATACATGATCGATTCACTATCTAGACACCATGTATGTAGTCTTTTGAGTCTCTGAAACCCTGCTTTTCTTTGGGTCCAAGCCATTGGTAATTTAGTAAAATTCAGAAATTGCCTTGTGACCCTTAGTCTTGAAGACGAAGGCCCTCATTTAAAGTTTGGCAGAAAGGGTACAACACCACAAATGTGGCAGAGTACCCTGTCCGCCAAACTGATGTTCCGCCTGCTCTGAGCCAGGGTTTCAAAGCTGAGTCTGGCATGTAACTTTTTGCCCCCAAGTCTACCCTGTCAGACAAGTATTGCCAAAGTAAAGTCAGCCCAGAGATTACATGAAAAACAAACAGTCTGAGGACGGTCACTGACAATTGGTTGCGAAAGGTTCCAGGCCTGTTGAATTTCTGGAACTTCAAAGGAACACTGTGACTGTTAATTAATGTGCTTGACCACAGGTCATAGTAAAGAAGGTTAATGAAAGATCATGTCAAAGCAGCATTCAATATCAATAAAACCTTTTCACCATTGCAAAGCCTGCCCTTGTTTTGTCATGGATTTAAATGTATTATAGAGGAGAGTATGACGCAGGATAAGTAACTAGAGGAAGTATTATGAGGAAAAGGTAGGAGAATGGAGGGGTGTAGAATGGGTGTACTAATAGATTTGTGTGGCAATTTTTACAGGTGCTTTTTATGGTGATACTTCAAACCAGTGTATTTTTTAATTCTCTCCTGAGAAGTAGGCCCATCAAAGTGCACTGCTGCGAGTAGGCAGGAGAATGCACCTACAGGGGATGGTAAGTAATTTCGAAATTCCTGTTGGAAAGTGGATTATTAGTAAAGGCAGGTAGGTACCTACACTTAATAATAGGCCACAATCTCACATTAGGTCCAATCAAGATCTCAATAAATGAATCCTTGCTCAAACCTTGGTGGCTTGGCACACAAGCAGTTCGGCTTAACTTAGGAGCCAAGAGTGTTAAGCATTTAATATCAACAGAACAGTAAATAAGTAAAACACAACACACAATACAAATCCAACACTACTTTAGGAGGATTAAATATTTGTATCTTTAAAATGACACCAAAACAACAAAAATCCAAAGTAAGGAACCGGAGATATGAATTTTTAAAGATTAACGGCCTAATTCATGAAAAGTTTGTGCCGCTTTTACATCATTTTTTGATGCAAAAGCGGCACAAACGTACAAAATAAGTGGCGCAAACGTACAAAATATAACTATATTTTGTACGTTTTTTGCCGCTTTTGCATAAAAAAATGACGTAAAGGCGGCACTAACTTTATAGAAATCAGGCCCTATATGTGTAAATGTGATTTCTAGTGCCTAAAAGAAAAAAGCGCCAACCGCAGACATCTGGTCGCGATTGACCGGGGCAAAGTCAAAGTTTGAGGCTGACCCTGATGGAGCCCAATTTGAATACAGGGAGCAGTAGGCCTTGGTCAAAACTTTACCTTCGGACTTAGTCTATTTTCCTGAGCTTATTCTCTTGTCGTCGATGGAGGCTCCTCTTCAGGCCTGCTTGCGATGCAATGTCATTGGCTTGGCTCAGCGTAAGGTCCCAGTCAACTCCTGGAAGTCTTGTCAACAGGGAAAAACTCTGGAACTTCAACCTGACAAACCTGAAAATCAGGCCGTGCACTGGCTTGACTTTAGTCGACGGGTTGGACACCTTATGGAGCTTTTTGCCAAAGTTGATCCAAACTTCTCCAAAATTCTGGATCGTCGTCCAGAAGTCCTTTTTGGGGTCTTGCAGGGTCCACAAATTGGTCCAAAGTTCCATAAGCTCTGAGTTGCTACTTGGGAGTTAGGACTACAGGTCCCAGAATGCACCTGGTCTGAATCCTCAGAAGGCCACTGGACGCTGGTCAACTAGGCTCTTCTTGTAGGACTTGATGCAGAGGACTCTTAGTAGCTCCTTCAGACCTGTAGCTTTCAGGGAGTCCACTCCTGAATCTTCAGAAATAAGGTCCTTTTTGTGGCGAAGTGCAGTGTGCAGCTGGTGCTATTCTGGTGGGAGCAGTCCTTCTGGTGCAGAGCAGGGGTTCAGCAGAGCAGTAGGTCTTCTTCAGTCTTTCTTCCAGCAGGGAACGGAGTTGCTAGGCAGTTCTTCCATATTTATCCTTCCTCCTGGGTTGGCAGGCAAGAGGGCACCCTTGACTGATGGGGTGCAAGGTGCCACCCTCAGGGGTGACCACTTCCTGTGAAGTGTGGCAAAAATCTATCCCAGAAAGCAACATTCTTCAAAAATTCAAAATGGAGAAAATCTCTCTATGGAGATTAGATCTGGCTGCGCCCACCCACTGGTGTGGTTACTTTTCCCTAACACACCCACTTTAGACCCTCTCCTAATCTAATTACTGGGGCGACCATCTGGCTGGGGAAGCAGGAAATGCGGGACATCTGGTTTCCGTCCCAAGTGGCTTTCCCTCCTTTGAAGACTAGTTTGGCCACCCTACCCACTTCCTGCTCTGCCATCCGCTACAGCAGTTCTCCTCCCACCAGATGCTTCCCTTGTTTCAGCCCAGGCCACTTCACACCTCATTAAGGTAGCTTGCCTCAGGCTGCCAGAGGATGACCAGTCAGGAAAGGGCACTACTGGGCTGATTTTGATAACTGTCAGAAAAAGTTCTATAACTCTTTCCCTGTAATAGTTATAATAAATCCAACATTGGCAAGTTGTTGGATTCATTTTAACTAGTAATTTGATATCCAACATGATATATTGAGCTCTTCCT